>NC_133331.1:19140899-19740899 GCF_042186555.1 Aquarana catesbeiana
TTTATAGGTGATCATATCCCCAGTGAATGACTGTGCAGGGGGTGTGTCAGGACAAGTCTTATCATTGAAGGAGAGCATGCTGAGTTTCCAGCATAGCTAGAGAACCGACCATGGACTCTCATGCCTAGTGTGATCAGTTTTTAATAGGAAAGCAGAGGGACTGGCATGAACACCTGGGATTTCACACAAAGGAAGCAACAAAAAGAGAACAGGAGACTTTCTCATACAAATACATGGTACAGCAGGCACATATCAGGAATATGAAATGCTGGGTTTACATAGGCACACAATTAAGAAAAAATCCTTTATTTCATTTGTAAATACCTTTGCAATGCTTTGCATCAGAATACTTTAGTGTTGATGGGGACACCCTATGTGAATGGGTACCCCTACTCATTTACCCAAAAAAGTGTCAAAATAAATAAAAACAGTACAAAAGTGCGTTTTTTCAGTCGCTTTTTCGTGGCGTTGGTAGTGGCTTTGCAGCTTATTTTTTCTAACGCCCTGTGAGGACTAAAAAGAAAACAAATGCAGCCATTACATCTAAGAACTGGTAAGCTGCAACATACTAAATGTTTCCTTTTGGGTTTAATACTGCTTTATCTGCTTCCTGCCAGAAGCATTGTAAAATTAAGTTTGGGTGGGAACCCTATTGTTCTGGGACGACATCACATGATGTCCTCCTGAGAACGGGCACGATCTGTCACCGCTGTGTCCGGATGACTGATCAGTGTATGGCCCCCTTCTGGTACCATGTGATTGCTGTGACCAATCCCAGTAGATCACATGACAGCAGATCAATGAATGGCTTCCTTTTATGCCATTCATTGTATACAATTGTGTTGCTAGCAGTGATTGGTCACAGTGATCACATGGTACAAACAGGGCCAATCACAGCTAATCACAATACACAGTGTCTACACACTGTCATTCAGTAAAAAAATATTTGTTTATAGTAGGGCTGTTACTGATTTAAATTTTTGTGTTCGATTAATCGTTTTTTTAAAATCGATTAATCGACTAATTTCGATTAATTATAACACACATACAGATCCAACTACTTTTAGCTGATTTAGCACCGTTGTTATGGCAACGGCCGAAGCCGGACATAGCGCAGCATGGCTAGGACGTCACACGTCATAAACTCAGCCTCACCGTGCCCATAATTGCAGCCTTACTGTGCCCATAATGAAGTCTCACCGTGCCCATAATCGCATCCCCACTGTAGTCAGTGCCTGTGCCTTGATTACACAGTCTGCGGGCATCTCCCGCTGTGTGTCTCCGAGCTGAGTATGAAAACTTTGGCCGCGCTGTGAGAAAAGTCCCGCCCTCCTCCTAGATAATTTTGTGTGATAGACAGAACACTGCGTCTATAGACATAACACTGCGTCTATCACATGAGCTGATCTAAGAGGAGGGCGGGACTTTTCTCACAGCGCGGCCAAAGTTTTCACACTCAGCTCGGAGACACACAGCGGGAGATGCCCGCAGACTGTGTATGACATATAGTGGAGGAGGAGGAGGGAGCTGAGCGCTGCGCTGCAGCCACAGCTTGGCCCAAAGCAGCCCCAGGGCAGGCAGCCTACCGATCAAAAAAATTTTGATCAATCAAAAAAATTAACGATTAATCGAGGAATTAATCATTAATTTCCGCAGCCCTATTTTATAGCAGTGAAGTTCACTTTCAAAAGCAATCATAGTATGTAAAAAAAATCCTGATCAACTCCCAAAAGTGGTACAGTGTTACTATGGTAACACTCTGGTCACAGTATGTAAAAAAATATATATATAAAAAAAAAGAAAAAATATTTTAAAAATTATTAAAAATTGTCTTTTTCTACATACTGTCACCAGTCAGTGTCTCTGGTCACCACCACACCAGATGATGCTGTACTGCACTGGTGACTGTATGTAAAAAAAAAATAAAAATATGTGAAAAAAAATTTTTCAATTTTCCAAAAAATAAAAAAAAAACTCATCATGCCTCTTAATAAATATCTCAAACTATGTACTTTCCAAAAAGGTAACTTAGGGGGATATTTGTACTGTTCTGGCATTTTTAGAAATGAAATGAGACCGTCAGTACATGAGAACAGATCGTTTTTCAGATATATACTTTTCTACAGATTAAATAATGTACACTGATTTGGGTTATTTTCACCAAAGAATATATTTTGGCCTAAATTTATGAAGAAAGGTTATTTATTTGCAAAATATTTTTAAACAAAGAAAAATGTTTTTTTTTTTTTTCCAAAATGTTTGGCCTTATTTCATCTATTTAGCAAAAATAAAAAAAAAACAAACAAACAAAAAAAACTCAGTGGTGATTAAATACCACCAAAAGAAAGCACTATTTGTGTAAAAAAAAAAAAAAAATTAGTTTGGTTACATGACTGCACGAGTGCCATACAGGTCATTGGCTCTGGTTTCTCCCTAGGAACCACCACGGATGATTACAGCTCTCCGACAGGTGGTGAGATTGACAGAACCGAATGCACCGTGCTACCATTCATTGGATGATTAAAGGGTAAATCAAGGGTTTTTTTATGTCTATAGTTTTAGAAGGAGGAACTAATGGAAAATGCAAATGTAATATAATATTTTCGGACTTCCCCAATGCTCAGATGCAGGAACTGATACAGACAAGTGAATAATGTGCATTATACCAACCAGTGAGAAAGATTACAACACTGGAATGCAAACAAAATTTCCATGTTGCTGGTAAATGAGTGCAACTAAGTTACTGTAAACAGAAACTAGGATACAGTACATAAGTAGACACATTGTTTACAGTGTAAATCAGTTATTGACCAATGAAAACATTCCATTCAACCTCTTGTCTACCAAAGAGCATTTTGTTTCTTGCTGTTTCACATACCGTACCATAAGTGGCGTAGCGTGGGGGGTGCAGGGGGTGCCGTGGCCCCAGGCGCGACATTTAGGGGGGCGCCAGTATGTGTCACTGGCTGCCTCCTCCTAATTTCTAATTCCTGTGTCCCCCACGCTCCGGCCGCCATGTTAAGTGTCCGGCGCCCTGTGAATGGGCGTATGGGGGTCATGTGGGGCGTAGGGCTGGCCTGTCCTCGATCGCTCCTGAAGTCCCGCCTCCGCACATGACCCCCCATACGCCCAATCACAGGGCGCTGGACACTGAACATGGCAGCAAGCAGAGCGCAGGGGAGAGAAGAATGTGATCCGCCGCTGTCTTCTCCTCCTCATCTGGATCGATGCAGCCAGGATAAGAAGGTGAGTGAGACTCCCTCGTGAGAGTCTTGTTACTGGCCGGGGGGGGGGAGAGACTGTAGGCAGGACAGTATAGTGTAGTATAGTGGTCAGCATAGTGGTCATTATAGTGTAGTTTAGTATGGAGGTCAGTGTAGTGTAGTGGTCAGTATGGGGGGCAGTGTAGTGGACAGTATAGTGTAGTGGTCAGTGTAGTGTAGTATAGTGGTCAGTGTAGTGTAGTATGGTGGTCAGTATAGTGGACAGTGTAGTGTAGTATAGTGGACAGTGTAGTGTAGTATAGTGGTCAGTATAGTGTAGTGGACAGTGTAGTGTAGTATAGTGTAGCATAGTGGTCAGTGTAGTGTAGTATAGTGGTCAGTATAGTATAGTGGTCAGTGTAGTGTAGTATAGTGGTCAGTATAGTATAGTGGTCAGTGTAGTGTAGTATAGTGGTCAGTGTAGTGTAGTATGGTGGTCAGTATAGTGGACAGTGTAGTGTAGCATAGTGGACAGTGTAGTATAGTGGTCAGTATAGTGGTTAGTGTAGTATAGTGTAGTTTAGTATGGAGGTCAGTGTAGTGTAGTATAGTGGTTAGTATGGTGGTTAGTGTAGTGGACAGTATAGTGGTCAGTATAGTGTAGTATAGTGGTCAGTATAGTGTAGTGGACAGTGTAGTGTAGTATGGTGGACAGTGTAGTGTAGTATGGTGGACAGTGTAGTGTAGTATAGTGGTCAGTATAGTATAGTGGTCAGTGTAGTGTAGTATGGTGGTCAGTATAGTGGACAGTGTAGTATAGTGAACAGTGTAGTATGGTGGACAGTGTAGTATAGTGGTCAGTGTAGTGTAGTATGGTGGTCAGTATAGTGGTTAGTGTAGTATAGTATAGTGGTCAGTATAGTATAGTATAGTGGTCAGTATAGTGTAGTTAAGTATGGAGGTCAGTGTAGTGTAGTGGACAGTATAGTATAGTGGACAGTGTAATGTAGTATAGTGGACAGTGTAGTATGGTGGTCAGTATAGTGTTATATGGTGGTCAGTGTAATGTAGTATAGTGGACAGTGTAGTATGGTGGTCAGTATACTGTAGTATGGTGGTCAGTGTAATGTAGTATAGTGGACAGTGTAGTATGGTGGTCAGTATACTGTATTATGGTGGACAGTGTAGTATGGCGGACAGTGTAGTGTAGTGGACAGTGTAGTGTAGTGGACAGTGTAGTATAACAGACAGTGTAGCATAGTGGTCAGTATAGTGGTTAGTGTAGTATTGTATAGTGGTTAGTATAGTGGTCAGTGTAGTGTAGTGGACAGTGTAGTATAGTGGACAGTGTAGTGTAGTATGGTGGTCAGTGTAATGTAGTATAGTGGACAGTGTAGTATGGTGGTCGGTATAGTGTAGTATAGTGGTCAGTGTAGTATAGTGGACAGTGTAATGTAGTATAGTGGACAGTGTAGTATGGTGGTCAGTATAATGTATTATGGTGGACAGTATAGTATGGTGGACAGTGTAGTGTAGTGGACAGTGTAGTATAACAGACAGTGTAGCATAGTGGTCAGTATAGTGGTTAGTGTAGTATTGTATAGTGGTTAGTATAGTGGTCAGTATAGTGTAGTTTAGTATGGAGGTCAGTGTAGTGTAGTGGACAGTGTAGTATAGTGGTCAGTGTAGTGTAGTCCAGTGGACAGTGTAGTATGGTGGTCAGTATAGTGTAGTCCAGTGGACAGTGTAGTATGGTGGTCAGTATAGTGTAGCATAGTGGTCAGTGTAGTATAGTGGACAGTGTAGTGTAGTATAGTGAACAGTGTAGTATAGTGGTCAGTGTAGTGTAGTATAGTGGTCAGTGTAGTATGGTGGTCAGTATAGTGTAGTATAGTGGTCAGTGTAGTATGGTGGTCAGTATAGTGTAGTATAGTGGTCAGTGTAGTGTAGTAAGGTGGTCAGTATAGTGTAGTATAGTGGACAGTGTAGTGGTCAGCGTAGTGGACAGTATAGTGGTCAGTGTAATATAGTGGTCAGTGTAGTATAGTGGACAGTATAGTATAGTGGTCAGTGTAGTGGACAATGTAGTGTAGTGGTCAGTATATGAATCAGGTAGGTCAGTACTATTGTATTTGAAGGGACGCAGGGATAGCTAAAAGTCCGCAGGTTAGGGGCGCAAATTACTTGCCTTGCCCCGGGTGCTGACAACCCACACTACGCCACTGCGTACCATACAGTACTGCTGGGAATGACATCTGCCATGATTATTTTTGAAGGTTTGATGATTGATGACTGCTATCTGCTGGAACTCCAAAAATGTATTATTTTAAGGCTTGGTTCACAAATATGAGAATGCCGTGAATCAACACAGTTTTCCATTGACGCTGTCATATTCACTATATTATCAAAAGTATTGGGACGCCTGCCTTTACACGCACATGAACTTTTTCTTTTTTTTATCCAAAAAAGAATTTATTGAAGTAAACATGTAAATACATACTGACATTTCAATTACATTCAAGTATACATTTAAACATTAGGTACATCAAACATGCATATTCTGCATACTGCACATTTTCCTACTATCTCTTGAACCTTTTGTTTGTCTATGACTTGTTTGTTTGTCTTTGTCTTGACTATCTGTCCATAGCTCGTATCCCAATCGGGTTTAAGGCACCGGTTTCAAAAAAGGAACAGAGGAAGGAAAAAAGCTAAAGAAGAAGAGAAAAAGAAAGAGAAAAAAAAAGAAAAAGTGAGAATAGAAAAAGGAATTGCTCTATTTGTCTCACATTTAGTCACCTCAGACTCCCATACCCAGCAATCTGCCCATGACCAGATCTACCGGGGCAAGCCCAGGTACATTCAACCACGGTCCCCAAAGTTTCTTGAATTTCTGTGGGCAACCTATGTGTTGGTAAATTATTTTTTCCTTCCGGAGCATTTCATCCAGTGTGTCATTATTAGCTTACGTGCCAAGAATATAGCTCTAGTAACTGCCACTTTAGTATTCTCCTCCCATTCCAACTCATCTAACACATTGAGCAAACAGTGTTTTGGATCTGTGGGCAACGAGACCTGAAACACCCTGCTAACAGTGTCCACCACCCCCTTCCAGTAGGGGTGGAGCTTTGGGCACCTCCAAAGTAGGTGGACCAGGTCTCCATGTTCCCTTTTGCATCTGGTACAGAGTGGAGTGGGTCGAAGACCCATAGCAAACAGTCTGTGGGGGGTATAGTATACTCGTAATACAATATACAATTGCGTCAATCTTTGCGAAACATTCAGAGAGCATGTGGGCACTGCCTGCAATACCTCTTCCCACTGATCTCCATCAATTGGGCCCACATCCCTCTCCCACTTGGCCAGCATTCCTAAGGGGTGTTTACCCAAAAAGTTTTGTAGTAGCATACTGTAGCACTGCGATATAAATCCCTTAGTATTGGTTGCCCTTGCAATCAGATTAAACAATGGTGTTGGTGAAGAGATCCACTCCGAGGATCAACTCTGGGCCGTTACAGCATGCTTTAATTGCATGTAGTAAAACCTCATGGACTGTGGCAACCCAAATAGCCTCTGTAAAACCACAAATGTATGCAGTTTCCCATTATGGAAAATCTGTCTAAGATATATCACTCCATATCTTCTCTACATCGCACCATGCTGTAGTTTGGATAGTTCTGGGTATGTGTCGTTGAACCAGATTGGGCTGTAGTCCGTGTATCCTGTTACTCCCTGTATATATTTAGTCTTGTTCCAGATTTTTTGGATTAGGTTATAAGTCGGGTATAGCTTATTCGGTTTGCCAAAGTCTAATGCTTCCAGGGCTGTCGGTACCGAGTCTCCCTTTACTGTGTGCAGCGTTACAAGTTCCGGGGGATTACATACATCTCCCTCTTCTCTGTGTCAGTGTGTATTGCACTTATCAATTGCTGTAGCTGTGCAGCTATATAGTAGAGCCAGGAGTTCGGGAGGGCAAGCCCTCCTTCATCCCTGGGACGTTGGAGATGTTCAAGTTTAATCCTGGGTGAACGGCTTTTCCATATAAGCATTCAAAATAGGACATTGACAATTCTAAACGTCTTTAAGGTCACTACCATTGGTGCATTATGGAGTATGTATAATAATTGGGGCATAAGAATCATTTTAATCAAATTCACCCTGCCTGCTACCGACAGACAGAGTGAATTCCATGTTTTAATCCAATCTCCAAACCTTTGTAACAATGGGGATATATTTAATCTACCGTAGTCCCGGATCCCAGGCATCACCTGGATACCTAAGTATCTGAACGAGGTAGTCAAGGGTACTGTACTAGTGGTGTGGAGAGTTCCCCCTTCGTCAATAAGCATCAGGGGGGATTTGGTCCTGTTGATCTGGAGTCCCGAGTACCTGCCAAACTACACTATGGTAGACATAGCTTCTGTGAGAGATTTGTCTACATCTCCGAGTAGGATCATAGTGTCATCTGCGTATAACATAAATTTCTCCTGTTTGTCTCCGTATCGAAATCCTGCAATACCCAGGTTGGCTCTTACTTTAATTGCTAGGGGTTCTATGGCTAGCGTGAAGAGCAGGGGTGAAAAAGGGCACCCCTGTCTCGTACCTCTCCCCAGAGTGAAGGTGTGTGACATAGCCCCAGATGCCCGGATAGCTGCTTGTTGTGATACAGCAGACGCACCCATGAGATGTATATGTCACTTGTCACCCAATCCAAAGTGTTTAAGAATTTCCCACAGGTACTCCCACTCAACGCTATCAAAAGCCTTCATAGCATCCAGCGAGAGCAAGGCTCTCTGTCCCACATTATCCACTGGAGACTGCATATTTAGGTAAAGCCTTCTTAAATTTACCGCCGTTGACCTATTAGGCATGAATCCAGCCTGATCAGGGTGAACAATGCCCGTAATGGCACCATTCAGCCTAATCGCTAGGACCTTAGCCAAAAGCTTAATGTCACTCTGTAGCAGCGATATGGGCCTGTATGAACCTGAGTCTATCGGGTCCTTTCCGGGCTTCAATATGAGTGCTATATTGGCCGTAGTCATAGAGGGGGCAAAACCCTTTGTTCCCTGGCTGCATTAAACACCGCTAGTAGTTTAGGTAGACGTATTTCAGCGTATTGCTTGTAAACTTCTATGGGTATCCCATCTGTCCGAGGGGCCTTACAGTTAGGGAACGCTGCCAATGCCGTCTGCAGTTCTTCTAAAGTGAGAGGAGCATCTAGGGCCTCTTTTTGGTCATTTGTGAGTTGTGGGAAGTCAATGCCCTGTAAGTATTCTGTAAGTTCTTCCGGGGTGCATTGCCCTGTTGGAAGATACAGGTTCTCATAGAGTCTGGCCAGTTCCAGTAGTATAAGGTCAGGGGAGCTCACTACCCCTCAGATGTTTTAATAGCTCCTATAACGGAGGAACGCTGTTGGGAGTTAGCTATCTTGGCCAGACAATGTCCTGTGCTTTCTCCCTCCTCATAAAACGCCAACCTGGAGAAGAATAGTTTCTTCTCCGCCGTGGAGGATACCAGTCGCTCGTAAGCAGATTGAGCCGACTGCCATGCCTCCCTGGCCGATTCTGTCGGAGTACGTACATATGTCTCCTCCAGAGCTGCCACCTGCTTTTCAAGTTTTTCCCTATGCCCAGATGAGTTCTTCTTTACCTTTCCTATTTCTGAAATGAGCAATCCTCTCATATAGGCCTTAAAAGCGCCCCACTGTACCGCCGGGGACTCCACAAATTCCCGGGTGTCCAGCAATTCCCTCATGCTCCACTCCATCTCATTGTGAGTTAAAAATAATTTCAGCCAAAAGGCATTGAATTTCCACGGGGCTCTTGGAAGCCTGGATTCCGGGTATGTAAGCAGGCTAATCACTAAATGTGAGTGATCTGACACACTACAGGGGTTATATATCACTTCTGAGATGGATGGGAGCATAGCAAGTTTGTCCACAGCCAGATGGTCGGCTCTCCAAGTAAGTTAGCAATAACTGGAGTATCGCCGCTGTAAACGGCGGGGGTACATATACACAAGCCAGGATACAGTACAGCTTTTCCACCCTACAATGCAAAAAAAAATACCGTCCCTCGGCATCTATACAGACATCCAATTCTTGGAAATCTACAGAACAATGGATCATTACACTCACACCCCTTGAATATGAGGTGTGAGTGGAGTGATATGCTTTGCCCACGCATGCATATTTAAGACAACATTTAGTTTCGGCAGTTAAATGTGTTTCCTGCATACATAAAATCATAGGATGATATTTTTTCAAACAAGTGGAAATCATCATATACTTAAGTGGGGAGCCTAAGCCTCTCACATTCCAGGAGACTATTGGCAATTCAGCCATTGGTAAAGACAATGCATGACCTTAAGGAGGGGCATGGTTCAAGTGCCTTCTTCAGGAAGATCCATGACATATCAGGGCCAGTAGGGCTAGGTGAGGCTGGGGGACCCCCATACTGTGGGTGTGTTGGGGTCCATGACAGCATACGCCGTTTCCGGTCAGGGAGTTCAAGCTTGAGCCATAAGTCTATTGCGTCGGTTGCAATAATTGTTGTAGTACAGCAGTACCAGTATGCAGTGTCTTGGTAGTATAACTCTCGGTATAGGTGAGGAAAATATAAAGAAAAGACAAAGAACCAGGCTGTCAACAGGACAAGCCAATGTAAGTGAACTTGAAACCAAAACCAACATGGTATTCTTGCTTTTCTCTCACGTAGAGAGGACACATTTTCTCTTGCCTACTTCACAAGATAGCTCACTGTTCGCGTACCAAAATCATGGCTCCCAGCAGCATAAGGCAAGAAAATTCCCCGAAAAGAAATATGGCTGGTAAAGACTGCAGGATCCAGGGGGGAATAGCAGCTTCATTCAGGGGGCAGTAGGTGAGCTACAAACAAACTTTCTGTGCTGCAGTTGTGTGGATCTCCAAGTGTTTTCAGTAGTGGGTGTATCAGGCGGGTCTGTCTCCTTCTTCTCTATCACGGTGATGTAGGGCCTGTTCGTTATGGTCTAGCCACATGGCTGCATCCTGAGCCGATTCAAAGAAATGGGCCTGTCTGTTGGCTGTGACTAGGGATGAGACGAACACCCTCCGGTTCGGTTCGCACCAGAACCTGCGAACGGACCGAAAATTCGCACGAACGTTAGAACCCCATTGACGTCTATGGGACTCGAACGTTCGAAATCAAAAGTGCTCATTTTAATTTGCATGGTATTGTCCTAAAAAGAGTTTGGGGACTCGGGTCCTGCCCCATGGGACATGTATCAATGCAAAAAAAACTTTTAAAAACGTGAAATATTCCTTTAAATATCGCACCTGGGGGGTGTCTATAGTATGCCTGTAAAGTGGCGCGTGTTTCCCATGCTTAGAACAGTCCCTGCACAAAATGTCATTTTTAAAGGAAAAAAAGTCATTTAAAACTGCTTGCGGCTTTAATGTAATGTCGGGTCCTGGTAATATGGATGAAAATCAGTGAGACAAACGGCATGGGTACCCCCCAGTCCATTACCAGGCCCCTTGGGTCTTGTATGGATATTAAGGGGAACCCCGCACCCAAATTAAAAAGAAAACAGCAGTATACAGGCTCTGTACTCTGAACAGCAGTATGCAGGCGGTGCAAACAAGACAGGGACTGTAGGTTTGTTGTTAAGTAGAATCTGTTTGTAATTTTGAACGGGTAAATTTTTAACGTGCTTAGCTCCAGCCAAAAAATCTTTTTTAAGCTTTTTGGAAAACATAGGGAAGGGTTATCACCCCTGTGACATTTGTTTTGCTGTCTGTGCTCCTCTTCAGAAGATTTCACCTCACTTTTTGTCCCAATGACAAATGTGTTTTGAAAATTTGGGTTTTTTTGTGGAACAAGGATTGGAAAGCATCAGTGGAAAGGAGAAATGTTTTTCCCATATTAAATCTTACAGGAGAGAATTTCCCTTTCTAGGGGTAGATTTCATCTCACTTCCTGTTGTCTCCTTCCGTTTGCAAGTAGGAGTCGTTTGTAAGTTAGATGTTTGAAAGTAGGGGCCTGCCCTATATACTCAGCAGAAATTTGGGCCTTAGGTGTTGTTGTGGCCACAACACTGTAAGCCCTCACAGGGCCCTGCTGTGAAATATTAGATCAAGAATTGCAATTACATGCCCCTGTTGAACAGGGGCAGAAAAATTGGGCCTTTGGCGGTGGTGGTGGTGCTGGTGCCATAACACTGTAATGCCCCGTACACACGGTCGGATTTTCCGATGGAAATTGTGTGATAGGACCTTGTCGGAAATTCCGACCGTGTGTAGGCTCCATCACACATTTTCCATCTGATTTTCCGACACACAAAGTTTGAGAGCAGGATATAAAATTTTCCGACAACAAAATCCGTTGTCCGAAATTCCGATCGTGTGTACACAAATCCGACAGGCAAAGTGCCACGCATGCTCAGAATAAATAAAGAGATGAAAGCTATTGGCCACTGCCCTGTTTATAGTCCCGACGTACGTGTTTTACGTCACCGCGTTCAGAACGATTGGTTTTTCCGACAACTTTGTGTGACCGTGTGTATGCAAGACAAGTTTGAGCCAACATCCGTCGGAAAAAATCCTAGGATTTTGTTGTCGGAATGTCCGAACAAAGTCCGACCGTGTGTACGGGGCATTAGTCCTCACTCGCCCTTGGTGGGCTCAGAAACGGGCCCTGCTGTGAAATATTAGCTCAAGAATTGTAATTACATGCCCCTGTTGAACAAGGGCAGAAAAATTGGGCCTTTGGTGGTGGTGGTGCTGGTGCCACAACACTGTAAGTCCTCACTCGCTCTTGGTGGGTGCAGAAATGGGCCCTGCTGTGAAATATTAGCTCAAGAATTGTAATTACATGCCCCTGTTGAACAGGGGCTGAAAAATGAGGCCTTAGGCACTGGTGCTGCTGCCACAACACTGCAACCTCTCACAGATACTCTAGTTGGAACGCAGGAATGAGCCCTGCTGCAAAGTATTGTATCAAAAATTGTAATTACATGCCCCTGTTAACAGGGGCTGAAAAATTAGGCCTTAGGCACTGGTGGTGGCGCCCAGAACCAAAAATGTTCTTACAAGCTATCAGCGTGATCATTGAGGAGGAAGTGGATAATTACTCAGGATAGTCACTCAGCATCAGCATAGGCAGTCTTTAAAGGGATCTGATATTTCAAAAAAAATTATTCGGTTACATCAGCATCAGGTGCTTGGTAGCTGGTGGTGATCCAAGACTGATTCATTTTTATGAAGGTCAGTCGATCGACCGAGTCAGTGGACAGACGCACTCTGTGATCGGTTACAAAGCCTCCAGCAGCACTGAATGTGCGTTCCGAAAGAACACTGGATGCAGGACAGGCCAGTAGCTCAATTGCATACTGTGCAAGCTCTGGCCAATGATCCATCCTCAAGACCCAGTAACCCGGAGGAACTTCGGTGGGAAAGGTGTCCAAGTCTGATCTTGCCCCTAGGTATTCGTGCACCATGTAAAACAGACGATGCTTGCTGGAACCGATCATACCTTGGGGCTGCGGACCAAAAAATTGTCTGAACGCATCGGTCAGACGGCCACCTTCTCCACCGCTCCTTCTTTGACTGACCGAAGCCTCAGCAACACGTTGTCCAGAAACAGAAGTTTGTAACCTCCCTGTCTCTGGGAACGTGTTGCACAGACCTTTCTGCAAGGCCTCCTGAAGATGTTTCATCCTCTGCTCCCTCTGCGATGGCAAGATAAGGTCCGCAACCTTACCCTTGTAACGTGGATCAAGGAGGGTTGCCAGCCAGTATTGGTCCTTCTCCTTGATACCACAAATACGAGGATCCTTACGCAGGCTTTGCAGAATCAGGGAGGCCATGCAGCCTAGGTTTGCTGAGGCATTCGTTCCGGAGTCCTCTGGGTCACTAAGGACGACATGGTCTGCAGCCACCTCCTCCCAGCCACGTACAAGTCCATGTGTTTCTTGGGACTGATCCCTTAAAGACTGCTGCTGATGCTGAGTGCCAGGCTCCACCTCCATACTGACACAATCTTCCTCCTCCTCCTCGTCCTCTTCCTGTGTGATCGGCGGGCACGCAGGAACACTGTCTGGATAAAGGGGGCCTTAAGAGCTAAGGAAGTCCTCCTCTTCCTGCCTCTGTTCTGCCTCAAGTGTCCTGTCTATTATTCCACGCAGCGTGTGCTCCAACAGGTGCATGCATCCCTGATCATGGCCCACTGGTGTGGGGAAAAAAAAACAAGCTCCCCTGACCCTGTCTTGGTGCCATAGTCACACAGGGACTCATTGATGGCCCTCTGCTGCATCTGCAGCCGCTGCAGCATAGCCAACGTTGAGTTCCACCTGGTGGGCATGTCACAGATTAGGCGGTTCTTGGGCAGGTTAAACTCCTTTTGGAGGTCCGCCACCCGAGCACTGGCATTATATGACCGGCGGAAATGCACACAGACTTTCCTGGCCTGCCTCAGGACATCCTGTAAGCCCAGGTACCTGCCCAAGAACCGCTACACCGCCAAGTTAAGGACGTGAGCCAAACAGGGCACATGGGTCATTTGTCCCTGTTGGAGGGCAGAGAGGAGGTTGGTGCCATTGTCGCAAACCACCATTCCTGCCTTAAGTTGGCGTGGTGTCAACCACCTCTGAACCTGCCCCTGCAGAGCTGACAGAACCTCTGCCCCAGTGTGGCTCCTGTCCCCCAAGCACACCACCTCAAGCACCGCATGGCATCTTTTGGCCTGCGTACTTGTGTAGCCCCTTGAACGCCTACGGAGTACCGCTGGTTCCGAGGACAAAGCACAGGAAGAGGCCATGGAGGAAGAAGAAGAGGAGGGGGTGGAGGAGAGAGGTGTGTCACAATCATTAGTAGTGGCATTGTGGAGGCGTGGTAGCGGAACAACCTCCAACACTACTGCACCTTGTCCTGCATCCTTCCCAGCTGCCGGCAGAGTCACCCAATGCACCGTGAAACTTAGGTAACGTCCCTGTCCATGCCTGCTGGACCATGAGTCAGCGGTAATATGCACCTTACCACTGACCGCCCTGTCCAGCGAGGCATGGACATTGCCTTCCTCATGCCGGTAGAGAGCCGGAATCGCCTTCCGTGAGAAAAAGTGGCGTTTGGGTACCTGCCACTGAGGAACCGCACATTCCACAAACTCACGGAAGGGGGCAGAGTCTACCAACTGAAAAGGCAGCAGTTGAAGTGCTAGCAATTTTGCCAAGCTAGCATTCAACCGCTGGGCATGTGGATGGCTGGGAGGAAACTTCTTTCGGCGGTGCAGCAGCTGGGACAGGGAAATTTGCCTGGTACAATCTGATGTCGGTTTACCGAAAGCAGACTGCCCACAAGTACTTGGCTGTGACACACCTAATTCTACACCTTCATTCCTCTCAGTGCAGGTCTCAGAGAGGACTGAAGGTATAGTGGGGTTGGAGATCTCAGCTGATGAGGAGCAAGGAGAGGTCCTCTTTGTTCTTTGGTGTGGGTCTTTTAGATACGCTTGCCAACGAACTGCATGGCAGGTCAACATATGTCTGGTCAAGCATGTGGTACCCAAGCGGGAGATGTTTTGGCCACGCGAGATCCGCTTGAGACATATGTTGCAAATAGCAGCGGTGCGATCTGATGCACTTGTTTCAAAAAAGGCCCACACCAAAGAACTTTTTGAATAATGCGCAGAGACTGCAGCGCCCTGCACATGTGGAGCTTTGGGGTGTGATGCAGTCAGTGTGCTGCCCTTAGGCTGGCCCCTGGAGGGCATCCTGCCTCGTTGGTGATGTGCCGCCTCCTCCTCCTCCTTCTCTCTCCTATCAGGCACCCACGTTGAGTCAGTGACCTCATCATCCCCTCCCTCCTCATCACTGGAGCAAACCTGGCAGTATGCTGCAGCAGGGGGAGCATGACTGCCAGATTGCTGTCCTTCTTGGGCACCTCCTCTGTCCGTGCTCACGTTAATGCCTTCATTGAGCTCAGTATCATCATCAGAGCCTTCCAAACGCTGGGCTACCTCCTGGAGCATGTACCCAACACTGTGATCAAACAGTTCGAGGGACTCCTCAGGAGGACATGGTGGGGCTAGGGAAGGAGTCACTGATGACATTGAGCCGAGGGAAGAGGCCGCTGCTTTGCCAGACAAAGTACCCTGAGCATGGGTGAGAGAGGATGAGGAGGATGAGGACAGCTTGGTCATCCACTTGACCAAGTCTTCCGTATGTTGTGGTTTAACACGGCTAGCTGCCGAAAAAAAGGCCAAGCGTGTCCCACGGCCACGTGCTGATGAGGATGCACCGTCTCCACGACCAGCACTAGACACAGAGCCTGCTTGCCCTCTTTTATTGGCTTGTGACTGTCTGCCTCTCCTTCTTGGCCTTCCAGACATACTAATGGCCTGTAGCTGCACTAAGCTGGGATATATATATATATATATATATATATATATATATATATACTGATACTGCAGCTAGCAAAATCAACTGCCTGCCTGTAGTATGAGAACACCACCAACCTTCTACAGGTAGCTTTAGCTCGCAAAAAAATAACTTGTAGGTTTAGCTGAACACTGTGAGGAGGACGCACCACACTAACTTGTAGTTTTAGCTGAACACTGTGAGCAGGACGCACTACACTAACTTGTAGCTTTAGATGAACACTGTGCAGAGGTCTCCCTACACTAACTTATAGTTTTAGCTGAACACTGTGAGTAGGACGCACTACACTAACTTGTAGCTTTAGATGAACACTGTGCAGAGCTCGCAAAAAAAATAACTTGTAGGTTTAGCTGAACACTGTGAGGAGGACGCACCACACTAACTTGTAGTTTTAGCTAAACACTGTGAGCAGGACGCACTACACTAACTTGTAGCTTTAGATGAACACTGTGCAGAGGTCTCACTACACTAACTTGTAGTTTTAGCTGAACACTGTGAGCAGGACGCACTACACTAACTTGTAGCTTTAGATGAACACTGTGCAGAGGTCTCACTACACTAACTTGTAGTTTTAGCTGAACACTGTAAGCAGGACGCACTACACTATTTTGTAGCTTTAGATGAACACTGTGCAGAGGTCTCACTACACTAACTTGTAGTTTTAGCTGAACACTGTGAGCAGGACGCATTACACTAACTTGTAGTTTTAGATGAACACTGTGCAGAGGTATCACTACACTAACTTGTAGTTTTAGCTGAACACTGTGAGCAGGACGCACTACACTAACTTGTAGCTTTAGATGAACACTGTGCAGAGGTCTCACTACACTAACTTGTAGTTTTAGCTGAACACTGTGAGCAGGACGCACTACACTAACTTGTAGTTTTAGATGAACACTGTGCAGAGGTCTCACTACACTAACTTGTAGTTTTAGCTGAACACTGTGAGCAGGACGCACTACACTAACTTGTAGCTTTAGATGAACACTGTGCAGAGCTCGCAAAAAAATTACTTGTAGGTTAAGCTGAACACTGTGAGGAGGACGCACCACACTAACTTGTAGTTTTAGCTGAACACTGTGAGCAGGACACACTACACTAACTTGTAGCTTTAGATGAACACTGTGCAGAGGTCTCACTACACTAACTTGTAGTTTTAGCTGAACACTGTGAGCAGGACGCACTACACTAACTTGTAGCTTTAGATGAACACTGTGCAGAGCTCGCAAAAAAATTACTTGTAGGTTTAGCTGAACACTGTGAGGAGGACGCACCACACTAACTTGTAGTTTTAGCTGAACACTGTGAGCAGGACACACTACACTAACTTGTAGCTTTAGATGAACACTGTGCAGAGGTCTCACTACACTAACTTGTAGTTTTAGCTGCACTGTGAGCAGGACGCACTACACTAACTTGTAGTTTTAGATGAACACTGTGCAGAGGTCTCACTACACTAACTTGTAGTTTTTAGCTGCACTGTGTGCAGGACGCACTACACTAACTTGTAGTTTTAGATGAACACTGTGCAGAGGTCTCACTACACTAACTTGTAGTTTTAGCTGAACACTGTGAGCAGGACGCACTACACTAACTTGTAGCTTTAGATGAACACTGTGCAGAGCTCGCAAAAAAATAACTTGTAGGTTTAACTGAACACTGTGAGGAGGACGCACCACACTAACTTGTAGTTTTAGCTGAACACTGTGAGCAGTACGCACTACACTAACTTGTAGCTTTAGCTGAAAACTGTGCAGAGGTCTCACTACACTAACTTGTAGTTTTAGCTGAACACTGTGAGCAGGACGCACTACACTAACTTGTAGCTTTAGATGAACACTGTGCAGAGCTCGCAAAAAAATTACTTGTAGGTTTAGCTGAACACTGTGAGGAGGACTCACTACACTAACTGTAAATAGTCTAGCTGCCTGACTGTGGTACTAATAGGATCAAAAGAACACCAGCAATTTTCTTCAGGTAGCTGTAAATACTGTAACAAGACAAGCCTGTCTGTCAGTAGGAAGATAACAGGAACGGATCTAGCTAAACTGAATACAGTATATATATATATATATATATATATATAACACCTGGGATGCATATATATACACAATACACTGTGAGTGCAGCTAACTCACTGATTGTCCTGCCTAATCTAGCTAACTCAAATGAAATGACACTGTCTCTCTGTCTATCTATGTATCTCAACCCCGGAACACACACTACACAGGGCCGCCGTGCAGGCGGCCTTATATAGTGTGGGGCGTGTTCTAAACCCCCTGAGCCATAATTGGCCAAAGCCACCCTGGCTTTGGCCAATTACATCTCTCTCTATCAACGACGCTGTGATTGGCCAAACATGCGGGTCATAGTGCATGCTTGGCCAATCATCAGCCAGCAATGCACTGCGATGCCGCAGTGAATTATGGGCCGTGACACGCCACACGAATTTGGCACGAACGGCCTATAACGTTCAGAATTCGGCGAACGACCGAACAGCCGATGTTCGAGTTGAACATGGGTTCGACTCGAACATGAAGCTCATCCCTAGCTGTGACTCTAAGCTTAGCTGGGTACAGCATGGCATATGAAAGCTGCAGAGTTCGCAGGCGCCTTTTCACATCCGAGAATTTAGCCCTGCGTTTCTGTACCTCCGCTGAGAAATCGGCGTAGAACGACATTCTGACCCCGTTCACCTGGACATTAGCCTTCTCTCGTGCATGCCTCAGTACCGCTTCTCTGTCTCTGTAGTTCAGAAGCTGGGCCAAGATGGGTCTGGGGGGGGCTCCTGGTTGTGATGGGCGACCTGGTGTGTGGTGCGCCCTCTCCATTGTAAAGGATGGGGAAAAGGCCTCTCTCCCAAATATCTCGGCCAGCCAGGTCTCCACAAAAGTGGTAGCATCTCTTCCTTCTTTTTTCTCTGGCAGTCCTACTATACGTATATTTTTACATCTTAGGCGGTTTTCCATGTCATCTGCTCTGTTATTGGTGTCTTTAGCGAGTTGATAGGTGGTATGGGCCTCCCGAGCAACTGGCGGGAGTTTGTCTTCAATATCACTCACTCTGCTTTCCACTGCAGTCGTACGTTCTCTAATCTTCTGCAGGTCCTGTCTCAACAGGGATATATCCTCTCTCAGCCCACCAAATTGCTCTTTAAGGGTGTTCACAAAGGCTGTGCAAACATGCACGGCCCTAAGTATTTCAGCTAAAGTCACTGTTCAGGTTCCTCACTGTCAGTGTCTGTGTGGAGAGAGGGGGGTCGCTCTGCAGCAGTGTCAATCTCTCCCTGCAGATCGGCATAGTTGCCAACATTGTAAAAAAGTTTTTAGGGACACTTTTTTGGCTGTAGGAGGAGTCTTAATATAATTAGGGGGCGGGGCATGCATTTGTAGGCGTTAAATGGCAAAAAGAGGAAAAATGCGGCGTGCGCAGCAAGCCATGCCAAAATATGGGCGTGGTTTACGTTAATCCGTGGGCATGGCTTAAATGGGCATGGTTCAATGGGGGTGTGGTTAGTGTCTGAGATGAATGAGAGATGGAGAAAGAAAGGGGAAAAGAGGGAGGGGGAGAGAGAAAGAAGGAAAGAACGAGGGAAGGAAAGAGGGATGGAGGGACAGCAGGCCCAGATCCTACACCACAATAGAAATGTGTATTCCAGAGTTTAACAAATCAGCAGATAATGACACTCCAAACACCTGGTGTTAGTGCTTCAATCATCCCGGCACCATGGTTGTTATGGTGTCAGGGTGATTGAAGCGCATTATTACTATTATTACATCGTAATATAGAATGAAATCATTCAACTCACCATAATCCAGAATCAGTGGGACCCTGAGCTTGTCACCTGCCTCGTCGCCTGCCACCAGATGCCATCAGGAGCCCCCAGAAGCAGACAGAGTCCGTCCTTACATCAGGTGCCCCCAGAAGCAGAGGCCCTCTTTACAGATCTGTGTCCCTGGCAGCGGAGCCCCTCCTTACGACTGGTGTCCCCAGCAGCGGAGCCCCCCTTTACATCTGGTGTCCCCAGCAGTGGAGCCCTCCTTTACATATGATGTCCCTGGCAGCTAGGCCCCTCCTTACATCTGGTGTCCCCGGTAGTGGAGCCATCCTTTACATCTGGTGTCCCCCAGCAGAGGAGCCCTCCTTTACATCTGGTGTCCCCGGGAGCGGAGCCATGCTTTAAAGTTTGGTGTCCCAGGCAGCGGAGCCCTCCTTTACATCTGGTGTCCCCCAGCAGCAGGGCTGTGGAGAGAGACAAAAAGGGGCTGGCATTACATTATTTTGTGTGGCCACTACTGTTAACTCACTACTAAAACAACCCAGAGACCCTAAATTACAGCAGTTCCCTACTTACATTGCAGCCCTTCTTGGCTTCAGATAACACCATTTTGAGTAGGGGTTTGTGGAGAAAGGGAGGAGGGGCTGGCATCAAATCATTTTGCATTGTCTTGCTGGAACCTAAAACCTCTCAGGAATAGATGTGGCCTCTACTGCTCATCCATAAACAACCAAGCAGAATGCAGCAACGAGGAGTCCCTACATTTTAGCAGTTATTTGCTTACATTAGGCCCCTTTCACACTGGGGCGGGAGGTGCGTCGGCGGTATTATTAGCAGGGCTTTACTGTCGTTTTAGTGGCGTTATTTGGTCCCGCCCCGCTAGCGGCCAAAAAAGAGTTAAAAACCACCGCAAAGCGCCTCTGCAGAGGTCCTGCTAGCACCGCTCTGAAGATGCTGCTAGCTGGACTTTTTATCCTGTCCTGCTAGCGCACCGCTCCAGTGTGAAATCCCTCGGGGCTTTCACACTGGAGACATAGCAGTGGCTGTTTCAGGTCGGTTTGCAGGCACTATTTTTAGCGCAATAGCACCTGCAAACCGCCCCAGTGTGAAAGGGGCGTTACAGTCCTTCCTGGTCTCAGAAAACAACATTTTGAATAGAAGTTTGTGAAGGGGGTGGGAAGAAGAGCTGGCATTAAATCACTTTTCATAGTATTGCTGGAATTTAGGGCCTCACGGGTATAGATATGGCCACTACTGCTCACTCACTACTAAAACAACCAATCAGAGAGGGAGAAGGAAGAAAAACTGATATTGCTCATAGCACTAGCAGTATTTACAGATATGTGGTTGAAGTTATCTGTCATGTCTGTCACACATGACATGTTGGAAGGTTATGATTTACTGCTCTGTTCATATAGATACCTCAGCATATATAACACTTGTTGTCGGTGCTGAATTCCCATTTAGGACACCAGCATGTTATCTGAAGGTGTATTGAATGCTGAGCTCTGCATAATTCTGCAGTCTGTCATGTGTCACAGTGCATGAAGGGAAAGCTCTGCAGTTCTGCACACACAAGTGAAAATTCAAGCTCTGCAAAAACCTCCTTATCCAACATCTCCACATGTGACAGAAATCAGAGGAGCCGCAATGCAACTGCAAGGCTAAGACAATATGTTCCTATCCCTGGGGGTCCCAAAATCGGGATTGTCCTGTTAAAATCGGGACTGTTGGCAACTATGGATCAGTGTGCACAGGGGCGGACTGACCATTCGGGCACTCGGGCACTGCCCGAGGGCCCCATGCCACTAAGGGGCCCCATCAGGGTTGCCAGCCTCAATAAAACCAGGGACAGTATGTAAAAATCTGTGTTTTTTTAAAAATCCCAACATTATAGCTGCCCTGCCTCTCCAGTACTTTTTCAGTGTGTGTATGTGTATTCTGTGTGTGTATACTGTGTGTGTATATTGTGTGTCTGTGTGTGTATACTGTATGTGTGTGTATACTGTGTGGCCCCATAATTTATTGCCTGTGGGCCCCATAATCTCCTATTGCCTGGGGGCCCCATAATCTCCTATTACCCGGGGGCCCCATAATCTTCTCCTATTGCCCGGGGGCCCCATGAGTTGTCAGTCCACCCCTGGGTGTGCAGTATACCCAGCTCTCCTAACTCATGGGCTGCAGCTGGGGATGGTTCTTCGGACCCCCCTGTGTCCTGTTCTTGGTGCCCCCTCAGCTTTTGGGCATAATATAGCATGTCCCTCGGGTACTCCTTACCCTGTAATTTTTGTGTCTTCCTGTTAGCCGCCTCTCTGGACTTCTCACTGCCACTTGGTGTGCGCTGTGCAAGGGCCGCGGCGGCGCCATCTTGGATTTCAGAGGTCATATTTTCCTCCTTGTTCTTTGCTTTCCCCCGGGTACACAAGGCGGGCGGGTGAACCAGGAGGGTGAGCGGGTCGGTAGCCAGCTGGAAAGCCTTTTTTCAGCTCCGGATCGCTGATGGGAGAGGATCAGTTGATTGTACTGGAGTGGAGCTGTGAGACACATGTCTTCTCACATGCCATTCCTGGCCACGCCCCCACGCACCTGAACTTTAATGTGATCCCAGTCTTAGTCCGTAGGGTTCAATATTGAGTTGGCCCCACCCTTTGCAGCTATAAAAGCTTCAACTCTTCTGAGAAGGCTGTCCACAAGGTTTAAAGTGGAGTCCCACCCACTTTTACAACTTTTTAGCATCCCTCACTAAACTGTGTTCTGTAAACAAATTGGATATTTTTTTATTTTTTTTCTCAGCACTTACTGTATATCTGCTGTATTCATTTTTCACTTCCTCCTTCCTGGCCGCGGCCCATTGCATCATTTCCTGTTTGCAATGCCTTCTGGGAAGGAGCTGGAACTTCCTCTGACACTGCCGTTGCTATGGAAACCTGACCTGAAACCTATTACACTGCTTGTGCTGCACTGAGCATGTGTGAGATCTGCAAGGATGAGATCCAGGAAGAAATACAGTCTGGCTTCAGATGCCCACACTTAAGTTTATAAAATAACAAACTACTGCTATAAATTAACAAAACAGACCTTAGTTTACAGACTAACTTTACTAGAATACATTAAGCTTGTGTATTATAGGGGTATTTTTATTTAAAAAGTATAATTTCGGCCGGAACACCACTTTAAGAGTGTGTCTATGGGAATGTTTTACCATTCTTCCAGAACTGCATTGTGAGGACAGTGATGTTGGATGAGAAGGCTTGGCTGACAGTCTCTGCTCTAATTCATCCCAAAGGTGTTCTATTGGGTTGAGGTCAGGACTCTGTGCAGGCCAGTCAAGTTCCTTTACTCCAAACTCGCTCATCCATGTCTTTACAGACCTTGCTTTTTACACTAGTGCGCAGTCATGTTGGAACAGGAAGAGGCCATCCCCAAACTGTTCCCACAAAGTTGGGAGCATGAAATTGTCCTAAATGTCTCGGTATGCTGACGCCTTAAGATTTCCCTTCACTGGAACTAATGGGTCAAGCCCAACCCCTGAAAAACCACCCCACACCATAATCCCCCCTCCACCAAATGATTTGGACCAGCGCACAAAGCAAGGTCCAAAAGACATAGATGAGCGAGTTTGCTTTGGAGGAACTTGACTGGCCTGCACAAATTCCTGACCTCAACCCGTAGAACACCTTTGGGATGAATTAGAGCGGAGACTGCGAGCCAGGCCTTCTCATCCAACATCAGTGCCTGACCTCACAAGTGCGCTTCTGGAAGAATGGTCAAACGGGGGCATGGCCAAGATCAACATGTGAGAGGAAGCACTTCTCACAGCTCCGCACACTCACACAGTTCAGTGATCATCTCCCAGCAGCGTTACAGAGGTGATCTTTGGCTTTCCAGCTGGCTACCGACCCGGTCCACCTCCCGGTCCACCCGCCAGCCCTCTGTACCGGTGGGAAAATGAAAAATAAGGCGGAATTTGCGGGCATAGAAATTCAAGATGGTGCTGGCGCGGCCCTGAAACAGCACACACCACGAGCGGCTGAAAAGGCTAAGGAGAGCGGCAGCAAGAAGACCCACAAGAACCAGGGTAAGGAACATCCCAGGGACATGCTCTACTATGCCATAAAACTGTGTCGAAACCTGGAAAATGTCACTGCAGGGGCTGCAGGGATCCCCTCCTTGTCAGCACCTGGGACACTGGAGCAGGCTACAGACACAGTGTATGATGATTACCCTACTGGTCATACTGAGCTGCTGCCTGCTCTGCCTTCTGATACAGAAGAGATAGAGCAACCAACTCTGGCTGAAATATTAAGCTGTACATGTGTGCACGGCATCAGTTAATACACTTAAAGAGCAGTTTGGGGGTCTGAGGGAGGATGTGGCACTGCTCAGGCAAGACCTTCAAAAAATCCAGGAACAGACGACTGCTGTGGAGAGCAGAGTTAGCGACATTGAAGATAAACTGCCACCAGTGGCCCAAGAAGCTCATGTCTCACACCAGCTAGCCAAAGATACCAATAACAGAGCAGATGACATGGAAAATCGCTTAAGGTGTAACAACATTCTCATAGTGGGTCTGCCAGAAAAAACTGAGGGAAAAGATCCCACCTCATTCATTGAAGGATGGCTTACTGATCTATTTGGCAAGGATGCTTTCTCCCCCTTTTTCACTGTTGAAAGAGCTCATCGCACTTCAGGCTGTCCATTGCCACCTGGTGCCCCCCCAAGACCAGTCCTGGCTAGGCTTCTACACTACAGAGATAGGGAAGCAGTGCTGAGATGTGCAAGGGAATGGGCCAATGTGCAGTTCAAGGGCACCAGGGTGTCCTTCTATCCAGACTTCTCTGCGGAGGTGCAGAGACGCTGGGCCAAGTTTGCAGACGTGAAAGGGCGACTGAAACGGGACCAGTTCTTCCACACTGAAGCGCATGGGTCTCATTTGTTTTTATTATTCTTTTGGAAATTGGTTATGCAATCTGTTGTTACGGGTTCTTGTTCTGCTGGGAGACTTGATATGGCTATCGAACTATGAGCTATTTTTTGATCTAATAACAAATGTGCCTTGTTTCTGCAAAGAGAAAGGAAAGGATGCTACATTCTTTATGTTCTAACTCTAGGACATGGGGGCCTGTCCTTTTGATGTCCATGTTTTTTGGTTCTGTGTACTTACTTTTTCAACACTGCAGGATTCGTCGGGTGGGTAGACGAACCTGGATCTAACACTATGCAAGAGTTGGCACCGTTGTGCCGGGTTATTTTCAGTATGTGTGCAGTCACTTCAAGAGGGCTGAGAATTACTAACCCGTTGATATCTCTCCCCTCGTTACATAAACTACTGATTTCCTTTGGTGCCATCTCCGGTTATAAAATTAACACTTCCAAAACTGAAGCCCTTCCTATAGACGTTCCGTCGCCCTTATTATCTAAACTTAAAGAATCATACTCTTATAAATGGTGTAACACCTCTCTCAAATACTTGGGTGTCCTACTAACTCCTTCCTACGCCTCCCTTTATAATACTAATTTTCCTCCTTTGATATTGGACATTAATAAATCTTTGTCAATCTGGACCAAATAACCCCTGTCCCTATTAGGCAGGATCAATGCCTTAAAAATGTCTATCTTACCCAGACTGCTTTACCACTTTGAAACACTGCCAGTGGCCTTGCCTGCTTCACAACTAAAAGCACTCCACAGAAGTTTTTAAAAATGTATATGGAGTGGTAGGGCCCACCGCATAGCGAGCTCAGTGATATTTTCTCTAAGATCCAGGGGAGGTTTGGGAGCCCCGGACATTACCAAATATTACTACGCCACACACTTAAGGGATATTACTTCATGATCTTTAGGGATGAGCTTCGTGTTCGAGTCGAACCCATGTTCGACTCGAACATCGGCTGTTCGCCCGTTCGCCGAATTGCGAACGATATGGGCCGTTCGCGCTAAATTCGTGTGGCGCGTCACGGCCCATAATTCACTGCGGCATCGCAGTGCATTGCTGGCTGATGATTGGCCAAGCATGCACTATGACCCGCATGCTTGGCCAATCACAGCGCCGTCAGTAGAGAGAGCTGTAATTGGCCAAAGCCAGGGTGGCTTTGGCCAATTATGGCTCAGGGGATTTAGTACACACCCCACACTATATAAGGCCGCCTGCACGGCGGCCCTGTGTAGTGTGTGTTCCGGTGTGCTGAGAGATAGAGAGAGAGAGAGACAGTGTCATTTGATTTGAGTTAGATAGATTAGGCAGAACAGTCAGTCAGTTAGCTGCACTTACAGTGTATTGTGTATATATATGCATCCCAGGTGTTGCATATATATATATATATATATACACTGTATTCAGTTTAGCTAGATGCGTTCCTGTTATCTTCTATCTAGACTATTTACATTTAATGCAGTGCGTCCTGCTCACAGTGTTCAGCTAGATCCGTTCCTGCTATTTACATTTAGTGCAGTGCGTCCTGCTCACAGTGTTCAGCTAGATCCGTTCCTGTTATCTTCTAGACTATTTACATTTAGTGCAGTGCGTCCTGCTCACAGTGTTCAGCTAGATCCGTTCCTGCAATTTACATTTGGTGCAGTGCGTCCTGCTCACAGTGTTCAGCTAGATCCGTTCCTGCTATTTACATTTAGTGCAGTGCGTCCTGCTCACAGTGTTCAGCTAGATCCGTTCCTGCTATTTACATTTAGTGCAGTGCGTCCTGCTCACAGTGTTCAGCTAGATCCGTTCCTGCTATTTACATTTAGTGCAGTGCGTCCTGCTCACAGTGTTCAGCTAGATCCGTTCCTGTTATCTTCTAGACTATTTACATTTAGTGCAGTGCGTCCTGCTCACAGTGTTCAGCTAGATCCGTTCCTGTTATTTACATTTAGTGCAGTGCGTCCTGCTCACAGTGTTCAGCTAGATCCGTTCCTGCTATTTACATTTAGTGCAGTGCGTCCTGCTCACAGTGTTCAGCTAGAGCCGTTCCTGCTATTTACATTTAGTGCAGTGCATCCTGCTCACAGTGTTCAGCTAGATCCGTTCCTGTTATCTTCTAGACTATTTACATTTAGTGCAGTGCGTCCTGCTCACAGTGTTCAGCTAGATCCGTTCCTGCTATTTACATTTAGTGCAGTGCGTCCTGCTCACAGTGTTCAGCTAGATCCGTTCCTGTTATCTTCTAGACTATTTACATTTAGTGCAGTGCGTCCTGCTCACAGTGTTCAGCTAGATCCGTTCCTGTTATCTTCTAGACTATTTACATTTAGTGCAGTGCGTCCTGCTCACAGTGTTCAGCTAGATCCGTTCCTGTTATCTTCTAGACTATTTACATTTAGTGCAGTGCGTCCTGCTCACAGTGTTCAGCTAGATCCGTTCCTGTTATCTTCTAGACTATTTACATTTAGTGCAGTGCGTCCTGCTCACAGTGTTCAGCTAGATCCGTTCCTGTTATCTTCCTACTGACAGGCAGGCTTGTCTGGTTACAGTATATAAAGCTACCTGAAGAAAATTACAGGTGTTCTATTTGATCCTATTAGTACCACGGTCAGGCAGCTAGACTATTTACATTTAGTACAGTGCGTCCTGCTCACAGTGTTCAGCTAGATCCGTTCCTGTTATCTTCCTACTGACAGGCAGGCTTGTCTGGTTACAGTATATAAAGCTACCTGAAGAAAATTACAGGTGTTCTATCCCAGCTTAGTGCAGCTACAGGCCATTAGTATGTCTGGAAGGCCAAGAAGGAGAGGCAGACAGTCACAAGCCAATAAGAGAGGGCAAGCAGGCTCTGTGTCTAGTGCTGGTCGTGGAGACGGTGCATCCTCATCAGCACGTGGCCATGGGACACGCTTGGCCTTTTTTTCGGCAGCTGGCCGTGTTGAGCCGCAACATGCGGAAGACTTGGTCGAGTGGATGACCAAGCCGTCCTCATCCTCCTCATCCTCTCTCACCCATGCCCAGGGTGCTTTGTCTGGCAAAGCAGCGGCCTCTTCCCTCAGCTCAATGTCATCAGTGACTCCTTCCCTAGCTCCACCATGTCCTCATGAGGATTCCCTCGAACTGTTTGACCACAGTGTTGGGTACATGCTCCAGGAGGATGCCCAGCGTTTGGAAGGCTCTGATGACGATACTGAGCTCGATGAAGGCAGTAACATGAGCACGGACAGAGGGGGTGCCCAAGAAGGACAGCAATCTGGCAGTCATGCTCCCCCTGCTGCAGCATACTGCCAGGTTTGCTCCAGTGATGAGGAGGGAGGGGATGATGAGGTCACTGACTCAACGTGGGTGCCTGATAGGAGAGAGGAGGAGGAGGAGGAGGAGGAGGAGGAGGAGGAGGAGGCGGCGGCACATCACCAACGAGGCAGGATGCCCTCCAGGGGCCAGCCTAAGGGCAGCACATTGACTGCATCACACCCCAAAGCTCCACATGTGCAGGGCGCTGCAGTCTCTGCGCGTTATTCAAAAAGTTCTTTGGTGTGGGCCTTTTTTGAGACGAGTGCATCAGATCGCACCGCTGCTATTTGCAACATATGTCTCAAGCGTATCTCGCGTGGCCAAAACATCTCCCGCTTGGGTACCACATGCTTGACCAGACATATGTTGACCTGCCATGCAGTTCGTTGGCAAGCGTATCTAAAAGACCCACACCAAAGAACAAAGAGGATCTCTCCTTGCTCCTCATCAGCTGAGATTTCCAACCCCACTAGACCTTCAGTCCTCTCTGAGACCTGCAGTGAGAGGAATGAAGGTGTAGAATTAGGTGTGTCACAGCCAAGTACTTGTGGGCAATCTGCTTTTGGTACACCGACGTCAGATTGTACCAGGCAAATTTCCCTGCCCCAGCTGCTGCACCGCCGAAAGAAGTTTGCTCCCAGCCATCCACATGCCCAGCGGTTGAATGCTAGCTTGGCAAAATTGCTAGCACTTCAACTGCTGCCTTTTCAGTTGGTAGACTCTGCCCCCTTCCGTGAGTTTGTGGAATGTGCGGTTCCTCAGTGGCAGGTACCCAAACGCCACTTTTTCTCATGGAAGGCGATTCCGGCTCTCTACCGGCATGTGGAAGGCAATGTCCATGCCTCGCTGGACAGGGCGGTCAGTGGTAAGGTGCATATTACCGCTGACTCATGGTCCAGCAGGCATGGACAGGGACGTTACCTAAGTTTCACGGCGCATTGGGTGACTCTGCTGGCAGCTGGGAAGGATGCAGGACAAGGTGCAGTAGTGTTGGAGGTTGTTCCGCCACCACGCCTCCAAAATGCTGATTGTGACACACCTCTCTCCTCCACCCCCTCCTCTTCTTCTTCCTCCATGGCCTCTTCCTCGGAACCAGCGGTGCTCCGTAGGCGTTCAAGGGGCTACGCAAGTACGCAGGCCAAAAGATGCCATGCGGTGCTTGAGCTGGTGTGCTTGGGGGACAGGAGCCACACTGGGGCAGAGGTTCTGTCAGCTCTGCAGGGGCAGGTTCAGAGGTGGTTGACGCCACGCCAACTTAAGGCAGGAATGGTGGTTTGCGACAATGGCACCAACCTCCTCTCTGCCCTCCGACAGGGACAAATGACCCATGTGCCCTGTTTGGCTCACGTCCTTAACTTGGTGGTGCAGCGGTTCTTGGGCAGGTACCCGGGCTTACAGGATGTCCTGAGGCAGGCCAGGAAAGTCTGTGTGCATTTCCGCCGGTCATATAATGCCAGTGCTCGGCTGACGGACCTCCAAAAGGAGTTTAACCTGCCCATAAACCGCCTAATCTGTGACATGCCCACCAGGTGGAACTCAACGTTGGCCATGCTGCAGCGGCTGCACACGCAGCAGAGGGCCATCAATGAGTACCTGTGCGACTATGGCACCAGGACAGGGTCAGGGGAGCTTGGTTTTTTTTCCCCACGCCAGTGGGCCATGATCAGGGATGCATGCACTGTCCTGTCACCATTCGAGGAGGCCACGAGGATGGTGAGCAGTGACAGTGCATGCATCAGTGACACTGTCCCCCTTGTCCACCTGTTGGAGCACACGCTGCGTGGAATAATGGACAGGGCACTTGAGGCAGAACAGAGGCAGGAAGAGGAGGACTTCCTTAGCTCTCAAGGCCCCCTTTATCCAGACAGTGTTCCTGCGTGCCCGCCAATCACACAGGAAGAGGACGAGGAGGAAGAGGAGGAGGAGGAAGATTGTGTCAGTATGGAGGTGGAGCCTGGCACTCAGCATCAGCAGCAGTCTTTAAGGGATCAGTCCCAAGAAACACATGGACTTGTACGTGGCTGGGAGGAGGTGGCTGCGGACCATGTCGTTCTTAGTGACCCAGAGGACTCCGGACCGAATGCCTCAGCAAACCTACGCTGCATGGCCTCCCTGATCCTGCAAAGCCTGCGTAAGGATCCTCGTATTCGTGGTATCAAGGAGAAGGACCAATACTGGCTGGCAACCCTCCTTGATCCACGTTACAAGGGTAAGGTTGCGGACCTTATCTTGCCATCGCAGAGGGAGCAGAGGATGAAACATCTTCGGGAGGCCTTGCAGAAAGGTCTGTGCAACGCGTTCCCAGAGACTGGGAGGTTACAAACTCCTGTTTCTGGACAACGTGTTGCTGAGGCTTCGGTCAGTCAAAGAAGGAGCGGTGGAGAAGGTGGCCGTCTGAGCGATGCGTTCAGACAATTTTTTGGTCCGCAGCCCCAAGGTATGATCGGTTCCAGCAACCATCGCCAGCGTCTGTTTTACATGGTGCAGGAATACCTAGGGGCAAGATCAGACTTGGACACCTTTCCCACCGAAAATCCTCTGGGTTACTGGGTCTTGAGGATGGATCACTGGCCAGAGCTTGCACAGTATGCAATTGAGCTACTGGCCTGTCCTGCATCCAGTGTTCTTTCGGAACGCACATTCAGTGCTGCTGGAGGCGTGGTAACCGATCACAGGGTGCGTCTGTCCACCGACTCGGTCGATCGGCTGACCTTCATAAAAATGAATGAGTCTTGGATCACCACCAGCTACCAAGCACCTGATGCTGATGTAACCGAATAATTTTTTTTGAAATCTCAGATCCCTTCAAAGACTGCCTATGCTGATGCTGAGTGACTATCCCTGAGTAATTATCCTCTTCCTCCTCAATCATCACGCTGATAGCTTGTAAGAACATTTTTGGTTCTGGGCGCCACCACCAGTGCCTAAGGCACAATTTTTCAGCCCCTGTTTAACAGGGGCGTGTAATTACAATTTTTGATGCAATACTTTGCAGCAGGGCTCGTTCCTGCGTTCCAACTAGAGTGTCTGTGAGGGGTTGCAGTGTTGTGGCACCAGCACCAGTGCCTAAGGCCCAATTTTTCTGCCCCTGTCTAACAGGGGCGTGTAATTACAATTTTTGAAGCAATACTTTGCAGCAGGGCTCGTTCCTGCGTTCCAACTAGAGTGTCTGTGAGGGGTTGCAGTGTTGTGGCACCAGCACCAGTGCCTAAGGCCTAATTTTTCAGCTCCTGTTCAACAGGGGCATGTAATTACAATTCTTGATCTAATATTTCACAGCAGGGCCCTGTGAGGGCTTACAGTGTTGTGGCCACAGCAACACCTAAGGCCCAAATTTCTGCTGAGTATATAGGGCAGGACCCTACTTTCAAACATCTAACTTACAAACGACTCCTACTTGCAAACGGAAGGAGACAACAGGAAGTGAGATGAAATCTACCCCTAGGAAGGGAAATTCTCTCCTGTAAGAGTTAATATGGGAAAACAATTTCTCCTTTCCACTGATGCTTTCCAATCCTTGTTCCACAAAAAAACCCAAATTTTCAAAAAACATTTTTCATTGGGACAAAAAAGTGAGGTGAAATCTTCTGAAGAGGAGGAAAGACAGCAAAACAAATGTCACAGGGGTGATAACCCTTCCCTATGTTTTCCAAAAAGCTTAGAAAAGATTTTTTGGCTGGAGCTAAACACGTTAAAAATGTTCAAAATTACAAACAGATTCTACTTAACAACAAACCTACAGTCCCTGTCTTGTTTGCACCACCTGTATACTGCTGTTCAGAGTATATAGGGCCTGGTGGCCCCACACCTTTCCTTATTTTAATTTGGGTGCGGGGTTCCCCTTAATATCCATACAAGACCCAGAGGGCCTGGTAATGGACTGGGGGGTACCCATGCCGTTTGTCTCACTGATTTTCATCCATATTGCCATGACCCGACATGACATTAAACCCGCAAGCAGTTTTAAATGAGATTTTTTCCTTTAAAAATGACATTTGGTGCAGGGACTGTTCTAAACATGGGAAACATGCGCCACTTTACAGGCATACTATAGACACCCCCCAGGTACGATATTTAAAGGAATATTTCACTTTTTTTTTTTTACTTTAAGCATCATTAAAATCACTGCTCCCGAAAAAACGGCCGTTTTTAAAAGTTTTTTTTGCATTGATACATGTCCCCTGGGGTAGGACCCGGGTCCCCAAACCCTTTTTAGGACAATACCATGCAAATTAGCCTTTAAAATGAGCACTTTTGATTTCGAACGTTCGAGTCCCATAGACGTCAATGGGGTTCTAACGTTCGTGCGAACTTTCGGTCCGTTCGCGGGTTCTGGTGCGAACCGAACCGGGGGGTGTTCGGCTCATCCCTAATGATCTTCTTTACATGCACCGAATCAATGGACCGCCATTGAATAGGGGGTGCTATATCCGGTCCACCCGTACTCCTTGGTTTTGGGGGCCCCCCTCCCTGGATCCCATCTATAAACATCAGTGCACTGGTGCAATGACATTTACTTTAACCATGTGGCATCAGTGTCTCAAACATTATTCCCTCACCTCCCCCTGTTCTCCTCTTGTGAATGTACTATTCAATCCACTCATACCAGATAGTATGTCTTTGGGCAGGGTCTTTCCATGGCTTAATGTACCTCTTTTTCAGCTCCGGAACCTGGTCCATCCCATCACGAGGAGACTACATACTTTCAATACTTTAGGTGAGAAATTTGATATACCATCACATCTTTTTCATTTCTATCTACAGGTTAGACACTTCTTCCACTCTAAATCTCCAACCCTGACCCTAGATAAGCCAACTACCTTTGAATACATATGTGCTCAGGGCCCTCACCAACTGCATTTAATTTCATATATTTACTGTATCCTCCATGAGTCGACTCCTCTCATGGAAACCACGCATCACTATATGAGCAGGTGGTCCCATTTGGTGGGCCGACCTGTCACGATGCAGATGTGGGACAGGATTTGATCCTCTATTTTTAAATCTTCCAAATGTCTAACTTAGAGGGAGACTTCCATTAAGATTCTCATGTTTTAGTATAGAACCCCTGATTTAATCCATAAGTATGAGCCCTCAGTCTCGCCGCGCTGTTGGCGGTGCGGGACTGACGTAGGTTCCCTATTTCATATCTTTTGGCAATGCTCCCTGATACAACCCTTTTGGCGTGATGTGCATCTACTTATACAAAAGGTAGTTGGGTTGTCCCCTCCACTGGACCCTTTAAATTATCTGTTGGGCCTCCCTTCTCCAGGTGTATCTAAAAAGGCAAATCGACTAATATCCTATATTTTGCTAGCCACCAAGAGGCTTAACCCACTGTCCTGGCTATCTAATACGCCTCCTTCATGGCCTGGATTTCTGCACCTGGTAGCTGAGATTCGGAGGATGGAGTTTTTGATGGCCTCGGTACATGACTCCATCTCTCAATTTAATAAAGTGTGGGAGCCATAGGATCTATCGGATTATGGGACTTCTGTACCACACATCACGCCCTAAAATTTATATTAACCGTACATTGATGGTGTCCATTTGACTTCCTTTCTCCCTCACTTCTGTACACATCGTTTGATGCCTTATTAGATTTCTATTGCATAATCTACGCTCTCTGTGGAAATCCATGTCTGTTATATTGTTATGATTGTTCTTGAGGTTCTGAATGTCTACCTATAAGTTGCCTATTTTGTATATCAAGGGGAAGCGATGCAATTCACCCCTGTGCCTAGTATCGGTGTACATTATTCACTTTTATCTGTTACTTTCTATTCTGTTATTTCCCTTTTATTATGTATGTTTATATTACATTTTCATTTTCATTAATAGTGTATTGTACATTATGTTACAAATTTATACATGCTATTTAATAACCCAATAAAAATACAATTTTGAAAAAAAAAGAGGGCTCAGAAGATGGAAGGATTTCCTTATCAGTTTGCCTGACCGAGAATTAACCAGTCATGCCGGTTCATGTGTCCTTGTGCTCCGAGATGCTTTGTATTACTATACCACAGAAAATATGTTGCTGTTTTTGTCCATTTCCAATTTTCCCAAATGGCTGAGATTTCTCTCATATCATGGAACGTTCGAGGTTTAAGCTCCCCTCTTAAGCGTATGATTATAACCACCTATTTAAAAAAATTTCATCTGGCCATTTTATGTTTCCAGGAGACTCATTTGACTGCAGAAACTCAGAGTTGTCTTAAATATTCTTGGGAGGGAAGGGCGTACCATTCCACCCACACCTCATTCTCTAGAGGGGTGAGTGTCCTGGTGCATAGCTCAATAGATTTCCAAGAACTTGATGTGTGTATAGACTCTGAAGGACACTTTATTTTTCTGCACTGTCGCATTGGGTCGCTGCAATGTATTTTACTTGTATATATATATATATATATATATACCCCCCTTTTTGCAGTGACGGTACTTCGCATCCTGCTGTCGTATTTGGAGGGGAGCCTGATTTACTGATCTTGGGAGACTTCAATTGCTTAATCTTATTAAAAAAATATGGCATAAAAAAGGATATTTGCAGGGAGTGACAGAATATACTGAGTTCAGCCCGATTTGGTCAAATGGTACTTACGTAGAAAATGCCAAGCTGCAACACGGGGCATTATGGAAGAGGTATGGGGTGCTGATTATCAGACAGATTTTCCTGAACAGTGTATTGATGTCCTTTGAAGCTTTGCAAGAGAGGTTTGGTCTACCACTTTCCATGCGTTTCTATTATGTACAATTAAAGCATGACATAATATCTCAGAGTAAATCTTCGGAATAGTCTCCGACACCTCTGTTTAATTTGATCAAGGGGGCCTCTACCTCCAAGGGGCTTATATCTCACTGTTATAATATGCTACTGCAGAATTTTCTGGAAAAAAACACTCTTTAAGAGTAAAAGATAAATGGATGGGGGATATCGGTTAGATTGATGGGGATCAATTGGAGGAAGCTCTCCAGTCGGTACCGACCTGCTCCCTAAATGTTTCACAAAGTTTAACGCAACTGTATATCCCCCTGAGGGTGTACTATACACCACACAGACTGCACAATATGGGGCTATTGTCTGACCTGATCCATCTACTGTTTCTGTAAATCGCCTAGGCGAGTAACGTGGTTTCCCTTCCTTCACACTGACATCTACATCTACTTTTAATCACACATAGGTTGGACTTGATGGACTTGTGTCTTTTTTCAACCTCGCCTACTATGTAACTATGTAACTATACTGTGGAGGTGCCCAAAACTAAATTCCTATTGGAAGGAAGTGGTGAACACTCTTAAGGGATATTTCAGGTCTCTATCCCTCTAGATCCTAAACCCTGCTTGCTCAATCTGCTGGAGGAATTTGAATGGGAAGAGTGTACTAGAGTTGCAATTGTCCGAACCCTTTTTTGCACTGCTGCGAAATCCAGGCTCATTGCCTTCTATAGGAAAGCTTCTGAACCGCACATGTCATCAGTTTTGAACACGAATTGAGAAAAAAACTGCGTGGGGGCCCCCCAATCAATACCAGGCCCTTCAGGTCTGGTATGGATTTTAAGGGGAGCCCCATGGCAAAATAAAAAATAAAAATGGTGTGGGGTCCCCCACCAAATCCATACCAGAGCCTTATCTCAGCATGCAGCCTGGCAGGCCAGAAAGGGTGGGGGGCACGAGCGAGCCCCCTCCCAAACCATACCAGGCCACATGCCCTCAACATGGGGGGTGCTTTAGGGTAGGGGGGCCCCTAATGCACCTTGTCCCCATGTTGATAGCAATAAATACCTTATTCTCTGTACTTCCTCTTTCATTGTTGGTAAATCGCCTAGGCGAGTAACGTGGTTTCCTTCTTTCACACTGACTCCAGAGAGAGAAACGTCAGATATTTCAGGACTGCATATTGCTTTTTTTTCTTTTCTCACTCTCATGAGGGTTTGCTGTCAGGGGAGGGGGCAGGGAGAGTGGATCAGGGCTGGGGGGAGTCAAAGGAGAGCCAAGGAGGGGGCCGGATGAGGGTGGCGGTAAGATACGTGAAAGGATGGATTGCGCAGGGGCTGAGCCCTTCATGCGGATGTGCTTCCAGGCCTTTGTGTACATGTTTCTATAGCAGCCACAGCAGAAGTTCGCTGCCACTGCTATAGTGATCTGTAAACATTGAAACAGAAGCGCTCTTTCTACTGCGCATGCGTGTCTTGGAGCCCTGTACCGCGCATTCGTGATATTTCACTGGGCTGGGGAGGTGGAGCAATTGGCACCATTCCCAGAATACTGCGGCCAGGGCTTCATCATGCCTACAATCTGTGCTTGATTCGCTGTAACGGAGGGCTGGGGAGACATTGGGGGGGCTAATAGACCCTGTGATGTTTCCATAGAGAGGTATCGTTGTGACCATCAAAGTTAGAGCAATAATTCCAGGGCTATAATTTACAAATTACTTTAAACTGATAACAAGTAAGACTTTTAAAGCATCACCTTAAGAAAATTGTGGGTACCATAGTTCAAAATGATTTCACTGATGCATGCAATTATAAGACTAGACATGTTTGGTATTTATTAACTTGTTGCAGCCCCATCTTTTATATTTAAAATTGGGTATTATATTGTGTTTTTTTACATTAAAATGAATTTGTGTTTTCCTTCTTTAGAAATACGCATTTGATAAACAAATGTGCACAAAAAAAAAAAATTGCAACTGCCAATATTTTATTGTACAGGGCTTCTGTGTTCAGAAATATATCATTGTTTGGGGGGTTTAACCGCTTGCCGACCAGCCGGCGCAGTTGTACTGCAACATGGCTCCCCTGCGCGAATCGCCGCCATGTTACATCGCTTCTAATTGTGGCCACTAGGCTCCGGGCCGATGCGAATGTCCGGTGGTCGCGATGACCGCCGGGCTCCAGCGATCGCTCATGACGCAGCGAGAACCGGGTTCTCTGTGTGTAAACACAGAGATCCCGGTTCTCTGAGGGGAGAAGAGACTGATCGTGTGTTCATACAGAGTATGAACACCGATCCATCTCTTCCCCTAGACAGTTCCATCCGCCCTTCAGTTAGAACACACACTAGGGAACACAGTTAACCCCTTGATCGCCCCCTAGTGTTAACCCCTTCACTGCCAGTGGCATTTTTACAGCAATCAATGCATTTTTATAGCACTTATTGTGATTTTTATTACAAAAAATATGTAGAAGGATACATATCGGCCTAAACTGAGAAAAAAGTTGCTTTAAAAAAAAAATGGGATGTTTATTATAGCAAAAAGTACAAAATATTGTGTTTTTTTTCAAAATTGTTGCTCTTTTTTGTTTATAGCACAAAATAAAAAACAACAGATGATCACATACCACCAAAAGAAAGCTCTATTTGTGGGAAAAAAAAGGACAATTTAGTTTGGGTACAGCATTGCACGACCGCGCAATTGTCAGTTAAAGCGACGCAGTGCCGAATCACAAAAAATGTCCTGGTCATTCAGCAGCCAAATCTTCCGGGGCTGAAGTGGTTAAGGTAGTATCCAGCAAACAATGCAAACTTTAACATGCGTGCAAAAAAAAAAAAAAACATTCCCCTGGTAAAGAATGCTCCTTACACATGACTGAGCCTGGGAACACGGGTTATTTACTAAGCTAAGCACATCCTATTTAATAAGCATAATAACATTTGCTTTGCTAAGTAAACAGTCCGGAATCATTTTAGAAAATCAACCTTGTTGCATTTACTGCTGTAGTGCATCCCATTGATTGTGTTTATGGCCCTTTCACACCAGCCTGGACTGCTGCATTGCATTAAACGCTCGCATGTTAATGTCAATTGTGTCGTGCATTAATGTGCTTTGCATTGGGGCAACCCATTCACTTCAATGCACCACAACGGTTCAAAAATTGTGCATGCAGAGTACTGAATGTTGGTACCTTGCTGCATGTTGAGCCACCTCCCAGTTTTTTGAGATGGGAACAAGGGACACCTATTAACAAAAGTATGTAGACAAAGGACACACCCCTTGCCACGCCCCCCTTAAAGGGGAATTATCCCCCTTCCCCCCCAAAAAAAAAAGATTAGTTAAACCCACAAGTGTTTTTTTTTTTTTTTTTTTTTTTTTTTTTTTTTTTACCACTACTATTCCTTTATATAGGTTTGTGAAATTTACAAATGCAGCAATTTAGAAATTGGATGAAAGGTTTAGCACTGGGAAACACTTATTGGAAGATAAAAAGTGCATTTTATATACAACTCTATAGATCAGACCAAAATGAGGGACAAATGAGGAGGAAAGAGGGACAGAGGGACATTGCTCCAAATCAGGGACAGTTGGGAGCTATGGTTGAGCTGCTCTGCAACTCCCACCCAATGGCACATTTAATGGGGGTACTGTTTAGAATGCATGGCACTTTATTACACAAATGCATGTAGCTCTTGCGGTACTGCAGTACAGGAGTGTGCATGGCTCTTAGGCTAGCTTCACATTACTACATGTCAGGAATTCATGCAAACCTCCCGCTTTCCAGACATACAGAGAAACATATTGGAGTTGATTTTCTAAAGGCAGATAGCAGTGTCGACTGGTGCTGGAGGATTTTGGAGGGGGAGGGGGGCGCAGGCAGGGCCCTCCAGGTCCGCACTCACCCTACGTTTGGGGCCCCCCAGCGGTCACGGCTCCCCTGGTCCCTGGCACTGCGGCTTCTGCGTTGACTCGGTCTTCTTTCCGGTCTTCTTTTCCTGATTAGCTGGGGCGGAACGCCGGAAGGCAACGAGGAGTGTTGATTCGCTGGTATCGCAGGGTGGGAGGGTTCTGCATCCCGAGGACAACATGAAACAGGCCACTTGGGGCCCCGGGCTCTGGTCACGTGCTTGTGAGAGGGTAATGGACCTGATAGAGATCTGTTGGTCCGGCGCCCCGCACAGTGCACGGCCGCACACATGGTGTGGGCTGAGGGGGGGTCCCTTTGTGGACCGGCCGCCACTGGCAGATAGACTGTGTGCTCTGCAAGTGCAGTTGGTCCAGAGCTTAGTAAATGAGTGAAAGCTCTGCTGACTTCCATCATCCAATCATGTGCAAGCAAAAATGCTGTTTTTTTTTTCCCTTGCATGTGATTGGGTATTCTTTGCAAAGCGAACCTCATTTACTAAGCTCTGGAGTGACTGCACTTGCAAAGGGCACAATCTATTTGCCTTTAGTAAATCACCCCTAATGATATTTAGCAGACGCAAAGTGGTGCCATAAATTGTTAATGACACCCACATGCATCTGCAAATGAACTGCAAATGAAGAGTCGGAACTTTTTTTTTTCTGTGTTTTTCTCGCAGGGCAGACAATTTACATGAATGGGCTGCTCTGTGTTCAAAAAATGCACTGAAACGCACCTGTGTTTGGTTACACCTGTAGGTGGGGACCAAGGGGTTGATTCACTAAAGGCAAATCCACTCTGCACAACAAAGGGAAATGCAAGTGCATGTGGAAGTGCAGTCACTCTAGATCTGAGGGGAAGATCTGAAATGAGGGGAAGCTCTGCTGATTTTATCATCCAATCACGTGCAAGCTAAAATGCTGTTTTTTATTTTCCTTGCATGTCCCCCTCAAATCTACAGCAACTGCACTTGACTTTAGTAAATAACCCACATGTGTTGTTCCTTTTCAGAGACAAATACTCATGGGGGTTATTTACGAAAGGCAAATCCACTTTGCAGTACGAATGCACTGCAAGTGCACTTAAAAGTGCACTTGGAAGTGCAGTCACTGTAGATCCGAGGGGGACATGCAAGGAAAATAAAAAAAATGCATTTTAGCACGCACAATAAAATCAGCAGAGCTTCCCCTCATTTCAGATCTTCCCCTCAGATTTACAGTGACTGCACTTCCAAGTGCACTTGTAGTGCAAAGTGGATTTGCCTTTCGTAAATAACCCCCTAGATCTCATGTGTTATCTCAAGGTGATCTCTGTCCCTGCAGGACTAAATCATTTCTTTGATATGTAAACAGCCAGCAGAAAAAACACCTACAAATCTGACATAACATCAGAAAACTGATATGTCAGACATAATAAATGCAAAAAACAATTTCAGAAAAAAAAATAAAGGTGACTCAGAAGGAATTGAAAACTGAAAGTGCAGTCGCTGTAGATCTGAGGGGAAGATTTGAAATTAGGGGAAGCTCTGCTGATTTTATCATCCAATCGTGTGGAAGCTAAAATGCTGTTTTTTTTATTTTCCTTGCAAGTCCCCCTCGGATCCAAGTGCACTTTCGGTGCACTTTCAAGTGCACTTGCAGTGCAAAGTGGATTTGCCTTTAGTAAATAACCCCCAGTGTCTCATTAGTACAGTGACAGTGCATATTTTTAGCACTGATCACTGCATTAGTGTCACTGGTCCCCAAAAAGTGTCAGTGTCCAATTTGTCCGCCGCAATGTCGCAGTCCCACTATAAGTCGCTATTATTCAATATACGCTTATTGGGATATTTTTATATTGAATACCGGTGTACAAATATTGCATAGATAAAATAATTAAACTTGCAACCATATATTCACTACATGTGCTGAAACAGAAAAATATTTAAAATTAGGAACTGTTGAAAAAAATCACAACTGAAAGTCCAACGTGCAAAACAAAAAAATATAAAAATATCAAAAAGTGCTTCTTCCACTGTAGAGATGAACCACCTTCACCGACTACTTTGTACACCCAAAGTGCTCTGTAAGTGGATGTCTGCTTACCAGAAGTTGTTGGCCTTATTAATTAAAAGAAAGTCAAGTATAGCCTTTAGCAAGAATAAACTTGCTGCAACTGGATAGTAGAGCCGTGTGGGAAACCTTTCCTCTCCACCAGTGTGGGTAACCAGAGATATATGTATGAAGGATACAAAAAACTAGAATAGTGTAATCCCATTTATTGAATAGTTGGATAAAATCAAAAGCCAAGTGGCTGCTTACATTAAAAAGTGCCCTCGCCCAGCCCTGAGGCTGTTGCGCTCATCTGTAATTGAAAGCCCCGCTCTGCGCGTAGTAACCAGCTGCCGACAACCAGATGGACCGGAATTGTGGACCAGATCGCGTAACCAGGCATGCCTCAAAAAATTTCTGAATTTCCGTATTTCGAATTTCCGAATTTCCGAATTTCGATTTCGAATTTCCGAATTTCCGAATTTCTGAATTTTCAAATTTTCAAATTTTCTAATTTCGAATTTTTAAATTCCGAATTTCAGAATTTTCAAATTCTGAATTTCAGAATTTTCGAATTCCGAATCTTTGAATTTTTGAATTCCGAATTTCAGAATTTTCGGAGTTCGAAAATTCGGAAATTCAAAAATTTAAAAGTTCGAACATCTGAAAAAAAGAAAGAAATTCAGTAAAATTTGAAATAATAACTAACTAATAATAACTAACTATTAAATTATAGGTATTGGAATTTCCTTTCATATTTGGTTGTTTGTGAACGTAACAAATACAAATTTATCTGAAGTTATGAATTATCCCAAATAACGACTGTTCCATCTAAACAAATGGAATGGAACAAATTAATAATAAATAATAATAATAATAAAAAGGTTTTATTATTATTATGTATTATTATTAGATCATTACAGTCCATTAGTTTCGATACGGCATTCATTATTTCAGATAATTCATTCAAATATGTTCACTAACAGCCAAATTTGAAAGGAAATTCCAATACCTATAATTTAATATTTATTATTAGTTAGTTATTATTTCAGATTTTCGGGTTTTCAAATTTTCAGATTTTCATTCTTTTGAATGTTCAGATTTTCATTCTTATTTTTGGATTTTCAAATTTCCAAATTTTTAGAATTTTGGAATTTCCTAATTTAGAATTTTCAAATTTCCTAATTTCGAATTTTCGAAAATTTGGAAATGTGAAAATTCGCAAATTCAAAATTCGCAAATTCGGAGATTTACGAATTTGTCAAAATTCGTTAAAAAGCTAATTCGGAACTAAACGAATTGCACATGTCTTATCATCATCTTCATCATAATCATCATCCTCATCATAGTCGTCATCATCCTCATCATAGTCATCATCATCATCATCAGTTTCAGTGGGGTGAGGGGGCGATAGCCCAGTTTAATAGACAGTGTGTATAGACATCATTGTCCCCCTGCACTCTTTACCATCTTCTGATTCAGGGATCTGTTCCAGCATGTCATAGACACTATACACAGACATCCATGTCATCCTTGGTTCTGCTGTTGATTGTTGTTCCACAGAGTTTGACATCTTTGGGTCAGTGATCACTGTGAATTAAGTTACAGTTCTAGTTGCACAGGAATATTGTCTACTGGTTATACACCATCTATTGGATCAGCTACCCTGCCTTATCAAGAAATATTCTTTGAATGCAATTAATCACCTGAGAGCTAGCTGAAGATTAACCAGATTTTCACACAGCAGCACTGGACTACCTTTACTTTATCTGTCATTTTTGCTGGGCTTTATGTGGGGAAGCAGTGGAGAAGGGTCTGACACTTAAGGGAGTCATTCCTTTACTCTCTAGTAGTCCACCCACATAGACATTTGTCATGAAACTTGGAATACTGGATTGTCATGAAGCTTGGAATACTGAAGTATTTCTCCTCTAATTCATAAGGCTGGGACAAATACTGTTAGGAGATGCTGATGTCAATTCCAGCCACCTATCTGTCTGTTGCCTGCTAGAATGTGTTTATTGTAAATAAGTCTAATATGGGAACTAAGAGTCATTAGATCCCCATTGTTGTTTGTGTTAATTAACTCTACTAATGTGTGAAGAAGAGTTCTGTGTTGATTTGTGATAATGTTGATTGTGTTTTCTGAGCTACAAGACGGCCAGTCTGGCCTAAAGGTCATGACTGAGTCATCTAGGCTGTCTAAAGGGATTAGTTAATTAGCCCATGTTAATTAGGTTTCTGGTCACAGGTGTATGTTCAGAGTAATATGAGCAGGAGGTATGCACCTCCTCTTTTACTGTATAAAAGAGACTGTATTCCTTTCAATAAAAGAGATTCCTGGTTGAACTTACATACAGCCTGTCTGGTGTTTGTTCTGAGCTATCACAACTGGATTTGAACGGCACATAGCTGTAGTTCTAGTCCCGGAGCATCGGATGAGTGAACCATCAGATCAGTTGCAATCTGATTCAATAGCCACAGAGGAGTGTTGGGCGAGTGGAACCGAGTGAGCAGGGGCTCGTTACAACATTATATGCACTTATTTGATCATAGGAAATATAGTGTGCACTGTCTAATATTTGCATCATAAAAGTTATTTTGCCACCAATAATATCCTTTGTAAGAGAACCTTTTTGAGTTGAGTTCAAGTTTATTCTTTGATCCTTTCTTCATTCAGTCTATTGAGTAAACTATTACTGATTTAACTAAATCTGGTGTATTTCATCATTATTGCTATTATCTAAAGGGAAAAAAAGTTTGAACCCAGGGTGTCAGAGGTGGCAGAGGACTCTCTGGGTCGGGGAAACCAGAGGGGTATTGATCTATCTTGTGCTACATAGGCAAAAACAAACAGCTTACACAGGCAAGTCGGGCACAGAGGGGTGTGTGGGGGGGACGACAGGATACCTGTCTTTGACAGGCATCCTGTTCCCACTTCCGGGAGTCCAGGCCAGGTCCTGTGACATCACCGCGGGGCTCTCTCCTCCTCCCTCCTCCTCTCCCTGTTGCCAGGCCAGTAGGAGAGAGGAGTGGGGCCTCGCGCATGCGCAGTAGGGTTCCCGGCGTGAAGCCGTAAGGCTACACTGCCGGGTACCCTTACCTGCAATGGTGGCGGCATGCACCCGACAGCTGATGGAAACATCAGCTATGGTGCCGACATCGCTGGGGTCCAGGACAGGTAAGTGTCCGATTGTTAAAAGCCAGCAGCTCCAGTATGTGTAGCTGCTGGCTTTTATTTATTTATTTTTTTTGTTGGGGGGGGGGCGGAACACCGCTTTAAGGAATATATTTAAATGAAGTTTTTTGTGCCTGGAGTTCAGCTTTCAGGAGTACACTTGCTGTGCATGCAGCTCAGCACGAGGCAGACCACAGAGCACGCTCTCATGACACATAAATGAATATTTGTAAGATCAAATATTTTTCTCAATTTGGAAAACAAGTATCACTTAGCCAGATTGGATTGACTGTATGGCTGCCTTGACTACCTACAATATCTATAAAAAGGAATTTACATTTACTCATGACTTCTTTCCACTTCCTGTGGCTTTAACACCAGCCAACCGTCCCTAATTGGCAGGGAATGTCCCTCTGTGACTAATTTTCTCCCTTATCATTAGCTCAAGTGTACAGATCTGTATAGATAATTCAACTTTTTTTCCATAAGATTTTTATTAGAAGTAAAAGAGAACAAACAAATGAAGAGTATAATGCCGCGTACACGCGGTCGGACTTTTCGACCGGACTGGTCTGACGGACGCCGACGGACCAAATCCGGCAAACAATCCGATCGTGTGTGGACTTCACCAGACCTTCAGCGGACCTTTCCAGTCGCAAATCTGATGGACTTTAGATTTGGAACATGCTTCAAATCTTTATGTCGGAACTCAGAAATCCGCTTGTCTGTATGCTAGTCCGACGGACAAAAAACGACTCTAGGGCAGCTATTGGCTACTGGCTATCAACTTTCTTATTTTAGTACGGTGTACGTCATCACGTACGAATCCGTCGGACTTTGGTGTGATCATGTGTAGGCAAGTCCGTTCGTTAGAAAGTCCGCCAAAAGTCCGTCAAAAGTCTGTCGAAAGTCTGTCGGACGGGCTGTCGGACTTATGTAGCCGAAAAGTCTGACCGTGTGTATGCGGCATAACAGAAACACATAATACATATCAGATGGTGGTTAACAGGGTATAATAATGACTAAAAACAGCGCTAGTGTTGAGCTAAACGGATAATGTGGCCAACTACACATGCAAAAAAAGTCCTTTAAGAGAGAAGAGCAGTAAGAATGATGGTTCAGATAGTGTTCATAGGTGATCAAAAGTAGAAAATATTATTATTATTGTTATTATTATTATATATTATTAGCGGCGTTTTACCGTCGGTATGCAGCCGCTAGCGGGGCGGTTTTACCCCCCGCTAGCGGCCGAGAAAGGGTTAAATACCACCGCAAAGCGCCTCTGCAGAGGCGCTTTGCCGGCGGTATAGCCGCGCCATCCCATTGATTTCAATAGGCATGAGCGGTAAAGGAGCGGTATACACTCCGCTTCTTCACTGCTCCGAAGATGCTGCTAGCAGGACTTTTTTTACCGTCCTGCCAGCGCATCGCTCCAGTGTGAAAGCCCTCGGGGCTTTCACACTGGAATGAAAGTAGCGGCACTTTCGGGTCGGTTTGCAGGCGCTATTATTAGCGCAATAGCGCCTGCAAACCGCCCCAGTGTGAAACTGGAAGTGACGTCAGCAGCTCTGTGGAACGCACGGCCCGAGCGGAGCTGCCTGTAGTACACTGTCCGGTGCTCGAACACAGTGCAATTAACCACTTAAGCCCCTGACCATTTTGCTGGCCAAAGACCAAAGAATTTTTTGCGATTCGGCACTGCGTCACTTTAACTAACAATTGTGCGGTCGTGCGACCTTGCTCCCAAACAAAATTGACGTCCTTTTTTCCCCACAAATAGAGCTTTCTTTTGGTGGTATTTGATCACCTCTGCGGTTTTTATTTTTTGTGCTATAAACAAAAAAAGAGGGACAATTTTGAAAAAAACGCATTATTTTTTACCTTTTGCCAAAATAAATATCCCCAAAAAATATATAAAAAACATTTTTTCCCTCAGTTTAGGCCGATACATATTCTTCTACATATTTTTGGTAAAAAAATTGCAATAAGCGCTTATTGATTGGTTTGCGCAAAGGTTATAGCGTCTACAAAATAGAGGATGGTTTTATGGCATTTTTATTAATATTTTTTTTTTACTAGTAATGGCGGTGATCAGCGATTTTTATCATGACTGCGACATTATGGTGGATGCATCGGACAATTTTGACACATGTTTGGGACCATTGGCATTAATACAGCGATCAATGCTAAAAATTGCGTTGATTACTGTAAAAATGTCACTGTCATTGAAGGGATTAACCTCTAGGTGGCGCTGTAGGGGTTAAGTGTGTCCTAGGGAGTGTTTCTAACTGTAGGGGGGAGGGGCTGTGTGGGACACTACACTGATCGCCGCTCCCTATCACAGGGAGCAGAGATCAGTGACAGTGTCACAAGGCAGAAATTTATTTAAATTAAAATAAATGTATTTATTTATTTGTGACTGCTGGGTGGGGGGCGGCGCCCGTGCACCCCTATGGACGGGCCGCCACTGCTCTCAATAGTTTCAGGAACTCCATATCTACAAACTATTTCATTCAAAATTTTCTGTTGTTTTTGCATTTGCTTTAGCTACCGGCCAGTACTCAGGCCAACCTGAAAACACACTGGAGCGTACTCATAGGCGACTATTCTGGGCATCTGAATGTAGTCTATTTGAATTCTTTGGAAAGGGAAATCTGGCTTAGGAGAATGTTTTTGGGGAACATGGACAAGCCTTCCTGTATTGTACAGAGCATAAGTGAGACATGAAGCACAAAACCTGGCTGCAAATGTACTAAAACCAGGTGCTATCAGTCAGTAAGTGCCACCATCGTGCCCTTAGCAAGATGACTGATGCCATGTGCCAGTTGTGCTAAAACTGGGTACAATCTCCTGGGTAGACCACCTGTTGTCAGCGCTCCACAGGCGCTGAGATTTTGGGTAGCATTACATTTGATCCACTTATCCTTCTCTTCATCAGGGGCCCGGTTCTGCAACTGAATTAAAGTTTCTACATCCCACTGCTCTTAATGAGGGGAATCTGTCCCTACAGCGACCCCTACAGTGGGTGTGACTCCAAATGCCAGAAGGACAGCATCCTTTGCCCCTTGGTCCGCTAAAGCATTTCCTCTGGCTGTCATGTCATTTCCCCTTGCATGTCCTTTTGCCTTCAAGATGGCAACTTCTGCTGGTTTCTGAAAGGTCTCAAATAGCCGCTCTATGAGTTTTGCATGTCTCACTGGCTTCCTTGCACTGGTCAGGAAGTTCCATGCTTCCCAAATAGGCCCAAAATCGTGAGCTATTCCAAATGCATATCTGCTGTCAGTGTAAACGTTTCTCCTTTGATTCCCTAGGAGATGACATGCTTTGACTACAGCACACAACTCCGCTTCCTGTGCTGACATCTGGGGTGTCAATGCTTCCTGATGTAAAATGGTGTCTGTAGTGGTTACAGCAAACCCTGTGTGTGGCTGACATCATCAGTGTAAAATCTGGAACCATCTACGAATAAGTGTGTGTCACAATCTGATAAAGGCTCATCTTTTGCTGGTGTGACAGAGGCCCTTTCTATCTCCATCAGAGCCATACAATCATGATAAAAACTCTCAGGTTCTACATCAGTACCATTTGTTGCATCTTTCTCATCAATTATAAGAAGAGTAGCCGGATTTAAAGTAACACATTGTTTGATTGTTAATTTCGATGGAGCAAAGAAGCCAGACTGGAAAGGGAGAACAGTTATTTGAAGATGCAGAGTATATCTTTTGTGTCTGTTCCCTACTGCAGTAGTTATTATTAATTTGGAACCACTAATCAATATGAGAATAGGAGTTGCCTATCTATAAATTTCCATGTCAAGTGTGTAGGTAGTAACTTTCTTTAAAATTTGATGGACTTCACCCCAGAAAGCTTGGGGACAGTTCCACCAAATGTGCAGGAGATTTCCTTCATCACGTTTGCATCTCCAGCATACATCTGGAATGTCTGACGTGTTTGGATTTTGTATCTGTTTTCCCGTGTGGAAACGTTAACGGATCCTTTGTGAATGCTCAGGTAGACTCGTTCCCATTCTTCCGGTGACAGGTCTAGGGAAAGTTCGTTTTGCAGGCCCGGCCACTGTTAGAGGGGACATCCGAGAATAAAAGGGAGTGCATTATGCCCTACAACCCTGGCAAACAGATGACACCAGAAATCTCAAAAAACATAGCTGTGCTCTTGAACATCTGTGGCATAAGACTAAGTCTCTCAAAGACTTCAACCAATACAAATCTGCCCACCAAAAATAAAAAATTTCCCTCCACACTGCCCAGCAGCCCTATTTTATTACTTTCATTAAAACCTTCTCATCCAGTCCCTGTCAACTCTTCTCTACCTTTAACTCTCTACTTCGTCCTCCACTGCCTCCACCCACTAACTCACTCACTGCCCAGGAGATTGCTAGTCACTTTAAAAGTAAGATTGATTCGATTTGTGATGAAATCTCCACTCTACGGGTATCTCCCCCACTTAACACTCCATGTCAACAGGTACAATTAACACTCCACTTATTCAAACCTGCTACTAGAGACGAAGTTGCTAAACTCATTTCCAATGCCTACCTAACCACCTGTCCCCTGGACCCTATTCCCTCTCAAATACTGCGGTCAACCTCTGACTCTATTCTACACTCTCTAACCCACATCTTCAATCTCTCCCTCTCTTCTGGGATCTTCCCCAATGCTCTAAAACATGCACTGGACACCCCCATACTTAAAAAGCCATCCTTGGACCCTACCAATCTTAACAATCTATGCTCTATCTCCTTGCTCCCCCTTTCCTCTAAACTCCTTGAATGCCTGGTCTAAAACCAACTGAGAGACCACCTCATTAAGAATAGCCTTCTTGATCCTCTTCAGTCTGGATTTCGTACTCAACACTCCACAGAAACTGCTCTTCCAATATTCACAAATAACTTACTAACAGCAAAAAACAGTGGACACTATTCTGTACTCCTACTTCTGCACCTTTCAGCTGCCTTTGATATGGTTGACCACCCCCTCCTACCTATCCCACCGCACCTTCAGTGTCACTTACAATTCTACTTCCTCCTCTCCTCTTCCTTTACCCGTCGGGGTTCCCCAAGGTTTTGTTCTTGAAACTATCCTATTTTCAATCTACACCTCCTCCCTGGGTCAGCTGATAACCTCCCATGGCTTCCATTATCATTTCTACGCTGATGCCTGCAAAATCTATCTTCTCACCCCTCAGCTCACTCCATCAGTCTCTTCACACATCACTAACTTACTAACAGACATATCTGTCTGGATGTCACACCACTTCCTCAAACTCAACTTGTCCAAAACTGAGCTCAGAATATTTCCTCCCCCACGTGCCTCTTCCCCTGACTTCTCTGTCAAGAGCAATGGCACAACCATCCACCCATCCCCACACGTCAGGGTGCTAGGTGTTATCCTGGACTCTGAACTCTCCTTTCGGCCCCACATCCAATCCCTTTCCAAAGCTTGCCGCCTCAACCTCCGCAACATCTCCAAACTACGTTCCTTCCTAACTAATGAAACTACAAAGCTCCTAATTCACACCCTGGTTATCTCTCACCTCGACTATTGCAACACCCTTCTCATTGGCTTACCTTTAAATACGCGACCCCCCTTCAGTCCATCATGAATCTGCTGCCAGACTCATCCACCTTACAAATTGCTCAGCGTCTGCTACCCGTCTCTGCCAATCTCTCCATTGGCTGACATTCACCCAACAAATTAAATTCAAAACTCTAACAGGTTACAAAGCCATCCACAACTCTGCCCCAAGCTACATCACTAGCCTAGTCTCAAAATACCAAACTAATCGTTCTCCTCGTACCTCCCAAGACCTCCTGCTCTATAGCTCCCTCATCACCTACTCCCATACTCACCTCCAGGACTTCTCCTCAGCCTCTCCCATCCTCTGGAATTTCCTACCCCAATCTATCCGACTATCTCCAACTCTATCCACTTTTAGGCGATCCCTGATAACGTTTCTTCAGAGAAGCCTATCCTGCCGCCACATAACTGTACTTTCTTTTTCTCCATAAGATCATCCCCCACAGTTTTTTGACCTTTTGTATCACTTGACCCTCCCTCCCAGATTGTAAACTCTAACAAGCAGGGCCCTCTGATTCCCCCTGTATTGAATTGTATTGTAATTGTACTGTCTGCCCTAACATTGTAAAGTGCTGTCCAAACTGTTGGTGCTATATAAATCCTGTACAATAAATAAATAATAAAAAAGCCAAGTCAGTATACATACAATGAACTAACAAAACAGAAATACAATACAAACAACATTCAAGTCTCATACATAGCTTCACCATAAATATTATTACAAACAGTGGTGGCCCGTCCATAGGGGGTGCCTGGGTGCTGCCTCCCAAAGCTGGTCACCAAAAAAAAAGATCACAGGACATGGTTCCAGTAATTCATGTCCTTAGTCTGCTTGTCTTCAACAAACTGTTGGAGGGCTTTCTTGTGCATCATCTTTAGAAGAGGCTTCCTTCTGGGATGACAGCCATGCAGACCAATTTGATTAGTGTGAGGCGTATGGTCTGAGCACTGACAGGCTGACCCCCCAACCCCTTCAACCTCTGCAGCAATGCTGACAGCACTCATACGTCTATTTCCCAAAGACAACCTCTGGATATGACGCTGAGCATGTGCCCTCAACTTCTTTGGTCGACCATGGTGAGGCCTGTTCTGAGTGGAACCTGTCCTGTTAAACCGGTGTATGGTCTTGGCCACCATTCTGCAGCTCAGTTTCAGGGTCTTGGCAATCTTCTTATAGCCTAGGCCATCTTTATGTAGAGCAACAATTCTTTTTTTCAGATCCTCTGAGAGTTCTTTGCCATAAGGTGCCATGCTGAACTTCCAGTGACCAGTATGAGGGAGTGAGAGCGATAACACCACATTTAACGCACCTGCTCCCCATTCACACCTGAGACCTTGTAACACTAATGAGTCACATGACACTGGGGAGGGAAAATTATCTTTACGACCCTAGCCTGTGTCTGTATCTGGTTTGGCACTGGCCATCTCCTCCCCATATTCAGGTGTCTCACATCAGACCCAATAATGACCAACTGAGAAATGCATCCCAGCTTAGTCTCCCTATAAATATATGGCAGCTTATGGGGTGGCACAGACAGGGGCAAGGCGCAGACATCATGGCTCTTTCCTGAGTGGCTCTGTCACGAGTGATGCGCAGTTTCACCGACGCAGTTTAACGAAAGCAGGATAACTAAAGCTGCATGAACAACAACAAGAACTCTGCTCCACTCTGCAAGACGACAAGCAAACCAGCTTTGACATTTATTTTATAATAGGTTTGTTTCCCACTCTCTATCCACTAACATGCTCCTTATTCTCTTCCTTCTCACATTGATGTCTTCTATCCTCAAATTATCTTTACTCTACCCCTCCTCTCTTCCCTGCAGCATGCACATATCACCCTCACTCCTACCCTCTCCCTACTATGGCACCCATCATCTCCTGACTTTGCTGCACCCACATGCTGACATAAACACCAGGGCCACTAGACACGTGCGCTCCTGCACATCCCACTCCCACCTTGCCTTCCTCACCCTCCTCCTTCTCCTAGTCTCAGGTGACATTTCTCCTAATCCTGGTCCGCCATTTTCCAAATGCAAGCCACATATCCAATACCCCTCCCCCTCTGGCAACCACCGCAATCCACTCAGTTTAATTTCTATCCCCCTGCTTCCTCAAAGCACCCCACCAATCTCATGCGCCCTTTGGAACGCCCGCTCCATCTGTAACAAGCTAACATCTGTACATGACCTCTTCATCTCTCATGGCTTGAACATACTCGCCATAACAGAAACCTGGCTTCAAAATTTTGACTCAGCTTCTCCTGCTGCCCTCTCCCATGGTGGTCTCCATTGGACTCACTCCCCCAGACCCAACAGACAGAAAGGAGGTGGAGGTGGAGTTGGCTTCCTTCTATTCTCACAAAGCACCTTCCAAGTCCTTCCTGTCCCTCCCTCTCTATCCCTCTCTTCTTTTGAGATACACTGTATTCGTCTGTTTTTTTCCCATTTCTCTGAGGATTGCAGCAATTTATAGGCCTCCAGGACCGTTATCGCGCTTTCTTGATGACTTTGCTGCCTGGCTACCCTACTTTTTCTCCTCTGAAATACCCACCATTATTCTTGGTGACTTTAACATTCCTGTCAATGTCAACAGCCCAACTACAGCTAAACTTCTTGATTTAACCTCATCTTTTGACCTAACCCAATGGACACATACTTCCACTCACTCCAATGGTAATACCCTTGACCTTGTATTCTCCCATCTCTGCAACCCTGGCAACCTCACCAACACCCCCTTTCCTCTATCTGATTACAACCTCATTACTTTCACTGTATCCTTGCCTCCAACCACCCATCCCTCCAAGCAGCAAACAATTATTTGTAGAAACCTTCGCCACTTTAACCCTTCTCTTCTCTATTCTGCTACTGACCACCTATATGACATAATCTCTCCCCTGTCCTGTCCTGACCTGGCCACCTCTGTCTACAACAGTTCACTCTCATCATCACTAAATGCGCTTGCTCTTCTAACCACACGCAGAATCAGGCCCCGACTGTTACAACCCTGGCAAACTGACAACACTAGAAATCTCAAGAGACATTGCCGAGCTCTTGAACCACTGTGGCGTAAAACCAAATGCCTGCAAGACTTCACCCTATATAAATCTGCCCTTCTAAAATACAGTTCATGTCTCCATGCTGCCAAACAAGCCTACTTTGTCTCTCTTATTAATTCCTTGTCATCCAGTCCCCGTCGGCTCTTCTCAACCTTTAACTCTCTGCTTCGTCCACCACCCCCTCTACCCACTAACTCACTCACTGCCCAAGAGATTGCCAATCACTTCAAAGACAAGATTGATGCAATTCGTGAGGATACCTCCACTGTGCGTACGTCTTCCCCACCCAACATACCTTGCCTAGCAGCACATTCAACACTCTCCTCTTTTGAATTGGCTACTACGGAAGAGGTTACAAAAATTTTCTCGGATGCCCACCTAACCAATTGTCCTTTGGATCCTGTTCCCTCACAACTACTACGGTCACCCTCTTCTTCTATCCTATGCTCCCTCACCCACATCTTCAATCTCTCCCACTCTAGTGGCATCTTCCCCTCCCCTCTAAAACATGCGCAGATCACTCCCATTCTTAAAAAGCCCTCACTGGACTCTACCGACCTGAACAACTTAAGACCCATCTCATTGCTCCCATTCACCTCTAAACTTCTAGAAAGCTTAGTCTACAACCGTCTTAGCTCCTACCTCAATGAAAATAACCTTCTTGACCCCTTACAGTCTGGCTTTTGCTCGCAGCACTCCACGGAAACTGCCTTACTAAAACTCACTAACGATTTACTAACTGCTAAAACCAACAGCCAGTACTCCATACTCCTACTACTTGACCTCTCTGCGGCCTTAGATACTGTTGACCACCCGCTTCTTCTCAATAAGCTACATTCCCTTGGCCTCCGAGATTCTGCTCTATCCTGGTTCTCTGCCTATTTATCACAGCGCTCCTTCAGTGTCACCTACAACTCTGTCTCCTCCTCTCCATTGCCCCTTTCTGTGGGGGTCCTCCAAGGCTCGGTTCTTGGACCCCTTCTCTTCTCTATCTACACCTCCTCCCTCGGTCACTTAATAACTGCCCACGGCTTCTAATACCACTTATACGCTGATGACACCCAAATCTATCTGTCTTCTCCTCATCTCACTCCTTCAGTCTCCTCTCGCATTACTAACTTACTAACTGACATATCAGCATGGATGTCGCACCCCTTTCATAACTAAATCTCTCTAAAACTGGGCTATTAATATTCCCCCCCGCCCGTGCCCCCCTCCATGACTTTTCCATCAAAATCAACAATGCAACCATCAGTCCCTCCCCTCACGCCAGGGTACTAGGTGTAATCCTAGACTCTGACTTGCCATTTCAGCCTCAAATCCAATCGTTGTCAAAAGTTTGTAGAATTCACCTCCATAACATCTCTAAAATTCGCCCCTTTTTAACAAATGAAACCACCAAGCTCCTCATTCACTCCCTGGTTATCTCTCGCCTTGACTATTGCAACTCCCTTCTCATTGGCTTATCTCTCCATAGGCTATCCCCTCTTCAGTCTATCATGAATGCTGCTGCCAGACTTATCCACCTTACCAACCACTCAGTGTCTGCTAACCCTCTACTCCAATCCCTACACTGGCTCCCAATCACCCAGCGAATTAAATTCAAAATACTAACCACAACATACAAAGCCATTCACAACTCTTCCCCGAGCTACATCACTAATCTTGTCTCCAAATATCATTCAAATCGACCCCTCCGCTCCTCTCAAGACCTCCTGCTTTCAAGCTCTCTCATCTCCTCCTCCCATGCTCGTCTCCAGGATTTCTCCAGAGCCTCTCCCATCCTCTGGAACTCGCTACCTCCATCTATCCGGCTATCCCCTACTCTTGCTACCTTCAGGCGATCCCTGAAAACTCATCTCTTCAGGAAAGCCTATCACGTCTCCAACTAATCTCCTACCACTTCCACCAGCTCATTCCCCACAGTTACAACCTTTTGTACCACCTGCCCCACCCTATTAGATTGTAAGTTCTTCTGAGCAGGGCCCTCTTACTCCTCTTGTATTTTATTGTATTATAACTGTATTGTCTCTCTTTTATATTGTACAGCACTGCGTAAACTGTTGGCGCTATATTAATCCTGAATAATAATAATAATAAAATGGCTAATTGGCCCCAATTTGGACATTTTCACTTAGGGGTGTACTCACTTTTGTTGCCAGTGGTTTAGACATTAATGGCTGTGTGTTGAGTTATTTTGAGGGGAAAGCAAATTTACACTGTTATACAAGCTGTACACTCACTACTTTACATTGTAGCAAAGCGTCATTTCTTCAGTGTTGTCACATGAAAAGATATAATAAAATATTTACAAAAATGTGAGGGGTGTACTCACTTTTGTGAGATACTGTATATTCAAATAAATAAGTAAATCTATATAATGTGTTCAATTAACCACTTGAGGTCCGGGCCATAGCCGAATGACGGCCACAGCGCGGACCTCAATTTCCGGGAGGCCGTCATGGGACGTCCTCCCCTGTGCACGCGCACCGCGCGCACCCTGCAGGGTACACGGTGCACGCGCTGTGATCACCGAGTCACGGAGACTCTGAGACTCTGATGATCACAGATCCGAGTAAGGGGCCAATCCCGGCCCCTTACCATGTGATCAGCTGTCAGCCAATGACAGCTGATCACATGATGTAAACAAAAGCTCGGTGATCGTTTTTTTTTTTCTCCTCACGCTGACAGCGTGAGGAGGAAAAAAAAGCTGATCACCGGCTTATGTTAAAGGGACATTGGTCCGAAGAGGAAGGAGGCACATATGCCTCATCTGTGCCTGCAAGTGCCACCTGCAATTGCCACCTGCCAGTGCCAGCAGTGCCACCTATCAATGCCCAAAAGTGCCACCCATCAATGCCCACAAGTGCCACCTATCAATGCCCACAAGAGCCACCTATCAATGCCCACCAGTGGTGCCAATCAGTGCCACCTAGCAGTGCTGCCATCAGTGTAACCGATCAGTGCCCATCACTGCCACCCATCAGTGTCCATCACTGCCACCTATCGGTGCCCATCAGTGTCACCTCATCAGCGTACATCAATGAAGGAGAAAAATTACCTGTTTGCAAAATTTTATAACAAAATATAAAAAAATATACATTTTTTTTTTAAATTTGGTCTTTTTCAATTTTTTTAATAAAAACTAAAAACCGCAGAGGTGATCAAATACCACCAAAAGAAAGCTCTATTTGTGGGAAAAAAATGATAAAAATTTCATTTGGGTACAGTGTTGTATGACTGTGCAATTGTCATTCAAAGTGTGACAACGCTAAAAGCTGAAAATTGGTCTGGACAGGAGGGGGGTTTAAGTGCCCAGTAAGCAAGTGGTTAAAGTTCATATGCTGAAACTTTTCTGCATTGAATTATTGTGACTTCTCAATTCATATATCATCCACCACTGTGCAAATCGTGGTGTCTTCAGCAGATAATGTGCACACCTTCACCAACCATTATATCTGCTCATCTCATACATGAGTAAGAAAGACTCAAAACAATTTGATTGTTTCTTTCAGCTATGGTCTCATCTCTTCTACATCCGACCAGCTACTCTGTATTCACTTTCCAATCAGTATCCTCCCAGGGGGATCGCAAGAAAGATCTCTCATATATTTACTGCCCCACTGCTTTTCTCCTTCCTCCACAACAGCGTTATTACTCGGTATCCCTGATAGGATATGGCTCCACATTCATGCAACAATAAATAGAGGATACATAGTGCTCTCCGTTTGCAACATTTATTAAAATGCCCCAATTAACCGTTTCCCGACCGCCTCACGCAGATATACTGCGGCAGAAAGGCACGTACAGGCCGATTAACGTACCTGTACGTGGCCCTTTAAGAGGCGCCTGCCCGCCGGGAGCTCCGTGACCGTGATCGTGGGTCCCGCAGACCCGATGTCCACGGGGATACCCGCAATCATCTCACGGTGAGGAAGAACGGGAAGATGCTGATGTAAACAAGCATCTCCCCTTTCTGCCTAATGACACTGACACTGATCACAGCTCCCTGTGATCGGGAGCAGCGATCAGTGTCATGTCACACATAGCCCCTCCCCCCCACAGTTAGAGTCACTCCCTAGGACACACTTAACCCCTACAGCGCCACCTAGTGGTTAACCCCTTCACTGCCAGTCACATTTACACAGTAATCAATGCAATTTTTATTGCACTAATCGCTGTATAAATGTGAATGGTCCCAAAATCGCACCAAAAGTGTCCGATGTGTCCGCCATAATGTCGCAGTCATGATAAAAATCGTTAATTGCCGCCATCACTAGTAAAAAAAAAATTATCAATAAAAATGCCACAAAACTATCTCCTATTTTGTAGACGCTATAACTGTTACGCAAACCAATTAATATATGTTTATTTTTTTTTACCAAAAATATGTAGGAGAATACATATCAGCCTAAACTGAGGAAAAAAAATGTTTTTTTATATATTTTTGGGGGATATTTATTATAGCAAAAAGTAAAAAATATTGCTTTTTTTTCAAAATTGTCGCTCTTTTTTTGTTTATAGCACAAAAAATAAAAAACCGCAGAGGTGATCAAATACCACCAAAAGAAAGCTCTATTTGTGGGAAAAAAAGGACATCAATTTTGTTTGGGAGCCACGTCGCACGACCGCGCAATTGTCAGTGCTCTGGTCAGGAAGGGGGTAAATCCTTCTGGGGCTGAAGTGGTTAAAAAACACTTACAAGATATTCAGTTAAAACCAGCTCTGTATAGTCCTGCGTGACCTTACGGACTTGGCTCCTCCCCTCTACACGCGTATCGCCCTCTGATTGGGCTTTCTCAAAAGATGCACGATATAATCACACACATGTCCATGCCTGCTGGACCATGAGTCAGCGGTAATATGCACATTACACCTGACCGCCCTGTCCAGCAAGGCCAAGACATTGCCTTCCACATGCCGGTAGAGAGCCGGAATCGCCTTCCGTGAGAAAAAGTGGCGTTTGGGAACCTGCCACTGAGGAACCGCACATTCCACAAACTCACGGAAGGGGGTAGAGTCTACCAACTGAAAAGGCAGCAGTTGAAGTGCTAGCAATGTAGCCAAGCTAGCATTCAACCGCTGGGCATGTGGATGGCTGGGAGCGAACTTCTTTCGGTGGTACAGCAGCTGGGGCAGGGAAATTTGCCTGGTACAATCTGACGTCGGTGTACCGATAGCAGATTGCCCACATGTACTTGGCGGTGACACACCTAATTCTACACCTTCATTCCTCTCAGTGCCGGTTTCAGAGAGGACTAAAGGTATAGTGGGGTTGGAGATCCTAGGTGAGGAGGAACAAGGAGAGGTCCACATTGTTCTTTGGTGTGGGTCTTTTAGGTACGCTTGCCAATGAACTGCATGGCAGGTCGACATATGTCTGGTCAAGCATGTGGGTGATGTTTTGGCCACGAGAGATACGCTTGAGACATATGTTGCAAATAGCAGCAGTGTGATCTGATGCACTCGTCTCCAAAAAGGCCAACACCAAAGAACTTCTGGAATAACGCACAGAGACAGCAGCGCCCTGCACACGCGGAGCTCTGTGGTATGATGCAGTCGGTGTGCTGCCCTTAAGCTGGCCCCTGCAGGGCATCCTGCCTCATTGGAGATGTGCCTCCTCCTCCTCTCTCCTATCAGGCACCCACGTGGAGTCAGTGACTTCCTCATCATCCCCTCCCTCCTCATCACTGGAGCAAACCTGGCAGTATGCTGCAGCTGGGGGAACATGACTGCCAGATTACTGTCCTTCTTGGGCACCCCCTCTCTCTGTGCTCACGTTACTGCCTTCCTCTAGCTGTGTATCATCATCGGAGCCTTCAAAAAGCTGGGCATCCTCCTGGAGCATGTACCCAACACTGTGGTCAAACAGTTCGGGGGACTCCTCAGGAGGACATGATAGGGCTAGGGAAGGAGTGACTGATGCCATTGAGCCGAGGGAAGAGGCCGCGTTGGCAGCTGCTTTGCCAGACAAAGTACCCTGAGCCTGGGCGAGAGAGGATAAGGAGGGTGAGGACGGCTTGATCAACCACTTCTACCAAGTATTCCACATGTTGCGGCTCAACATGGCCAGCTGCCGAAAAAAAGGACAAGGGTTTCCCATGGCCACGTGTTGATGAGGATGCACCGTCTCCACGACCAGCACTGTTGCCTCTAGACACAGAGCCTGCTTGCCCTCTTTTATTGGTTTGTGACTGTCTGCCTCTCCTTGTTGGCTTTCCAGACATACTAATGGCCTGCAATGAGATGTAGCTGCACAAAGCTGGGATATATATATATATATATATATATATATATATATATATATATATATATATACTGATTATACTGCAGCTAGCAGAATCAACTGCCTGCCTGTAGTATTATTAGTATAAGAACACCAGCAATTGTCTTCAGGTAGCTTTAGGTGCACACTGTGCAGAGGACACAGTACACTAACTGTAAATACTGCAGCTGCCTGCCTGTGGTATGAATAGGATCAGAAGAACACCAGCAATTGTCTTCAGGTAGCTTTAGGTGCACACTGTGCAAAGGACACAGTACACTAACTGTAAATACTGTTACCTCCACTCTGCTTCCCTCTGTTTCACCGGCACCGGGTCTAGGTTTACCTCTGGACAACACACGCACCAACACTGGAGTACGTTTTCAATGCTTTATTAAACACTTGACTTAGGAAGTAGCAGGAAAGAGGCGGAAAGGAAACTGCAGAAGAAACTCAAATATCTTCTTGTAGGGTTCTTTTGACAAATGTCCTGGTAGAATTCAGATATTATACGGAATGCGCTCCCCTCGTGGGACACACTCCTTGCCCGTCTGGATAGGCCTCTCTCACTAGCCTAGCAGCCAATACGCAGGACGAATCAAAGTCTCTGCCACAGACTTGTTTGGGAACAAACCCGTACGATCCTCTGCCACAGGATGTATCAGATTTTCTGTAATGAACGTCAGTCACAGTGCCTGAACCTTTAAGCCAACCCGGCAACACTATGCTGTATAGTTACTTTCGGATACGTCCTCCAACCGAGTCACCAGGCCCCTCTCCAGACCAGCACCCTGCGTGATCCCTCCAAGACGCGTCCTCCCCTGGGATCTCCTCGGTTGTCCAGCTTCGTCACACAGGACCGACAGCTCAGGACCATTCCTCGGCCGCGGTGGTAGGCCCCAGACAAGCCTCTGGACCCACCCCTGCGCCGCAGTATCGTGGGCCTCCAGAACAGAGGACCACGAGGTAGCTCCTTAATGCATACCTCTCGGCCAGGAGGGCCAGCAGGTGGCTGTAAAACGAACCCCAAAATATGGCGTCTGTCCCATAAATACCCTCGCCCAGAATGCAACTCGGAGGACCACCTCCACCGAGATGTCTCCGGGACAGAAGAGCATCCATACGCTTCGACACATTGCCTTTCCAACACCAACTAGTGATAACAGCAACACCCACTGGTCAGCACGGAAACACACACAATGTCAGCCAAGCTGAAACAGAGGCAAACTTAACCTTCCTAACGAACAAGTTACTAAATTTACCTAACATGCGGTAGATTGCAAATCTACCAGCGCTACTGTCTTCAGTTCCTGCTTGTTCTTGGGGCATTTTCCCTTCAGTTTTGTCTTCAGCAAGTGAAATGCATGCTCAATCGGATTCGGGTCCGGTGATTGACTTGGCCATTGCATAACATTCCACTTCTTTCCCTTAAAAAACTCTTTGGTTGCTTTCGCAGTTGCTGTTGTTCCCAGTTGTTGCTGTTGTTCCCAGTTGTTACTACTTTGGTACAATACCAGTAACGGTTGACCGTGGAATATTTAGTAGCAATGAAATTTCACGGATGGAGTTATTGCACAGGTGGCAACCTATCACGGTACCACGCTTGAATTCACTAAGTTTCTGAGAGCGACTCATTCTTTCACAAATGTTTGTAGAAGTCTGCATGCCTAGGTGTGTGATTTTATACACCTGATGTAAGGACGGACTCTGATGGGGGCACCTGATGTAAGGACGGACTCTGCTGGGGGGCACCTGATGTAAGGACGGACTCTGCTGGGGGGCACCTGATGTAAGGAAGGACTCTGCTGGGGGCACCTGATGTAAAGAGGGATTCCGCTGGGGGCACCTGATGGCATCCAGTGGCAGGTGACGTGGCAGGTGACACGCTCAGGGCTCCCACTGATTCTGCATCATGGTGAGTTGAATGATTTCATTTTATATTACAATGTAATAATAGAAATAATGCGCTTCAATAATCCTGACACCATAACAACGATGGTGCCGGGATGATTGAAGAGCTAACACCAGGTGTTTGGAGTATCTTTATCAGCTGGCTGTTAAACTTTCTGGAATACACATTTCTATTGTGGTGTAGGATCTGGGCCTGCTATCCCTCCATCTCTCTCTCTCTCTCCTCCTCCCTCTCTCCCTCCATCCCTTGTTCATCTCAGACTCTAACCACACTTCTTTGAGCCATGCCCCCTTTAAGCCACGCCCACTATTGCAATGAAACCACACCCATTTTTTTGGACATTTTTCTTTTCATGTTATGCCACACCTACAAACAGATGCCCCACCCCGAATTATAATAAGACTTCGCCTAAAGGCAAAAAAATGCCCCTATAATTTTTTTTACAATGTTGGCAGCTATGAGCTTGTATAACAGTGTACATTTGCTGTCCCCTCAAAATAACTCAACACACAGCCATTAATGTCTAAACCGCTGGCAACAAAAGTGAGTGCACCCCTAAGTGAAAATGTCCAAATTGGACCCAAAGTGTCAATACCTTGCGTGGCCACCATTATTTTCCAGGACTGCCTTAACCCTCTTGGGCATGGAGTTCACCAGAGCTTCACAGGTTGACACTGGAGTCCTCTTCCACTCCTCCATGACAACATCATGGAGCTGGTGGATGTTAGAGACCTTGCCCTCCACCACCTTCCATTTAAGGATGCCCCACAGACACTCAATAGGGTTTAGGTCTGGAGACATGCTTGGCCAGTCCATCACCTTTACCCTCAGCTTCTTTAGCAAGGCAGTGGTCGTCTTGGAGGTGTGTTTGGGGTCGTTATCATGTTGGAATGCTGCCCTGCGGCCCAGTCTCCGAAGGGAGGGGATCATGCTTTGCTTCAGTATGTCAAAGTACATGTTGGCATTCATGGTTCCCTCAATGAACTGTAGCTCCCCAGTGCCGGCAGCACTCATGCAGTCCCAGACCATGACACTCCCACCACCATGCTTGACTGTAGACAAGACACACTTCAGCAAACTGTTTGTGGGCTTTCTTCTGCAACATCTTTAGAAGAGGCTTCCTTCTGGGACGACAGCCATGCAGACCAATTTGATGCAGTGTGCGGCGTATGGTCTGAGCACTGACAGGCTGCCCCCCCAGCCCTTCAACCTCTGCAGCAATGCTGGCAGCACTCATACGTCTATTTCCCAAAAACAACCTCTGGTTGTGCTCAACTTCTTTGGTGGACCATGGTGAGGCCTGTTTTGAGTGGAACCTGTCCTGTTAAACCGCTATATGGTCTTGGCCACCATGCTGCAGCTCAGTTTCAGGGTCTTGGCAATCTTCTTATAGCCTAGGCCATCTTTATGTAGAGCAACAATTCTTTTTTTCAGATCCTCAGAGAGTTCTTTGCCATGAGGTGCCATGTTGAGCTTTCGGTGACCAGTATGAGAGAGTGAGAGCGATAACACTACATTTAACACATCTGCTCCCCATTCACACCTGAGACCTTGTGACACTAACGAGTCACATGACACCGGGGAGGGAAAATGGCAAATTGGGCCCAATTTGGACATTTTCACTTAGGGGTGTACTGACTTTTGTTGCCAGCGGTTTAGACATTAATGGCTGTGTGTTGAGTTATTTTGAGGGGACAGCAAATTTACACTGTTATACAAGCTGTACACTCACTACTTTACATTGTAGCAAAGTGTCATTTCTTCAGTGTTGTCACATGAAAAGATAGAAGAAAATATTTACAAAAATGTGAGGGATGTACTCACTTTTGTGATATACTGTATGTGAAAAAACAAAATTGCCCCGTAGAGAAGCGGTTAATGTTCCTTACAGATGACTGAGCCTGGGAAAATGGATTATTTACTAAGCTGAGTACATCCTATTTAATGAGCATAATAACGTTTGCATTACTAAGTAAACGGTCCTGGATCATTTCAGAAAATCAACCCCATTACATTTGCTGTCACATGTGCAGAGCCTAGTGCATTAGGGTGTGCACCTAAAACACATGTGCATGTTTATATATACTGCGGGTGTCAATAGGGCAGAGATTGGTGTCACAAGTTTTGATTTTTTATTATTTTTTACAATTTTATAAATTTTTTTTACAAATATTTTCGGAGCCCTGTTAGGGGGCTTTGGCGAAATATCAGCGGTTTCAACAGGGGAAATCTGCGCCACACAGGGTAATTAGGGTGTGCCGAGGCACACCTGGCACACCCTGTGCGCACGCCTATGTTTGCTGTTGTAGTGCAGCAAATTGATTTTGCTTATGGGCCCCTTCACACCAGCCTGGGCTGCTGCTTTGCATTAAACGCTTGCAGGGTAATGCCAGTTGTGTCATGCGTTACTGCGCTTTGCATTAGGGCAACCCATTCCCTTCTATGCATCACAATGGACCAAAAATTGTGCGTGTTGGTACCTTGCTGCATATTGTGCTGCTCAGCATGTCTTTTGGCAAGTTTAAAGGGGGTGTGTGTGTGGGGGGTGTTCAGAATGCATGGCACGATATCACACAAATGCATGTAGCTCCAGTGTTACTGCAACACAAAAGTGTGCATGGATCCTTAGGCTAGGTTCACATTACTGCATGTCAGAAATATGGGCAATATTTCACACTTTCCTGACATGCAGAGGAATACACTGTCATTTAGCAGATGAAAATTTTAATGGCTCCCCTATGCATGTGCTGCAGCACCATGAGGTGCTGCTGCCTAATGATTAGGGATATCCAGGAGATGCTTCAAATACCCTAATGTGTCCCCACAGCAATTATAAATCAATAAATATGATGTTGTGCTGCTCATACAACGATAAACAATTTTTTTATAAACACCCTACAGAGCTGCTAACACTTAGTAGACACCCTACAGAGGTGCTGACATGAAATAGACACCCTACAGAAGTGTTACCACTTAATAGAAACCCTACAGAGGTGCTACCACTTATCAAACATCCTACGGAGGTGCTTTCACTTAATAGACACCCTACTGAGGTGCTACCAATTAATAGACAACCTACAGAGGTGCTACCAATTAATAGACAACCTACAGAGGTGCAACCACTTAATAGGCACCCTACAGAAGTGCTACCACTTAATAGGTACCCTACAGAGGTGCTACCACTTAATAGGCACCCTACAGAGGTGCTACTACTTAAAAGACATCCTACAGAGGTGCTACCACTTATTAGACACCAAACAGAGGTGCTACCACTTATTAGACACCATACATAGGTGCTAACACATCGTTGACACCTACAGAGGTGCTACCACTTATTAGACACCATACAGAGGTGCTACCACTTATTAGACACCCTACAGAGGTGCTACCACTTCTAACTGTAACCAAAAGTAGGAAACATTTTGAAAATCAGACCCAATAGACAAACAAACAAAAAATATTATGCAACTCTTAGAAAAGTGCAAAAACCCGCCAGAGGCGCAAACACCCAGATGAGATAATAGAATAAATATAATATGTGTTACCGTAATCCTAATAAATCACAAGGTGGATTCCAATAGGATATTAAACAAATATACAGGGGCAAACACCCGCCAATGGTGAAAGGACCTGAATTAAATATATGTCAGGTATCATGTATACATAAAAGATCACATTATTGTAAAAAAAATATTTTTAAATGATAAATAATAAAACATAATGTAGCAAGGTCCCAGGCCTCCTTTAGTCTAATGAAAACCTCCAGAGCCAAGAGTTGCTGACATCCTTCTGTGTAGAGCGGGTTGTAAGACATAGTGGGTGTAATGCAAGATAGATTCATGGGCGCCAGACACTTCCGGAATGCAAAGAGATTTTATTTCTCTTGAACAGAATTAATGTGATCTTTTATGTATACATGATACCTGACATATATTTAATTCAGGTCCTTTCACCATTGGCGGGTGTTTGCACCTGTATATTTGTTTAACCACTTCCCGCCCGGCCTATAGCGGATTGACGTCCGGGAAGTGGTTCCATAATCCTGACAGGGTGTCATATGACATCCAGCAGGATAACATGGGGGCGCGCATCGCGGCGATCAGTGGAGCGGTGTGTCAGCCTGACACACCGCTCCACCGTTCTTGGTAAAGAGCCTCCGGCGGAGGCTCTTTACCACGTGATCAGCCGTGTCCAATCACGGCTGATCACAATGTCAATAGGAAGAGCCGTTGATCCGCTCTTCCTCACTCGCGTTTGACAGACGCGAGTAGAGGAGAGCCAATCGGCGGTTCTCCTGACAGGGGGGGTCTGCGCTGATTGTTTATCAGCGCAGCCCCCCCTCAGATCACCACACTGGACCACAAGGGATCGCCACTAAGACCACCAGAGAAGGGGGAACATGTGAATGGCCAGGTATGTACCCCATGGCCATCCACATGTGCCCAATCAGTGCCCACAAATGGGCACTGATTGGCACCATTATGTTTCATTTATGCCCAGCAATGCCACCAATAAGTTTTATCAGTGCCACCAATCAGTGTCATCAGTGCCACCTGTCATTGCCCATCGGTGCCACCTGTCAGTGCCCATCTGTGCCCATCAGTGCCACCTATCAGTGCCACCCATAAGTACCCATCAGTGCCACCCATATGTACCATATGCACCTAGGAGTGTCCATCAGTGCCACCTATGAGTGCCCATCAGTGCCGCATACCAGTGCCACCTATCAGTGCCCATCAGTGCCACCTATCAGTGCCCATCATCAGTGCCCATCATCAGTGCCACCTCATCAGTGCCAACTCATTGGTGCCACCTCATCGGTGCCCATCAGTGCAGCCATATCAGTGCCCGTCATTGAAGAAGAAAACGTACTTATTTACAAAAAATTTTAACAGAAACAAAGAAAAACTTGTTTTTTTTTCAAAATTTTCGGTCTTTTTTTAATTTGTTGTGCAAAAAATAAAAACCGCAGAGGTGATCAAATACCACCAAAAGAAAGCTTTATTTGTGGGAACAAAATGATAAAAAATTTGTTTGGGTACAGTGTAGCATGACCGCGTAATTGTCATTCAAATTGCGACAACACTAAAAGCGGAAAATTGGCCTGGGCGGGAAGGTGTCTAAGTGCCTGGTATTGAAGTAGTTAATATCCTATTGGAATTCACCTTGTGATTCATTAGGATTACAGTTACACATATTATATTTATTATTATTTATTCTATTATCTCAGTTGGAGGTTTGCGCCTCTGGCGGGTTTTTGCACTTTTCTAGGATTAGTATAATATTTTTTGTATGTCTATTGTGTCTGATTTTCACAAGGCAGAAAAACCTCCTACAAATGATCGGTAACATGACATGTCAAGCATGAAAAATTCAAAACTAAACTTTCCAGTAAAGATATTTTTCAGAATGAAGGTACGCGGAAGATGAATTTCCATTTGAAAAAAAAAGCGCCAACAAATAGGTGACACGTATTCAGACCGGTAGTAACAGAAAGCATTGTGGTCGCCGTGTCTATAATTACAACGGCTGGTTCTGCTTTGATGGCTCATATCTTCCTACCACTTAGATATCCACGCAACTCTCTTCTCTGTCTCTCTGTCATTCTTTCCCCAGTGTTCCTTTTTTTATCTTTAGTTTATAGATTTGTATAGCTAAATCTACTTTTTAGAAGATAAACCCATTTACTAAAATCTTATATAATCTTTAATCCCTTAACACCATCTCCCGGTGGCCCTTTAAGTGGGCTTTATTGCCCAGCAGGTGGGACAGCTTTTCTATCATGTGATTGCTGTGATTGGCTCTCACAGCAGTCATATGATCAGGAGCCCATCCTATTGCCTCCTGAACAGAAGCCATGCCTGAGATCAGTCAGTGATAGCTGGGAGCACACAGTGGCCCTTTAGTGGGCTTGAACTCAGTGGTGGCTGGTGGTATATTTTTTGGGGTCGGTTGGTCACCACCCCCCGCACTTACCCCATATAGGTCGCAGGCAACACTTCCACTGGGCGGTGGGTGGCGGCTTCACTTTGCGTCTCCTCCTTCTCGGCTTCGGCAGCTTCCCCTGCATCTCCTTCCTCCTCGGCAGCCAAAAGGATCGCTTCTCCTCTTGGCCAATCAGGTAGCGGGTCTCAGTACCCGCTTCCTGATTGGCCAGGAGGAGAATCAGGAAGACAATAGCGAATATTAATTTGCTTTTGTCACACAACTGGGCAGGCTTGGGGCGCAGTGCTCTACATCCCAAACCCACCCTTTTTTGAAGCCAATTAGAGCCTCAGGATCTAATCATGTGCTTCTAAAGAAAGAAAAAAAAAACTATTGGCATACATGCACCCTGCATGTAGATTAGGGGTCGGGTGCATGGATTAGGGGGGCGGCACCCTTGCACCCCTGTATGGACGGGCCGCCACTGCTTTAACTGCCTCCAGCCCAGGCCAATTCTGACATTTCTCTCCTACATCTAAAAATAATCATTTTTTTTTGCTACAAAATTACTCAGAACACCCAAAATTATATATTTTTTAAGCAAAGGTCATTTGTGTATGTTTCAAGTTATTGTATGTCACACGGTATATGTGCAACGATTTTTCAAACACAATTTTTTTGGGAAAAATAGGATAGACCAGTATCTTAATTTAACATTACCGCTGTGTAATTATGTAAATCGTTCGCCTGGGTGAGGCTCACTCAAATGATTTCCATTGCAGAATGACGTGGTTGCTAGGTGTGCCGTATTGCAATATAGAAACGTCAGTTACATACGTCAGCCGCTTGGCCCAAACTATTTAACCACTTCCCGCCCGGCCTATAGCAGATTGATGGCCGGCCGGTGGTTCTGTTATCCTGACTGGGCATCATATGATGTCCAGCAAGATAACATGCCGGCGCGTGCCCGCGGGAGCGTGCAGCGCTGAGATCGGAGGTGCGGTGTATCAGTCTGACACATTGCATCTCCGATCGTAGTAAGGAGCCTTTGACAGAGGCTTCTTACCACTTGATCAGCTGTGACCAATCACAGCTGATCATCGTGTGAACCAGGAAGTACCGGTGTGCGGTGGAGAAGTGCCCCCCATTCGAATAGTGCACGGGATGTACTGCGCATGCGCAGGACGAAACAGCACACATATTACAACAAACTGCTGATTTGCCGATCAGCTGGGCTCAAAAAATGACTCAGGGTCTCGGGGGAAAGGGCATCCCGTATTACAAGCTGGATGGGGGAAAGGAGAAAAACTTGGACAGGTCTATGTTACAAATAAGTTACGTACAAAAAAATATAGGTATTTACATTCTTGTAACATATTTATATAAACTTACAAAGTTCAAGTTTGGTAAAGTGAAGGCCATATGAGACATTAGTATCACAAGACTGTGTTGATGTTGCCTTCCTCAGATGGGGTGATCTCACCCCTCTAAAAGCCAAAATTTGAAGCCACGTCCACGTAGAGGCATAACTGTAAAATGTATGGTCAATGGTAAAAACTACCAACCCGCGCAAATGGAAGCTAGTAAGATTAATGTAAAATTGATTTAGGAGCAGCACGTTATAAGGATAAGTGAAAAGACAATAATTAACAAATTAATTACAAACCGCGCTCCCTTTAAAGTGCAAGTGCAAATATCACACACTGGTGTAGATAAAAATTGTGTCAAAAAATGACACTCATGAATAGCTTTCGACTAAGTGAAGTCAGAAAGCAATCAAACATCAAAAAAATTTTTAAAATCAAAATCAAGTGAAAGCAACAGTTCAAAATATGAAAAATTCAAGATATGAAAAATTGGAAAACAAATTCAAAAACAATAGTGTTCAAAATGGTGTAAAAATCAAACTTCTGGATAAATCCTCCTGGAGATCAGCGAAACATCAGGAAACAGTAATCCACCACCATCACCGGCCACACAGCCTACTCACCAGATTGTGGTGACCCCCATGACAGGAGTCAAAAGCGCTCCAAGGACAGCCAGAAAGCTTCACACGATCACGGCTTGGTTTAGGTGCTGGAACTCAGGTAACGCTGCTTGGCTGCTTGGATGGGTGCAAGTGAACTCCCGAATAGAGATAGGTCATGAAAGACCATTAGTGCCATGAATGGGGAGGAAATGAGTAAAAAACTCCCATTGTGAAGTAAGCCAAAAATGTATTTGACATGCTAAAAACAAACTAAAAACCTCATAGACCATATGGGTTTGTGCAGACAAACAAAAACAAAGGAAGTAGCTACGATACTGCGTAGCGAACGGAAGTGGCGTGTCACATTCAGTAAGTCCGACCGGTTTCGACCGGTTGCGTTCTGACGTCATCAGGGATTGGCTTACTTCACGATGGGAGTTTTTTACTAATTTCCTCCCAAGCCGTGATTGTGTGAAGCTTTCTGGCTGTCCTTAAAGCGCTTTTGACTCCTGTCATGGGAGTCACCACTAGGGATGAGCCGAACACCCCCCTGTTCGGTTCGCACCAGAACATGCGAACAGGAAAAAAGTTTGCTCGAACACGCGAACACCGTTAAAGTCTATGGGACACGAACATGAATAATCAAAAGTGCTAATTTTAAAGGCTTATATGCAAGTTATTGTCATAAAAAGTGTTTGGGGACCTGGGTCCTGCCCCAGGGGACATGGATCAATGCAAAAAAAAGTTTTAAAAACGGCCGTTTTTTCAGGAGCAGTGATTTTAATAATGCTTAAAGTCAAACAATAAAAGTGTAATATCCCTTTAAATTTTGTACCTGGGGGGTGTCTATAGTATGCCTGTAAAGGGGCGCATGTTTCCTGTGTTTAGAACAGTCTGACAGCAAAATGACATTTCGAAGGAAAAATTCCATTCAAAACTACCCGTGGCTATTGCATTGCCGACAATACACATAGAAGTTCATTGATAAAAATGGCATGGGAATTCAACACAGGGAAACCCCGAACCAAAATTAAAAAAAAAAAATGACATGGGAGTCCCCCTAAATTCCATACCAGGCCCTTCAGGTCTGGTATGGATATTAAGGGGAACCCTGGCCAAAATAAAAAAAAAAAATGACGTGGGGTTCCCCCTAAATTTCATACCAGACCTGAAGGGTCTGGTATGGATTTTAAGGGGAACCTCGCGCCAAAAAAAACCAAAAAACGGCGTGGGGTCCCCCCAAACATCCATACCAGACCCTTATCCGAGCACGCAACCTGGCAGGCCGCAGGAAAAGGGGGGGGATGAGAGTGTGGCCCCCCCCTCCTGAACCGTACCAGGCCACATGCCCTCAACATTGGGAGGGTGCTTTGGGGTGGCCCCCAAAACACCTTGTCCCCATGTTGATAAGGACAAGGGCCTCATCCCCACAACCCTGGCCGGTGGTTGTGGGGGTCTGCGGGTGGGGGGCTTATCGGAATCTGGAAGCCCCCTTTAACAAGGGGACCCCCAGATCCCGCCCCCCCCTGTGTGAAATGGTAAGGGGGTACTTACCCCTACCATTTCACTAAAAAACTGTCAAAAATGTTAAAAATGACAAGAGACAGTTTTTGACAATTCCTTTATCTAAATGCTTCTTCTTTCTTCTATCTTCCTTCATCTTCTTCTTCCTCTGGTTGTTCTGGCTCTTCTGGTTCTTCCTCCGGCGTTCTCGTCCAGCATCTCCTCCGCTGCGTCTTCTATCTTCTTCTCCTCGGGCCGCTCCGCACCCATGGCATGGGGGGAGGCTCCCCCTCTTCTCTTCATCTTCTTCTTCATCCTCTTCTCTTCTTCCTTCTTCTCTTCTTCATTTTCTTCTCCGGGCCGCTCCGCACCCATGCTGGCATGGAGGGAGGCTCCCGCTGTGTGACGGAGTCTCCTCGTCTGACGGTTCTTAAATAACGGGGGGCGGGGCCACCCGGTGACCCCGCCCCCCTCTGACGCACGGTGACTTGACGGGACTTCCCTGTGACGTCACGGGGAATGCCACAGGGAAGTCCCATCATGTCCCGTGCGTCAGAGGGGGCGGGGTCCCCAGGTGGCCCCGCCCCCCGTTATTTAAGAACCGTCAGACGAGGAGACGCCGTCACACAGCGGGAGCCTAACTCCATGCCAGCATGGATGCGGAGCAGCCCGGAGAAGAAAATGAAGAAGAGAAGAAGAGAAGAAGGAAGAAGGAAGAAGAGAAGAGGATGAAGAAGAAGATGAAGAGAAGAGCGGGAGCCTCCCCCCATGCCATGGGTGCAGAGCGGCCCAAGGAGAAGAAGATAGAAGACGCCACGGAGGAGATGCTGGACGAGAACACCGGAGGAAGAACCAGAAGAGCCAGAAGAACCAGAAGAAGATGAAGGAAGATAGAAGAAAGAAGAAGCATTTAAATAAAGGAATTGTCAAAAACTGTCTCTTGTCATTTTTAACATCTTTGACAGTTTTTTAGTGAAATGGTAAGGGTAAGTACCCCCTTACCATTTCACACAGGGGGGGGGCCAGGATCTGGGGGTCCCCTTGTTAAAGGGGGCTTCCAGATTCCGATAAGCCCCCCGCCCGCAGACCCCCACAACCACCGGCCAGGGTTGTGGGGATGAGGCCCTTGTCCTCATCAACATGGGGACAAGGTGTTTTGGGGGGCTACCCCAAAGCCCCCTCCCAATGTTGAGGGCATGTGGCCTGGTACAGTTCAGGAGGGGGGGGCTGCACTCTCGTCCCCCCCTCTTTTCCTGCGGCCTGCCAGGTTGCGTGCTCAGATAAGGGTCTGGTATGGATTTTTGGGGGGACCCCACGCTGTTTTTTTTTTTTTTGGCGCGGGGTTCCCCTTAAAATCCATACCAGACCTGAAGGGTCTGGTATGGAATTTAGGGGGAAACCCACGTCATTTTTTTTTTAAATTTTGGCCAGGGTTCCCCTTAATATCCATACCAGACCTGAAGGGCCTGGTATGGAATTTAGGGGGACTCCCACGTCATTTTTTTTTTTTAAATTTTGGTTCGGGGTTTCCCTGTGTTGAATTCCCATGCCGTTTTTATCAATGAACTTCTATGTGTATTGTCGGCAATGCAATAGCCGCGGGTAGTTTTAAATGGAATTTTTCCTTCGAAATGTCATTTTGCTGTCAGACTGTTCTAAACACAGGAAACATGCGCCCCTTTACAGGCATACTATAGACACCCCCCAGGTACGAAATTTAAAGGGATATTACACTTTTATTGTTTGACTTTAAGCATTATTAAAATCACTGCTCCTGAAAAAACGGCCGTTTTTAAAACTTTTTTTTGCATTGATCCATGGGGACCCGGGTCCCCAAACACTTTTTATGACAATAACTTGCATATAAGCCTTTAAAATTAGCACTTTTGATTTTTCCCATAGACTTTTAAAGGGTGTTCTGCGGCATTCGAATTTGCCACGAATACCCCAAATTGTTCGCTGTTCGGCGAACTTGCGAACAGCCAATGTTCAAGTCAAACATGAGTTCGACTCGAACTCGAAGCTCATCCCTAGTCACCACAATCTGGTGAGTAGGCTGTGTGGCCGGTGATGGTGGTGGATTACTATTTCCTGTTGTTTCGCTGATCTCCAGGAGGATTTATCCAGAAGTTTGATTTTTTACACCATTTTGAACACTATTGTTTTTGAATTTGTTTTCAAATTTTTCATATCTTGAATTTTTCATATTTTGAACTGTTGCTTTCACTTGATTTTGATTTTACATTTTTTTTTTTGATGTTTGATTGCTTTCTGACTTCACTTAGTCGAAAGCTATTCATAACTGTAAAATGTCCCTTATGATCCCCTGCCGAAAATGTGTGTATGTACCAACAGGTTAATTTCCCCAAAAAACACACAGTGTGTCAACATGTGCTATCTCCCATCACATATACCCTTCCTCATAACTAAAGTAGGTGAGAGGAAGGGGTTGCACCCCCAAAACACGTCCATTGATATCCCATGATGGGAGATAGCACATGTTGACACACTGTGTGTTTTGGGGCTTTAGCAAACTAGATGTAGGGAAAGACACGCATTTTAGGCATGTGATCATGAGGAAAATAAGAATGTTTTGGCACAATTTTTGTGCATCTTTAATTTTTGCGATTCTTAAAAACACCTAAAGATTACAATCAACATTACTTAGGGCAGTGTTTCCCAACTCTCATAGTTACATAGTTACATAGTAGATGAGGTTGAAAAAAGACACAAGTCCATCAAGTCCAACCTATGTGTGTGATTATGTGTCAGTATTACATTGTATATCCCTGTATGTTGCGGTCATTCAGGTGATTATCTAATAGTTTCTTGAAGCTATCAATGCTCCCCGCTGAGACCACCGCCTGTGGAAGGGAATTCCACATCCTTGCCGCTCTTACAGTAAAGAACCCTCTACGTAGTTTAAGGTTAAACCTCTTTTCTTCTAATTGTAATGAGTGGCCACGAGTCTTATTAAACTCTCTTCTGCGAAAAAGTTTTATCCCTATTGTGGGGTCACCAGTACAGTATTTGTAAATTGAAATCATATCCCCTCTTAAGTGTCTCTTCTCCAGAGAGAATAAGTTCAGTGCTTGCAACCTTTCCTCATAACTAAGATCCTCCAGACCCTTTATTAGCTTTGTTGCCCTTCTTTGTACTGGCTCCATTTCCAGTACATCCTTCCTGAGGACTGGTGCCCAGAACTGGACAGCATACTCCAGGTGCGGCCGGACCAGAGTCTTGTAGAGTGGGAGAATTATCGTTTTATCTCTTGCGTTGATCCCCCTTTTAATGCATGCCAATATTCTGTTTGCTTTATTAGCAGCAGCTTGCCATTGCTGAGCCTATCATCTACTAGGACCCCAGGTCCTTTTCCATCCTAGATTCCCCCAGAGGTTCTCCCCCAGTGTATAGATTGCATTCATATTTTTGCCACCCAAATGCATTATTTTACATTTTTCTACATTGAACCTCATTTGCCATGTAGTTGCCCACCCCATTAATTTGTTCAGGTCTTTTTGCAAGGTTTCCACATCCTGCGGAGAAGTTATTGCCCTGCTTCGCTTAGTATCGTCTGCAAATACAGAGATTGAACTGTTTATCCCATCCTCCAGGTCATTTATGAACAAATTAAATAGGATTGGTCCCAGCACAGAACCCTGGGGAACCCCACTACCCACCCCTGACCATTCTGAGTACTCCCCATTTATCACCACCCTCTGAACTCGCCCTTGTAGCCAGTTTTCAATCCATGTACTCACCCTATGATCCATGCCAACGGACCTTATTTTGTACAGTAAACGTTTATGGGGAACTGTGTCAAATGCTTTTGCAAAATCCAGATACACCACGTCTACGGGCCTTCCTTTATCTAGATGGCAACTCACCTCCTCATAGAAGGTTAATAGATTGGTTTGGCAAGAACGATTCTTCATGAATCCATGCTGATTACTGCTAATGATATCGTTCTTATTAGTAAAATCTTGTTTCCTCCAATCAGCTGGTACCATTCCAGTCAGTAGACTGTCTGTAAAAATTAGGAACAACGGTCTGGCAATCACTTGACTGAGTTCCCTAAGTACCCTCGGATGCAAGCCATCTGGTCCCGGTGATTTATTAATGTTAAGTTTCTCAAGTCTAATTTTAATTCTGTTCTCTGTTAACCATGGAGGTGCTTCCTGTGTTGTGTCATGAGGATAAACACTGCAGTTTTGGTTACTGAAGCCCCCCGATTCACTCGTGAAGACTGAGGAGAAGAATAAATTCAATACCTTCGCCATCTCCCCATCCTTTGTAACCAGATGTCCTTCCTCATTCTTTATGGGGCCAATATGGTCTGTCCTCCCTTTTTTACTGTTTACATACTTAAAGAATTTCTTGGGATTTTTTTTTTCTCTCCTTTTGCTCTCCTCCGCTATGTGTCTTTCATGTTCTATCTTAGCCGTCCTAATTGCACCCTTACATTTCTTGTTGCATTCTTTATAAAGTCTGAATGCTGAGGATGATCCCTCGACCATGTATTTTTTGAAGGCCTTCTCCTTTGCTTTTATATGCATTTTTACATTGGAGTTAAGCCATCCAGGATTTTTGTTCGCTCTTTTAAATTTATTACCCAATGGGATACATTGGCTAATGCCCTTATTTAATATGCTCTTAAAGCAAACCCATCTCTTCTCCGTATTCTTTGTTCCTAATATTTTATCCCAATTTATGCCTTTTATTAAGGTTTGTAGTTTAGGGAAGTTGTCTCTTTTGAAATTCAGTGTCTTTGTGTTCCCTTTATGTTTCCTATTTGTGTGATTTATACTGAAACTAATTGACCTATGTTCACTGTTACCTAAATTGCCCCGTATTTCCACATCTATGATCAGGTCTGTATTGTTGGTAATCAGTAGATCTAGTAATGTTTTATTTCTAGTTGGTGCGTCTACTATCTGACCCATAAAATTGTCCTGCAAGACATTAAGGAACTGGCGAGCCTTAAATGAATGCGCGGTTCCCTCCGCCCAGTCTATGTCTGGATAATTAAAATCCCCCATTATGATAACACTTCCCATCCTTGCTTCTAATCCAATTTGTGATAGGAGATCCGTCTCCACTGCCTTCCTCAGGTTAGGGGGCCTATAGCATACTCCCAGTATTATTTTCCCCTTAGCTTCATCCCTTTGGAGCTCTACCCATAAGGATTCCACCTCCTCCCTAGCTCCCTCAGTGATGTCATCTCTCACATTCGCTTGTACATTATTCTTGATATATAGGCATACCCCGACCCCTTTTTTACCCTCTCTATCCTTGCGGTATAGGGTATACCCTTGAATGTTTGCCAACCAATCATGAGAGCTGTTGAACCAGGTCTCTGAAATTCCCACAAAATCCAAATCCTCCTTGTACAACAGTATCTCTTTCTCCAGATACATTCCTAGGTCATGTTTTATATATTTTTAGCTTTTGGCACAGGCTATGATGTCATTTTCTAGGTTAGTAATTCACACAGTCCTTTTTATACTGCGGAAAATACAGAAAACAGGACCTGGTGGTGCACCTAGAGAAGTGGAGTGAAGAAACATTGACCTCGGACACTAAAGCCTAGGTTGACATTGGAGCGATTTGTCATGCGAGTTGAGAGATAAAATCACATGACAAGTCGCAGCCTATTGGAGGCACTGTTCCAATCGGTAAGACACCCATTTAGCAGCGCTGCACCAATTTGCAAAAGTAGTTCCTGCCATACTTTTTCCAATTTCAGGTGCGACTTCAATAGACATCTGGGCATGAAGCCACACAAATGTCTATCAATTAGCACCTGAAACCACGCTGACCTTGCTACTTAGAAATCGCGCAACTTCAAGTGAAGTAGTGCAAGTTCAAAGTAGCATCAATGTGAACCAGGGCTTAAGTGAAATTGTACATTCAAATATAACAGTTGCAACTATCACAAGAATGTGCAAAGGTTAGTCAATTTCAAACTGTACAAACACATGTACAACAGAACAAAAAAAAAACTAAAACATGTTTGCTTTTTAAATTTTAGCTAAAATATCAATGATGTTGATAACTCTGTTTTGGAGATACATGTTTTCCTTAATTTTCTCAAATTCCCTATTGCAAACCAAAAGCTCGCTGATAAGTATTTGTGCACTTGCACTGCTGAAGTGAGTTTTGTCTTCCCCAACATCCACATCACCTAAAAAATATAAAACACACCATGTATTAGAAAAATGCAGGCATCCATCTATTACTTGAAGCTGTGGTCTCAGACACTGACCTGTGGTCGACACAGTTTTAGGAACTTCACACAGTTCTTCCTGCACATCAGCCTTAACATCTTCTTCAGGGTGTCTGGTGAGTTGACTTTCTGTATCTTCAGGAGGTGCTGGGTTACTGGTGTCCACACACAGCTCAGATGTTCCTCTTCTTTTCTCCCCTATGTGAATCCAAAAAAGGTATACTTAGCCGACAGATATGTTAGGCTAGAAACAGTAATATGAAACATTTTTTTCAAGTGTCTTTCAATTGTCTGTTTTGGCAGAAATCCAAGCTGAACACATGTTTTTTTCCCTTTCCAAGCAGGAATACTTATCTGTTTTATGCAAGTTTCACACATGGAGATACACCTAGTATCCACTGGAGCACCTGCGTGGGACACCATAACAAGGGTGCTATGGTGTCCCACACTGGTGCCCCTGCGTCCAGCAGGAGTGTCCTCTACTGACACTGAATAAAGTTGACATTTCAGTAGTTACTAACACATCTAGACAACAATCTAATGAACTTATGTTACATCAAAATAGGCCAGAACAAATGCATTTAACGTGCATCTCCCAATAACAAAGTATTAGTGGTTGATCAAAATGTTGTTTCATGTCCCGCGAAAGATTCCTGTGTGCACGAAAATAAAACTTGGCATTTTAAACTGTAGAACAGTAAAGAAAAGAACATGGACCAGCACAAAAGTAATAGGAACACAGGACAAGTACCGTATTTATCGGCGTATAACACGCACAGGCGTATAACACGCACATTCATTTTAAGAGGGACGTTTTAGGAAAAAAAACTTAAATTTTAAATAAGAAACTTTGAAGCAAAATAAGGGTGAGTGTCCATCTGCAGCCTCACCATTGCCATCAATGCAGCCTGATCAATGCCCATCTGCAGCCTCAAGTGCCATTAATGCAGTGCCATCAATGCAGCAGCCTCACAAGTGCCATCAATGCAGCAGCCTCACCAGTGCCATCAATGCAGCAGCCTCACCATTGCCTTCAATGCAGCAGCCTCGCCATTGCCTTCAATGCAGCAGCCGCACCATTGCCATCAGTGCAGCCTGATTGATGCCCATCTGCAGCCTAGAGGGGACAGGGTGGGGGACGAGCGCCGACAGAATAGATACAGTGAGAATCTCCTATGATAGACAGAACAGTGGTCCAATGGCGGCCCAGGAGACGGGACTTCCTATTACAGAGGCCGCCAAGTAAACAGGAGATTTTCACTATATGTAATCTGATGGCGCTTGTCCCGCCCCCCTCCCTGCCCCCTCTGAGGTAGCTAAAATTGAAGTATTGGTGTATAACACGCACACGCTTTTTGCACCTGATTTTCAGGGTGAAAAAGTGCGTGTTATACGCCAATAAATACAGTACTTACTTTTTCTCAGCACTTTCCGGATCTTTCTATACTGATTTTCCTCTCTCAATTTAAGGTCTGACCAGCGTTTTCTCAACTGATCCTTGTTTCGTCATACCCCAAAATTCCTGTGCAGACTTCTCACAACGTTAGCCATGATCTTGGCCTTTCTGGCATTTGAGTTTCTGTAAGGTCCATGCTTCCCATCATAGTCTGTCCTCACTAAGATGTCCACCATCTCCACCATTTCTTCAAAGGCCTTATAGCTCCTCCTGGATTTGGAAGTCGCTTTCTCCGGGTTGTCAGCATTGCTGCTCTCACCACACACCTGCTGTCTCGCAGCCATTCGCTCTCCTATTGCCCCAAAAGAGAAGAGGTGGGGAATACACTAGAAAGAAGGACAGGGGTGGGGTTTCACACATTCGCAGGGTATATAAAGCCATAACGTGCGGTCGATGTAACGGCCGTATGAACGATCTGTGAGTGACGAATGATCACCATCGCTAAAAGGAGCCTTAAAATTAAGGTACAATTGTAAATTGGGGCATTGGTGGTTAGTGGCCTATACTGCTAATATTGAGGCCTATATTGGGACCAGATTATGCGTTAAGCCTGACATTATGGGTTGTCTTGTGTTCTGTCTTGCAGGCATCTGCTAATTGATCATGGTGGATAAATTCACTGCGCCAGACTTTTTGCCTGAATTTATAGAGCAGTACCGGGAGCTGCCCTGTCTATGGAAGAAACGTTTGGAATTGGTGAAGCCTCTGTACCCCAGGGCAGACATCAATTATTTGAAGACCAAAACTGGTAGCCTTCGTAGTACATATAATAGGGAGCACAAGAAGGTCCTGGAATCCCAGAGATCGGGAGCAGCAGCAGATGACATATATGTCCCCAGGCTGTGGTACTACACAGCCTGCGTTTTTTGTCTCACCAAACCGAACCACGCCCATCACTCTCAACACTTCCTTCCACATCGGCTGAGGCCACAGCTCCTGAGGTCCACCCTGGTCCTTCTACACAGGAAGAAAATGTGGAGGAGCCCAGCTTAACCCAGGTATAGCATTGATGAACATATTTGTATCCAAAAATAGAATGATGTTAACTAGTCGTTATTGATAAAAAATTTCTACTTTAACAAAGTATCAATAGACAGTAGTGGCCAAAAATGATTGGGACAAGAATGAAAAATGCTGGGGTCAGAATGATAGTATTTACTATTTCTCCACATTCAATTTGCCACAGTCATGAGCTCAAAATTGTGTGTGATTGATGACCAAAAAACAAAAAAACTATTTATGTCCCATTTTCATACACAGGAAAGTGTAAGTCAGGAGGAGCACATGGCCAGCAGCCACACAGAGTCCCAGATCCCTTCCCTACGCTCTCCTGCTAAAAGGGCCAGGAAGAGCAGGAACCTGGACGAGGCCACAGCTTCCTTCCTCAGCCATGCAACAACTGCAATCAGTACGGCCCCAGATGCAGCTGAGGCATTTGGCTGTCTGACAGCTAATAAGTTAAGAGATATGGATGTGGAGCAAAGGAGTATGGTGTCCGTTTATGAAGCAGTGAAAAAATGTCACTGCTTCATTCTCAGACATTCTCACAGGAGATCGTTCTCCTCTGGATGCCAATTTATGAAGCTTTGTAGATCGCTTCTCCTTTGGAGGAGTGAAGTGATCTACAAATGCTTCAAACTGTGGAGAACGGCCCCTGATACTGGAATCCCGTGAGACTTTACGATATTACAGTACCAGAAATTTACAGAAACACTGAGATGTCAGTTTATTAAGCAGTGATAACCACTGCTCAATACACGGACAGATGGCGTGGTTAATGCTAATAAAATAAAGAGTCCCCCTACATAATTTTATATATATATATATATATATATATATATATATATATATATATATATATATACACAGTATCTCACAAAAGTGAGTACATCCCTCACATTTTTGTAAATATTTTATTATATCTTTTCATGTGACAACACTGACTTTGATACAATGTAAAGTAGTGAGTGTACAGTTTGTATAACAGTGTAAATTTGCTGTCCCCTCAAAATAACTCAACACACAGCCATTAATGTCTAAACCGCTGGCAACAAATGTGAGTACACCCCTAAGTGAAAATATCCAAATTGGGCCCAAAGTGTCTATATTATGTGTGGCCGCCATTATTTTCCAGCACTGCCTTAACCCTCTTGGGCATGGAGTTCACCAGAGCTTCACAGGTTGCCACTGGAGTCCTCTTCCACTCCTCCATGATGACATCACAGAGCTGGTGGATGTTAGAGACCTTGCGCTCCTCCACCATCCGTTTGAGGATGCCCCACCGATGCTCAATAGGGTTTAGTTCTGGAGACATTCTTGCCCAGTGCATCACCTTTACCCTCAGCTTTTTTAGCAAGGCAGTGGTCGTCTTGAAGGTGTGTTTGGGGTTGTTATCATGTTGGAATACCAGCACTCATGCAGCCCCAGATCATGACACTCCCACCACCATGCTTGACTGTAGGCAAGACACACTTGTCTTTGTACTCCCCACCTGGTTGCCGCCACACACGTTTTCACCATCTGAACCAAATAAGTTTATCTTGGTCTCATCAGACCACAGGACATGGTTCCAGTAATCCATGTCCTTAGTCTGCTTGTCTTCAGCAAACTGTTTGTGGGCTTTCTTCTGCATCATCTTTAGAAGAGGCTTCCTTCTGGGATGACAGCCATGCAGATCAATTGAATGCTGTGTGCGTTGTATGGTCTGAGCAATGACAGGCTGACCCCCCACCCCTACAACCTCTGCAGCAATTCTGGCAGCACTCATATGTCTATGTCCCATAGACAACCTCTGGACATGATGCTGAGGACGTGCACTCAACTTCTTTGGTCGACCATGGCGAGGCCTGTTCTGAGTGGAACCTGTCCTGTTAAACTGCTGTATGGTCTTGGCCACCATGCTGCAGCTCAGTTCCAGGGTCTTGGCAACCTTACAGCCTAGATTGTTGCTCTTATGTAGAGCAACAATTCTTTTTTTCAGATCCTCAGAGAGTTCTTTGCCATGAGGTGCCATGTTGAACTTCCAGTGACCAGTATGAAAGAGTGAGAGCGATAACACCAAATTTAACACACCTGCTCCCCATTCACACCTGAGACCTTGTAACACTAACGAGTCACATGACACTGAAGGAGGAGAAAGGAGAAAGAGTTAACATGACTAAAACTTTAATATAGCTGACAGAGGAATATCTCTTATTTTAGGGTCTTGTTTGTCACAATGACCACAGCATAGATAAGGTCTGGTAAGAACTGGTTTTGAAATGATGTCTTCAGACAAAGTCAGAACATCAGCATTACATAGTTAAGTTATGTTTTTAGATAATATCCCCTGTCAGCTAAAATACTAGTTTAGACTATCTCTGAGGTGCTATGTTTTTATAGGAATTATGTGTCATGTGATGAACTCTGTCCACCTTCCCACCCTCCTTTCTCTTTAAGTTGTGCAATATTCTTTGTCCATAATTTGTATAAAGATGTGATTCTTACCATTAAAACCAAGCATTCATTGAACGACTCTCTTGTCTGCATTGGATGCTTCTGGAGCTGCAAAACAATTCTACTGATTGTCCAGGTCAAAGCAGATTTAACCCTTACAGACACCAGGGAGGGAAAATGGCTAATTGGGCCCAATTTGGACATTTTCACTTAGGAATGTACTCACTTTTGTTGCCAGCGGTTTAGACATTAATGGCTGTGTGTTGAGTTATTTTGAGGGGACAGCAAATTTACACTGTTATACAAGCTGTACACTCACTACTTTACATTGTAGCAAAGTGTCATTTCTTCAGTGTTGTCACATGAAAAGATAGAATAAAATATTTACAAAAATGGGAGGGGTATACTCACTTTTGTGAGATACTGTATATATACACATAAATATGACAGGGGGACATGGTTACTGTCTTGGGGGGTCTGACCGAGGTAGAAAGAAGTTAATAATCTTCCTTTTTCCCCCTCAGATCCCCCGGGATTCTCTCTTCAATCCCCGATTCTCCACCTCTGAGCTGGTAAATTGGGGAGTGTGAATTCTGACACAGCAGATAACAAGTAATAGCTAGTGTGCAAACCCAGCTAATATAAAACATCAGGAAGCCGCCAACATAAAAAGTACTCACATACCCCAACGGAAAAATAGATATAAATATATGTGGCGCTACCTGTTCTAGAAATAAATAAATAAAAAATAGATAAAAAAATTGGTCTGCAAAATGAGTGATATAAAGAAAACCTCACAATGATACGTGCAGGGGTCAAATAAGTAACAGTAACAATCCAAGTGTGCACAAAAATATAAGATATGAGAGGTGACCTAGCTCATCAACCACAAAGTATGTGTGACCCAATATCCAACGTGATGTGTGAACTCCTGATATAAAATTAATTACATGTGCATGTGAACTCCTTAGTTATCAAAACAAAAGAAACATGTAATGTGAACTCCTAATGTAAATACGATGTGATAACACAAACTATATTCACTAGGTGTGTAGTAATTAGATCAATGACAATATCTTACAAAGGATGTAAAAAATATGGTGAAGAACACACACTCTTCAAAGTACATACTGTATCTACAACAATAGTGAACCATCAAGATGGGCAAAAATAAGTGAGTAATAATATTTGTTATTGTTATTGTAATGTTACATTACAGCCTTTAGTTCAATGTTTTTTTTAAATCTGAATTATATGTGATGGATCGGAACACAATAGTCTAAGTTGGTGAAGTAAAATTAGCAAAATATATCCATAAAACTATTTTTCAGAAATAAAAAAATGATAATTGACATGTGCGTATGTATTCACCCCCTTTGTTATGAAGCCCATAAAAAGCTCTCGTGCAACCAATTACCTTCAGAAGTCACCTAATTAGTGAAATGATGTCCATCTGTGTGCAATCTAAGTGTCACATGATCTGTCATACACACCTTTCTGAAAGGCCCCAGAGGCTGCAACACCTAAGCAAGAGGCACCACTAACCAAACACTGCCATGAAGACCAAGGAACTCTCCAAACATGTAAGGGACAATGTTGTTGAGAAGTACAAGTCAGGGTTAGGTTATAAAAAAATATCCAAATCTTTGATAATCCCTAGGAGCACCATCAAATCTATCATAACCAAACGGAAAGAACATGGCACAACAGCAAACCTGCCAAGAGATGGCCGCACACCAAAACTCACAGACCGGGCAAGGAGGGCATTAATCAGAGAGGCAGCATAGAGACCTAAGGTAACCCTGGAGGATCTGCAGAGTTCCACAGCAGAGACTGGAGTATCTGTACATAGGACGACAATAAGCCGTACGCTCCATAGAGTTGGGCTTTATGGCAGAGTGGCCAGAAGAAAGACATTACTTTCAGCAAAAAACAAAATAGAGTATTGGTAACTGTAAGCGCAAACACACAAGTCCATATATAACAGGAGATATAAAAGGCTGAGCAACTTAGTCCATAGGGGACAGGCTGGAAGTTCAAGGGTTAAGTGGTAACCGGTAATGTAATGGTTAAAGTAGGCTGGTAGGCTAGGCGGCTGCTGTTTCCTAAGAGAGCTGGCGTCATGCACGCTTCACGTGGCTCCACGCCGGCCCCTAGTCTCTTCCTGATGGCCACAGAAGGAGCTCCCGGCTGGTAATACACCTTCTGCAGCCCAGCATCCCTGCAGCGTCACCACCACAGGATCAGAGGGAACACCGAGGACCACATACCCATACAGATGTGCCTTTTATATGTTTTTATCCTGTAAGTGTGTTTTTACCTGGTGTCATTAAACATCATTTGTTAATACTACACTCAGGTGGCGCTTCCTTCTCTACCCCTCTCTCAGCAAAAAACAAAATGGCACATTTTGAGTTTGTGAAAAGGCATGTGGGAGACTCCTAAAATGTATGGAGGAAGGTGCTCTGGTCTGATGAGACTAAAATTAAACTTTTTGGCCATCAAAGAAAACGCTATGTCTGGCGCAAACCCAACACATCACATCACCCAAAGATCACCAAACATGGTGGTGGCAGCATCATGTTATGGGGATGTTTTTCAGCAGTCAGGACTGGGAAACTGGTCAGAGTTGAGGGAAAGATGGATGGTGCTAAATACAGGGATATTCTTGAGCAAAACCTGTACCACTCTGTGTGATTTGAGGCTAGGACGGAGGTTCACCTTCCAGCAGGACAATAACCACCAACACACTGCTAAAGCAACACTTGAGTGGTTTAATGGGAAACATGTAAATGTGTTGGAATGGCCTAGTCAAAGCCCAGACCTCAATCCAATAGAAAATCTGTGGTCAGACTTAAAGATTGCTGTTCACAAGCGCAAACCATCCAACTTGAAGGAGCTGGAGCAGTTTTGCAAGGAGGAATGGGCAAAAATCCCAGTGGTAAGATGTGGGAAGCTCATAGAGACTTATCCAAAGCGACTTGGAGCTGTGATAGCCGCAAATGTGGCTCTACAAAGTATTGACTTTAGGGGGGTGAATAGTTATGCACATTGACCTTTTCTGTTATTTTGTCCTATTTGTTGTTTGCTTCACAATAAAAAAAAAAAAAAGTTGTAGGCATGTTGTGTAAATTAAATGATGCAAATTCTCAAACAATCCATGTTAATTCCAGGTTGTGAGGCAACAAAACACGAAAAATGCCAATGGGGGTGAATACTTCATATCAAGGGATCTCCAACCCCTTCTCAGGCCTCTCAAATCATAAATAAAATATTTATGATTTGAGAGGCCTCAGAAGAGGCCTGAGAAGAGGTTGGAGATCCCTTGATGTATAAAGCACATTGTATAATGACCACACTTCATAACCACCAGATGGGAGTTCGAGTTCGCTGGCTGGGGGGTCCTAGCTACACCACTTGCTTACCACGGCTTTAGATGGAAGTATTGAGGCGTATTTCCACACCAGCTCCTTCCACCAAACACCTGCTGGATTGTTGATTCCAAACGCCCGATTGACCCGCCGCCGTATGGTGAGTATGTCCACTTCTCATGGTAAGCGTACCCATTTCTTCAATTATTTCCATCTTGATGCTGCAAAATATCTTATGAAGAGGTTATTCCTGTCACATATAGTGGTTGATTAATTACCATCTACACGCATCATCTACACATGGGACTTCATTTTATTCACTGAAGAATCTCCTACTTTGGTTTATCACTGACAGTTTTAGTTGCAACTTTTTTGCTGTCTTATATGGACATTTTACCTACCTGTGACAAACTTTTCTGATTTTTTTGTTGTTGTAAATTGTTCACGCTGATGTCCGACCCATAAGTCACCACCAGCTTTATATTTGCACTCGAAGTGACACTTCACTTTTGCACTTTGTTATACACTAACGCTGCATTTATATTTTTCATCTTTTCACTCATTTGTGCAGTTGTGCATGCTAGCGGCTTTATTTTTTACCTACATATATTTTTTACCACTAGTAGTGCGACATTGTCTTATACTTATTGTTGTAAGACCACAGCCTGGGGATATACCAGTCATCTGCTGCTGCTCCTGATCTCTCGGAGTCCAGGACTGTATGGTGCTCCCTATTATATGTACTCCTCAGGTTCCCAATTTTGCTCTTCACATAATTGAGGTCTGCCCTGGGGTACAAAGGCTTCACCAATTCCAAAAGTTTCTCCATCACTGCCTTCCTCTTGATTTTTATATGACCTTCTTGTGCTCCCTATTAAATAAAAAAAAAAAAATTGAAAAATATTTGGCTATGTGTTTTTCTTTAAATGACAGTTTGGGAGTATGCAGGTGCATTTACAAAAAAATGTAAAAGTAACAAGGGACACCAACATAGTTGTATCTTTGATCTTAAAATCTATGGGATAATAGTGTTGTGGTAACTTGACCAGAAAAAAAAAACAAACAAAAAAAAAACATTATTATTCTTGATATCACTAGAAAAAAAAAGCCTTTTTAAATACGTTTGACAGAACTCTGTCAATTTCACCAGCAAAGCAACTATTATCCCATTATAAAGAATCCCATTATATTATCCCATTATATCGATATTATCCCATTATAAAGAAGAAGAGAATGTGCACTGCATTGAGAGATTTTATAATTTGCCGCATCACGAATGTGATATCTCCATTACGAATGCTAGTTTTACAAGACCGACCACTTCCAGCTTGTCCTTGCATCCGAGCATGCGTGTTTGTACTTTGGACTTTTGTACGACGGACTTGTGTACACACGCTTGGAAAATCCGACATCAGCCCGCTGTCTGCGGAAAATTTTAAAGCTTACCATCCGACATTTGTCAACATTTGTAATTGCAGTGAAAGGCGGTTCTACAAAGTATTGACTCAGGGGGGCGCTATACAAATGTACCCCACACTTTTCGCATATTTATTTGAAAAACATTTTGAAAATCATTTATCATTTTCCTTCAACTTCACAATTATGAGCCACTTTGTAATGGTCTATCACATAAAATCCCAATAAAATACATTTACGTTTTTAGTTGTAACATGACAAAATGTGAAAAATTACAAGGGGTGTGAATACTTTTTCAAGGCACTGTATGAAGTTTTAGATTGGGGTGATCAGACTCAAGCGGTAGGTGCATTTCCAGTGAGTACGCCAGTCCAAAACTGTATTTTAAGGGCGTGGTAGCCCACTTTTATTTAAAAGAACAAAAAAAAAGGTTCACAAAGACATCAGTAGCCCACGCAGGGGTTTCCACCATTACTGTATCTTACAGACTCCAAATGCTTTAGCCTCCTGGCTTACGTTATTGCCAGATGGCTGCTTCAGGCCTGTAGCCTAGGCGTTAGGTCTGCTCCTTAGAACAAAAGAGTTTTCCTTGAGTTAGCCTCTCCTTGCTTACACCTGATCAGCACCTTGCTGCTCTGTCACAAAGTACATCTGTCTCCTGCAGACATGCATGCTCTGGCTGCACCCATGCAGCCTCTGACTCCTGCAGAGGAATGGGAGTCCACCTGACTCCCATGCACAGACTTCCTGTCTGTGGGGTGGGGCCCTGAGCCATAGTCAGGTCACAACTAAATAGCACAGCACACAGCTGTGCAATCAACCTGCCTGTTTCTCCAAAATCTGGCGTAAAACCAGCAATCTTTCAGGTAGCACAGGGTCCCACTGCCACATATCCTCCCCGCTTGTTTCGAACCGGAGGGAGGAACACATAAACCCGTCACCATGGATAGGACACCTCTGTGCCAGCCATTAGCTGCATAGGCCCATTTCTTTTTCCAGGTATGTTTCCACCAGCACTTCACCTTGGCACCTCTGTGCTAACTATCAGCAGCAGGAGTCCTAATCTGCCCAACATTTTTTCTAAAGGGGCTCTCCACCCACATCTTCTTCCAGGTGTGCTTACACCAGCACTTCTTCCTGAACCGTGGGCTCCCACTAATCTCTCTATCCCCTCTACCTTCTGGCCATGGGATCCTCCCTTTTTTTTCTTCCACAGGCCTACGCTCCCAGGACTGTTGGGGACCCACTTCCATGGAACCTGTCAGAAAATGACCCCTCTCACTACCTGATGCAACACTAACCAACAACATCCGTTTCTCAGGTTCACTAACCCCTGTGTGGTTACCCTTGGCAACTAAACCATCTGAGATCAACAACACATCCTTCTGTTTAACCTCAATAGCAATGTTCCACGAGGGGTTATTCAACTCATTATCATTGTCATTAGGACCTCTTGTCCCCTTGTTTGCTAGGACAGTGTCTATGGAGGGACCACCTACAGGCAAGCAGTTACTCCCTATGGGACATTCCGGCAGTTTCACATCACCCCCTGTTGTCCAACACTCCAATAGCGACTGTCCAACCAACGCACATTTTTCCACACCAATCTCTTTAACCATTTCTGTGTCCATTGGTACCTCAACCAATACATCTGAGTTGTCTGACAGTGCTCTACAGTGCTTCTCATACACTTTTTCGTTACAGTTACCAACACTGTTATTTCCTATCAGAGTGTCTCCTGGTACCTCAAACTGCACCTCCCTGCGAGTGATGGACCGAATTCCCACTACTGCCTCGTCTGTTCCAGGCCCTTCCTTTACATGGGGTCTAGCGGGTGAGACAGTACACGCGCCATGTACCAACCACTGCTCAGCCGCACCTCGGACCGCACCAGCAGGAATGCACCTCATCAAACCGGCATACGGTGAAACTTCCACTATGTCTATCATTTCTGATTCCTCTAGCAGTTCCCCTGAACACCTTCTGCACCTAACTGCCGCTGGAAGCACTCTCGCAGAGAACTGTGAGACCACTTTCCACAAAAGTAACCAACAGTGCAGTAACCAATTTTTATCAACATTGCCTAACATCGCCTGTACCACCTGTCTCCACTGATTGGTACTACGCAGTACCAGGTCGCCTATCTGTGGTGGATACATGCAGGTGTACAGTGGAAAGATTTTCACCAAATTCAACAACATCTCAGTTATTTCTAGACATGCCACCTCTAAACACAGAACTCTAGAGACTTTTCCCTTACTAACGACGTGGAGGGGCTCATTTGCTAAGGCTTGAGAGGACGAGACACTCAAAGAGACCTCCACCTCAGAGTCAATTGACAAAACTTGCGGCTCCCCAAGAACACTGCAAAACGCATGTGTCACACTCATCCTCTCATTTTCAGCAACACTGAGCCCTTCCAAGTCTTTATCCATTATCCCATCATCCTGACACTCAACATTACTCATCTCTTTTGCTGTGGATAAAACCTCTGCTATGTATGCGCCCTTTTGAGATCCTTCCAACTGGAGAGGGTTAACTTCTGCAAAAGCCAATGCACCTGTATCTACTGGCCCTGCAGCCTCTCCATTTGTCACAGCAGCAATAGTGTCCACCTTATTACCTTCAGAAATTTCTTTCCACCACGCTAACACCTTTTTGGCGAGACTATCCCAGTCTATCCTGTCTATGCTCCAGTCACCAGCACTCCGTAGTACGGCTCTCTCTGTCCATGGAGACACAGGTGGACAGAGTGGTTTAGCAGCAGGCATCCTGCACCAGTCACTGTCAACCACATTAGATTGTGACAGCTCATGCTCCATCATTTGAGCTATTTTCCCATTGCGTTCCACCTGAGCAGTATCAGAGCTGTTCTGGAGCCCCGCCGGCTCCAACACAGGGAGTCCTTGTGAGATTTCCAGGGACAACTCTGCGGCACTGCCTGTGGTTGCCATGGGAAAACCTTCATCATCAACATTTTCAGAAATACATTCCACATTAGAAATTCCTGATTTCATAGACTGTCCCAGCTCATTACTAGCTTGAGCCTGTGGGCTATTTATTATATCACTTTTTTCTTTATAAGACACTCTCTCACCCTCCGGGGTGGCTACACAGTCATCCTGGGAGACCTCAAGCTCAGACACCATGAGCTCCTAGGAGGTCTCCAGGGACAACCCCGTTGCACCTGTCATGGTTGCTAGGGGCAATGGCACATATCTCTCAGTGGTCACCCCTGACATATATACTTCAGCACTCTGCTGAATCAGTCCTGTCCTTTGCACACAGGGCCGGATTTGCCATAAGGCCACCGAGGCCAGGCCTCGGAGCGGCAGTGGTGCAGGGGCGGCGCCGCTCCTGCGGCGACTTCGCGGCCGCCCCCCCCTTTCGGGCTGCTCGTTAAAGATGATTAAGGGCACCAGTGCCCTTAGAAAAGATGGCCGCGAGCCGCCCACTACTGCGCATGCGCAGTTCTGAAGCGGCCGGGCTCGGGAAATCTCGTGTGCGCTCGGCCGGGCGGCGCATGCGCAGTAGCGTGATTTCGCCGCCCGGCGCCATTTTTTAAAAGATTAAGAAGTAATGTCAGCGGTGCGGCGGCGGGGGGAGAGAGATGACATCTCTCATTGCCAGCACCGCTGTTCCGCCCTCCTTCATCTGGTGGCAGACAGGCAGCATGGCAAGTGACATCCCCATCTGGTGGCAGCGTGGCAAGTGACATCCCCATCTGGTGGCAGCGTGGCAAGGGACATCAACATCTGGTGGCAAGTGACGTCTCCATCTGGTGGCAGCATGGCAAGTGACATCCCCATCTGGTGGCAGCGTGGCAAGTGACATCCCCATCTGGTGGCAGCGTGGCAAGTGACATCAACATCTGGTGGCAGCGTGGCAAGTGACATCAACATCTGGTGGCAGCGTGGCAAGTGACGTCTCCATCTGGTGGCAGCATGGCAAGTGACATCCCCATCTGGTGGCAGCATGGCAAGTGACCTCCCCATCTGGTGGCAGCGTGGCAAGTGACATCAACATCTGGTGGCAGCGTGGCAAGTGACATCAACATCTGGTGGCAGCGTGGCAAGTGACGTCTCCATCTGGTGGCAGCATGGCAAGTGACATCCCCATCTGGTGGCAGCATGGCAAGTGACATCCCCATCTGGTGGCAGCGTGGCAAGTGACATCCCCATCTGGTGGCAGGCAGAGTGGCAAGTGACATCCCCATCTGGTGGCAGCCAGGCAGTGTGGCAAGTGACATCTCCATCTGGTGGCAGGCATAGTGTCAAGTGACAAGCGATGGTGGCAAGTGACACGCTCAGGGCTCCCAATGATTCTGCATTATGGTGAGTTGAACTATTTCATTTTATATTACAATGTAATGATAGAAATAATGTGTTTCAATCATCCTGACACCACATCAACCATGGTGCCGGGGATGATTGAGGCACTAACACCAGCAATTGCCCTGAAAAATTGCCCGCAAAAAATTGTTACCCCGCGCGCTTACCCTGAAGTACAATTAAAGCCAGTTGTTTTCAGTGTTCTCGTGTGTGGAGATATGTTTTTAATTGATCTATTGTAGCGGTCATCGATAAAGGACGAGAATGGTGGTGTGTGTGTGTGTGTGGGGGGGGGGGGGGGGGGGGGGCGTTATTGAAGGACCCGGCCTTGGGGCGGCAAAGGGAGTAAATCCGGGCCTGTTTGCACAGAACCATTTTCCCTTTTAAACACCAACATAGAGGGTAATGGATCACCATTTTCAGAATTGTTAGTACACACCACATCATTAGGTTTAGCTTCAACACTTGTCTCTCTGCTACAAAGGGCATTGCACGGAGACAATTCCTTAACAGTCCTCAAGCATGCTGCAGGTACATCTGCCTCCTGCAGACATGCATGCTCTGGCTGCACCCATGCTTTGCTACTAGAGAGGGTATTAATTTGCATCAAGTCTCTGAAAGCAGATTTTCTCACTGGACATACTCCCACTTCACAGGGAATAGTCCCCTGACCAGACTCTCTCACATTTGTAACAGTCTTACCATTCCAGTTGCCAGGTGTGGAAAGCTTCAATTGAGGGTGTTGTCCCTTCTTTGCTGTGCTCTCACAAGCTAATGCCCCCACATGGACAAAGGGCAACATTGCATCCTTCTTGGATTTTTCAACATCCCCTGCAGGCCAAACAGGTTTGCCAGGGGTAACAGCAGGCCCACACACATGGTCACACCCTTTGCAGGATGCTGGATATGGTGCCCTCTTCTCTGGACTGACCACTTCACACAAGCAGCCATAACTTGAAACCACTGGTTTCTTGTGCTCTCCATCACCCCCTGCAGGCTGAACAACATTTTCAGCATGGTTGCCAGGGGTGACAACAGACACTTTTGCACGAACCTCTTCACTCAGAATTTGAGCCACATCTCCGTTGTAGCTCCTCCTTTCTGCAAACTGACTTTCTCCAGTTGCTATGGGAGACCACATTCTCCAGCGCTTCATAGACTGGATGGATGGCTTCAAGATAACTATCATAGCCCTCTCACTCATAACCCATCAAGCGGTACACCCCTTGGTACTCTTGCATCAGAAAAGGTTGCACCCAGTGGCTTCTGGGCCACCCTTGGTAGGAAGCAATCATCGCAAATTCATCCAAAAAGTCTTCAACATGTTCAGAAGGCAACATAGGCCGTATGAAGTCAGCTGTACAGATTTCTGCTTTGTTGCCACGGGCAACCGCACCCATCTGCTCACTCTTTGTACTAAGTGACGGCTTGCTTTCCTTTTGTCTTTGCTCCAGTGCGGCCAAATGCATCTTGCACCAGTCTGGGGCTTGTTCTGTCGGTAACAACCCCCCCAGCCACTGGGTTCTGTCTCTCATCTCAGCAAACATTGCTTCCTTTTTACGTTTTGACCACCCCATCTCTGCAGTCAGGCCCACAACGCTTTTTAACACAATTCCTTTTAACACAGGAAAATTTGGCGTACTGTCTCTTTAAGACTTGCAAGTAGCACACTGACTCACTGTTTTTGGTATGCGAGGATCTGGAACTCTTCCAACTCTGCCCGCATTCTCCACCATGTGTAAGATTGGGGTGATCAGACTCAAGCAGTAGGTGCGATTCCAGTGAGTACGCCAGTCCAAAACTGTATTTTTGGTGTGGTAGCCCACTTTTATTTAAAAGAACAAAAAAAGAAAAAAAAAAAAAAGGTTCACAAAGACATTAGTAGCCCACGCAGGGGGTTCCACCATTACTGTATCTTACATACTGCAAATGCTTCAGCCTCCTGGGCTGTTATTGCCTAGGCTACAGGCCTGAAGTGAAGCAGCTGTTATTGCCATACAGCTGCTTCAGGCCTGTAGCCTAGGCCTTAGGTCTGCTCCTTAGGACAAAAGAGTTTTCCTAGAGTTAGGCTCTCTCTTTGCTTACTCCTGATCAGCGCCTTGCTGCTCTGTCACAAAGTACATCTGCCTCCTGCAGACATGCATGCTCTGGCTGCACCCATGCAGCCTCTGATTCCTGCAGAGGAATGGGAGTCCACCCGACTCCCATGCACAGACTTCCTGTCTGTGGGGTGGGGCCCTGAGCCATAGTCAGGTCACAACTAAATAGCCCAACACACAGCTGTGCAATCAACCTAAATAATAAATTGCAGCGCTGAATCATAAACATAAGTGAATGGAATCATGAACAACCTGTGAAAAATAAAATAGCACATGAATATATGCAGTGGGCCTGCTAAATATAATTGAAAAAAGTTCTATAGTGATAAGGGACCAGAGTCCGTGATGTATGAGGTGAGTAGAAGTCCTCTCCAAGAGTGGAATACCGTAAACCTGAGGAGTGGGTAAACCCTCTGATGGGAAGGCGGCCACAGATGGCAAAGCACATAAATCTTCAAAAATGGAAGTAAATGGAAAAGAGTTGGGTACCCTTACCGGATCCGTAGGACGCACAAGCCGTATAGCAGTGCGTCGGTAAAGCGTGAGGGATGGTCTCCCGTGGTGTCAAGGCGGATGGTGTCCTGTGAATCCCGATCACACTTGAAGATTGGCCGTCACGGACAGGAGCTGGACCACTGGCTTGCACACCCTTCAATTTCAGATGATCAGAAGGAAGCAATTCGAAGTGGAGCCATGGGGAAAAAGAAAAAGGCACTCCACATGGTGTAGGTCAAAAATGGGGTTTTACTGGATAAAATCCAAACATGTTAAAAGTGATCATAGACAGATAAAAATTTGGCAATGTGGGAAGCTGGAGACGCCTACGCGTTTCGACTACACAGTCTTCTACAAGGGCATAAAGCAGCCTCCCCACATTGCACATACTTATAGACTGTAAAAGATTTACAAATTGACCGGGACCGCCCCCATCAGGGCGGAACCAGAAGTGAAAAACACTAACAATGTAAACATCCATACATAATGTCTATTTATTATATGATGGCATTGCTCCACTTCGAATCGCTTCCTTCTGATCATCTGAAATTGAAGAGTGTGCAAGCCAGTGGTCCAGCTCCTGTCCGTGACGGCCAATCTTCAAGTGTGATCGGGATTCACAGGACACCATCCGCCTTGACACCACGGGAGACCATCCCTCACGCTTTACCGACGCACTGCTATACGGCATGTGCGTCCTACGGATCCGGTAGGGGTACCCAACTCTTTTCCATTTATTTCCATTTTTGAAGATTTATGTGCTTTGCCATCTGTGGCCGCCTTCCCATCAGAGGGTTTACCCACTCCTCAGGTTTACCGTATTCCACTCTTGGAGAGGACTTCTACTCACCTCATACATCACGGACTCTGGTCCCTTATCACTATAGAACTTTTTTCAATTATATTTAGCAGGCCCACTGCATATATTCATGTGCTATTTTATTTTTCACAGGTTGCTCATGATTCCATTCACTTATGTTTATGATTCAGCGCTGCACTTTATTATTTATATTCTGTACTGACTTGGTTTGTTTGTGTGCTAGCAGCTTCTTGTCACATTTTTTTGCTTTTGTTGGGTTAGCGCAGCATGTTTATATATTCTTTGTGCAATCAACCTGCCTATCTCTCCAAAATCTGGCGTAAACCAGCAATCTTTCAGGTAGCATGGGGTCCCACTGCCACAGAAGATACAAGGATGTGGACTCATTTATGAATGACACGTATTTATTTATGTATTTGTCCAATCTTTTTTTTACATCATTTCATAAAATTCATTTTTTCCATTCTTGATTGTAACATTGGTTTAATTCCTGTGACGGTATGGGAGGTGAGGTCATCGATAATCGGTATATTTCACCTCGCATTTGTACTATTGTCAGAGACTGAACCAGAATCCGATTTTTCCAGCCTCTGTGGCAGGCTTGGTTCCGGTCCGGGTCTTCTGGTTCACTTGAGTCCATGCTCAGGTAGACTTTAAATGACCAGGAAGAGAGCACAGCAGTGCTCTGGCCTGAGACTCAGAAGGGAATCTGAGAGAGAGGAGCCCTGTTTGCTTGGATTGAAAACGAAGGTTTGCTTTACCTCATGTTTTGTGGGTGATGGGGACCAGCCCCACACCGTATAGAGAGCAGTGTACTGTTTAGTTTAGTGCCGGACAGCAAGGATTTGTTTTACTGTTTTTTTTTTTTCTTTATGACTTGTAAATAAAGCTGGCAACCCGCCATATTTGAAAGAAAGTGCCTGTACGCTGACCTTCATTTCAAGAAAAGGTGATCCCCACGAGTTAAATTCCCCACACGTGGTGGAATCAGCGGGCAATTTCTGAAGATGGAGGAAATGATAAAGGTCCTGCTACAGGCCAATACAGCTCAGCGGGAAACCAACCGCCAAGTCGTAGAGTCTGCTGCAGCACAACAGGTGGCCCAGCAAAAGATGCACTGCCAAGTCGCAGAGGCCGCTGCGGCACAACAGGCAGTCGCTACAGCACAACAGGCCGCCCAGCAGGAGTTGAACCGGCAGTTCGCAGAGGCTCTAGTGGAACGGAAAAAGGGGTCAGCACCTCCTGTGCCAGTGGAACCAAAGATGGTATGCGCCTCCTACCACCTACAGAAAATGACACCTGCCGATGATGTCGAGGCATACCTTGCGACTTTTGAGTGAATTGCTGTCTGCGGAGGATGACCAAAAGAACAGTGGGTGGGTCTGTTGGTCTCATTTCTGACAGGAGAACCTCAAAAGGCCTATTTTGATCTGGAACCGGATAAGGCCCAGGATTTTGAGACTCTGAAGACAGAGATACACGCACGCGCTGGGCCCGGACTGCCATAGTGACACCCAAGCGTGCATCAGTGGACCTACTTCAGCAACCAGCCACACCGTTCTCAAATGTTCGACCTGGTCCACCTCACCAGAAAGTGGTGCGTGTGGTAATGGACCGGTACCTGCGAGCTCTCCCTGCTGCTCTGAGGAAGTGGGTCGGACAGGGGGACCCCAAAACTGCAACCCAGTTGGTGGACCTAGTGGAGAGGTACATTGCTACTGAGGACTTGGTGAACCCATCTACACCCCACTTCGGTGTGTTCAGGGGTACAAGATCGCCCAGCCGTTCTGGTAAGACTGTTCCTGGGTTCAAGAGCATGGGAAAGTTAGATAAGACTGTTGTTATGGCTGATGAAACTGTGGGTCCTAGACCTGGAGACTGGCCAAAGAAGCCAGGAAGGTGTTTGGGACTGTTAAGAGGACTGGGGGTAGAGCATATACGGTGTTTTTGTTGCCATGCATTAGGGCATATTGCTGCAAACTGTCCTATAAATGATGAACCTATGCAATGCTTATATGAAAAGACGCATGTCTTTGTTTGCACAGGTAGCATGTACTGCATCATGTCAGACTCACATTGAAAAACAAATGTGTGTTATTTCAGTGGATGGGAAGCCACTCACAGCCCTGCTAGACTCTGGTAGTGTGGTGACCCTAGTCAGGGATGATTGTGTAAACCCTACAAAACTACACGCCAGTACTATTGGGGTAATTTGCATCCATGGGGACACCCGGGACTACCAGACAGCGGTGGTTGAGGTTGATACCTCCTGGGGCAGTGTAACATATTCAGTGGGGGGTGGTACCTTCGCTGCTTCTTGAAGCTTTAGTGCGGAGAGATTTTCCCCATTTTTGGAATTTATGGGAGAGCAAAGGGAGGCTGGTAGGTAGAGCTCCCCTTGCTGGAACTCTCACCAGACCCTTTTTGCCAAAAGGAAGGGGATGCTGTTGGTGACATCAAGGAAGCCGGAGATCCTCTTCCTTTCCCTGTCATGGCTGGGGAGCTGAAGGACCTGGAAGTTGGCTCCCTGCCCGAGCGGTAACGAACAGGAGAACACCTCTGACCTTGACAATGAGAGTAGCCAGAATATGGTACCCGACTTAGAGGTCAGGAGAGAGGATTTCTGTACCGAGCAACTCCGAGATGCCACCCTTGTGAGAGCCAGAGAAAATGTTAAGATGGTGGATGGGGAACCGGTGGATCCTAATTGCGGGGTGTCTCTCCCCTACATGGCCCTCAAAAATCACTTACTGTATCATGTGATAAAACAGGAAGAGGATATGGTAGAACAGCTACTGGTTCCCAAACCCTTCTGTAGGGTGGTGCTAGACCTGGCCCATGGTGGGACACCTCTGTATCGAAAAGACCAGGGAGAGAATCGCCCAGAGATTTTTCTGGCTCGGGTTGTATGCAGATCTCAGGGAGTACTGTGAATCGTGCCCTGAGTGCCAAATGTCAGCACCATCATCATTTTTGCAGTCCCCTTGTTCCTCTACCAATAATCAAGGTTCCGGTTGAGAGAATTGGCATGGACCTGGAAGTGAAGTCTGCCCGGGGTCACCAGCATATTTTGGTAATCCTGGACTATGCGACGCGCTATCCTGAGGCCATTAACTTGCGTAACTCCTCAGCTAAGTCCAAGGAGCTAGCCAAGGAGCTAGTCCAGGTGTTTAGATCCCAAAAGAGATCTTAACCAATCAGGGCACCCCATTTATGTCCAGGGTTACCAAGGAATTGTGTAAGTTATACAAAATCTCCCATCTCCGTACCTGTCTACTACCCCCAAACAGATGGTCTTGTCAAAAGATTTACTAACACTTTTAAAAGTATGCTGAAAAAGGTGTTCGACAAAGATGGGAGAAACTGGGATTTTTTACTACCTTATCTCATATTTGCCATACGTGAGGTTCCGCAGGCATCCACAGGCTATTCCCTCTTTGAGCTCTTTTATGGTAGACATCCCAGGGGGCTACTAGATGTCGCCAAAGAAACGTGGGAAGGAGAGGCCACCCCATATAGAAGCATCATAGCGCATGTCTCCTTGATGCAGGATCGAACCGCAGCTGTCCTGCCTCTGGTATGAGAACATATGGAGTGAGCCCAGGAGGCTCAGAGGAGGGTCTATAATCAGGGTGCCAAGGTCCGTACTTTCAGCCCCGGGGACAGAGTGTTGGTACTGGTGCCCACGGTGGAAAGCAAGTTCCTAGCCAAGTGGCAGGGTCCCTTTTGAGGTTGTCGAAAGGGTGGGGGAGGTAAACTACAAAGTCTACCAGCCAGGGAAAAGGAAACCACACCAAATTTATCATGTGAATCTCTTAAAGCCCTGGAAGGACAGAGAGACTTTACTGGCCGCTTCCTCGCCTCCCACAGACCGGGTACCGGTGACACCTGATGTTCCCATAACGGATTCCCTGTCCGTGGCACAACAAAGTGACGTTAGGGCGTTTTGTGTACAAAAATAGAGACTTTTTCTCCCCCTTACCTGGACCGACCAACGTGATCCAGCATGACATAGTGACGGAACCCGGGGTTCGCATAAATGTAAAGCCATATAGAATCCCAGAGGCAAGGTGAGAGGCAGTCGCGAAGGAAATCAAAAATATGTTAGCGTTGGACATGATAGAAGAGTCCCACAGTGAGTGGTCAAGCCCCATAGTGCTGGTCCCAAAACCTGATGGCACTATCGGGTTTTGTAACGACTTTAGGAAACTCAACAGTGTGTCTAAGTTCGATGCATACCCGATGCCTCGGGTGCCTCGTGGACAGGTTGGGACAAGCTCGCTGCATAACAACCCTAGACCTAACGAAAGGCTATTGACAAATACCGCTAACTGAATCTGCCAAGGAGAAGACTGCCTTTTCCACTCCTGAGGGCTCGTTTCAGTACAAGCGGATGCCTTTTGGTCTGCATGGAGCCCCTGCATCATTCCAGCAAATAATAGACAAAACTTCGAGACCACATCGCCCATATGCAGCTGCTTATTTGGACGATGTGGTCATCCACAGCCCAGATTGGGAATTGCACCTGCTCCGAGTATTAAGCAGTGGTAGATTCCCTTAGGAGTGCAGGTCCCACAGCCACATAGGCCTGGAAGAGGCCAAATACCTTGGGTATGTTATTGGCCGGGGACTGGTCAAGCCTCAGACCAATAAGGTTGAGGCAATTCAAAAATGGCCCCAACCGGTAAACAAAAAACAAGTTTGGGCATTACGGGGTATTACAGATGGTTTATACCCAACTTTGCCACCATTGCCAAGCCTCTGACCGACCTGACGAAGAGTAGAGGGTCGGTCATGGTTAAATGGAATCCTGAAGCAGAGGAGGCGTTCCAGAAATGAAAGCAGGCCCTTTGTGTACTACCAGTGCTAGTGACCCCGGACTTCAAAAAGGAGTTTGTGGTACAGACGGACGCCTCTGAGGTGGGGCTAGGGGCTGTACTATTCCAGAACAGAGATGGTGAGGAACACTCAGTTGTATACCTGAGCCGGAAACTGAACAAGCACGAAAAAAACTATGCCATTGTCGAAAAGGAGTGTCTCGCTATTAAATGGGCCTTAGATCCCCTGAAGTATTACTTGTTGGGGAGGTCATTTAAGCTGGACACCGACCATGCTCCCCTAAAGTGGATGTGTGACAACAGAGAAAAATTGCCGCGTGACAAGGTGGTTCCTGGCTTTTGCTCTGCAGCAGCTGGCTCCAACAAAATGGCCGCCGGCGCTGCCGCTAGATCTTTCCCCTTGTGTTTAGTGGAGAGGGGAGGGGGCTCGATCCGTGCAGCCAATGAATTGGCATCTCTCTTCACAATTCTGAAGCCGGGGTTAGCTGCACGGATCAGCCCCTCCCCTCTCCACTGAACACACGGAGCCGCTCGTGGAGTTTGCTCTGCTCTTGTCACTGCCCAGGCGGCAGCGATGTAACTGTAATGTACAGGGGGAGGATAGTAACTATGTACAGGGGGGGTTACTATGTACAGGGGGGTTAACTATGTACAGGGGGGGTTAACTATGTACAGGTGGGGTTACTATGTACAGGTGGGGTTACTATGTACAGGGGGGGTTACTATGTACAGGGGGGTTACTATGTACAGGGGGGGTAACTATGCACAGGGGGTAACTATGTACAGGGGGGTAAATAGGGGGAGAGGGGTAACTATGTACAGGGGGAGGGGGTAACTATGCGTCTGCCTGGAACACTGATGTAAGGACTGAGGCTGGCAACACTGGTGTAAGGACTGACTCTGTTGGGGGCACCTGATGCATGGAGAGACTCTGTTGGGGGCACCTGATGCATGGAGGGACTCTGCTGGGGGCCCCTCCCCTCTCCACTGAACACACGGAGACGCTCGTGGAGTTTGCTCTGCTCTTGTCCCTCTCGGTGTATGCCCAGGCAGCGATGTAACTGTAATGTACAGGGGGAGGGTAGTAACTATGTACAGGGGGGTTGCAATGTACAGGGGGAGTAACTATGTACAGGGGGGGTTAACTATGTACAGGGGGGGTTAACTATGTACAGGGGGGGTTAACTATGTACAGGGGGGATTAACTATGCACAGGGGGGGTAACTATGCACAGGGGGTAACTATGTACAGGGGGGTAACTAGGGGGAGAGGGGTAACTATGTACAGGGGGGTAACTATGCCTCTGCCTGGGACACTGATGTAAGGACTGAGGCTGGCAACACTGGTGTAAGGACTGACTCTGCTGGGGGCACCTGATGTAAGGTGAGACTCTGCTGGGGGCACCTGATGCAAGGTGGGACTCTGCTGGGGGCACCTGATGCAAGGTGGGACTCTGCTGGGGGCACCTGATGCAAGGTGGGACTCTTCTGGGGCACCTGATGCAAGGAGGGACTCTGCTGGGGGCACCTGATGCAAGGACGGACTCTGCTGGTGGCAGGCGACGTGGCAGGTGACGCGCTCAGGGATCCCACTGATTCTGCATTATGGTGAGTTAAATGATTTAATTTTATATTACAATGTAATAATAGAAATAATGCGCTTCAATCAACCTGACACCATAACAACAATGGTGCCGGTATGATTGAAGCGCTAACACCAGGTGTTTGGAGTATCTTTATCTGCGGATTGTTAAACTCTGCAATACACATATTTCTATTGTGGTGTAGGATCTGGGCCTGCTGTCCCTCCATCCCTCTTCACCCCCTTTCTCTCTCTATCCCTCATTCACCTCAGACTCTAACCACACCCCCTTTGAGCCACGCCCATTTAAGCTATGCCCACTATTTCGCGTAAACCACGGCCATTTTTTGGTACATTTTAATTTTTTTCAATGTCACGCCCACAAACGCATGCCCCTTCCCTAATTATGATGTGACTCCGCCTACAGCCCAAAAGTGTCCCTAAATTTTTTTTTACAATGTTGGCAACTATGCTGTATGTTTGGGACAATTGCTCAGCTGCAGGGGCTTGAGCAGAGGGGGAGGATATGTGACAGTATGGGAGGTGAGGTCATCGATAATCGGTATATTTCACCTCGCATTTGTTCTATTGTCAGAGACTGAACCGGAATCCGGCCTGGATTTTTCTAACCTCTGTGGCAGGCTTGGTTCCGGTCCTGGTCTTGTGGTCCACTTGAGTTCATCCTCAGGTGGACTTTAAATCACCAGGAAGAGAGCACAGGAATCTGAGAGAGAGGAGCTCTGTTTGTTTGGACTGAAAACAAAGGTTTGCTTTATCTATTGTTTTGTGGTTGTCGGGGACCTGCCCCACACCATACAGAGAGCGGTGTACTGTTTAGTTTAGCGCCGGAAGGCAAGGAATTTTTTTACTGTTTTGTTTATTTTTATAACTTTGTGAACCACCTGTATATAAAGCTGGCAACCCGCAAACTGCCTGTATGCTGACGTTTATGTCAAAAGGTGATCCCCATGAGCTAAATTTCCCACATTCCTTATTTCAAAGGTATTGATCATGAGTGCACAAGCTGTTATTTATAGTTTTGTTGAGAAGCACGTATGCTAACTATGGCTATTGTACAGTGATATATTATCCCGAGGTGGTTGGTCATGGTAACAAACAAATGCGCTCTCCCACGTGGCTTGGATTACAGTAATTCGTTGGTGTGTTGCAGTGTATTTCCATGAAGGTGAGCTTAATCCAGCGTTAAAAGCAAGAAACACTGTGCTTTTTAACTACTTGCAGTTCCACAGAGTTTGCATTCGATGACAGTATGAAATATAATAATTAGAAAAGGTCATTCAGAAAACCCATCATCCTCTGTCAAAAGCAACCAATCCGCAACCTTCTTTCCACGTTCCAGCCTGATAAAAGATGAACTCAGGCTGCTATGGATTGGTCTTGTTCCTTAAGCACTTGCCTACTGGGCACATTTACCCCCATCCTGCCCAGGCCAATTTTCAGCTTTCAGCGCTGTCGCACTTTGAATGAGAATTGCGCGGTCATGTAACACTGTACCCATATGACAATTTTTAATCCATATATATTTTTTTTTCACACAAAGAACTATTTTTTAGTTTTATTTAATCGCCACTGGAATTTTTATTTCTTTGCTAAATAAATAAAGACAGAAAATTTTGATAAAATTTTGCAAACAGGTAATTTTTCTCCTTCACTATTGTGCGCTGATGAGGCTGCACTGATGCGCATTAGTGGCCACTGATAGGCTGCACTGATGGATGCTGAGGAGGCATTGGTGGGCACTGATAAGTTGGCACTGGTAGGCAGCACTGATAGGTGACACTGATGAGGAGGCAATTATTGGCAGCACTAATTGGCAGCACTGTTGGGCACTTTAAAGAGGAGCTCTACCTGAAAAAAAAAATTATTAAAAGCCAGCAGCTACAAATACTGCAGCTGCTGACTTTTAATAAATGGACACTTACCTGTCCTGGAGTCCAGCAATGTCGGCAGCTGAAGCCGAGCAATATCTCGGCTCTCGGCTGCTGCCGCCGCCATGCTCGGTGAGGGAATAAGGAAGTGAAGCGTTGCGGCTTCACTTCCCGGTTTCCTACTGCACATGTGCGAGTCGCTCTGGGCGTCCTAAGTGGTCCCCACTGTCTCCTGGGACCTATGTGTTTCCCAGGAGACAGCGGGAGGGGGCGTGACTCCTGCGGGAGTCTATTCCTGGAAGTGGGTGCAGATACCTGTCTAATACAGGTATCTGCCCCCCCCCTCCTCCCTGAAAGGTGCCAATTGTGGCACCGGAGGGGGGGAGGAATCAGATGAGCGGAAGTTCCACTTTTGGGTGGAACTCCGCTTTAATTAATTTTAATGCAAACGCCACAATATACAGTATAACCCAATTTCTTTGGCAAAATATAATGTTACGCTGAGTAAATGCATGCCTAACATGTAACGCTTTAAAATTGTGCATGCACGTAGAATGGCGACAAACTCTAATACTTAAAAATCTCCATAGGCATTACTTTACTTTTTTTTTTCTTTTTACGGAGAAGGTCTAGTGCTAGAATTATTGATCTCGCTATAACTTTCGCAGTGATACCTCACATGTGTGGTATGAACAATGTTTACATATGCATGTGCGATCTACGTATGCGTTCACCTCTGCGCATGAGCGCGGGGGACAGAGGCTTTTTTTTAATTATTATTGTATTTACCACTTCTCGGCTGCCCTACAGCAGTTTTACTGCTACAGGGTGGCCACTGTGCACCGGATCATGCATATACATACATGATTCTGCACTTCTGAATAGCAGGCGCAAATGTGTGCCGCAGGCGGCTTGCTTCCACTGTGATTATGCACAGCGGGAACCGATCAGCGGGTATGGTACCGCCAGCACCCGCTAAACGTTCGTTACTGCAGTCTGCCTATCGTGTTTCCCCGAAAATAAGCTCTACACCGAAAATAAGACCTATCTTGTTTATCAGGGAGGGCTGCAATATAAGTCCTACCCCGAAAATAGGCCCTAGTAATGTTAATGCAAAAAGCTGTAATCCGTTTTTGAAAGAGATCCCAGGTGTAGTGTGTCTCCCACTGCAACAGAACCATGTAAAATACCCCATTTATAACCACCAGAGAACTTCTCCTCTCCTTCTCCACCCGGCTAACGGCCCCTCCCTCTTTAGTGCATGGAGCGGGCGAACGTCAGCGGGGATCACGACTCTTCCTTCTCTGCACCTCCTGGCTGACGTCTGCAGCCCCTTCATCTGCAGTTCTCAGAGCGGGATGATGTCAGCGGGGATCTTGGAGTGGAGAACAACCGAGGAAGATCATGTGAGCCCCAAGCAGAGCTGTAAAAAGTTGTTTTTTTTTTTTTGTTTTTTTTTTTCCCCTTTTTCAGGTCATTTTTTATGATCGCAATTCTTACATTCGTATATTCGAAAACCCAAAAATTTGAAAATCTGAAATAGTAACTAACTATTAAAATATAGGTATTTTCCTTTCAAATTTGGCTGTTAAATTCGTGTATGTTACGTTCACTATCCGAAGTTACGAATGCCGCATCTAAACAAATTAATAATTAATATTACGTTTTTATTATTATTAATTCATTACGTTCCATTTGGAAAAAACGAATGCCGCATCTAAACAAATGGAACGTAATGAATTAATAATAAATAACGATAATAATAACTTATTATTTGTTCCGTTCCATTTGTTTAGATGCGGCATTCATTTTTTTCGGATAATTCGTAACTTTGGATAAATTTTGTATTATGTTCACTAACAGCCAAAATTGAAAGGAAATTACAATACCCATAATTTAATAGTTCGTAATAGTTAAGTTATTAGTTCAGATTTCTGAATTTCCGAATTTACAAATTTCCAAATTTACGTATGTACGGCTTTGCGGGTGCTTTTAACCCTTTACTCAGCCACCAGCAAGGGTAAAAAGCACCCCGCTAGTGGGCGAAAAGCGCCTCTAAAACAACAGTAAAGCACTGCTAAAACTAGCAGAGCTTTACCGCTAATGGGGCCGTCCTGTCAGTGTGAAAGGGCTCGTAGTAAAAGCACCTCCCCCACAGTACACAAACACCGGCTAGGCACACATTTAACCATTTGATCACCCCTAATGTTAACCCCTTCCCTGTCAGTGTCATTAGTACAGTGACCGTGCATATTTTTTTAGCACTGATCACTATATTGGTGTCACTGGTTCCCACAAAGTGTCAAAAGTGTCAGTTACAACCCCTGGCAAAAATGATGGAATCAGCAGTCCCTGAGGATGTTCCTTCAGTTGTTTATTGTTGTAGAAAAAAAGCAGATCACAGACATGGCCAAAAACTAAAGGCATTTCAAATGGCAACTTTCTGGCTTTAAGAAACACTAAAAAAAAATAATTGTGGTGGCCAGTAACAGTTAGATTTATAGAACAAGCACAGGGAATAAATTATGGAATCACTCAATTCTGAGGATAAAATTATGGAATCACCCTGTCAATTTTCATTACAAACACTAACAACTGCATCAGATGAAATCTGCTTGTTAGTATGAAGGTAAAGAGGGTAAATCATCACGCAGTGTTGCACAAGATGTTGGTTGTTCACAGTCGGCTGTGTCTAAAACATGGACCAAATACAAACAACATGGGAAGGTGGTTAAAGGCAAGCATACTGGTAGACCAAGGAAGACATCAAAGCGTCAAGACAGAAAACTTAAAGCAATATGCCTTGAAAATGTACAACAAAACAAATGAGGGACAAATGGGAGGAAACTGGAGTCAACATCTGTGACCGAACTGTAAGAAACCGCCTAAAGGAAATGGGATTTACATACAGAAAAGCTAAAAGAAAGCCATCTCTAACACCTAAACACAAAAAAACAAGGTTACAATGGGCTAAGGAAAGGCAATCGTGGACTGTGGATGATTGGATGAAAGTCATATTCAGTGATGAATCTCGAATCTGCATTGGGCAAGGTGATGATGCTGGAACTTTTGTTTGGTTGCCGTTCCAATGAGATTTATGCAGACGACTGTCTGAAGAAAACATGCAAATTTCCACAGTCAATTATGATATGGGGCTGCATGTCAGGTAAAGGCACTGGGGAGATGGCTGCCATTAAATCTTCAATAAATGCACAGGTTTACATTGAAATTTTGGACACTTTTCTTATCCCATCTATTGAAAGGATGTTTGGGGATGATGAAATCATTTATCAAGATGATAATGCATCTTGCCATAGAGCAAAAACTGTGAAAACATTCCTTGAAGACACATAAGGTCAATGTCATGGCCTGCAAACAGTCCGGATCTCAATCCAATTGAAAATCTGTGGTGGAAGTTAAAAAAAATGGTCCATGACAAGGCTCCAACCTGCAAAGATGATTTGGCAACAGCAATCAGAGAAGGCTGGAGCCAGATTGATGAAGAGTTCTGTTTATCACTCATTAAGTCAATGCCTCAGAGACTGGAAGCAGTTATAAAAGCCAGATGTGGTGCAACAAAGTACTAGTGATGTGTTCAGGGGCGTTGCTATGTCTACAAAAGATCTGGGGCTAGAGCCCATAGCGTAGTAAAGAGTCATACGCTTGGGCGGGCATACACATGTATATACAGTAATATACGTGTGGAGATATATATTCCCAGAGAGCCGAGAGCCCCCCGCTTACATCAGGGTCCCCAGAGAGCCCCCTCTTACATCACCTTACATCAGGGTCCTCAGCCTCCCCCTTCCATCAGGGTACCCAGAGGGCTCCCCCACTTACATCAGGGTTCCCAGAGAGTCCCCCTTACATTAGGGTCCCCAGAGAGCCTCCCCCTTAAATCTGGATCCCCAGAGAGCCTCTCCTTTACATCAGGGTCCCCAGAGAGCCTCCCCTCCCCTTGGGGACCCCTGCAGAGACTCGGGGCTATTGGCCTCAGATTCAGGGCTGTAGCCCCAAAAGCCACCCCCTAGCAACGCCCCTGTGTGTTGGAGTGTTATTTTGTTTGTTTTTCATGATTCCATAATTTTTTCCTCAGAGTTGAGTGATTCCATAATTTATTCCCTGTGCTTGTTCTATAAATCTAACTGTTACTGGCCACCACAATTATTTTTCTTTTAGTGTTTCTTAAAGCCAGAAAGTTGCCATTTGAAATGCCTTTAGTTTTTGGCCATGTCTGTGATCTGCTTTTTTTCTACAACAATAAACAACTGAAGGAACATCCTCAGGGACTGGTGACTCCATCATTTTTGCCAGGGGTTGTAGTGTACAATTTGTCTGCTGCAATATCGCAGTTTTTTTTGTACAGGGTCTCTGCTTTCAGAACTTTTTTTTTTTTTTTTTTTTTTGGGGGGGGGGGGGGGGTTAGGGTAATTTCTAGCAAAAAATGCTGATTTTGATATGTGTTGCGATATTAAAAACTTTCCTGAGGCGCAAAGGATCACCAAAGGGTCTGATTAGATCTTTGGATTTTTTTTTGCTGCGTACAAGCTTGGTCATGTGAGTATTATGCATAAATAAAGCAGATATTTATGCATAACACAGCACAAGATTGCACTGGATTTCACAATGTTTTATGTAATCAAAATGGGGCTCCTTGTCCAAAATATATATATTTTTTCAGTATAAAGGTGAACTAACCGATTAACCACTTCAGCCCCGGAAGGATTTACCCCCTTCCTGACCAGAGCACTTTTTGCAATTTGGCACTGCATCGCTTAAACTGACAATTGCGCGGTCATGCGACGTGGCTCCCAAACAATATTGGCATCTTTATTTTTCCCATAAATAGAGCTTTCTTTTGGTGGTATTCGATCACCTCTGTGGTTTTTATTTTTTGCGCGATTAACAAAAAAAGCGTCAATTTTGAAAAAAGAGCTAAATGTTTTACTTTTTGCTATAATAAATATCCCCCAAAGATATCTCTCTATCTCTCTATCTCTCTATCTCTCTATCTCTCTATCTCTCTATCTCTCTATCTCTCTATCTCTCTATCTCTCTATCTATCTCTCTTTTTTTTCCCCTCAGTTTAAGCCAATATGTATTCTTCTACACATCTTTGGTGGTGGTCTTTGTGGTGTTCTGTCACCGGAACTGAGATCCACATGTGGAACACTGGGCAGGACCTTCCTGTTCTTCCTTTTTTTTGCACAACCATACTTTTCGTCTATGGATGTATAAGTGGACTTCTCATATTGTTCTGTTCTATGTATTCAGCTCGACTCTGTTTTTTTACTATTATTGATTTTGTGATAATGTCTGGCATTAGAGTTGCTGCTATTCCTTGTGATTTTTCCAATTCATCAACTTTAGCACGGTTATTTCCCCTTTCCTTCTGAATATGTTAGTCTCCTGGCTGTCATTGCGTCAGTGTTTTATGCACCACTAACCTACACCAAATGGGGGGAGGGGGGGGTGGTGGAATGAATATTGATGTTATTGGCTGTTCGTTTCAGGAAACAGAAAACACAGCCAGGAGGCTAGCATTTTTAGAACAAGATCAGAAATGGGCCCTATAGTGCTCTTATGGTAGGCCCTATGGCAGTGTCCTAATAAAGTGGAACAAAACTAAGAAAAAATCCAAATAAAGCCTTTCTTCATATTTAAAGACTGCCATTAACCGCTTCAGCGCCAGAAGATTTTACCCATTTCCTGACCAGAGCACTTTTTGCGATTCGGCTCTGCGTCGCTTTAAGAGCCTCCCCAGCTCCTGTTTCACTGGATGTGATTGACATCAATCTATCAATCTGTCCCGATGAGATGTGAGCCAGCGGCTGGAGCCTGCTGGGCTCGTGCACGGCGCTGGAACGAATGGGCTCAGGTAAGGAAAAGGGGGTGTCCGGGGGGAAGCTGCAGCAAAGAAGGTTTTTCACCTTAATGCATAGAATGCATTAAGGTGAAAAACTTTGAGACTTTACAAACTCTAAACAGATGACTTGTAGGGGCTTTTAAATCATTGCCTATGGATCATTTTAGGTATCGAAGCTTGTCACCATTTTACAGGCGAACACAATTTTAAGCCCTGACATGTTGGGTATCTAATGCCTCGTTTCCACCGAGAGGTTCGGTTCGGTATGCTATTTTGGGTGTTTCCATTATGAAAGCGTGCCATACAAACGAACCGTACCGCTCCATTCAGGGTCCTGCTTCAGATGTGGGGCCATAGAAAATGGAACGGTTCGGTTAGGGCGGAGCTACCGGCGTCATACAATGCTTTCCACTAATTGGCTGACACAAAACCCTCTGCTGTGCTATGATGATGTCAGAGGAAAGCGCCAAACAAACACATGCATATAAAGGAGAATTAAAGGAGAAGGATGCCTGCTAACAGCCGTGTTTGGTCATCACAGGAATCTACTTTCCTTAGCATAATTGGTGATAGCGTTATTCAGCGTGAGCTTGATGGATCACGTAAGGAATGAAAAGGTGTACAAAGATGTTTCTCAGCGGATGGCAGCCGAGGGATTTGAACGCACGTCGGGTCAGTGTAGGGCAAAGCATAAGAAGCTTAAAGGCCAATATAAAAAATTTAAGGACGACAACAGCCGTAGTGGAAACAGTCAGAACTTGGAAGTGGTACGACGCCATGGACGCCATTTACGGTCATAGGCCAGAAAACCAAGGCAGGGAGGTCTGGACTCTGCAACTTCAATGCTCGAATCCATGATGGACCCCTTTTTTTGAGTTTTTTTTTTTTTTTTTTTTTTTTTATTATACATAGGATTTTGCTCTGCTAACCATTTAAAAATATATATAACCATATGTGCATTTTTAGAAACAAGTGATGGAGTCTCCAATGATGCATCAAACGTTTCCGACGATGGACCTTCAACCTTTCAGCAGCACCAGTACCATTTCCTCAAGCCAACCACAGAGTAGCCAACCACAGAGTACGCCCAATGCACCCCGGCACACTGGTAAGACATGATGATAGTTGTAATTGTGCATTTTCTTAAAATAAATCAGAATTGTGGCTGATGTGCAGGGGGTACAGTGGTGGAACAGATGAGCAGGGGCTTCAGCAGTGTGGCAGATGTGCAGGGGGTACAGTGGTGGAACAGATGAGAAGGGGGTTCAGCAGTGGACAGAAGAGCAGTGGGGCAGATGTGAAAGGAGGTGTATTGCCGGGGCAGATGAGCAGGATGAACAGAGGTGAGGCAGAATATCAGGGGTAACAGAGGTGGGACAGGAGAGCGGGGGGTACAGTCTGGTGGGGTAGATGAGAAAGGGGGTTACAGTGGTGACACTGATGCTTCCAAAAACTATTCTGGTCTTTTGTATATTACAGGTGAAAGGAGGCGGTTGCAGATGGATCTGCTCACAGTCATGGAGAATATGCGGGCATCAGAGGAAAGGCAGCTGGAAAGGATTGAGAACCTTTCTGAGAGGCGGTTTCAGACACTGCGTCAGGATGCACAGGAAGCTATGCGCCAGGAGGCAGAAATCGCCCGGCAGCAGATGGAACAGTTGGCTACCTTCAACCAGGCCTTCCTTGGTGTCCTGGGTCAGCTTGTTCAAGTGCTTGGAGCCAGTCGTGATCCCAGGTTACCACCCAGACAGTAGGGCCTTTCATGCAGCACAGAATTGTACACTTGTACACGTTTCGTTAAAAAAATAATTTCAGTTAAGTTTTTATAAAAAAAAAAAAAAGCTTATTTTTAAATATATTTTTCACATTCTGACTTTCTAGAATATATAGAAATTTTTCTTGTGAAATAAAAATCATGAGAGAATTTTTTGAGTATGTCTGATTTAATGTAACACTTTATTAACAATACAGTACTTTATTAAAACTTGTAAAAATGAATGGTAAGAAATTAAACGTTGAGGTGCCGCATCAGAGCCTGACGTATTTCACTGCACTCTTCTTCCGTATCCTGTGCTGCTATCACTACTGGCTCTTCTGAATCTGTATTCCAATCCTAGTGGAAGTCTTCTCCGTGACTTTTACAAAGATTGTGAAGAGCACAGCAAGTTAGCACCATGGATTTGGCAAGTTTAATGTCGCTGTCATTCCTCTTCATAAGACACCGCCATCTACCCTTAAGTCTTCCAAAAGCATTTTCTACTACGACCTGTGCCCTGGATGTTTTCTTGTTGTAGATTTGCTGTTCTGGTGTCAGGTGGCCATTGTCAGGAAATGGTTTCAGGAGCCAATTTTGTAAAGGGTAGACAGAGTCCCCGAGCACATAATAGCCAACATTCACCCCACAAATGTTCTTAGTGCACACAGGGTACAGGCCTCCCTGGCCAACCCAATCCCAAAATGTGGACAATCGTAGAACCCGAGCATCATGCAAACTCCCAGGCTTTCCTACATTCACATTCCAGAACAGTCCTTTTCCATCCACTACTCCCTGGAGGATGATGGAATGCCAGCCTTTTCTGTTGAAGTAGTCGGTGTGGTATTCCTGTGGTGCTAATATTGGTATGTGTGAGCCATCAATAGCACCAACACACTGTGGAAGACCCCACCTGTTTTCAAAGTAGTCAGCCATGTCTTTAAGTTTTTCCCTGTCCGGAAAATGTACAATATCAGGCGCTAGCAATGTGCACACAGCCTTACAGAAGTCCTGCACACACCGGCACACTGATGATTAACTGACACCAAAAAGATGACCTATACTTTGGTATTCACTGTTGGTAGCCAGCTTCCACAGTGCAATGGCAACTCTTTTCCTCACAGGCAAACTGGCTCTGAAGTTGGTGTTTTGCTTCTCCATCGCTGGACGTAGCTTTGTACAAAGGTAAGAGAAGGTTTCCTCAGACATTCGGAAATTGTGCACCCACTGTGTGTGTGTGTGTGTGGGTGTGTGTGAATCCCGGGACGGTCACATCCCACCACTCATTGGCGCGGGGAAGAGCCCAAATGACTGGTCGGCGGCGCTGCTTTGCCAAGAGGAGACGCATCTAAAAAAATTAAAAACACAGATAGTAACAGATCATAAAATAAAAAAAATATTCATACAACATATACATTTTTCATTATTCTTGGTAAGTGTGGCAGGTAGGTGGGTTAGTGTGTGTGTGTGTCAGGTAGGTAAGACTGTGTGTGTGTGTGTGTGTGTGTGTCAGGTAGGTAAGTCAGTGTGTGTGTGTGTGTGTGTGTGTGTGTGTGTCAGGTAGGTAAGTCAGTGTGTGTGTCAGGTAGGTAGGCCATTTGCTTACCCTATAGCGCTGCAGTCTTTGTCTTTACCACATAAAGGTGTACTTCACCTCTCGGCTACATATCCAAGCTAGAAGTTTTCTTTTCTGCTGTGTTTCTCATTGCCGCTCGCAACCTTCTCTCATACAGTGCGGCATTTTTTTAAATATGAAGAACTAAAAAGCTACTAGAGAAAAGATGAGCTGCTGGATGATCTCCATTGTTGTTGGTTCTCAGGTTTCCTATTGCACAAATATGACATCACACTAGCATTTTTTCTAAACCCTGTATGGCCCCCTTGTGGTCCCACTTGCAGTGGAAACGCTCACCATAATAGACCGAACCATTCAAGGCCATTCAAACTGTACCAAACCGCTCAGTGGAAACGAGGCATAATTACTCATCTTTTATATTTTACCAAATGTGGTAATATATTACATTTGTGTACTCTAAAATTTATTTTAGTGTATTTTTTAACTGAAATTTTGCACTTAGACCAACTGCTGATCTAATATCGTGTGCCATAAAAAAAATTGCAATTACCATTTTTATTCTCCAGGATGTCAGCTTTTAAAAAAGTATATCATGTCTGGGGGGTTTTATCTAACCACTTCTGGACCACCGCACGCCGATATACGCCCTTACTTTGAAGAGGAATATCGTTGTTATGGCAGCAGCTAGCTACCATAACCCCGGTATCCTCTTCTTCGGCCGGCAGTCCGCTTTCCGATAAGAGTGGTCTCTGTGGTGGATTCACCGCAAGATCACTTTTATCAGTGGTGGGAGAGGCCCCCCCCTCCCGTCGTGCTTCAGTGCCCTCCGCCGCTTACCGGAGCCATCGGCAGAGGTGGAGGGGATCGGATTTTTACCCTTGCTGAGCATAGAGACTAGTGAGGGGGAAGATGGCCCCCACCCGTCCCTATAACAATGCAGGGCGGAAGCAACGATAAAACATCACTTCCGCCCATAGCTTATAAAGGGCCATTTATTTTTTATTTATTTTTTAATGCCATTTTTTTTTTTTTATTGCCTTTTAGTGTAAATATGAGATCTGAAGTCTTTTTGACCCCCAGATCTCATATTTAAGAGGACCTGTCATGCTTTTTTTCTATTATAAGGGATGTTTACAGTCCTTGTGATAGGAATAAAAGTGACACTTTTTTAAAAAAAAACAATGTAAAAATAAAAAAAGGTAAAATAAATAATTAAAAAAAAAAATGTTTTAAACGCACCCCGTCCCGCCGAGCTCACATGCATAATCGAACGCATACGTGAGTAGCGCCCGCATATGAAAACGGTGTTCAAACCACACATGTGAGGTATCATCGCGATCGTTAGAGTGAGAGAAATAATTCTAGCCCTAGACATCCTCTATAACTTAAAACATGCAAACTGTGGAATTTTTTAAACGTCGCCTATGGAGATTTTTAAGGGTAAAAGTTTGTCACCATTCCACGAGCGGACGCAATTTTGAAGCGCAACATGTTGGGTATCAATTTACTTGGCGTAACATTATCTTTCACAATATAAAAAAAAATGGGCTAACTTTACTGTTGTCTTATTTTTTTCATTCAAAAAAGTGTATTTTTTCCAAAAAAGTGCACTTGTAAGACCGCTGCGCAAATACCGCGTGACAGAAAGTATTGCAACGACCGCCATTTTTTTTCTCTAGGGTGTTAGAAAAAAGACATGTATAATGTTGGAGGATTCTAAGTAATTTTCTAGCAAAAAAAAAAATGTTTTTAACTTGTAAACAACAAATCTCAGAAAGATGCTCGGTCCTTAAGTGGTAAATCTGTGGGCCTAAAATGTGCAATTTAAGTGCTAAAACAGCCCTGGCAGCAAAAGGGTAAAACTAATTCTAATAAAAACATGAAAAGCACTGCACTCTGCATAATCACATATATCCACCTGCCATTGCCTGTACTAGGCTTCTAGGGACCACTCAGGTTCTCTCACCACCAGATAACAGAATCTGATGCCAACCACCGTGGCTTCCTTAAAAAAACTGAACTGGATAGAATAGCCCATGTTTGCCTAAGCTCTGCCCAACGCATTTCATCATGTGGACTTTCACCATCGTAAATCTCATGGTGAGCAGTAAAATGGTAAAGCAAGCTTGAAGCTTTTACAGTTTGAAAGCCAGTTAGGTTTATTTCCTAACTGATGAGTTGTAAAGGCTCTTTTATGTACAGTTTTGGTTATCCTGATTTTTTTATGACATGGCAAAGTGCACACAATTATATGAAATTTATTTTATTTATTAAAGTGAAACTAAAGTAACAAAGAGCAAGCAGGCAGGCTATTATCACAAAAGAAACATGCAATGGCTCTTCTGCAATAAAATGCCCCTGCCTGCCTAGTTGCTGTCTTCTCGGTGATGTAAACTGAGCTGCGCATGCTTAGCTTATAGCACCCTCACTGTCCTTGTGAATGACGGACTCATGCACATGTGCAACAGCTAATAAAAACGGCTGAAGACCAGCATATAGGAGAAGATGCTGGCACGGACAAAACCATGAAATTGTCCTGCAAGACATTTAGGAACTGGCGAACCTTAGATGAATGCGCGGTTCCCTCCGCCCAGTCTATGTCTGGATAATTAAAATCCCCCATTATGATAACACTTCGCATCCTTGCTGCTAATCCAATTTGTGATAGGAGATCCGTCTCCCCTTCCTCCCTCAGGTTACGGGGCCTATAGCATACTCCCAGTATTATTTTCCCCTTAGCTTCATCCCTTTGGAGCTCTACCCATAAGGATTCCACCTCCTCTCTAGCTCCCTCAGTGATGTCATCTCTCACATTCACTTGTACATTATTCTTGATATATAGGCATGGCCCTCCCCCTTTTTTACCCTCTCTATCCTTGCGGTATAGGGTATACCCTTAAATGTTTGCCAGCCAATCATGAGAGCTGTTGAACCAGGTCTCTGAAATTCCCACAAAATCCAAATCCTCCTTGTACAACAGTATCTCTAATTCACCCATCTTGTCCGCCATGCTCCTGGCATTGGTGAACATGCACCACAAATATCTTGCAACATAATAAACTGTCACCTCCAACATGATATTATATGGGTCCTCTGCTTTTAGAAAACATGTGGTTTTGTGGTCACTCAGTAATACATGTTCAAGTCATTTTTAGGCATATTAGCAATGGAGCCAATGCAGCAATTCGCTTGAATGGGTCACGTGCGGCGGTGGTACGTCCTGCTGAACAGGACAGGGGGCTTATAATTTTTGCAGCAGCCATGCGTCAGAGCCTCAGTGGCTACATGTCCTTGTTTAGGTGGGCTGTCAGTGGGTGGTAAAACCATGGCTTAACTGCCTGCTTTTAACACCCTTAGCCACCTGTCTGAACAATTTCGAAAAATTTTGCAGTTTTCCCGAAGATGGCTATAAATTCAATATATATTATCGAATGACAGATTTGAATCAGAAGGTTGTGATATAGTCCAACCCACCAAGAGAAATGACATGAGATGACTGGACAAGATCGACTGGTAGCATCTGAATTCACGAATGGAACAAAATTTGGATCCATTCGTTATCAGAATCAAAAATAGAATTAATTTCCCCATGGGCCCGACCTACTATCGTATCATGTAACTACATCCACATTAAAGGATATGTAAACCTTGTTTTTTAACCACTTCAGCCCTGGAAGGATTTACCCCCCTTCCTGACCAAGCCCTTTTTTTGCGATACAGCACTGCCTCACTTTAACTGACAATTGCGCGGTCGTGCGATGTTGTACCCAAACAAAAGCCACAGCAAATTTACATTTCTAAAGGACAAAATGTCATTTAAAACGGCTGTAATGTATTGTCAGATCCCGGCAAAATAGAAAAAAAATCATTGAAAAAATTGGCATGGGTCCCCCCCCAGTCCATTACCAGACCCTTCAGGTCTGGTTGGATATTAAGGGGAACTCCGCTCCAAAATAAAAAATGGTGTGGGGGTCCCACAATAAGGTGTTTTGGGGGGGACCCCAAAGCACCCTCCCCATGTTGAGGGCATGTGGCCTGGTACTGTTCAGGAGGGGGGGGGCGCTCTCTCTCCCCATCCCCTTTTCCTGTGGCCTGCCAGGTTGTGTGCTCAGATAAGGGCCTGGTATGGATTTCAGGGGGGACCCCCACACCATTTTTTTTATGGCGCAGGAACCCACACCGTTTTTTTTTTAATGATCTTTATCTATGTTGCCGGATCCGACAATACATTACAGCCGCGAGCAGTTTTAAATGACATTTTTTCCTTTAGAAATGTAATTTTGCTGCTCTCATTCATTACACTATGTACGGTCGCTATGTAGGCAGCCTTACATAGTGTGGGGCGTGGACTTAGCCCCCTGAGCCATGATTGGCCAAGGGCACCCTGCCTTTGGCCAATTATGGCTCTCTCAACAGAGCATGCTGTCAGGTGCATGCTTTGGCTAATCATAGGACGCCAATGCACTGTGATCTCAATGTGCATTATGGGGCGTTCTGCGGCACTCGAATTTGCCGTGAACGCCCCATTATGTTCGGTATTTGCCGAACAGGCGCACACCCGATGTTCGAATTGACTGGAACATCGTGCTCATCTCTATATCTCAAAGTTTGTAGACACTATAACTTTCAGGCAAAATAATCAATATACACTTATTGGGATTTTCTTTTAGAGCCCTTGCACACTGGGGCGGGGGGCGGCATCGGCGGTAAAACGCCGCTATTATTAGCGGCGTTTTACCGTCGGTATGCGGCCGCTAGCGGGGCGGTTTTACCCCCGCTAGCGGCCGAGAAAGGGTTAAATACCACCGCAAAGCGCCTCTGCAGAGGCGCTTTGCCGGCGGTATAGCCGCGCCGTCCCATTGATTTCAATGGGCAGGAGCGGTAAAGGAGCGGTATACACACCGCTCCTTCACCGCTCCGAAGATGCTGCTGGCAGGACTTTTTTTACCGTCCTGCCAGCGCATCGCTCCAGTGTGCAAGCCCTCGGGGCTTGCACACTGGAATGCAAGCAGCGGCACTTTCGGGGCGGTTTGCAGGCGCTATTATTAGCGCAATAGCGCCTGCAAACCGCCCCAGTGTGCAAGGGCTCTTACCAAAAATATGTAGCAGAATACATATTGGTTTAAATTTAGGAAGAAATGTGGTTAATTTTTTATTTGATTTGTTCTATAGCAGAAAGTTAAAAATATTGTTTTTTTGTTTTTTTTAATTTTTTATCACAAAAAAAAAGCTCTGTATGAAAAAAATATGCAAATTTCATATTGGTACAGCGTTCCATGACTGCAAAATTGTCAGTTAAAGAGGAACTGCAGTCTGCTCACATAATTTGTAATAAAAACATCTTTGCCATTCTGAAGCTTCCCTCCAACCACTTTGCATATTATTTCATATATACTGTGATTCTGTACTTGCCAAATATGCTGCAGAAATCTCCCTCCACTGAGTCTGGCTGCATCCATTTTAACTGTGGGCAGCTGTAGCTGCTGCCTGTTCACTTCCTGGATTTACACAGACACACACCTGCAGCTCTCACTGGCCCTCTTATGACTCATCCCCCCTCCCTTCCTGGCAAACTCTCATGACAGTGAGAGAGAGAGAGCTGTGCATGATGTCATAAGCCTAGGCCAATGGCCAGACAAGAAACAGGAAGTGGGCTGTATAAGGGATTTACTGGCAAAAAAAAAGTTTTACTATCCAAAGTTAAAACAACAACAACGGCAGAAGATTTAATAGATGGAAGGAGGAAAAACTGACTGAAGGTCCGCTTTAAAGTAACGCAGTGCCAAAACGCAAAAAACAGCCTGGTCATGAAGGGGGTAGGTGTGTAAAACTTCTGGAGCTGAAGTGGTTAAACAGTTCCCATACTGTATATGTATTTTATCTAAATAGGGTGGTTTTAGTTGTTAGACTGTTGTGAATCTAAGGATTTTTTGAAATTTGCTTGTAGTGCAGATTTATTTAAAAAATAAAGCTATTTGTGTTCATTTCTTCTATGTTATGTATGCAGTACTGTGAGTTCATCCAGCGCCCAGGGCAAATATGCCAAACTTGTGCCCCCCCCTCCCCTCCCCATGATGTGCAAGCTTGGTGGATTGTGCCCAGGGCAACTGCCCCTCCCACCCACCCCAGGCCCTGCTTGTGCACTTGACATTTTCCTGCTCTATAGAGTGCCTAAAGTTATTTCTTTAGTCCTACCTAGAGTCTAAAACCAAGAAATCATGTGAGCTACCCAAAATCTGTAAATATGTAACACCTCCTATCAGGACAGCTGCTAGCACTGATCACGTCCCATACGACCCTGCAAATTCAATATTTATAGAGGAAATGCTGCGCTATCTGGATGTTCACATGAGTGCCTTGATGCAATGACACTAAATTAAAAAATGTGTTGACGTGCAAAACAAAGTTGTTTTTTTACCACAGAGCGTGTGATCACAGCATCACAAACCTTATAATCCACATATGTGTTGAAATGTATAAATTGTCTCCGTGCTGGTAAATAAATATATAAAGTATTTTCGTGCAAACTCTAAAAAGTTCATCAAAATAAAATCAAAAATTTCATGTGTCAAATATAGTGATCCAAATACATGCAAAAAAAAAAAAAAAAAAAAAAAATATATATATATATATATATATATATATATATATATATATATATATATATATATGTATGTATATATTAAATAAAAGTGATCCAGTGATCAAAAGTGCACACACAATAAAGCCTCGTACACACGATCGGACTTTCCGACGGGAAATGTTCGATGTCCGACCGTGTGTACGCTCCATTGGACAATTGTTGTCGGATATTCCGCGGACAAATGTTGGATGGCAGGTTTTCAAAGTTTCCGTGAACAAATGTCTGTTCTCGGATTTTCCAAGCGTGTGTACACAAGTCCATCGGACAAAAGTCCAAACTACAAACACGCATGCTCGGAAGCAAGGACGAGCCAGAAGCGGTCGGTCTTGTAAACTCGCGTTCGTAATGGAGAATTAACATTGGTGACGCGGCAAATTATGAAATCTGGAAATGCAGCGCACAATTCTCTTCTTCTTTAATGGGATAATAATGAAGCTGCTTTGCTGGTGATACTGATGGAGTTATTGCAAACAAATTTTCAAAGGCTTTTTTTTTCTAGTGATATCAAGAATAATATTATTATGATTTTTTTTATTTTTTTATTTGGGCAAGTTACCACAACACCATTATCCCGTAGTTATTAAGAACAAAGATACAACTATGTTGGTGTCCCTTGTCACTATTACATTGTATTTTCTATCAAATGTAACTGTCTACTCCCAAACTGTCATTTGAAGTAAAACACATAGCCAATTTAGAACGGTACTGCTTGACTTCTGGGCAGTAAATGTGGGCTCAGCTGATCCCACAGTTGTGTGGGATGCCTTCAAGGCCACGACGAGGGGACATTACCAGACCATCATTGCCAGAATCCGTCGGGAGGGTAAGGCAGACTTGGTTAAGGCCGAGGGAGAGGCGAGTACTGCGGAGGCTCTTTTTGTTCGCACTCGGGATCCTGCGCACTACTCGCAACTACAACTTCTGACGAAGGAGGTGATTCGTCTCCGTACCTCTCTCACCCAGAAGAAAATGCTGGCTCAATCCCAACGGATTTTCGAGCAGGGAGAGAGGTCAGGCCGTTTGTTGGCCTGGCTTTCCAGGGAACAGGCGGGAGGGATGAGCATCTCACATATTAAGGACTCCTCGGGACAGTTGATCCATACACCGGAGGGGATCAATGGCTGTTTTGCGCAATTCTATGAATCTCTCTACAGATCCAGGGCAGATTACAGAAGGGAGGATTTGGTGGCATATTTAGATGACATTGATGTTCCAACCCTTACAGTAACGTATTGTGACAAGCTCGACGCACCAATCATGTCCTTGGAGATACTCCGAGCACTTAAATCGATGCAGACAGGGAAAACACCGGGGCCTGACGGCATCCCTGTGGAGTTTTATAAACAATATGCTACAGAACTAGTTGATAAACTTCAGTGCCTTTTCTCTGCATCTCCGCGTCTCGAAAAACTCCCAGACACAATGAGTGAAGCAATCATAGTGGTGATCCCTAAGCCAGGGAAAGATCCCTCGTTATGCGCCTCCTATCGCCCTATATCTCTTCTGAACGTGGATGCAAAGGTAGTGGCAAAGGTATTGGCTAATAGACTTAACCTGGTCATTACGGCCCTCATCCACAGGGATCAAACAAGCTTCATGCCCGGGAAGGGGACTGACATTAATATCAGACGCCTTCACACTCATATAGACAGGGCAGATGAGGTGACCAAGGGAGCGGTGGCCTCACTCGACGCGGAGAAGGCTTTCGACTCCGTCGAGTGGGGCTACCTATGGGAAGTGCTGTCGCGATTCGGGTTTGGCCCGGGTTTTATGAAATGGCTCCATATGTTATATCATGCCCCTTCAGCTAGAATACGTACCAACAGATGCCTATCGGGGAAGTTCCAACTGTTTCGCGGCACGCGGCAGGGATGCCCCCTCTCCCCGGGCCTATTTGCTTTGGCGATGGAACCTCTGGCTGTTTCGCTGAGGGCTCACCCTGGGGTGAGGGGACTTCATGTAGGTCCAATTGAGGAAAAGCTATCGCTGTACGCGGACGATGCTCTGCTCTATTTAGCGGACGCCTCGTCCTCATTGCAGACTGCCCTGGATCTCATTAATCAATTTGGTGGCTATTCGGGGATTCGTATTAATTGGGACAAATCGGTTCTCTTCCCGCTCCACCCCTCGACCCCTAAGGTATTACACCCACAGCTTAAATGGGTAGAAAATTTCAAATACTTGGGGATTAAAATTAGCGCTAAGGTCCAGGACTACATGGATAACAATCTCCGACCACTCATGACGCAACTTACGGCCAGGTGTGCTGCTTGGCGTTCCCTACCACTGACCCCTGTTGGCAGAGTCAACTTACTAAAAATGATTTACCTTCCCAAGTTTCTCGACTTTTTCCGTAACACACCCATACACATCCCTAGGACCTTCTTCCGCAGACTGGAGGGTCTGCTGATACAATTCGTCTGGGCCGGGAGGCCACCAAGGGTGGCCAAGCAGATCCTATATCTCCCACTTTCGGGGGGGGGGGGGGGTCTGGCACTGCCGAATTTTCAAATCTACTACTGGGCAGCTGTTTTGGTCACGATTCGGTGGTGGTTCTCCCAGCCCACACAGAATCTGGCGGTCACGCTAGAGGCGGCTATTCTGGGCTCCTTTGCTGCCCTGACCAATCTCCCATTTCGCGGGCTTAGGGCCAATTCATCCATGACGACTCTGATGCGAACCACTGTGAGGGTCTGGCAGGACGCTAGGAAAATATACCGGAAACCCAATCACATGTCACCTCACATGCCCCTATAGGGTAACCCTATGCTCCCCCACTTTTACAGCATACCGGACCCCTCTCTCTGAGCAAAGAAGGGAATCCTCACATTAAAACATGTGGTTAAGGATGGTAGGCTTATGACTTTCCAGGCCCTGAGGCAATCCTTCGTTATCCCGCCCTCCTTTCAATTTAGATACTGGCAGTTGAAACATGCCTTTGAAGCTCAGTTCTCAGCCCCCCTCATTCTGGAACCAGATTCCATTGAACGGCTCCTGACTTCCAGTGTGATGGAGAAGCCTCTCTCAACTCTATATCTATATCTCACAGTTGAGTATGATGCCAAACTAACTAAAATTTGGGAAAAGTGGAGGGTTGATATTCCCTCCATGGACGAGGAGGAATGGAGGGAGTGTTTAATTTCCTACATTCCCTCCATGATCGCTGCAAAAGACAGGTTCATACAATTTAAGTTCCTACACAGAGCGTACTTCACCCCACAGAGACTGGCGCGCATTTACCATGACAGAGATCCCAATTGTCAGAGATGCAGGCAGGAGGTGGGCACGTTCTGGCACATGGTCTGGTCTTGTCCCAAAATCCGACCCTTTTGGTCGGCAGTTGCCTCCACACTGAGCGAAGTCACGGGCTCAAACCCACCGGTTGATCCCCAAATAATGTTGCTTAGTCATCTGGAGGATGTTGAGGGTGATAGGTATAGTAAACTGTGTCTAACCTTTACATTGTACTACGCTAGGCGAGAAATCTTGTTGAGATGGAAGCTGGCAGAGCCTCCTACCCTTGCCTCGTGGAGAGGGTCGGTGAACAGAGTACTCCCCCTATATAGACTGACGTATGAGAGTAGACAATGCCCGGGGAAGTTCGATAAAATTTGGTCCTCCTGGGTGGACGCCTCTGGGGATCCTGAACCCCCTACCCCATAACTAAGACGTGAAATACAGTAGAGGACATCCGACATTCCAGGTCTGCTCTTTTTACGCCCGTCCCCCCTTCATCCCCCTCCTTCCCATCCCCCCCCCCTCTGCCCCCATTAGGCTTGATTGAATATTGGTTACCTACTTCATATTGCTTAAGGGTTTATAGGTATGTTATGCCGTAGGAGTACTGTTAAGTGAAATTTCTGACATGTACATGTCTGGAATATTTGATAAACAGTGGCTATCGCCTGAAGATAGATCTTAATATCATTGTTGTCACCACAAAGGTTATACTAAATCTCTTTTGTTTTGTAATGCTGATTTGTTTAATAAAAAAATCTTCTGTTAAAAAAAAAAAAACACATAGCCAAGACAAATTTGGGCCAACGCCCTTCAGACAAAATTCCACGGTTTTGTTGGCCAACAATCCAATCGTGTGTACGAGGCTTAAAGTGGAGGGCCACCCTACAATAAAAAATTGCATGAAAAATCATAAAAAAAAAAAAATTTGAAAAAAATTTTTTTTTTAAACTTACCTGAAACCCTTGTTGCTAGGCAGTCTTTCTAATCTGCCTCTTCCTATTACGTGGCGTGTCCTGCTCCTCGGTGAGCGGCCCCGTTGCCTTCTCGGAACTGTGTGTGTTCCCAGAAAAGCTCCACTGCCTCTTTCCCTTAGTTAGGATGGCGATGCCGGGACCCGAGGGACGGGTTGGCCTCGGGCGGCCGACATCGCGGGCACCCAGGACAGGTAATTCTACTTATTTAGTCAGCAGCTACAGTGTTTGTAGCTGCTGACTTTTACAATTTTTTTTTTCCCAGCCGGAACCCCCCTTTAAGTGTCAAAATTTCATATAAATAGTAACATCATTAAATATTGAAGTCCATTCCAAAATTGATCACAGCTTGTACTGGTGATAAAACTCGTGCTCCCCCTTATGTGTGTACGCTCACCTTAGAGCGTGTGACCTCACAATTAAGTTCAGTCAGAACACGCTTGTGAACCACCTCTGGGTTCAGCGTTGGTAATGGAGTCCTGGGCTGCTCAGTCCTGTTGCTTCCACACTCGTGCAAAACATAAAAGGACTTGATAGTGTGATACCGTTTTATAAAATAATTTTATTAATAAACCATAACCCCTCTGACAGGGTACTCACATTTGCTGAGTGCTTCAGGGCACCACTCTATAGAAAGCCAAACAAAATGCCAAAAACGCCAAAATAGTGTGTCTATTTCTGTAGACATACCTAGAGTCTGTTTTGTAAAGATAATCTCTGTTTCCTTGGTTGCACCAGATCTCTTTTTGGTAACGTCTGTGGGGGAAAAAAATGAGCAGTTTATAGCAGTCTTGTGACTTCTATTAGTGTCTGGTTAAAGCTTGTAGGAGGAGTTTTCATTCTACTCTGACTGTCCTATCGGGATGCAGGACCCCTGACCCTTTCTCTGGACAGTGCTGATTGGCCCTGTGCTGATCACATGCACTCTCCCAAGAAAAAAAAAAACTCTCTAGCACTACACACCAAAATTAGCATGTGCAGCATATCCCCAAGGCTCTTTCCCATCGGGGAATGGGTTGGGGACAGTGGAAGAAGGGGAGGATCAGAGAAGACAAGATCAAACAGCCTTTTTAGACAATGTGCATGATTAACCCACAGTGAGTATAACAAGCATGCTTTACTGCATATACAGACTGATTTTACTGTTTTGGGTTTAGTAACACTTTAAATGTTTTTCTCTCTGACTTTCTATTTCAGTTGGTCCCAGTTGGATGGTCTATTTCCTTAAGGTATTTATTTATAATTTATCCACTGCATTAGGTACCTGTGACAATCCTGGTAAATGCATTCCTCCCAACCATCCCGGATTTCCTGGAACTGTCCCGAGATTCAGACTAAATCCCAGCATCCCGCAGATCCAGACCAAAGTCATGGAACCCAGTGCCAGAACAATTTTAAAATACAGTGGTAATAATTTTCAAAATTATTCAAAATATCAGGACCACCTTGTATCCCATGTCTCTGGAGAATAACACATACAGTCTTCTCATTAAACACTTGCCGACCGCTGTCAGCACATATATACGTCGGCAGAATGTCACGGCTGGGCAAAATAACGTACCTGTGCGTTACTTTGAATTTCCCGCCCTGCACGCGAGCACGCCTGCCGCGATCTCCGTGACCGTGCCCGCGAGACCCACGGATTCGATCGCCGCTGGGATACCCGTGATCGTGTCATGGAGCTGAAGAACGGGGAGACGCCGATGTAAACACAGCATCTCCCCATTCTGCCTAGTGACAGGACACCGATCGTCTGCTCCGGGAGCAGCGATCAGTGTCATGTCACTGCTAGCCCATCCCCCCAGACAGTTAGAATCACTCCCCAGGACACACTTAACCCCTCCCCGCCCCTAGTGGTTAACCCCTTCACTGCCAGTGACATTTTTACAGTAATCAATGCAATTTTATAGCATTGATCGCTGTATTAATGCCAATGGTCCCAAAAATGTGTCAAAATTGTCCGATGTGTCCGCAATAATGTCGCAGACGCAATAAAAATCGATGATTGCTGCCATTACTAGTAAGAAAAAAATTATTAATAAAAATGCCATAAAACTATCCCCTATTTTGTAGATGCTATAACTTTTGTGCAAACCAATCAATAAAAGCTTATTGCGATTTTTTTTTTTTTTTTACCAAAAATATGTCGAAGAATACCTATTGGCTTAAACTGAGGAAAAAAAAATGTTTTTTTTTTATATTTTTGGGGGATATTTATTATAGCAAAAAGTAAAAAATAATGCGTTTTTTTCAAAATTGTTGCTATTTTTTTGTTTATCAAATACCACCAAAAGAAAGCTCTATTTGTGGGAAAAAAAGGACGTCAATTTTGTTTGGGAGCCACGTCGCATGACCGCGCAATTGTCAGTTAAAGGGACGCAGTGCCGAATCGCAAAAAGTGCTCTGGTCAGGAAGGGGGTAAATTCTTCCGGGGCTGAAGTGGTTAAACACTGAATTCACCTAGGACATTGCAGAGAAATACATGTAGTATAAAATAGGTAGCTTCTCCTCCTTAAACTTATAGGCAGTTCTCACCAAGTAAGATAGGGCCTAGGTGATTGCCAGAAATGTGGCTCAAGCATACAGGGGTGCATTTATAAAAACACTACACCGCAACTTGCCCAGTGATGGGGCAAACAAATCAATGCTATTAGATTATTTCTTGTGCTGGACGAATGTCTTTCACTAATTTAAATTGGAAAATAATGCATTTGGCCCCTAGATGGGGCTAAATATCATAGGAATTTCCTGTGATACCTAGCCCCATCTAGTGGCCAAATGTAGCACCACACTCACATTGAACTTCTGGATTTGAACACCCCAACAAATAGCTGGCGGTTATTGACAGGCGGCTGAGATGTGATATGTCTCCTTCTCCCTGCCTGTTTTTCCCAGAAAAGGCGAACCAAGGCTGCAGGGAGGTTGTAGCGTGGTCCCATTCAGTTGAATGGGTCACGTGCAGCGGTGGTACTTCCTACTGAGCATGACAGGGGGCGTATAATTTTTGCAGCAGCCATGTGTCAGAGCCTGAGTAGCTTTGTTAAGGTGGGCTATCATTGGGTGGTAAAACCACAGCTTAACCACCTGCTTTTAACACCCACTAGCCATCTGTCTGAATAAGCCCTTACTGAAAATATACACAGTATTTAATAAACGTGGTCAAATATCATGTAACATAATTGTCACTGCAGACTTCTAATTCTGTAGGTCTTCTGCTTTCAGAAAATGAGTGCTGTGACGGGAGTCACTTTGGACGGTGGGCTTGTGGAACCCAGCTTACCTTAGAGAGCTCTGGAAACTCCTTGTCCAGCTCCCCCGAGCCCTCCTATGTGTAAGTTACCCTGTGTCTAATAGGGGCACAGGGTGACCAAGAACCCCAGTCGGGTCTGCACCAACCAGACTCCCAGTACAACCACACCGGACTCCGCATTTCCTTTTACCGCTGTTATCCAGGGTTCTATATGTGTGGTTTGTGTTGAAAGAATGAAGGGGCTCTTTCACTCGGGATAGTAATATTCGTGAACAATATCCCTCAAGAAATATATGAAGATAATCAAATCATTCTCTGCAGCTATTACCTTTTGTACCACCACCCCCTCCCTTTAGAATGTAAGCTCTACGAGCCGGGCCCTCCTGTACCTTTTGTATTGAAATGTACTGTAATTGTGTTGTCTCCCCTATACATTGTAAAGCACTGCGTAAACTGTTGGCGCTATATAAATCATGTATAATAATAATAATAATAAAAAAAAAAAAAAAAAGATAAATGAATTCCACCTTTCCGACTGTTGGTATATTGTATAAGCTTGGTCTCATAAACTGTTGTAGACTTTTTACTAGATCATTTGAAGTGTGGCTGTATCCCATTGTTCTATTGTTTCTGTCTGCCTTGGGAGAAACCTATTATGGGATGTAAATGGATATGTGGATTGGCTTACATGTTACTGAAACCCCTGTCAGCTATTAAATGCTAGAGGGGAGGATGGGGGATTTCTCCAGCAGCCACTCCTAAATGCTGTCTACTGTTGGAAAGTTGAATACACCTGTGTGTCATGTTACTGGAGGAGGTTTACCTAGCCCTGTGTCATTATGCAATGAAGGGGGGATTGTCCCCCGAGTGTATATCTCTTTGTACCTGTGTTTGAATAAACAGTCTTATGCTTCTCTTCACCCTCCAGTGCCTACACGAATGCCTCGACAAGTGACTGGGTGGGCTAAGGGACTAGACGAAGGAAGCTTTTATGACAGACTTAGACAAAGGATTGAATTTGGCTGGTTACACTATTATGTAGTCGGATTTTCCGACAACAAATGTTCGATGGGAGCTTGTTGTCGGAAATTCTGACCGTGTGTAGGCTCCATCACACATTTTCCGTCGGAATTTCCGACAAAGCAAAATTTGAGATCTGGTTCTCAAATTTTCCGACAACAAAATCCGTTGTCGTAAATTCCGATCGTGTATACACAATTCCGACGCACAAAGTTCCACGCATGCTCGGAATCAAGCAGAAGAGCCGCACTGGCTATTGAACTTCATTTTTCTCGGCTCGCTGTACATGTTGTATGTCACCGCGTTCTTGACAAGATTTGTGTGTATGCAAGACAAGTTTGAGCCAACATCCGTCAGGAAAAAAAAAAAGGATTTTGTTGTCGGAATGTGCGATCGCGTGTATGCGGCATGAGGTATTTGGTAGAGGAATTCCAGGCAAGTTGCAACAATATTGTATTATGACTTCTTGAACAAGATTCAGCGGAGCTCGAAGTTTCACAGGAAAACCAGTGCAATCTGAAGAAGTGATGCCACAGATAGTAGCGTATTACAGGCACATTGCTTTTATTTATCGTAATATCGTAATTGGGACAAACTCAGTTGGTAGTGGCAGTGGTAAACAATGAATGAGACGAGGACACAATTGTACAGTCCAAGCAGGTTTGTTCTTCATTTTTTATTCAGCAAGGCAGCAAAGAAATGTAGTGTCAATCTAGGAGGGTATTGTACAGCCAGTCCATAGCACAAAACAAACAAAACATCTACTCGATGATGCCAGTGTTTTTCAAACTTTTTTCAGCCAAGGCACCCCTTAGAACTGATCACAATCCTGGGGCACACCAGTCTGAGGGCTCCTTCACACAAGAAGGTGCGTCTGAGTGTGAGCACTTTAAGTGTTCCCACATTTTGCACTTTTTTAATAGGCTGCTCTCTGATTGTGAAACTTCCAAAAAAGTCCAAAAAACTGCAGTACTATAGTGTTTAGTGACAGTGGCGGCCCATATTGCAGGGCGCAGGGGCGCCACCTCTCGAACCATGCATCTGGCCCCCTATTCTACATGCAGAACGCCGGACGCATGGATTCAAATTGTTTTTTTTTTTTCTTTTGAAGCACATTATTAGAGCCAGAGGCTCGAATAGGCTTTAAAAAAAGGGTGGGCCCAGGGCCCACCTAGTTGTGTGAAAATAGCCAAAAAATATTTGCTATTGTCTTCATGATTCTCCTCCCGGCCAATCAGGAAGCAGGTCCTGAGACCTGTTTCCCGATTGGCTGAAAGGAGAAGTGATCCTATTGGCCTTGGAGGAGGAGGGAGGAGACGCAAGGCAGATTCCGCCGTGATGCAGAGGAGGAAGCTGCCACCCGTCGCATGGAGGGAAGTGCTGCCGGCGACCTAGACGGGTAAAAAGTGGGTAAGTAGTGGGTGGCTCGACCGACCAGGGGGGGGGACTGGTTTCTGTGGGTGCATTGTCTGCTGCCCCCTAAAAAAAAAATACCACCAGCCGCCACTTAGTGAGCAAAAACGTACATACAATTGGTAAAGCATTTTTCTTAGTTTTGGACACAGTGGAGAGGGGTTGGAACACCAGTCAGGTTTTATTTCTGTCTGTACCCCTGTTAAGGAGGTTCACTCTCTCTATTTGTCCTGCTTACCATTATCATTGAACGTGAAAGTTTGCTTAGCAAAAAATAATAACCCCAGAAGTGATTAAATAGCACCAAAAGAAAGCTCTATTTGGTGAAAAAGATGATACAAATTTCTTATAGGTACATTGTAGCATGACCACGCAATTGTCAATGAAAGAAAGAGTGACAGCACTGAAAGCTGAAAATTGGCAGGAAGGGGATTTAAAGTGATTGTAAAGGTTTTTTTTTTTTTAAATAACATATGTCATAAGTACAGTGAATCTCGCGCCAAACTTAGAAATTAATTATACTAATATTATATTAAATTGATAAATAAGCTGCTATCCCCAAACTAGATGATAAATATCATTAGTGCATGTAAAACAAAAAATCAATAGGGGGCGCTTGGTGTAGAACCTGTAAAAAAATATTACAAGACTAACAATCAAATTAAATTAACTAAAAATATAAAATGTGATAAATTGAATGAGCACCAGCCTGCTTACTTTATTAGTGGCAAACCATATGATTGATTCAATTAATCTGCGTTTGCAAACAAATTTAATCCAATAACACAAAAGATCCTGTGCACATAAACACACACATAGAAAATCAATCCTCTGAAATGTGAACGTGATATATTGCCTTAAGTGTTCAATATAAGGTCTTTAGAATGACCAAAGAAAAAATATCAAATAAAGTCACATGTGACAAAAAGTCCAAATTAGGATGAATCCTGAACGAATCCTCCCTTCCTGGAGATGAATGAATGAAACCCCTCACCGGCTCTGATATCACCCAAATGTGCTGAATATTAGGGTGGCAGCTTACCAGATGTTGTTGACCTAATTAATGAAAAAAAAGTCACACAGGTGTTAGCAAGATTTTGCTTGCTGCAATTGTGGAGACTGCAAATATGGAGACTGTGGGCTGGCTTAGCCCCTCATCCCATAGGAGATCGCAGATGGGATATCAAAAAGAGTGATGAGAACCAAATAGTGTAATCCCGTTTTGTTAAGGTTAAAAGACAGACAGAAAGTCAAATGGCTGCTTACTTGAATAGTGCCATCGCCCGGCACTGAGGCTGAAAGCGTAGCGAGGGTTGGATGTCTGTCCCGCAGTGAGAGCTGGCGTGCGTTCCACCTGTGATGGAGGACAACCAGAGGGACCGGATGTGATGTTGGAGTGTGACCAAGTACAGCTTCGACCTACGTTTCGTCTATCACGTCATCAGGAATTTTTTTTTTTACAAACATGTCATACTTACCTCCTCTATGCAAGGGTTTTGCACAGAGTGGCCCCAATCCTCCTTTTCTGGGGTCCCCCATCAGCGCTCCTGGATCCTCCTCCTCCTCATCAGGTGCCCCCACGGAGAGCTGCATTCCATAGGGGCACCCGTGGGGGCGTGCTCCCGAGTCGACACAGACAGCAGTACTCGGCCCCGCCCCCGGCTCCCGTGTCACTGGATTTTATTGACATCAGTGGGAGCCAATGGCTCCTGCTGCTATCAATCTATCCAATGAGGGCCCGAGACAGCGGCTGGAGCTGCTGGGCTTGTTCTCATCACTGGGGGGCAGCTGCAGCACAGAAGGTTTTTCTGCAAAGAATGCAATAAGATGAAAATCCTTGAGACTTTACAACTCCTTCTGAGTGCCCAGAAAGCAAGTGGTTAAAATTAATTTGAAATTGTTTTTTTACTGATAAAATGTTATTTTTACCTACGGGTAAGCCTATAATAAGGCTTACCTGTAGGTAAAATGAATATCTCCAAAACATCCACCGTTTAGAAGATATTCACCTTGCATGCAGCCGGTGGCATCACTGGCGCATGCACTCTGAAGGTCCGCCATACCTTGCCAGAACTTCAGAGCTTGGTGCCAAACCAAGGGCTCCCATTACGTGGGAGTGACGTCATCACACAGCTGGAACGCACGAACCCGGAGGAAGACCTCAGCCCTCTCAGGGGTGAAATTGCGCCAAGGGAGGGCTTTGTTCTAAGGTAAGTATTCATAAGTATGCGATGCAGCACATTATACAATTGCATTATAGGTTTTGTTTTTTTTTTTTTTACCAGCCGCGGTTTACAACCGCTTTAAGAGGGGAAGTGGCTGTTTCCTGCTGACATTTTATCTCTAGTGTAGCAACAAATGTGCAATGGTTTGTACATGTGTGGTTAGGTTTGTTTCATGTACCTAAAAGTTGCAACAGGCTGGATTTCAAAGCATAAACATATCATAAATGCTGTTTGCTTTCAGTCTTCTATATACAGATAAAGACATTTCTCTGATTATCTACAAGCAATGGATCACCAATTAAAAAAAATGCAAAACATAGAATCTCTGTTATCAACCTCTTGATTCCCTTGTAATGCATATGTGCGGTGGCAAAGAGGGTGGGCTTTAACAGACACACACCTTACCATGTGCGTCTATGTCTATGGCATAGGTCTCTGTGCCAAGAGCATGCTCACTGCACACTCCCAGCACAGAGACCGAGCTGTAAAAGACAGCCTGAACCAATGATTGGGAATCGGTGGGATCTCAATCATGTGACTACGGTGACAGCCAACCACACAGGCCACATAATTAAGCAGGCATTCCCGCCCTGAGCTGCAAGCAGGCAGGGGGCAGGGATTTAGCGCCACACAATGCACAGCACAAAGCTGAGTGTAATCTGAGATCTGAAAAGAGAATGGACACACCCCCCTTTACTCATAGAGAAGCATGCGCAGCTGAGGTTGTCAATCACCTGCTGTGTGCTGGGGGGGTGGAGCCATCTTCATGGATTGCCTGGCGTCAGGATAAACTGTCACAAGTGATTAATGCAAATAGCAGAGGAAGGAGAGAGCAAACAGGATTCGCACTACGTGCTATATGTCAGTATTTCTCAACTCCTCAAGGCGCCCCAACAGGTCATGTTGTCAGGATTTCCCTCAGATGAAACGGCTGTGGTAATTACTAAGGCAGTGAAACCGATCAAATCACCTGTGTAAAATAATGGAGGGCCTGAAAACATGACCTATTGGGGCAACTTGAGGACTGGAGTTGAGAAACACTGCTACAGACTGAGGTAAGTATAGTCCATAGCTCCCAACTGTCCCTGATTTCGAGGGACTGTCCCTCTGTCCCTTCTTCCTCCGCATTTGTCCCTCATTTTGGTCTGATCTATAGAGTTGTATATAAAATGCACTTTTTTATCTTTCAAAAAGTGTTTCCCAGAGCTAAACCTTCCATCCAATTTCTAAATTGCTGCATTTGTACATTTTAAAAGCCAATATAAAGGAATAGTAGTGGTAAAAAAAGTCCTTGTGGATTTAATTAACCCTTTTTTTTTGTTAATTCTCCTTTAAGGGGGTGTGGCAGGGGGTGTGTCCTATGCCTACATATGTTTGTTAGTAGGTGTCCCTCATTCCCATCTCAAAATGTTGGGAGGTATGATACTCTATAAAAGGATATGCTTTGTTCATTTTTCATTTCTGGGGTTTACAACTACATTAATATTCCTAATTATACTAAAAACCCTCAAACGATATTCTTTCTGAAAGCAGAGGACCTATAGAATAAAAAGTTGAAAGTGACAATGCAGTATGTTGCATGACATTTGCACACCTGCTTATATCTATCTATTCTATCTATTCTATCTATTCATTCTATCTATTCTATCTATCTGCACCTGGGCTGGGTGTAGTGGGTGCCAACAACCAAAGGCCACAACATACAGAACAAAAATCCAGAGGGTTGCAGCGTGTTCAAATATTTATTGTAGACAGAAAAAAAATTCACATGTTTTTCTGTTACATTGTAACAGCTTCGACCATTGCTTAGGCAAGAACTAATCTAATTACTAAGTAACAAACCAATCCAATTTCAACAAACACAGATTGAAACTATATGAAAGAACCAGCAGGTATCAAATGAGTAACGAATGACACATTAGCTGACATCTTTTTGAAGATGTCTATGAATCAGTGTTGTTCCCCCCCTTGTCTGCCTGGAAATCAAACGCCTTCAGTCATTTTTGTACAGATTGAATGTACAATTACTCATTATCAGCAAGCCCCCAGGATGTGGAACACATTTTCATAGCTCCCAACTGTCCCTGATTTCGAGGGACTGTCCCTGATTTGGAGCAATGTCCCTCTGTTCCTCTTTCCTACTTGTTTGTCCCTCATTTTGGTCCGATCTATATAGATGTATATAAAATGTACATTTTATCTTTCAAAAAGTGTTTCCCAGTGCTAAACCATTCATCCAAATTATAAATTGCTGCATCTGTAAATTTTAAAAGCCAATCTAAAAGGTATAGTAGTGGTAAAAAAAAAGTCCCTTGTGGATTCAATTAACCTTTTTTTTGGTTAATTCTCCTTTAAGGGGGTGTGGCAGGGGGCGTATCCTATACCTACATACATTTACTAGTAGGTGTCCCTCATTCCCATCTCAAAATGTTGGGAGGTGTGTATTTTGCCTGGTTTCACATGGGCGTTCTCTCTCCCTGCTGATCCCTGCTGAGCAGGCGGATGACAGGTCCGTGAATAGCAGAGCAGACATGAACACAGCCCCACTCTTCTCTATAACCTGTCCATTTCCATCTGATTATCATCCGATCCAGTCCACCGGTTGGATGGGGAACGGATCCCCGTGCATCTGTTTTTGGCAGACAGGATTGGATCGGATGCCAGTCCATAGAGAGCTATGGATGGACCAATCAGGTTCGCCTGAAAAACTGACTGGCAGACACGATCGTACAGCCCTGTAGCCTAAAGCTTCGTACACACAGTACGATTGTTGGCCAACCGACCATCTGATTTTTGTCAAAAGGGCGTGTGCCAAGATCTTGTCTTGCATACTAACGTTTCACAAATTGTCATGCCACAAACACAAACGTAGTGACGTACTACGAGGAATTTCAGCTCTTGAGCGCCACCCTTTGAACCCCTTCTGCTAATTTCATGTTTGGTGAGCATTGATTCCAAGCATGCGTGTTTGTACTAAAAAGATTAGACCCCTGCGCTTATGGTGAAAATAAAAAATGAGGAGCTGCAGCCACTATCAATAAATCCACCCTAAGGTAAATCTAGAAGTAATGTGAAAAAGAGGGGATAGGTATGGCGCTGCTCTTATAAGAGGTCACCTACAACCTCTAAATACTTGAGGGGTGTGTGTGTCACAGGTGCATTTAATGCAAAAGTAGAAGTGCAGAAAATAAATATCTGTATATTCACAAAAATCCACAAAAAAATCCTACTGTGTAAACTTCCTAAGCGCTCATATATAATGCATATTGTTATGTTCAAACAAAAATAAAATAAACACAATCCTGTGCAAAACCTGAAATTCAAAGTGACATTTCTGTGCAAAAAAATCCAACATATATGACTGGTGTATACTGTTGCTGTGAAGCTGGGTTCAGAAATATGCATATACCGTCCTTAAACCCTGGTGTATAAAAAAAGTCCAATAAAGTGACAATATGCTCCTTCAAATTGTTCTGTGCTTCTTGGAAAACACAGAGCCCCATAAGAAATGCACTCACCGCTATTATTCACCCCACAAGGAGGTATTTCACCTTCACAGTATAAGCCACTGTGTAGCCTGTGGAGTGGGAGGAAACTTCCTGTCCTGTGTTCTCCAAGTGCGTCCTTGTCTGCGATGTAAGTGGTCTCCTCACTGATAACCTCTTAGATGTTGTCCACATGTAGAGAGGAAAGAGACTCCATAGTGTGATACCGTACAAATATCCAAAAATGTATTAATAATACTGATGGGTACTCACATTTAATAAAAATCATTAAAAGTGAAAACAGTGTTTAAAAACAGGAAACCAGAGCGATCCGCGCTCCACGGCTTGAAACCGGAAGTGATGCAACAACTCTGTATAGTCCCGCCCTACGCGTTCCGTCAATGGGACGTCATCACCGCTGTTTTAGAGCAAGTTTTTTTTTACTTTGGTTTATTCTATTTTTTGGGGGAGGGGGATATTTTCCCCCTGAAATATTTTTGACATTGTCAATGTGTGTCGTTTGTAGGTTGTTTCACTTTGATTTAATTGTCTGTGCTGCATTATTTTGCAAAATCTTCCTCAAGATGGGATTAATGTTTAACTCCTTAATAGATGTCCGTTTGTGGGTGCACTCCTGTTAATTTCCTTTGCAAAATGGTCAGACCTCAAAACCATAGTCTGTTAGTGTCTCAAATTAACATACATGTGTTTTTTGCATTCCTTGCTCTTTTCCAAGTCCTGTTTTGTTGACCAATAAAATTTCTAGCAAATTTTATGTTTTATGTGTTTAGTTAATTTTCATGCAACAGATTTCCCAGCTGCAGCTTAACTAGGCTGATTGGCATGGAAAAACAAAAAAAGGTGTGATTTGTCTACAAGCTACTTTCCTGGTGCCTTCATGATAGCATAAGCATGGATTGTGTGTATGCTGCCATGGATAGGCACCAGGAAAGGAAAAAACAAAACGGTAAGTATTCAATTTCCCATTTTAGCGCAGTGGTGCTCAGCCTCAGTCCTCAAGTACCCCCGATAGGACATGTTTTGGGAATTTATCTTGGCTAAAATAGCTGTCCAAAATACCAAGCCATTGACTGTGATTTAAAGCATCTGTGCAAAATGAAGGAAAACCTGCAATCATGGCCTGTTGGGGGTACTTGAGGACAGGGTTGAGAACCACTGATTTAGAGCACTGAGCTAAAATCGAGCTCCAGATAATCCTATTCTAATTGTGGGCATTTAAGGGAAACCAAGTGAGTGTTAGAACCCCTGCTTGTCTTTTTTAAGTTGGGCTTTGTGTCCCTTTACTTAAAATTGGCTTCACATCCTGTCACATAGCAAACAGGAAGTGAGGGTAAAACCCTACCAATGTCTTTCCTTGGGGACACACAGGTCAATCTAACTAGTGTCCCCATTAAGCAAATTGCACTCTAGCACTTTGTTGTGTACACCCCACATTATTAGGTATTTTGGGGTTTAATAAAGGCAAATCCACTCTGCAATACAAGTGTACTCGCTGTAAATCTGAGGGGAAGCACTAGTGATTTTATCATGCAATCATGTAGAAGCAAAGATACAGATTTTTTTTTTCTTGCATGCCCCCCTCAGATCTCTAGCAACTGCACTTCCAAGTGCACTTGTAGTGCAAAGTGGATTTGCCTTTAGGAAATAAACCCCAAAGTCCAAGATACCTAATAATTTGGGGTGTACGGAGAAAAAGTTCCCTAATGGGAAAACTATTTAGATTGACCTGTGTGTCTCCAAGGAAAGACATTGGTAGGGTTTTACCCTCACTTCCTGTTTGGCTATTTGACAGGAAGTGAATAAATTTGAAGGAGAAAGGGTGAAGACACCTCCCAAATTTTGCCACTATCAGGGGTGCAGACATCCCCAAAAACTGACAAGACTTCTAATCCCTCTGCACTCTATCCCCAAGGAAAAATAAGAAAGGATTTCATTTAGTTTAACTTTGTAAAGACACAAGGGGGAGTGGAGACCGAGCTCTAAGATGGATGCCTGAGCTAGGAGCACCGCTCGGCCGCCGGAGAGAATAGTAATACATTCGAACCCACCGGCACCATCCACATCCAAAACAGCCACCACCGACCCTCCAAACCCTGCTGCATACGCAGGGTATGCCGAGGCAACTAAAGAACCCGCAGAAGCCACAAAAGATGAAGAGCTTCACAGTGCGCGGGCCACAATAAAATGGCGACGGTGCGCAAGTAAAACCACCGGAACACCAGGCCACGATGCCAGCTAACGGCCGCTCAGGATCTCATAAGCAGCCCCTCGCAGCCATATCACACAGCGGATCCTCTTCTGGGATTTCTAGTCCCTCCACAAGCAGAAACTGAGGGTTACCTCACTGTACAGGCCACTGATAGACCCAGATATGGAGGTAAGCGGGCCTACTGACACAGAGAAAGCCACACTGTATAACCTGCACAACCACATAGCAACCTTCCCCACCTCAAACAGGCCGGTGTTTGACACTGTACTGAAGGAAATGCTGATGTCCCTGAAGGCTTCCCTGCACGCTGACATGACAGCTGGGATAAATCACTGCCAGAGAAAAGTGCAAGCCACAGGTGGCAGGGTAGATTACATAGAAAAGAAAATGAGTGAATACTAGGGATGAGCTTCGTGTTCGAGTCGAACCCATGTTCGTCTCGAACATCGGCTGTTCGGTCGTTCGCCGAATTGCGAACGATAAGGGCCGTTCGTGCCAAATTCGTGTGGCGCGTCATGGCCCATAATTCACTGCGGCATCGCAGTGCATTGCTGGCTGATGATTGGCCAAGCATGCACTATGACCCGCATGCTTGGCCAATCACAGCGCCGCCTGAACAGAGAGCCGTAATTGGCCAAAGCCAAGGAGGCTTTGGCCAATTATGGCTCAGGGGGTTTAGTACACGCCCCACACTATATAAGGCCGCCTGCACGGCGGCCCTGTGTAGTGTGTGTTCCAGCATTCATTGAGAGAGAGAGAGACAGACAGTGACATTTGATTTGAGTTAGATAGATTAGGCAGAACAGTCAGTCAGTTAGCTGCACTTACAGTGTATTGTGTATATATATGCATCCCAGGTGTTGCATATATATATATACACTGTATTCAGTTTAGCTAGATCCGTTCCTGTTATCTTCCTACTGACAGGCAGGCTTGCCTTGTTACAGTATTTACAGCTACCTGAAGAAAATTGCTGGTGTTCTTTTGATCCTATTAGTACCACAGTCAGGCAGCTAGACTATTTACAGTTAGTGCAGTGCGTCCTGCTCACAGTGTTCAGCTAGATCCGTTCCTGTTATCTTCTTACTGAAAGGCAGGCTTGTCTTGTTACTGTATATACAGCTACCTGAAGAAAATTACTGGTGTTCTTTTGATCCTATTAGTACCACAGTCAGGCAGCTAGACTATTTACAGTTAGTGCAGTGCGTCCTGCTCACAGTGTTCAGCTAAAACTACAAGTTAGTGGGGTGCGTCCTGCTCACAGTGTTCAGCTAAACCTACAAGTTAGTGGGGTGCATCCTGCTCACAGTGTTCAGCTAAACCTACAAGTTAGTGTGGTGCGTCCACCTTACAGTGTTCAGCTAAACCTACAAGTTAGTGGGGTGCGTCCTGCTCACAGTGTTCAGCTAAACCTACAAGTTAATGGGGTGCGTCTACCTCACAGTGTTCAGCTAAACCTACAAGTTAGTGGGGTGCGTCCTGCTCACAGTGTTCAGCTAGATCCGTTCCTGTTATCTTCTTACTGACAGGCAGGCTTGTCTTGTTACAGTATATACAGCTACCTGAAGAAAATTACTGGTGTTCTTTTGATCCTATTAGTACCACAGTCAGGCAGCTAGACTATTTACAGTTAGTGCAGTGCGTCCTGCTCACAGTGTTCAGCTAAACCTACAAGTTAGTGGGGTGCGTCCTGCTCACAGTGTTCAGCTAGATTCGTTCCTGTTATCTTCTTACTGACAGGCAGGCTTGTCTTGTTACAGTATATACAGCTACCTGAAGAAAATTACTGGTGTTCTTTTGATCCTATTAGTACCACAGCCAGGCAGCTAGACTATTTACAGTTAGTGCAGTGCGTCCTGCTCACAGTGTTCAGCTAAACATACAAGTTAGTGGGGTGCGTCCTGCTCACAGTGTTCAGCTAAACCTACAAGTTAGTGGGGTGAGTCCTGCTCACAGTGTTCAGCTAGATCCGTTCCTGTTATCTTCTTACTGACAGGCAGGCTTGTCTTGTTACAGTATATACAGCTACCTGAAGAAAATTACTGGTGTTCTTTTGATCCTATTAGTACCACAGTCAGGCAGCTAGACTATTTACAGTTAGTGCAGTGCGTCCTGCTCACAGTGTTCAGCTAAACATACAAGTTAGTGGGGTGCGTCCTGCTCACAGTGTTCAGCTAAACCTACAAGTTAGTGGGGTGAGTCCTGCTCACAGTGTTCAGCTAAACCTACAAGTTAGTGGGGTGCGTCCTGCTCACAGTGTTCAGCTAGATCCGTTCTTGTTATCTTCTTACTGACAGGCAGGCTTGTCTTGTTACAGTATATACAGCTACCTGAAGAAAATTACTGGTGTTCTTTTGATCCTGTTAGTACCACAGTCAGGCAGCTAGACTATTTACAGTTAGTGCAGTGCGTCCTGCTCACAGTGTTCAGCTAAACCTACAAGTTAGTGGGGTGCGTCCTGCTCACAGTGTTCAGCTAGATCCGTTCCTTTTATCTTCTTACTGACAGGCAGGCTTGTCTTGTTACAGTGTATACAGCTACCTGAAGAAAATTACTGGTGTTCTTTTGATCCTATTAGTACCACAGTCAGGCAGCTAGACTATTTACAGTTAGTGCAGTGCGTCCTGCTCACAGTGTTCAGCTAAACCTACAAGTTAGTGGGGTGCGTCCTGCTCACAGTGTTCTGCTAAACCTACAAGTTAGTGGGGTGCGTCCTGCTCACAGTGTTCAGCTAAACCTACAAGTTAGTGGGGTGCGTCCTGCTCACAGTGTTCAGCTAAACCTACAAGTTAGTGTGGTGCGTCCACCTCACAGTGTTCAGCTAAACCTACAAGTTAGTGCGGTGCGTCCACCTCACAGTGTTCAGCTAAAGCTACCTGTAGAAGGTTGGTGGTGTTCTCATACTACAGGCAGGCAGTTGATTTTGCTAGCTGCAGTATCAGTACATATATATATATATATATATATATATATATATATATATATATATATATCCCAGCTTAGTGCAGCTACAGGCCATTAGTATGTCTGGAAGGCCAAGAAGGAGAGGCAGACAGTCACAAGCCAATAAGAGAGGGCAAGCACGCTCTGTGTCTAGTGCTGGTTGTGGAGATGGTGCATCCTCATCAGCACGTGGCCGTGGGACACGCTTGGCCTTTTTTTCGGCAGCTGGCCGTGTTGAGCCGCAACATGCGGAAGACTTGGTCGAGTGGATGACCAAGCCATCCTCATCCTCCTCATCCTCTCTCACCCATGCCCAGGGTACTTTGTCTGGCAAAGCAGCGGCCTCTTCCCTCGGCTCAATGTCATCAGTGACTCCTTCCCTAGCCCCACCATGTCCTCCTGAGGAGTCCCTCGAACTGTTTGACCACAGTGTTGGGTACATGCTCCAGGAGGATGCCCAGCGTTTGGTAGGCTCTGAAGGTGATACTGAGCTCGATGAAGGCAGTAACATGAGCACGGACAGAGGGGGTGCCCAAGTAGGACAGCAATCTGGCAGTCATGCTCCCCCTGCTGCAGCATACTGCCAGGTTTGCTCCAGTGATGAGGAGGGAGGGGATGATGAGGTCACTGACTCAACGTGGGTGCCTGATAGGAGAGAGGAGGAGGAGGAGGAGGTGGCACATCACCAACAAGGCAGGATGCCCTCCAGGGGCCAGCCTAAGGGCAGCACATTGACTGCATCACACCCCAAAGCTCCACATGTGCAGGGCGCTGCAGTCTCTGCGCGTTATTCAAAAAGTTCTTTGGTGTGGGCCTTTTTTGAGATGAGTGCATCAGATCGCACCGCTGCTATTTGCAACATATGTCTCAAGGGTATCTCGCGTGGCCAAAACATCTCCCGCTTGGGTACCACATGCTTGACCAGACATATGTTGACCTGCCATGCAGTTCGTTGGCAAGCGTATCTAAAAGACCCACACCAAAGAACAAAGAGGACCTCTCCTTGCTCCTTATCAGCTGAGATTTCCAACCCCACTATACCTTCAGTCCTCTCTGAGACCTGCACTGAGAGGAATGAAGGTGTAGAATTAGGTGTGTCACAGCCATGTACTTGTGGGCAATCTGCTTTTGGTACACCGACGTCAGATTGTACCAGGCAAATTTCCCTGCCCCAGCTGCTGCACCGCCGAAAGAAGTTTGCTCCCAGCCATCCACATGCCCAGCGGTTGAATGCTAGCTTGGCAAAATTGCTAGCACTTCAACTGCTGCCTTTTCAGTTGGTAGACTCTGCCCCCTTCCATGAGTTTGTGGAATGTGCGGTTCCTCAGTGGCAGGTACCCAAACGCCACTTTTTCTCACGGAAGGCGATTCCGGCTCTCTACCGGCATGTGGAAGGCAATGTCCATGCCTCGCTGGACAGGGCGGTCAGCGGTAAGGTGCATATTACCGCTGACTCATGGTCCAGCAGGCATGGACAGGGACGTTACCTAAGTTTCACGCCGCATTGGGTGACTCTGCTAGCAGCTGGGAAGGATGCAGGACAAGGTGCAGTAGTGTTGGAGGTTGTTCCGCCACCACGCCTCCAAAATGCTAATGATTGTGACACACCTCTCTCCTCCACCCCCTCCTCTTCTTCTTCCTCCATGGCCTCTTCCTGTGCTTTGTCCTCGGAACCAGCGGTGCTCCATAGCCGTTCAAGGGGCTACGCAAGTACACAGGCCAAAAGATGCCATGTGGTGCTTGAGCTGGTGTGCTTGGGGGACAAGAGCCACACTGGGGCAGAGGTTCTGTCAGCTCTGCAGGGGCAGGTTCAGAGGTGGTTGACGCCATGCCAACTTAAGGCAGGAATGGTGGTTTGCGACAATGGCACCAACCTCCTCTCTGCCCTCCGACAGGGACAAATGACCCATGTGCCCTGTTTTGCTCACGTCCTTAACTTGGTGGTGCAGCGGTTCTTGGGCAGGTACCCGGGCTTACAGGATGTCCTGAGGCAGGCCAGGAAAGTCTGTGTGCATTTCTGCCGGTCATATAATGCCAGTGCTCGGCTGACGGACCTCCAAAAGGAGTTTAACCTGCCCAAGAACTGCCTAATCTGTGACATGCCCACCAGGTGGAACTCAACGTTGGCCATGCTGCAGCGGCTTTACACGCAGCAGAGGGCCATCAATGAGTACCTGTGCGACTATGGCACCAGGACAGGTTTTTTTCCCCACGCCAGTGGGCCATGATCAGGGATGCATGCACTGTCCTGTCACCATTTGAGGAGGTCACGAGGATGATGAGCAGTGACAGTGCATGCATCAGTGACACTGTCCCCCTTGTCCACCTGTTGGAGCACACGCTGCGTGGAATAATGGACAGGGCACTTGAGGCAGAACGGAGGCAGGAAGAGGAGGACTTCCTTAGCTCTCAAGGCCCCCTTTATCCAGACAGTGTTCCTGCGTGCCCGCCGATCACACAGGAAGAGGACGAGGAGGAGGAGGAGGAGGAGGAAGATTGTGTCAGTATGGAGGTGGAGCCTGGCACTCAGCATCAGCAGCAGTCTTTAAGGGATCAGTCCCAAGAAACACATGGACTTGTACGTGGCTGGGAGGAGGTGGCTGCGGACCATGTCATCCTTAGTGACCCAGAGGACTCCGGACCGAATGCCTCAGCAAACCTACGCTGCATGGCCTCCCTGATCCTGCAAAGCCTGCGTAAGGATCCTCGTAGTTGTGGTATCAAGGAGAAGGACCAATACTGGCTGGCAACCCTCCTTGATCCACATTACAAGGGTAAGGTTGCGGACCTTATCTTGCCATCGCAGAGGGAGCAGAGGATGAAACATCTTCGGGAGGCCTTGCAGAAAGGTCTGTGCAACGCGTTCCCAGAGACTGGGAGGTTACAAACTCCTGTTTCTGGACAACGTGTTGCTGAGGCTTCGGTCAGTCAAAGAAGGAGCGGTGGAGAAGGTGGCCGTCTGACCGATGCGTTCAGACAATTATTTTGTCCGCAGCCCCAAGGTATGATCGGTTCCAGCAACCATCGCCAGCGTCTGTTTTACATGGTGCAGGAATACCTAGGGGCAAGATCAGACTTGGACACCTTTCCCACCGAAAATCCTCTGGGTTACTGGGTCTTGAGGATGGATCACTGGCCAGAGCTTGCACAGTATGCAATTGAGCTACTGGCCTGTCCTGCATCCAGCGTTCTTTCGGAACGCACATTCAGTGCTGCTGGAGGCTTTGTAACCGATCACAGGGTGCGTCTGTCCACCGACTTGGTCGATCGACTGACCTTCATAAAAATGAATCAGTCTTGGATCATCACCAGCTACCAAGCACCTGATGCTGATGTAACCGAATAATTTTTTTTGAAATCTCAGATCCCTTCAAAGACTGCCTATGCTGATGCTGAGTGACTATCCCTGAGTAATTATCCTCTTCCTCCTCAATGATCACGCTGATAGCTTGTAAGAACATTTTTGGTTCTGGGCGCCACCACCAGTGCCTAAGGCACAATTTTTCAGCCCCTGTTTAACAGGGGCGTGTAATTACAATTTTTGATGCAATACTTTGCAGCAGGGCTCGTTCCTGCGTTCCAACTAGAGTGTCTGTGAGGGGTTGCAGTGTTGTGGCACCAGCACCAGTGCCTAAGGCACAATTTTTCTGCCCCTGTTTAACAGGGGCGTGTAATTACAATTTTTGATGCAATACTTTGCAGCAGGGCTCGTTCCTGCGTTCCAACTAGAGTGTCTGTGAGGGGTTGCAGTGTTGTGGCACCAGCACCAGTGCCTAAGGCCCAATTTTTCAGCCCTTGTTTAACAGGGGCGTTTAATTACAATTTTTGATGCAATACTTTGCAGCAGGGCTCGTTCCTGCATTCCAACTAGAGTGTCTGTGAGGGGTTGCAGTGTTGTGGCACCAGCACCAGTGCCTAAGGCACAATTTTTCTGCCCCTGTTTAACAGGGGCGTGTAATTACAATTTTTGATGCAATACTTTGCAGCAGGGCTCGTTCCTGCGTTCCAACTAGAGTGTCTGTGAGGGGTTGCAGTGTTGTGGCACCAGCACCAGTGCCTAAGGCCCAATTTTTCAGCCCTTGTTTAACAGGGGCGTGTAATTACAATTTTTGATGCAATACTTTGCAGCAGGGCTCGTTCCTGCATTCCAACTAGAGTGTCTGTGAGGGGTTGCAGTGTTGTGGCACCAGCACCAGTGCCTAAGGCCTAATTTTTCAGCCCCTGTTCAACAGGGGCATGTTATTATAATTCTTGATCTAATATTTCACAGCAGGGCCCATTTCTGCACCCACCAAGAGCGAGTGAGGACTTACAGTGTTGTGGCACCAGCACCACCACCACCACCACCACCACCAAAGGCCCAGTTTTTCTGCCCCTGTTTAACAGGGGCATGTAATTACAATTCTTGATCTAATATTTCACAGCAGGGCCCTGTGAGGGCTTACAGTGTTGTGGCCACAACAACACCTAAGGCCAAAATTTCTGCTGAGTATATAGGGCAGGCCCCTACTTTCAAACATCTAACTTACAAACGACTCCTACTTGCAAACGGAAGGAGACAACAGGAAGTGAGATGAAATCTACCCCTAGGAAGGGAAATTCTCTCCTGTAAGAGTTAATATGGGAAAAACATTTCTCCTTTCCACTGATGCTTTCCAATCCTTGATCCACAAAAAACCCCAAATTTTCAAAAAACATTTGTCATTGGGACAAAAGGTGAGGTGAAATCTTCTGAAGAGGAGGAAAGACAGCAAAACAAATGTCACAGGGGTGATAACCCTTCCCTTTGTTTTCCAAAAAGCTTAAAAAAGATTTTTTGGCTGGAGCTAAACACGTTAAAAATGTACCCGTTCAAAATTACAAACAGATTCTACTTAACAACAAACCTACAGTCCCTGTCTTGTTTGCACCGCCTGTATACTGCTGTTCAGTGTATATAGGGCCTGGTGGCCCCACACCTTTCCTTATTTTAATTTGGGTGCGGGGTTCCCCTTAATATCCATACAAGACCCAAAGGGGGTGGTAATGGACTGGGGGGTACCCATGCCGTTTGTCTCACTGATTTTCATCCATATTGCCAGGACCCGACATTACATTAAAGCCGCAAGCAGTTTTAAATGAGATTTTTTCCTTTAAAAATGACATTTGGTGCAGGGACTGTTCTAAACATGGGAAACATGCGCCACTTTACAGGCATACTATAGGCACCCCCCAGGTACGATATTTAAAGGAATATTTCACTTTTTTTTTTTTTACTTTAAGCATCATTAAAATCACTGCTCCCGAAAAAACGGCCGTTTTTAAAAGTTTTTTTTGCATTGATACATGTCCCCTGGGGTAGGACCCGGGTCCCCAAACCCTTTTTAGGACAATACCATGCAAATTAGCCTTTAAAATGAGCACTTTTGATTTGGAACGTTTGAGTCCCATAGACGTCAATGGGGTTCTGGTGCGAACCGAACCGGGGGGTGGTCGGCTCATCCCTAGTGAATACACATCATCCTTTAACACATTAGTAGATGCCCATAGCAACCAAAGTGAGGAAATAGCCTTGTTGAAGAGAAAAGTGGCAGATTTGGAAGATAGATCCAGAAGGAACAACATAAAAATCAGGGGATTCCCTGAAACCATACCTGCCACCCAGTTGCTACCATACACCCAGGCACTATTCTCCACATTGCTACCCACCCTGTCAGCACAGGCTCTCATAGTGGATCGATTTCGCCACATCCCAGAACATTCCTTCCTTCCTTCCAGAAAACACTCCTAGGGATGTGCTTCTTAGGGTACACTACTACCACGTCAAGGAACAAATTTTAATGGCGTCACGTAGAGCTGAAAACAAACATCCACAATATGCAGAGCTACAATTGCTCCCAGACCTATCCAGACACACGCTCCAGCAACCCCACAACCTGGTGACAATAACAAAGGCATTAAGGAACCACAAGATACTCCACAAGTGGAAATACCCAGCTAAACTTTCTGTCACCCACAACGGAGCCACAATCTTAATTTCTACTCTGGAGGAAGGCATTGCTGCTCTACACCAATGGGGAATACTACCTGACCAAGCCCTACAAGATACGTCCGTCCCACTACCAAGTCCATTGTAAGAGGATTGGCAGGTGGTCTCACGCAAACATTCTACCAAAAAGAACGCCGGTGGCAGCTCGTGAGTTAATTGCATAATACATCACACATGTCTCTTCGGACACAGGGGTTCCAAATTATCATCCCTGTTCTCTCCCTCCAGATTCTTCAAAGCAGTTACGTCTGCACATGGATCAGTTCAAAGATATTTTTCTTATTTTGTTCTTTACATCCCTCCCATTAACTATGTTCTTTTTTTATTACCATTGTTCTGTATGCACCATGTTTGAAGCACACCAACCAGCAGTAAAAACAGTCTACACCCCTACTGTGGACATCCAGCCTACTCTGGACACATCCGGAAGAAGCTCACCACCCTTGGAAGACAGTTAGTGGTCACAGTGAGTAAATGCACTACACGGCAACGTAGTATAACCCAACCCTCCTTCATCATGACCATTAACTGCCTTTCAATTAATGCCAAGGGACTGAACCACCCCGCAAAAAGACTCTCCATGTGGTCTTAAGCCAGGAAACACAAGTCAGATATTCTATGTGTCCAGGAGACTAATTTCCAAGAGACTAAAACTCTGAAATGCTCACACAGAGACTACCCCCGTGTGTTTTTGGCATGTACACCTGGACATAAAAAAGGGGGCCTGTTACTAGCGTTAAGAAACACCTTATCCTTCCAGCACAAAGAAACCATCCTTGATGCTAATGGACGGTACATCATACTAAAAGGAGATATTAACTTAAACCCATATGCTGGTGTCACTATATGCCCCAAACTCGCACCAAATGAGTTTCTTAAGCAGATTGTGTAAAAAGATCCGATCTCAACAATATGACAATCTCATCATCTGTGGAGACTTCAAGCTAATTGTTGATCCAAAAATGGACACTTCCGCTCACAAAGTGAACAGCTCTACATACCTGAGCATAACAATCCACAATGCAGACACGTTTTTGACATGTGTAGATGTCTCCATGCAAACGAAAAGGACTACACCTTTTTCTCCCACAGACATTGTTCATACTCACGCATCTAATTGTTGATCCAAAAATGGACACTTCCACTCACAAAGTGAACAGCTCTAAATACCTGAGCATAACAATCCACAATGCAGACACGTTTTTGACATGTGTAGATGTCTCCATGCAAACGAAAAGGACTACACCTTTTTCTCCCACAGACATTGTTCATACTCACGCATTGATTAATTTTTAACGGACAAATGGTTATTACAAAAAGTAACGTTCGCACAGATCCAGGACATTACATGGTCGGACCATGCAGCTATAACTATTGCTATCAACGATCAAGTTGTCTCCTCTTCCCCACAGATTACTGCAGGAACTCCGAATCTCCACTATAATCTCGCAACATCTCCAAAATTTCTTTCTAAACAATGTAGATTCTGTAGAGGATCCGTTCACTCTCTGGAGTGCCCATAAGGCATACATGAGAGGTATCCTAATACAAATCGGTGCTAGAGAAAAGAAACGCCACACAGCAAACACACGCTACACACCCTAGAAACACAAAACAAAAACTCACCAAACCCAAACCTAGCCCAAAAACTCTCCCATCTAAGAGAGAATCTGAGAGAACTTTTATCTCAGCAATATGACCAACACCTACGACGCCTAAAATTGAACTCCTATGTTAATGCCAATAGAGCAGGTAAATACTTAGCCAATAGAATCAAAGCTGCACACACCAAGACCAGGATTGCACACCTGATACATCCTACCCTCAAGCACAAAATTACTAATCCACAAGACATCGCCAACCAATTTGCAAGCTATTATAGTGATTTGTATAACATCCATTGGGACCCCTCGACCACCCAACCTACAACAGCTAACATACAAAAGTTCCTACAAAAACTCGACCTGCCTTCTCTCTCAGAGGCCCAAATTCTCTCAGTGAACTCTCCATTTAATACTTCCGAAATTCAATCAGTCATCGCAACATTACTAAATGGCAAATCGCCTGGACCTGATGGCTTTTCGAATGAATACTTTAAAATTTTTAGCTCCACCCTTGCACCACATATGCAAGTAGTCTTTAAAGCGACATTCTACCCAGAGATGCTGAAAGCCTATATAGTCACACTACCCAAACCCGGAAAGGAACCTAACAAACCACCCAACTTTCGACCTACATCTCTATTAAACACTGATATCAAAGTCAAGCCAAGCTAATAGCCAAAAGACTTGCAAATTCTATGCCATCTCTTTTTCAACACGAACAGATGGGCTTTGTGAAGGGGAGACAAACCTCAGATGCTACCAGGAGAATTATAAATATCCTACACCATGTTGAAAAAAAACAAAATGCCTTCTCTGCTGCTTTCTATAGACGCAGAGAAGGCGTTTGATAGAGTGCATTGGAAATGTATGTCCATGACACTGTCCAAGTTTGGTTTCTGTGGTCACATTTTGAATGCAGTCCTGGCCTTATACTTGTGCCCATCAGGTATATACATCAAACATGCTATCCACCACTTTTTACATAACCAATGGAACCCACCAGGGGTGTCCATTATCTTCGACAATCTTCAATCTAATGATTGTACCCCTGGCGGAGGCCATCAGAACACAAACCAAGATATCAGGTTTCCAGTTTGGAACCACCCCCCATGTCATTAACCTGTTTGCAGATGATGTTACACTACTACTAACAAACTCACTTACCTCACTACCTATGGTGCACGAGATGCTGAAAACCTTCGGCGAGATCTCATACTATAAGGTAAACTTCACAAAATCTTTAATCCTAAATTTAGGAGTGCCTAAGAAGGTCAGTGACACATTATAACAATCCCTTCCGTATAGCTGGAGTAAAAAGGGCATTCCATACTTAGGATTAACCTTGACTAGGGCCACAAGGTCACTAGCAGACCCTAACCTCCAACCCCTGCTAACTAAACTGGAAACCCAAACTAAAAACATTGCTAAACGAGAACTATCTTGGCTAGGCAGGCTTGCAGCATTTAAAATGTCAGTTCTACCACAAATCTTGTACATTTTGAGGGCACTCCCAATACCCATTCAAGCACATTACCTCAAATCTGTCTCTAGTCTTCAGTGGAAACTCCTGTGGGGTGCAAAAAAGGCAAGATGTTAACACACTAACCTAATGCCACATAAACAAGTAGGGGGGGGGGCAGGACTAGTAGATATACACGACTATATGTGGGCAACCAGACTTGATCAACTCAAATACTGGTTTTCAGCCAACAACACACCACTTTGGGTAGATATTGAAAGAACCCTAGCACCCACATCAGATCTCACAGCTCTCCTTATGGGTGATATTTGGAAGCCCTGGGACACTCAAGATATTCCTCCCACTATAAAGATATCCCTACAGGCCTGGAGATTCCTCTTCAACCAACACCAATTAATAGCCGCACAATAGATTACCAATTCCCCCTAAGTATACTAGAGGCCAATATACCTATGTTATACCTGGAACAGTTCCCAATCCACGGGATCGGCACTGTATGAGATCTACTAACGAACACTACCCCCAAAATCGGCAGAAAGCCTAATGAAGGAAAATGACCTGCCAACCCACATGCTCTTCACCTGTATTTGAGTGGTTCACTTTCTACACGCCCACCCCATTCCCATAATAAAAATACCATCCTTAGCATGGCAACACCTCACACTTGGACAATCAAAATGCAAAGGTATAACACTATACTACAACCTCCTAAAGGAAAAAAACTGTTCAGGAAAACGGCGGCACACTGGAAATGGGAAAAAGATATAGGTACCACATTTGCGGATAACCAATGGGAGTTTGCATTCCAAACTATCCAAAAATCATTACACTGTGTTAGCCACTGGGAACTAATGCTCAAGGTAACTAATAGATGGCAATACACCCCCTGTAGACTTGCAAAAATCTTTCCGAACACCTTACCCCTATTTTGGCGGAATTGTGGACACAAAGGTCACCTTCTCCACAAGTTCTGGGAATGCCCCAGCGTAACTAGCTTCTGGAACCAAGTATTCCAACTCATTTCATCACTTACAGGTATAATTACCCCCCCTAACCCGGCGTTGGCAATACTTCACATTGGCCTAGAGAACTTCCCGTTTACCATGAGATCTGTGGTGTCTCATATTCTCCTAGTGGCTAGATCCTTAATACTCCGCACTTTGAAAAATACCCCCATCATTAACATCACTGATGTAACCAGAATAGTTCAACAACACCACACCTTTGAACGCTTATTAGCAATTAATTCTCTCAAATATGAAAAATTTCACAAATTGTTGGAAATTTGGACAACCAAATATAAAATCGCATGAATATCTGAAGATAGGAACTAGTAACATATAGCTTGTTTTGCATAAACTGTATTTCTACTGCACGTTGAGTTAACCAGCAAGTAATGGTGTGTCCAAACACGAGTGCTTATTATTATTTTGATTATTTTCCTTTTTCTCCTCTGTATTGTTTGAAAAAATCAATAAACATCCTAATGATAAAAAAACAAAAAAACTGCAAAGACACATTCCTAAGTTCAACTGTGATGCATGTCAATGGCCCATTTAGACCTTGTTTAATAGAAAACAACAGTCCTGAAAATCTGCATCTGCTTTACTATTAATTTCCCTAAAAATTGGGTTCCTCTAGATCAGTGTTTCTCAACTCCAGTCCTCAAGGCGCACCAACAGGTCATGTTTTCAGGATTTCCACTATTTTGCACAGGTGATTTGATCAGTTTCTTTGCCTTAGTAATTACCACAGCCATTTCATCTGAGGGAAATCCTGAAAACATGACCTGTTGGTGCGCCTTGAGGACTGGAGTTGAGAAACACTGCTCTAGATGCATGACCGCTGTGTATGTGAGATGTGCAACTGCTGTGTGTGCGGAGGTATGTACCCGTGGTGCATATCTGGTTCCCTGAAGCGGCGGACAGCACACAGGAATGACATCACGCCCTTACAGGAAGTTGCTTGTACTGCTGCTAATTTCTTCCAACCACCATGTCCGGCTCACTGTTCTCTGAGGAAGAGATGATCATTATTTCCATTTGCATTTTGCATTTCCTTATATAAAAAAATATTTTTTTTTTAACATGGGATGGTGTTTGTGTGGGTCCCTAACACACATTCATACAGATAGGGCCAGTTTAAACAGGGAACAATTTCCCTACCAGCATGTTTTTATTGTGTGGGAGGAAACTGGAGTACCTGCAGTAAACCCATGCAGGCACAGGGAGAACATGCAAACTCCAGGCAGATGGTGGCAGATGGGATTTGAACCAGCAACCCTTTTTGCTGCTAGGTGAAAGTGCTAACCACTACACCACTGTGCTGCCCAAATATATATCTATAGATGTAGATTATTGTGTCCACCAGCAGAGAGAAAATACAAGTGGATCATGGCACATCAACATTCCAAATTTGGCACTTAACCACTTCTGAACCGCCGCACGCCAATATACGTCCTTACTTTGAAGAGGGATATTGTTCTTATGGCAGCAGCTAGCTGCCATAACCCCGGTATCCTCTTGTTCAGCCGGCGGTCCGCTTTCCGATAATAGCGGTCTCTGCGGAAAGCAGCGGACGACCCCTCTTCCGCCGCCGATAAAAGTGATCTCGCAGCGGGAGAGGGGCCCTCCACTGCTTGCCGGAGCTGTCGGCAGCGGCGGAGGCGATCGGATCCTTTCTGCTCTGTGGTATGGAGACGAGTGAGGGGAAGATGGTCCCCACCCGTCTCCATAGCATTGCAGGGCGGAAGCGACGTCAAAACATTCTTAAAGGGCTCTTTTTTTTTTTTTTTTTAATGACAAAATGTATTTATTTTTTTTTTTTGTTTTTGCATTTTAGTGTAAATATGAGATCTGAGGTCTTTTTGACACCAGATCTCATATTTAAGAGGACCTGTCATGCTTTTTTTCTATTACAAGGGATGTTTACATTCCTTGTAATACGAATAAAAGTGACACAATTTTTTTTTTAAAAGAACAGTGTAAAAATAAAAAATAAAAAGGTAAAATAAATAAGAAAAACATTTTTTTTAACGCGCCCTGTCCCTTCGAGTTCACGTGCATACCTGAGTAGGGCCTGCATATGAAAACGGTGTTCAAACCACACATGTGAGGTATCGACCAAGATCGGTTGGGCGAGAGCAATAATTCTAGCCCTAGATCTCCTCTGTAACTCAAAAAATGTAACCTGTAGAATTTTCTAAATGTCTCCTATGGGGTTTTTTAAGGGTAAAAGTTTGTCGCTATTCCACGAGCGGGCGCAATTTTGAAGCGTGACATGTTGGGTATCGATTAACTCAGCGTAACATTATCTTTCACAATGTAAAAAAAGATTGGTCTAACTTTACTGTTGTCTTATTTTTTAATTCAAAAAAGTGTATTTTTTCCAAAAAAAGTGCGCTTGTAAGACCACTGCGCAAATATGTTGTGACAAAAAGTATTGCAATGACCGCGATTTTATTCTCTAGGGTGTTAAAAAAAAATGTATAATGTTTGGGGGTTCTAAGTAATTTTCTAGCAAAAAAAAAACAGTTTTTAACTTGTAAACAACAAATCTCAAAAAGAGGCTCGGTCCTTAAGTAGTTAAGATGGTCATGCACTATGCAATCTGATTGGCCAATCTCTGTACAACTTGATATTTTGGCAAAATAGGTAATAGGAAGACGCAATTGAACAATTCTAATTCAAATTAGAGGAAATCAATCAGGCTCTTGCACTAAATCTAATTTATTTAACCACTTGCTTACTGGGCACTTAAACCCCCCTCCTGCCCAGACCAATTTTCAGCTTTCAGTGCTGACGCACTTTGAATGACAATTGCGCGGTCATACAACACTGTACTTAAATGAAATTATCATTTTTTTCCCACAAATAGAGCTTTCTTTTGGTGGTATTTAATCACAGCTGGGATTTTTATTTTTTGCTAAACAAACAAAAAAAGATGGAAAATTTTGAAAAAAAAAAAAAGATCATGTTTCATAGTTTTTGTTATAAAATTTTGCAAACAGGTAATTTTTCTCCTTCATTGATATGTACTGATGAGGCGGCATTGGTGGGCACTGATAGGCTGCACTGATGGGCACAGATAGGCACAGTTAAAGTGGCACTGATAGGCACAGTTAAGGCGGCACTGATAGGCACAGTTAAGGCGGCACAGATAAGGCGGCACTGATGGCCACGGATGGGCCCTGATGGGTGGCACTGATGGGTGGCCCGGATGGGTGGCACGGATGGGCACTGATAGGTACCACTGATAGGTGGCACTGATGGGTGGCACTGATGGGCACTAATGGGCGGCACTATTGGGCACTTGTGGGCACTGGTAGGTGACACTGATGGGCACTGATAGGTGGCACTGATGTGCAGCACTGTTGTTGAGGCACTGATTGTGGGCACTGATTGTGGGCACTGATAGGTGGCACTGTGGGCACTGATGGGTGGTGCTGGTGGGCACTGGTAGGCGGCACTTCTGCCTATTGCTAGGTGTCACTGGCAGGAGGCACAGGTGGGCACTGGTGATCTCCGTGATCGGGACTGATGTCCCTCTCACGGCCACCGGTGATCTGCTTTTTTTTCCTCCTCGCTGTCAGCGCGAGGAGAAAAAATAGCTGATTACTGGCTCTGTTGATATCACATGATCAGCTGTCATTGGCTGACAGCTGATCACGTGTTAAGGGGTCGGGATCGACCCCTTACTCTGATCTGTGATTAGGTGAGTCTCATAGACTCGCTGATCACAGAGCGCGCCGCACGCACCCTGAAGGGGGCGCGCAGGCCGCTCGTGCACGGGATGACGTCAATGGACGTCATCCCGGCAGAGCAGGTCCGCGCTGTTGCCGTCATTCGGCTATAGCGCCAATCTCAAGTGGTTAAGATCTAACTGATTGCAGTGTATGGTCACCTTTAAAGATCAAGATCTGAAAAAAATAATTTATTGGGTTTAGAAACACTTCTCTGTTCTTTGTAATGTATTGAAAGATTTGGGTAAAAATAGAAAAAAACACATTTCAAAGATATATTAGAAGTGATAGGAATGAGATTAGCATCAAAAGGGTTAATTAACTGGGAACACCTAATAATTGCCTAACAAGACACACCCAATGAGATGAAATTAACCAATTAGATTGGGCGTGCCCTATTATCAATGGGAAAACCGTGGTTACCCTAGCGACAGTTGCACTTTACATATTTATTATCGCTTTGCACTTCAAAGTGCGCTGTTTCGCGCGTTCGGTTAATGACTTTTCCGGCGCACCAATTAAGATATGAACCAGGCAGCACATTCATCTTAGTAAATCACCCCCCATTGTGTGCACTGCAATGTGCTGTAAGCGCTATAAGTAACAGCTGCTGACTGTGAAATTTCTCCTTGAAGAGTGATGCTGTGCTTATCTTTACAACATAAGAGGTTCAAGGTTACTGATGTATGCCAACGCCACAGATAATCGCAGAGATTTATATACTTGTATAGTTAATATTTATAGATATTTAAGTCTCACCACCATTTTTATCACTGTGTTGCTTTGCCCGAGGGGACAAAGCGCATATAATACTTAATCTTATATTTCTGTATGCTAAGCCTAGGTTTTAAAGGATAAGTTCAGCCAAAAATAAATCAATGCACATTTTTTTGCATGTAAATAATATGTGTATTTATTTTATTTTTATTTTTATGGAGTCTGTAAAGCATCGTACCAGTGATCAGCAGATCTGGTGCCATGCAGGTTTCCTGCAGATCTTTCTGTGTATCTGTGTGTCCATACATCCCGTACGGGCAGGCACTGGCAGATACACTGACAGGAAGTACCAATGAACCATCACGGTGCTCCACAGCGCCATGGTAGTTCATTGAGAACTACAAGCCGACAGCCGCTAAGGACTTTGGGGCTTGTAGTTCATTCACACAGAGAGCTCTGAGAATGAATGACGCAGCCGTGTGGGCGGAGCCCCGCACAGCCGCACTGATTTCAAAAAGTGACAGCTAGTACGGGGATCTTGTCCTCATACTACTGTCACGGGGGGTGGGGGGGGGGAATCGGGAGGCTGCAGCATTGGGAACATGTTACATGTTGGACCCTAAAAATGGCTGGAACAGGTTACATGTTCCCAAAGGTGAACTTATGCTTTAACAGCTTCAATACCGGACACTTTCACCCCAGGCCACACTTTTACACTTTTCACTTCCTGCCCAGGCAAAGTTTTTGTTTGTTTCTGTCAGAAAATTTTGTAAATAAGTAATTTTTCTCTTTCACTGATGTGCACTGATGAGGCGGCACTGATGGTCACTGATGAGATGGCACTAATATGCAGCACTGATAGGCGGAACTGATGGGCACTGATGAGATGGCACTAAGATGCAGCACTGATGAGCACTGATAGGCAGCACTGATGAGGCGGCACTTATGGGCACTAATAAGACAGCACTGAAGGGCACCGATTAGGTGGCACTGATATGGAGGCACTAATATGCGGCACTTATGAGCATTGATAGACGGCACTGATGGGCAGCACTGATGAGCAGGCACTGATGGGCACTGAAAGGCAGCACTGATTGGTGTTACTGATGGGCACTGATTGGTGTTACTGATGGGTACTGATTGGTGTCACTTGTGCGCACTGCTGGCACTGGATTGATGATTAGTGCCCTGATTATCTGTACAGTCTCCCCTGCGAGGAGATGCCGCTGATCCGCTCTCTGTCAGTGTGAGGCGAGGAGAGACAATAAACGGCACTTCCATATTTACATGTGACCGGCTATGATCGGATACAGCCGATCACATGGGTAAACGAGCCATGTCATCGGCTCTTGACCGAGACCAGGGTGGCACCGTGTCCTAGGAACACGAAGCGACTGCGATCTCCGCGCTGCGTACCGAGACTGGAACGAGAGGGGGTCCCGCCCGCCATCATTGTACTATACAGCGGGTGAGCGGTAGTTAATCTAGGGGCATAGTAATAAGGGGGTGGTGGCTGCGCTGTAATAGGGGGGAAGGGGGAGGAGTGGGGATCGACAGGGGGGTAGGACTATGCTAAAAAATAATAAAGATCATGTGACCGTGGTGAAATAAGGCAAACTCAACTATGGGTGTATAATCAAATACAATAAGAATATAAAAATGTAAGCACAAACACAATATATGTATATATATAAAATAAATATATATATACCAACAAAAATCATATGCAAGGATAGGTGAATCTACTAGGAAAAAGGCATAAATCCAAAGTCTATCGTGATAACATAATAAATACCTCCAATAACATTGCTAGAACCTTGTCTATAGCAAAAATATAAAATAATCAACAAATAAATCCACACGTGAAATAATAAATAATGTGAATACAAAGTGAAAAAAGGTGTCCATAAACAGTAGTCCCAGTGATTAGTGTTGGTGTCCCGCCAACACTTGGCGAAAAAATACCATAAAAATACAAAATGATAATAGTAAAAAATGATACAAACTGACAGCAGTCCCACCACCAAATTTAACAATCCTGGATGTGAATACGATGTTGAATGAATCAGGGGAAAGGAAGAAACCAGTGTGCTGACAGGTGGGGGCACCTTCGTGTTCCCAGGCCCCTTACCTTACAGCTGTAAGGTATACAGCATATGCCAAAGAAGCTCCACAGGCGGGGGAGTTCAGCAATACCGCAGATAACGTTGATTGATGTTGCCGTGTATCATATATGAAAAAACAAAGAGCGAATGCTACATAGTATGATACCGTTTGGTTTAGAGGCACAGGTGGGAGAGAGGAGAGGGGGGTTTGCACTCACTTTTAGTCAATGAGCGCACGCCTCAACCCACGAGCGTCGAGCTCGTATAGTCCCAAGTTCTGGATCATCTGAGGGACTCTCCCCGCTTTCAAATCCACCACCCGTTATGCAGAGTTGTTTAGTGCAGTATATAAAAAACAGAAACCGCACATAGCATAATCCCGTCTAACACATACTTTATTAAAATATCTCTAAAACTCGTACACTTACATTTAAAAACAGCTGGGGGGTAAAACATCCAGCTCGTCACGTCCAGCTAGTGTGTGGCAGCGTCCCGTGCTCCTAATCTAGGGGCATGTAAGGCTTAGTTTACACCTGCAGATGGCGAACAGTAAAAAAAAAACATTCTTGAGCCATGTTTTTACCACCTCCCAACCCCAGCACTCCCATTCAAGCTGGAAAGGCAGAAGATGGGGTGTACACATACCATGGTTGCGATGATTTGCATTCCGGCATGAAAAATGACCCCCCCCCCCCCTGTTGCATTTGATCGACAGTACCACCAGTCCAACATGACCCATTTAGCTGAATGGGGCCGTGCAATGCTCTTGGTTGCGGTGCAGTGGTGCGGGTTTTTAGGGCAGGCAGTGAGGAAGTGACATAACAACTCCGGTGTAAATAAAAACATTTACCTAACCGATCCTTTCCTCAACTGGAAGACACCCTCCCCAATGACCAGGTGGTGGACTGTCACCCATCATCCTCATGTTCAGTGCAGGGCTGTAGACACTGCATAGGTCTTGATGACGTCAGAACCTTAGACCAATGAAGCATGGAGGAGAAGACACTGCGGGTACCCATCTACCAGCACTGGGGATCAGGTAGGTAAACCTACTTTTCTATGCCCCCTGAACCTAAATGAGCAATTAACCCATATAGCGGGGCCAAACCCCCAATAATAGAGGAATTTTCAGGTTTTCTGGGGTCAGCTTTAAAACTAAATTCTCTCATCTATTAGTTGAATACTTGACCAGCATGTTCTAGTTTTGCTTACTGATTCCTCCCTTCACACTGATTTCTTGTAAAACGAAACTTGGAACAATGCCATGATAGCTCTGTTTATTTTCCTTTAACTTAATGAGGTTTTAAAACAAACAGTATGACCTCTTGGCAACATGAGATGGGAGAGGCTCAGGAGTACTTTTCTCCAGGGCCATAGTGCACCCCCCTCCATTATCCTCTATTCTTCTTTCTATCATTCCTTTTCTCTCTCTCTTTTCTTTCAACTTGAATTTGTCTCTAAAGGCCCATGGACCAATTATAGCCCCTGGGTCCACTCAGAAGTTAAACTAGTAGGTTACACCTAGTAGTGGTGACAGAGGGAGATGGGGGTCTCCCGTGCTACATGTTGGAGCACACCTGTGCACCACCTAGAGGAGGTTTTGTTTTTTTGATTTTTAATTTTTTTAATTTTTTTAAATTTTTTTGGTTTAGGTCTGACCATACTATATAAACCTAAAATAAGGACAATGACACACAAAACCTCACATAAATACAAGATATTTTGTGATGTAACCGACTCATAACCGGTTTGTTAACTGTACAATTACTTCGCACTACGATGGTAAATGTTGATCTTGTACTTGTTAAAAATTTTCAGAATAAAAATATTGGAAAAGAAATGAACAGCATGAGAATCTAGAGGAAGAATTCTGGAAAACAGAAGATTGTAGATGAAGAACGCACTCCTTATGACAGCAGCTACAGTCACATGTGACCAGATTAATATATTTGTAGGCTTTATTAGGATTTAAAGCAGAGCAATGAAAATACACCCATAAAAGACCCATAAAAGACAGGACACCACCTTTGTTGAACCCCTTGTTGCCCACGGCACCCAAATATACAACCCCACTGGACTGGGCTATTGTCTGTGGGGTCGCCTATTTGCATATCTGCCTTTATGCTGGGGGCGCGTCGCACTGCACACTCCCAGCACAGAGACCAGGGGATCATCGAGAGCCCCAGGCCCCATACTAATGATCGGGACCCGGAACTCCCGATTCCGGGTTGCCTGATCGCTGTGATAGCCTCTGATTGGCTGTCATTGTGATCGGTCACTGTGAAACCCGCCCCTTTCTTTTCTCTCTGTGAATGGAGCAGAGAGATACATCATATCTCTCTCTCTCTCCTTGCAAGGAAAAAAAAAAGTGTGTGAAAAAATAATAATAATAAATACAAAAAATGCCTAGATCAGTGCCAGGGTTAGTCTTTGTGTCAAGGTCAGGGTCAGTATTTTTTTTTTTGGACAGGATTTTTTTTTAGCCACTTCCGGACCGCCCACCGTCGTTTTACGTGATTACTTTGAAGGAGGATATCGTTGTTATGGCAGCAGCTAGCTGCCATAACCCCGGTATCCTCTTCTTCAGCAGGCAGTCCGCTACAAGATGAAAGTGGTCTCTGCGGCAGATTTGTCGCAAGATCACTTTTATCGGCTCCGGGAGAGGGCCCCCCTCCAGACACGATCCGGTGGCCTCTGCCACTTACCGGAGTCGTCAGCAGCGGCGGAGGCGACCGCGTCTGTCCCCTGCCTGGGTATGGAGACAAGTGAGGGGAAGATGGCTGTCACTTCCGCCTATAGCTCTTAAAGAGCCATTTTTTTAAATTTATTTTTTAAATGACATTTTTTTTTTTTTTTTATTGCATTTTAATGTTGATATGAGAACTGAGGTCTTTTTGACTCCAGATCTCATATTTAAGAGGACCTGTCATGCTTTTTTTCTATTACAAGGGATGTTTACATTCCTTGAAATAGGAATAAAAGTGACACAATTTTTTTTTTAAAACCGTTTAAAAATGTAAAAAAAAAAAAGGTAAGATAAATAAGAAAAAAATAGAAAAATTTTTAGACGCGCCCCGGCGATGTCGCGTGCAGAAGCGAACGAATAAGTGACTAGCGCCCGCATATGAAAACGGTGTTCAAACCACACATGTGAGGTATCGCCACGATCAGTAGAGTGAGAGCAATAATTTTAGCTGTAGACCTCCTCTGTAACTTAAAACATGCAATCTGTAGAATTTTTTAAACATCGCCTATGGAGATTTTTAAGGGTAAAAGTTTGTCGCCATTCCACGAGCGGGCGCAATTTTGAAGCGTGACATGTTGGGTATCAATTTACTCGGCGTAAAATTATCTTTCACAATATAAAAAAAATGAGGCTAACTTTACTGTTGTGTTATTTATTTAATTCAAAAAAGTGTATTTTTTCCAAAAAAAGTGCGCTTGTGAGACCGCTGCGCAAATACGGTGTGACAGAAAGCATTGCAACGACCGCCATTTTATTCTCTATAGTGTTAGAGAAAAAAATGTATAATGTTTCGGGGTTCTAAGTAATTTTCTAGCAAAAAAACCTGTTTTTAACTTGTAAACAACAAATCTCAGAAAGAGGCTCGGTCTTTAAGTGGTTAAATTAGTATCAGTGTTAGTGTGTTTTAGGTAGAATAAAAAAAGCAAAATGTGCACTATTGTTTCTGGGCTGTACTACGGGCAGTGGCAGCTGGTGTTTTTTTTTTTTTTTTTTTGGGAGAGGCAGCAAACAACTACCCCCCTCCCGCTTTCAGTCCTGCACTTACCCAATCTAGGCAGGTAGTGGGTGGCGGGCAGCGTGGAGTGGCTCCGTGTCCTCTTCTCCATCGGCGGCTTCCATATTTGACTCGCATGCCATTAAGCACATCCCAAAGTCATGTGTGACATCAAGCAGCTTAATTCCTCATGCCTAGGCCGCGTGCACGTCGGGTGGCTCAGGTTCTACCTATCCTCACACCCGACTCCCTCCCTGGCCGCCTTCCACGTTCAGGGGTTCACTGCAGGATTCCACACCAGCCTCATCACGCTTCCCAACATGACCCACAAATGCAAGAACCTACTCTCAGCCGCCACCAATGAGTCAGTCATCAGCACCTTGTTGCAGACCAAAATAGACCGGCGGGACATGATTGGCCCCTTTTCCAAGTCACCTTTCACTGTCTGGAGAGTCAGCCCTATTGGGCTTGTCAAGGGCAAGTTTTCCAATAAACTTCATTTAGTATATGATTTGTCCACGCCTCATTGTTCTCACATCCCAAATTTGAACTCCCTGATAATCTCAGAGGAGTTTTACCTTAAGTACTCGTCAGTCGACCTAGCTATTCAAGCTATCATTTGCATAGGAGCAGGTGCTTGGCTGTCCTAAGCGGACATCTCGGACGCCTTCAAGTTACTGCCAATCGAGCCATATCTCTGGCGGTGGCACGGAATCAAGTGGGAAGGCTTGTACTATTTCGCCACCAAGTTGACATTTGGCTCTAAAAGCAGCCCGTGGCTGTTCGATACATTTGCCCGGTCCCTTTCCTGGATCCTGTCGCATCACACACGTTGTCAGAAAGTAATGCACTCAACTTCCTTCCTGCTCATCGAAAAACCCTGTGAGCCACCAGTGGGTTTAAACAGCTTGAGAGAGGTATTTAACAAATCCTAATGTGCCAATGGCAGAAAAGAAAATGGAAGGCCCAGCACAGTCCATCACCTTCTTGGGTGTCATGCTTGACACACGCTCCATGCAGGCCAGCTTGCCTCCCGACAAGTTGACCCGCATCAGGTCGGTCGTTCATACCTTTATCCTTACTCGAGGGTGCACCAAGAGGCAGCTACAATCTTTGCTTGGCATGCTTAACTTCGCCATGGGGCGGTCCTTCATCTCTCACCTCTTAGTTTTCTTCTCGCAGGTGCAAGATCCCAACCAAATTCTTCAATGAGACACAGCAGCAATAGCAGATTTGTCAATGTGGGACAAATTTTTCACGAACTGGAATGGCATATCAATGTTCATTCTGTCAGCATCCTCTTCTTCACCTCAGGTAGGCAGCCTCTACAGGTTTCGTGGCAATTTTTGGCCATCATTGGTTTGCAGGACCATGGCCACCAGAAATCCTCCTGATTCCCGGGATCAGTCAGTCCTTCTGATAATTCTAACTCTACCCCATTGTGACAGCAGCTCAAGTCTGGGGCAGCACCTGGGCAGTCGAAACAGTGACGTTTGCCATAGACAATAAGGCCCTGGCCAATATCATAATCAAAGGCAGGTCCAAATTGCTAGCCATCATGTCCTTCCTGCGCAGGCTGGTGCAACTATCCCTGAAGCACCAATTCAATGTGCACTGCATCTATATCTCAGGCAAATACAATATCTTGGCTGACGCACTATCCCGTTTTAACTTTGCATCATTATTTTCGCAGGAACCTGGAGCCGACCTGGCCACATCTCTTATCCCACCTTGGTCGCAGCTAACGTTGGATTAAAGCAACACCTTTACGATGCGACCCCCTTATTAATCACTCATTATCTCGCAACACCCTGAAGGCCTACTGTACCGCCTGGAAGTCCTACGATAGGTTCCTAGCCTCAAACCCCAGGGCAGTATCAAGAGATCTCAAGCACATCTTGGCTTTCATATCACATTGCCACACACAGTTGGCGTTGTCACACAATACCATTAGACCTAGCTGGCATACAGCATTTTATCTCCTTACAGGATCCTACCAAACCATCCTTGTTCGCCGCCCATGCAGTCAAAACCATCCCACGCAGTATTCACAGGCAACAACCCCAAACCAGTAGCAAGCGCCTACCCGTCACTATTGCCATTTTCAGAGACATGTCCACCATCCTGTCACGTTCCCCTTTCGGGTTACTGCCCAGCCTGATCTTTCAAGCAGCCATCTACCTGGTCTTCTACGGCTTCTTACGCCCGAGCGAGTTCACTTTCACCAGCCCCAGTTGCCAGGTGCTACACAGACGCCCTCTGACACGCCACCAGAGTTACTTCATCCTGCACCTCGTGGCGTCCAAAACACAACAGTCTGGTCTCGGGGTAGATATCAAACTTTTCCAGACTCACAATGCCTGGTGCCCAGTGGCCATTCTAGATCAGTTGTTAGCTCATCTGACTGACCTCTCGGAGTCTAGCCCATTGCTTCCTTTCCCTACTAACCCTTTACGTGATAAACCGGTTCACCAGACATGTTAGGATCATCTTGATTAACTTAGGCCTTGACCCCGGCTGATATTCTGGACATTCCTTCTGGACATTGGAGTGGCTTCAGCAGCATCACGACACAGGGTCCCGGACCATGTAATCAAGAAGATGAGCAGGTGGAAATCCGCTTGCTTTGCCCAACTCATCCCTAATCCGCAAACAGAAATGTCATAAGCCTTCAACAAGCTTGCCCTGTAGGACGTTATTAGCTCAAATAAATAATTACCTCCCTAACCGAGTGTTTTGTCCCCTTCTCTTGTCATACCACCCTGCAGACCAGGGCACACTTCAGGTCTACTTTATGTTAGTCTTGTGACGTGTTTATGCGGTTTACATCTCTCCCGGACATAGGGCTCCGACCATAAATAGAAAGGCCAGTATGGTTGCCTGAAATTATGGGAGGAGCCCGGGGGGCATTTAAGCAGACCTCCCACACTGGTCTTTATCGGTTCCAGTGCGCGGTACCCACCCATTCCATTTCTTAGGGCTCTTCTCTTAAAAACACTTTCTCTACAAAACCATCCACTTACTTATCTTGGGTATGCCCCCTTCTCTTGGCATACCATCCTGCAGACCAGGGCACACTTCAGGTCTACTTTATGTTGTTAGTCTTGTGATGTGTTTATGTGGTTCACTTCTCTCCTGGACATAGGCCGCTGACAATATATATCTATATCTATATATCTATAGATATATCTATATCTATATAGATATATATCTATATCTATATATATAGATATATATTGTCAGAGCCCTATGATAGATAGATATATAGAGCTGCCAGATAAGAGTTGTGTAAGTCACAGTTGACTCAGCCAAACCTCAGCTTGAGCTGTGCGCTAAGCGATGAGTCAGACATTGCTGACTCATCCAAACCTCAGATTGAGTTGCCATTCCTGCCTTAAGTTGGCGTGGCGTCAACCACCTCTGAACCTGCCCCTGCAGAGCTGACAGAACCTCTGCCCCAGTGTGGCTCCTGTCCCCCAAGCACACCAGCTCAAGCACCGCATGGCATATTTTTGTCTGCGTGCTTGCGTAGCCCCTTGAACGCCTACGGAGCACCGCTGGTTCCGAGGACAAATCAGCAAAGGAAGAGGCAATGGAGGAAGAAGAAGAGGAGGGGTTGGAGGAGAGAGGTGTGGCAGAATCACCACTAGTAGAATTTTGGAGGCGTGGTGGCGGAACAACCTCCAACACTACTGCACCCTGTCCTGCATCCTTCCCAGCTGCCAGAAGAGTCACCCAGTGCGTGGTGAAAGACGGGTAACACCCTGTCCATGCCTGCTGGACCATGAGTCAGCGGTAATATGCACCTTACCGCTGACCTCCCTGTCCAGCGAGGCCAAGACATTGCCTTCCACATGCCAGTAGGGAGCCGGAATCGCCTTCCATGACAAAAAGTGGCGTTTGGGAACCTGCCACTGAGGAACCGCACATTCCACAAACTCATGGAAGGGGGCAGAGTCTACCAACTGAAAAGGCAGCAGTTGAAGTGCTAGCAATTTAGCCAAGCTAGCATTCAACTGCTGGGCATGTGGGTGGCTGGGAGCGAACTTCTTTCGGCGGTGCAGCAGCTGGGGCAGGGAAATTTGCCTGGTACAATCTGACGTTGGTGTACCGATAGCAGATTGCCCGCAAGTACTTGGCTGTGACACACCTAATTCTACACCTTCATTCCTCTCAGTGCAGGTTTCAGAGAGGACTGAAGGTATAGTGGGGTTGGAGATCCCAGCTGATGAGGAGCAAGGAGAGGTCCGTTTTGTTCTTTGGTGTTGGTCTTTTAGGTACGCTTGCCAACGAACTGCATGGCAGGTCGACATATGTCTGGTCAAGCATGTGGTGCCCAAGCGGGTGATGTTTTGGCCACCCGAGATACGCTTGAGACATATGCACTCGTCTCAAAAAAGGCCCACACCAAAGAACTTTTGGAATAATGCGCAGAGACAGCAGCACCCCGCACATGCGGAGCTCTGCAGTGTGATGCAGTTGGTGTGATGCCCTTAAGCTGGCCCCTGGAGGGCATCCTGCCTCGTTGGAGATGTGCCTCCTCCTCCTCTCCCCTATCAGGCTCCCACGTGGAGTCAGTGACCTCATCATGCCCTCCCTCCTCTTCACTGGGGCAAAGCTGGCAGTATGCTGCAGCTGGGGGAACATGACTGCCAGATTGCTGTCCTTCTTGGGCACCCCTCTCTCTGGGCTCATGTTACTGCCTTCCTCTAGCTGGGTACCATCATCAGAGCCTTCAAAACGCTGGGCATCCCCCTGGTGCATGTACCGAACACTGTGGTCAAACAGTTCGGGGGACTCCTCAGGAGGACATGGTGGGGCTAGGGAAGGAGTGACTGATGCCATTGAGCCGAGGGAAGAGGCCGTGTTGGCAGCTGCTTTGCCAGACAAAGTACCCTGAGCCTGGGTGAGAGAGGATGAGGAGGATGAGGACGGCTTGGTCCACTCTACCAAGTCTTCTGCATGTTGCGGCTCAACGCGGCCAGCTGCCAAAAAAAAGGACAAGCATGTGCCATGGCCACGTGCTGATGAGGATGCACCGTCTCCACGATCAGTTCTGTTGCCTCTAGACACAGAGCCTGCTTGCCCTCTTTTATTGGGTTGTGACTGTCTGCCTCTCCTTGTTGGCCTTCCAGACATACTAATGGCTTGCAGTGAGATGTAGCTGCACAAAGCTGGGATGTATATATATACTGATACTGTAGCTAGCAGAATCAACTTCCTGCCTGTGGTACTAATAGGATCAGAAGAACACCACCAATTTTCTTTTAGCTTTAGGTGCACACTGTGCAGAGGACACAGTACACTAACTGTAAATACTGTAGCTGCCTGTCTGTGGTATTAATAGGAGCAGAACAATAGCAATTGTCTTCAGGTAGCTTTAGGTGCACACTGTGCAGAGGATGCAGTACACTAACTGTAAATACTGCAGCTGCCTGCCTGTGGTACTAATAGGATCAGAAGAACACCACCAATTTTCTTCAGGTAGCTTTAGATGCACACTGTGCAGAGGACACAGTACACTAACTGTAAATACTGCAGCTGCCTGCCTGTGGTATTAATAGGATCAGAACAACAGCAATTGTCTTCAGGTTGCTTTAGATGCACACTATGCAGAGGACGCACTACACTAACTGTAAATACTGCAGCTGCTTGCCTGTGGTACTAATAGGATCAGAACAACAGCAATTGTCATCAGGTAGCTTTAGGTGCTCACTGCGCAGAGGACGCACTACACTAACTGTAAATTCTGCAGCTGCCTGCCTGTGGTATTATTAGATCAGAACACCAGTATTTGTCTTCGGGTAGCTTTAGGTGCACACTGTGCAGAGGACGCACTACACTAACTGTAAATACTGCAGCTGCCTGTGATACTAATAGGATCAGAAGAACACCAACAATTTTCTTCAGGTAGCTTTAGGTGCAGAGGACGCACTACACTAACTGTAAATACTGCAGCTGCCTGTGATACTAATAGGATCAGAAGAACACCAACAATTTTCTTCAGGTAGCTTTAGGTGCACACTCTGCAGAGCACGCACTACACTAACTGTAAATACTGCATCTGCCTACGATACTAATAGGATCAGAAGAACACCACCAATTTTCTTCAGGAAGCTTTAGGTGCACACTGTGCAGAGGACGCACTACACTTACTGTAAATACTGCAGCTGCCTGCGGTACTGATAGGACCAGAAGAACACCACCAATTTTCTTCAGGTAGCTTTAGGTGCACACTGTGCAGAGGACGCACTACACTAACTGTAAATACTGTAGCTAATAGGACTAATAGGATCAGAAGAACACCAGCAATTTTCTTCAAGTAGCTGTAAATACTGTAACACCTGCCTGCCTGTCAGTAGGAAGAGAATAACAGGAACGGATCTAGCTAAACTGAATACAGTGTATATATATATATATATATATATATATATATATACACACACAACACCTGGGATGCATATATATACACAATACACTGTAAGTGAAGCTAACTGACTTGCCTGCCTACTCTAACTTAAATCAAATGACACTGTCTCTCTCTCTCTCTCTCTATCTCTCTCTCAACGCCGGAACACACTACACAGGGCCGACGTGCAGGCGGCCTTATATAGTTTGGGGCGTGTACTAAACCCCCTGAGCTATAATTGGCCAAAGCCACCCTGGCTTTGGCCAATTACGGCTCTCTGTACAGACGGCGCTGTTATTGGCCAATCATGCGGGTCATAGTGCATGCTTGGCCAATCATCAGCCAGCATTGCACTGGGATGCTGCAGTGAATTATGGGCCGTGATGCGCCACTCGAATTTGGCGCGAATGGCCCATATCGTTCGCAATTCGACGAACGGTAGAACATGTGATGTTCGAGTCAAACATGGGTTTGTTTCGAACTCGAAGCTCATCCCTAGTTGGCACCTGTACACCCGGGCACAAATGGGGATCACAGTGCAGCTTACCACATGATGCCCCATCCCGCAATACACCTGCACCTACCTTGTCCCCGCCATGAGTGCAGGGCAGGCAGGGATCTGTGAGAGCTGCAGAAAGGAAAGCTGTCCTTGTATTGGAGTTCAGCCAGTTGAAAAAAGAAGCTCTGGGTGCGGAGTCCACATGAAATGACCTGGTTGTCTGCATTTGGCCTGCATGCCTTGTGTTTTACACATGTGATATAACCCCTTCCACTCTGCAAAGGGTCCAGTTTTTTAGTAAGTATTAAGGAGATCACAAAGCACAGAGGGAAGGGACCTGTGTCCTGTACTGTACTCCAAGATATGGAATTTACAGGTACTGTACATCAAAATTACTTTCATCTTAATCGTACAATACAGAACACAGGTATTGATTCTTAGACCACCAGACGTAAAAAAAGCAATAGTTCGAGGAGTGGGCAATGAAATAGCCAAAACAGCCACAACAGGACCACAGGAAAAATTAAGAAGGGTCAATAGACATGAACAGACAGTTGACAGCAGAAGCAGCTTGCAGCATGCAACAGCTGAAGCCCAAACAGTCACCTGGTAAAAACTGTTTCCAAAATGTGAACAGAAGATTAGGTGGTAGCCCCACAACCTGGGCAAAAACAAATGATTGATACTGAAAAAGCTCAAGAACTTCAACACCTTTGGGGGAATAGACTCTGGTAGGGAAGGAGGAATTTATCCATTGAGGGCAGAGTCTCTAGACAAAGATCTAAATAATCATCCAGCGGGATGGAAGAGGAAGGAGAAATGTGATAGAGGGACTGCCTTGTGGGAAAACAGAAAAGGGGGTAATATTTGAAGATGACAGTTGTGACCCTTTCCATAAGGCAAAGTGAAAATTGTTTGCCATGCCTTCAAGGCAGGACATGGATAGGGGAATGAAATTCCCACAAAAGATGATAGAAAGAGCACAAGGGAAGGGAAGAAGGACTGTGTGACGGAACCTATTCCACACTCCGCTGAAAGCTCCTGTTAGTAATACCGCTTCCTCCAGTCTGACCATCAGAGAGATACAGTGGAGACGGAAAGTATTCAGACCCACTTAAATGTTTCACTCTTTGTTATATTGCAGCCATTTGCTAAAATCATTTAAGTTCATTTTTTTCCTCATTAATGTACACACAACACCCCATATTGACAGAAAAACACAGAATTGTTGACATTTTTGCAAATTTATTAAAAAAGAAAACTGAAATAACACTCATATATTTAACTCAGGTGCTGTCCATTTCTTCTGATCATCCTTGAAATGGTTCTACACCTTAATTTGAGTCCAGCTGTGTTTGATTATACTGATTGGACTTAGGAAAGCCAAACACCTGTCTATATAAGACCTTACAGCTCACAGTGCATGTCAGAGCAAATGAGAATCATGAGGTCAAAGGAACTGCCTGGAGAGCTCAGAGACAGAATTGTAGCTAGGCACAGATCTGGCCAAGGTTACAAAAAATGTCTGCTGCACTTAAGGTTCCTAAGACCACAGTGGCCTCCATATTCCTTAAATAGAAGACATTTGGGACAACCAGAACCCTTCCTAGAGCTGGCCGTCTGGCCAAACTGAGCTATCGGGGGAGAAGAGCCTTGGTGAGAGAGGTAAAGAAAAACCCAAAGATCACTGTGGCTGAGCTCCAGAGATGCAGTCAGGAGATGGGAGAAAGTTGTATAAAGTCAACCATCACTGCAGCCCTCCACCAGTCGGGGCTTTATGGCAGAGTGGCCCGACGGAAGCCACTCCTCAGTGCAAGACACATGAAAGCCTGCATGGAGTTTATGGTGAGAAATACGATTCTTTGCTCTGATGAGACCAAGATAGAACTTTTTGGCCTTAATTTTAAGCGGTATGTGTGGAGAAAACCAGGCACTGCTCATCACCTGTCCAATACAGTCCCAACAGTGAAGTATGGTGGTGGCAGCATCATGCTGTGGGGGGGTGTTTTTCAGCTGCAGGGACAGGACGACTGGTTGCAATCGAGGGAAAGATGAATGAGACCAAGTACAGGGATATCCTGGACGAAAGCCTTCTCCAGAGTGCTCAGGATCTCAGACTGGGCCAAATGTTTACCTACCAACAAGACAATGACCCTAAGCACAAAGCTAAAATAACGAAGGAGTGGCTTCACAACAACTCCGTGACTGTTCTTGAATGGCCCAGCCAGAGCCCTGACTTAAACCCAATTGAGCATCTCTGGAGAGACCTAAAAATGGCTGTTAACCAATGTTTACCATCCAACCTGACAGAACTGGAGAGGATGTGCAAGGAAGAATGGCAGAGGATCCCCAAATCCAGGTGTGAAAAACTTGTTGCATCTTTCCCAAAAAGACTCATGGCTGTATTAGAACAAAAGGGTGCTTCTACTAAATACTGAGCAAAGGGTCTGAATGCTTAGGACCATGTAATATTTCAGTTTTTCTTTTTTAATAAATCTGCAAAAATGGCAACAATTCTGTGTTTTTCTGTCAATATGGGGTGCTTTGTGTACGTTAATGAGGAAAAAAATGAACTTAAATGATTTTAGCAAATAGCTGCAATATAACAAAGAGTGAAAAATGTAATGGGGTCCGAATACTTTCCGTCCCCACTGTATATTATTATAGCTGCATTGAATACAAGTCTAGCCGAAAATAGCTTGTAGAATCTTGAATTATTTATTGGAGAGAATACAGCCTTTTTATACACTTTTAACACAAAGGGTTAGATAATGAGGTAGGACTGGCTCATGGATACCCCCCCCCCCCCTCCCCTCTAGCAACAACTTAAAAGACAATTAGATAATTAACATTTTAATTAACACAGCACTTAAGGCAGCCTAGGTGACCAGACAGTCCGTCTCCGGAGGTTAATGTGATCAGCTCTTTTAATGATCATGTATAGTCTTTGGGCAAATCCAAGAAAACCTTCTCACAATAGCAGAGTTAATTAACACAAACAACAATGGGTGCAGATCTTTAGAGCCCACACTAGCCTTATTTACAATAAAAACATTATAGCAGACAACAGACAGGTGGCTGGAGATGATGAGACCAGCATCTTCTATGAGCCCCAACATTATGAATCAGTCACTATTTTATAATATGGCACACAAAGGGTTCCCAGAGTCTGCGTGTCCTGGGGGGATATGGACCTGAATCCAAAATAACACTACCTCAAGGGTCCCCAAACATACAGCTCACAAAGAGCACTGTTCCCCCAAATGCCAGGGCCCATAATCAGTAGGCAAGAGGCTGGCATTCAGTCCCCTCTAAAAGCCTCTGTCCTGGGTGAGTCTGTCACATTTCCCCCATCAAAGTTTGACTAACAATGTCCCAGACCTCCACCTGGTCTGGGCATGTGTTAGTCAGGCAGAGTGAACTCACATAGTCTGTCTGCATGATCTCCTTTCTTGACTGCAAGGAATAGTTGACCTCAGTAGGTGTGGGGCAGAGGTCATTTACTCTCTGTCCAGCTTCCAGCGCTTCAGCTGGGTGGTTTTTAACATTCCGGGGCTCGGTCTGCTGCTGGGCAGAGGGTCCGATCGCCCCAGCTTCCTGAAGCTGTAGAGACATTGTAGGTACTAGGCAGAGGCCAGCGGCACTCTGCCCTGTTGCCAGTGATTCAGCTGGGAGTAGCAGCTTTACTACCTCAGCTTGTGGCTGGAGAGAGGGGCCGACTGCCCAGGCTCCCTGGAACTCCACAGTTGTTGCCGGTGCTGGGCAGAGGTTGGTAGCACTCTGCCCTGTTGCCAGCACTTCTGCTGGGAACTCCACATCCTCCTCTCCGGCTTACCGTTGAGGCAGGAGGCCAGCTTCCTCCACTCCCAAACTGTGTAGCTGCCATTGGGGAGGTGAGCCGGCTGCTTCCTTTTCCATTCCCTCATCTGGCTGCTGGGACAACATGTTTGTGGTACTGTCTCCCAGGTGCACAGATCTTTGCTGTGGTGGAAAGACCGCTTCTTCCACCCTGGCAAACTGTTGGGGAGGGACGAAGAACACCCCCTCTCTTTTCTCCCCCTGTATCTGCTGCTGGGAAGTGATTGCTACCTTCTCACCCTGAGCCTCCGAAACTGCCACAGGTGTGGGGCAGAGGTCTTGGACCCTCTGTCCGGTGACCAGCGCTTCAGCTGGGGAAGTTCCTTGTAACTCCACAGATACTGCTGTTGGTGCTGGGCAGAGCACAGTGAAGTTTGGGCCTGATACCAGCTCTTCTGCTGGAGGCTCATCAGGTTGTTCTTCAGCAGAAAAGTCCATCAAATCCCCTGTCTCTGCAACATGAGTCTGGGGATAGAGGTTCACCATCTCCGTGGAACCCAGAAGATGCTATCAGTGCTGGGCAGAGGTTATCAGAGCTCTGCCCTGTTGTCAGCACTTCAGCTTTGGGGATGGCAATCTCCAGATTTTCCACTGCCGGTTCTCTGGCATGCTGCTGGACAGGCACATTCCTCCATCCAAGATCATCCCATGCAGAAACAGGATCATCAAGGTCAGTCAGCACTTCCTGCATCCGCCATAAGACCTCCGCGTCCCTAGCTGCGGGGGCAGGTTGGGAAAGCACACTGTTACTCTGCCACATTGCTGACTTTTCAGCCAACTGGTATTTCCAGATAGTCCCAGGCAAAGGGAGCCCAGCCCTGGCACTGAGCAGAGTCTAGCAGGCGATCTCCAGCTCCCATTCCTGAACGGCCAGAAACTCTATATCTTCCAGTGCCCAGTGCACTTCCGAGACGTTCAGTAGCCCTTCTCTGTAATCCATGATTTCGTCCAACCGCCACTCCAAATCACTCCCAAAGTTAGAGTCCCCTGTCAGCTTGACATATAACAGTCTCAGGCTGCCATAGCCAAAGCCTTCCGTTGGGCTGTCATCCGCTATCCAAGGGTATGCTTTGGCATGTATGCCAGTGGAGGGCTCTGTAGCTCTCATCCAGCTGCATCTCTGCCCAGACCAGCCTGCTTAATTCAGCTGTCTTCTCCTTGTGCGGTTTTTCTCCCAAAAACAGCACCCGCAATCCATACTGCGACCAGTACCTTTCCTCTATGGAGGGGAGAAGTTTTCCCTGGTGTCGCTGCTCACGGGCTAGCACTTCCTTCCAGAGTTTGCAGCGAATAGAATCAAACCATCCCAGCAGGACCTGCTCTGATACTGGTCCTCTGTGCTGTATCTGCATCTCTCGCAACCTCCTTCTGAATTCCTTTTCCATGGCGGCTGGTATCTGTACCTCTCCTCTCCTCTCCTGCTATCCGGACCTTGGATCCAGGTGGAAGTTTGGATGTTCCAGACTGCAGGAAGCGTCACGCTGCTTGCCACCAATGTGACAGAACCCACACTCCGCTGAGTGCTTCTGTCAGTAATGCCGCTTCCTCCAGTCTGACCATCAGAGATATATATTATTATAGCTACATTGAATTCAAGTCTAGCTGAAAATAGCTTGTAGAATCTTGAATTATTTATTGGACAGAATACAGCCTTTTTATACACTTTTAACACAAGGGTTTAGATAATGAGGTAGGGCTGGCTCATGGATACTCCCCTCCTCCCCTCTAGCAACAACTTAAAAGACAATTATATAATTAACATTTTAATTACCACAGCACTTAAGGCAGCCTAGGTGACCAGACAGTCTGTATCCGGAGGTCAATGTGATCAGCTCTTTCAATGATCATGTATTGTTCAGAATTAACAACCAAGAATAGTCTTTGGGCAAATCCAAGAAAACCTTCTCACAATAGCAGAGTTAATTAACACAAACAACAATGGGTGCAAGACTTTTAGAGCCCACACTAGCCTTATTTACAATAAACACATTATAGCAGACAACAGACAGGTGGCTGGAGATGATGAGACCAGCATCTTCTATGAGCCCCAACATTATGAATCAGTCACTATTTATAACATGGCACACAAAGGGTTCCCAGAATCTGCGTGTCCTGGGGGGATATGGACCCGAATCCAAAGTAACACCACCTCAAGGGTCCCCAAGCATACAGCTCACAAAGAGCACTGTTCTCCCAAATGTCAGGGCCCATAATCAGTGCGCAAGAGGCTGGCATTCAGTCCTCTCCAAAAGCCTCTGTCCCGGGTGAGTCTGTCACAGACTGTCTTCCAGGATACTTTGTTCCTATGTAGCAGAAGAAAAATAAAAGCTAGCTCCTGTAAAAAAAATAGGGGGAGCCAAGGCAGAACTATGGCTGGTAGTGGCAATAGAGAAGGATCCATTGCTCCAAAGAACCTTTCAAGAAGGGAAACCCAAGAACACAAGGAGAGGGTCTGCATGGGCAAGAGGATCACCAAAGGCACAGTGATCAACTAAAAAAAAATCAACTTCTTGCAAAAAGAGTGTTCAAGGAGTGTTAGGGCCGAGGTGTTATGCCGCGTACACATGATCATACTTGGTCCGGCGTACCGGATTTCGTTGGACAATTCGATCGTGTGCGGGCTCCAGCGGACTTTTTTTTCTCAAAAGTTTGACGGACTTAGATTTGAAACATGTTTCAAATCTATCCGATGGCCTGGAGTCTGGTCGAAAAGTCAGCTCGTCTGTATGCTTGTCCGATGGACAAAAAACGATGCTAGGGCAGCTATTGGCTACTGGCTATGAACTTCCTTATTTTAGTCCGGTCGTACTTCATCACGTACGAATCCGTTGGACTTTGGTTGATCGTGTGTAGGCAAGTCCATTCATTCAGAAAGCCCATCGTAACGTCCGTCGAAAAGTCCGCCGGGCAAAGTATGCCGTAAAGTCCGGTCATGTGTACGCGGCATAAGGAAGAGAATATACAAAGAGAATATACAAAGCCAAACCAATACCTGCAGGATGCTAAGGACTAAATGTTTGGAAAATCAAACAGAAGAAGTTGCAGGGTGAGGAAGGGGAATACATTTTAACATGGAGTTTCCTATTATCACACTAGATGAGAACTACCCCATGTGATAGATTGCAGAGTTTGGGTGAAGCGATCAGCATGTTACCAGGTTGGAAGTGTGTAACTAGTGTATATCATAGAGCTATAGATATGTGAGATCACTGGGCAAAAGACTGTTGAGCAGTCCTCTGAGTGAAGAGTTCCAGTGAGGAGGTAGGCAAGTATTACAGACCACATTTAAAGAGGGAAAAAATTGCAAAAGGAAAGCATTAAGAACAGGGAGGAATGCAACTCTTTTCAAGACTAAGCCAGTGAATGGAAGTTGATTGGTACAAAAGGCCAGGTTTTTGAAGGCAAGGCAGAATGGTTTGATAGCTCGTATAATGGGCAACTTGGTAATTTGCAATCCTGATATGGTATGCAAAGGATATATCAGAGCTCAAAGAAGAATCTGAGAGTTGAAAGCCAAGAAGTTATATGTTATGGCAAAAAGAAGTAAAAGTACTTTAGGGAGTGGAGCTGACCTCTCAATGTAGTGAAGTAGAGAGTCCTAGTGTCCCTGAGTGGAGAAAACTGAATTTAAAAAAGGGGTGTGTATGTGGATAGTGGGTAGGAACCCCTTTCCCTATGTAGCTGACTGAATGCACTTAAGAGATTTTCCAAAGAGGCGCTTGCCTTCAAAGTGCATACGCAAAAGGCCCCATTACAAGCAGAGTCTTCCTACCAAGCTGTGAGCCAATTCGGCACATATACACAGAAAATAAGGAAATTCTGGAGATTTTGATTAATCACATTCTCTATGGCATCTACGCAGAATAGTAGAGCCAAGGGCAAGAGCTAAAATCTTGCAGAAATAACAGTAATAGAGAAAGTTCACTATATAAGTTCTCCAGTCCATTTCGCCATAGTCTGGCCAAATGTCAGAGAGGCAATAGCCAGAAGCAGAGCTAGATCTGCCAGAGCAAAGGAGGATTTAAAAAGAGTGTCCAAACATTTTTTGATAGGAACAGTAGATGACCTGGTCCACAGTGGGAACGCTCCATCTTCTTTTGAATTACTCTTCCATAGGGTATAAGGTAGCAAATGTGCTGGGAGGAGTAAATAACCTTTTGGAGTCAGGCCAATCATCATATAGAGCCTAATCAGCTTGATCACAAATAGAGAAAGGTTTTCTAAATATTGCCTTCTGTGCCTGGTGGAGTATGTGAATGCTGTGCAGAACTAGGTATCTATGAAGAGACTAGTACACACGTGCCTCAATCAGTTCATCGTAGTCAGCATGTGGTGATTTCCAAAGGAATTCCAAAGAAATTTCAGTTCTGAAAAATCTTCCTCAGCCTTCGGTAAATATCAGCTTCCCCCCATGCCTTCTGCAAATGTAAATAAGCCAGGCAATCCAGGTTCTAATGAATGAATATAGACAAAAGAAAAGGAATTTGGGACTTTAAATGAGGTGGTTGACTCATATAGGTAAATATGTGAGATCAAGTTTTAATAATTGAGTAAAATTGTAAATGCATAGCAATAATACAACTCATGTGGAAAAGTCAATAGATAAATAATATCATATTTGTACATATGCATATTGATAATAACATCATATTCATAAATATATACACAATCAGCACATAGCAATGATGAATAACATTGTTGATTCATGTATCAATTTGGCAGCATAATTTAGGGGTTCAATGGGTTTAAAATAATGAATTGTATATCTGGATATAAATTCTAATGAGGCATATAGCTACATCCTAAAAGTCAGACGCGTTTCTGTGTAAAAACACTTCTTCAGGAGCGAATGCTATAGGTTATCTATAAAAATAAAATATAGTAATGATTAAACCTAATATTGAGATAAGTACAACAGGACAAGACAATATTGTCAACCCTGAGTACTTACATGCCACAGGTAGCGATGGTGTGGTGTATGTAGGACCAGGGCCAGAAAGGTGGTCATATAACCTCGTAGTCAAGGGGGCGCACACGCAGCATCCTCAAGCATAGACTGCCAGTCTCCATAGTATGTCCAGAATGGTGAAAGGAAATAATATTTTTCGATCAAACCTGTAATGAATGAGTGAAGTAGCCATTAAATGGTGAAAGTAAAATGGAAATAAGGATCCAAATAAGGGGGTGAAAACTTGTGTGTGAATAAGGTGGTAATGAAAACCACCTACTAAATTATGAAAGGTGCAAGTGATAGAGAAGTGTAATAGAACAAGTACCATAGGGAGTCCAAAAAAACAATGAGAGAAATAAGGCAGAATGATGACATACTAAAAAACAATATAATGAGATTGCGTAATGATTTACCTTAAGTGAGTGCATTAAGGCAAAGTGCTTCAATAGGGTGCAGCATCTACATGTATTCAGAGAAAGGAACTGTGCCCGCCTCCCGCGTCATTGGATTTGATTGACAGCAGCAGAAGCCAATGGCTGCGCTGCTCTCAATCTATCCAATCAGGACCCGAGACACTGGCTGGAGTTGGTGTGCTCGTCCCCGGCACTGGAAAGACTGGGTTCAGGTAAGTAAAAGAGGGGCTTTGGGGGGTAGCTGCATTACAGGAGGTTTTTCACCTTAAAGCGGAGGTCCGCCCCTCACTGCAAAAATGAAAAGCCAGAAGCTCAACATACTGCAGCTATTGACTTTTAATAATCAGACACATACCTGTCCTGGAGTCCAGCAATGTCGGCACCACAGCTGATGTTTCATGTGAATGCCGCCTCCATTGCGAGTAAGGGAACCCGGCAGTGAAGCCTTATGGCTTTACGCCGGGAACCCTACTGCGCATGCGCAAGGCTCTGCTCCTCTCTCCTACTGGCCCGGCGGCCGGGGAAGGAGGAGGGTGCCCGGGCAGTGATGTCAATACCCGTGGCTGAGGCTCCCGGAACTGAGAACAAGATACCTGTGAAAAACAGGTGTCCCCCCCCCCAAAAAAGGTGGCACCAGAGGGGGGAAGGAGTACAACAAGCGGAAGATCCACTTTTGGGTGGAACTCCGCTTTAAGGTTAAAGCAGAGCTGGCTGAATGCATATATACAGTACCTCGGCATTAAAGTCCATCCACTGTGCTGCCACATTCCAGAGGTGTTATATGTAGAATTAGAGAACACAGGAGGAAAATTGAAAAGTGGGATGAAGACCATTCTGTTTCTAGAAACTTCTCTCTTAAACATAATAAATGCCTGAAAAGATCTGAAAGTATGTCGAATGCAAGCAATCTACTGTCCTTAAAATGATGGATTTAAAAAACTTTGTTCCTGATAGACCTAATGAATTTTTAGTCTTGATACGCTGTCACTAAACGATCTCAATGACGAATTTAGAAATAAGCACCACTATGTAAAGATCAAAGTACTATATAATGCGTATACAAAGACAATAAATAATAATAAACAATTAAAAAAAACCCTTTCCGTGTACAATTACTCTGTGTACAATTAGTCTGACTATTACATTAATCCTAGGCTAATTTAAATTAAATTATATCATTTGTTTGTCTAACTATAAACTTATCAACCATATGTATTAGGCAAATATAATTCTTTTTTTTCTTCAATATTTTATATATATATATATATATATATATATATATATATATATATATATATATATATATATACCTTATTTATCTGCGTATAACACGCACTTTTTTCCCCTTAAAATCAGGGGAAAATTGCGGGTGCGTGTTATACGCCGATCCCCTGCGATCCTGAGCTGTCAGATGTGAAAAATCGCTGACCGTGATTTGAAAATGGCGCCGCTGGCGCCGAAATACACAGTCCCGGTCCTCGGCTGTTCTCGGCCACTTTCGGCTTCACTCGAGCGCCGCCCGTACCTAGCCAAGTGTACTCGGCTAGGTTCGGATAGCTCCGCTCACAGTCACGCCCATCCCGAGTGGAGCCGAAAGTGAACGAGAGCTGCCGAGAAGAGCCGAGGACCGGCTCTGTGTATTTCGGCGCCGGCGGCACCATTTTCAAATCGCGGTCAGCGATTTTGAAGCTCAGCGAGCTGCAAGGCTGCACTGGGGCAAGACTGCACTGGGGCAAGGCTGCACTGGGGCAAGGCTGCACTGGGGCAGGCTGCACTGACATGGCTGCACTGGCAAGGCTGCACTGGGGCAAGGCTGCATTGGGGCAAGGCTGCAATGGACACTGGGGAAGGCTGCACTGACATGGCTGCACTGACATGGCTGCACTGGCAAGGCTGCACTGGGGCAAGGCTGCACTGAGAAGGCTGCAATGATGGGCATTTAAATGTAAGTTTTTTTCCCTTCAACTTCCCTCCTAAAAGTTTTTTTTTCCTTAAAATTTCCTCCTAAATTGGGGTGCGTGTTATATGCCGATAAATATATATATATATATATATATAAAAGAAATGTTGAGGGTGGAGTGCACACACCCAGTAGACCCAGATGTAGCAGTGCAATCAATCAGACCCTTCCACAGGTCATTTATGGAAAAAAAGATCAGATAGGATTGCTGCACTTAAACTTTATTTAGAAAAATTCAAAATCAAATTCCATTCAGTGTCAAATGCATGATGGTTTCGGGGCTATACAGGTAGCGCCCTTCTTCAGAGCAAGACACATACAATGATAATGGTTTATTTTTATTTTGTTCACAAGAAGGATAATGGTTTTTACAAACATATCTATATACTCCTATCTCATGTGGGATCAATTAATCAACCAATCATTTTGTACCAATGGGAATGCCTCCTTGTCTACGCAGTCTGATATCACTATCAAGCCCGCAGACAAGGGTGGATCAATAGTGGTCAAAGACAAATTAGCATATGAAAATGAAATTTTGAGACAGTTAGGAGATACTAAAACTTATGTCCAGTTACCAAACATCTCTATTTTATGTGTTCAAGACAGGATTAAAAAAGTAATTGCATATGCAGAAAGTAAACACATTATTGACACGGATACTAAAAAATATCTCACATCAGAACATCCTGTCACTCCCATTATATATGTATTGCCTAAAATACATAAAGACACATTAAATCCACCAGGACGACCTATAGTTTCAAGCACAGATTCCATCACTACACTGCTTGCTATATTTCTGGACAAATGCCTTACACCCCTTATAGAAACCACACAATCGTATATACGGGACACTTTTTACAAAAAGGTAACATAACAGTACCACCCGTGTCAATATTGGTTACTTGGGATGTGGCTAATCTATACACTGCTATACCCCATGATTTAGGGATAGAAGCCTGCCAACGACTATTGATTCATTCAAAGAAATATACATCTACACTCATTACCTTCTTGATACAATTGCTGTCGATCGTTTTGGAGGAAAACTTTTTTCTTTAAAAAAAAAAAATACTATTTACAGCTCATTGGAGCTGCGATGGGTTCTAATGTCGCCCCCCCCATATGCTAATGAATTTATGCACATGATAGAGAATGCCTTTATTTACCATTGCACTTTATTCATTCAAAATTGCACATGTTGGTATAGATTTATCGACGATGCCTTTGCGATTTGGTCGGGCGATTTAGAATCTTTAAATGCATTCAATTTCTATCTCAATTCCCTAACCCCTGGTCTAAAGTTTAACATGACAGTTAGTGACAACCAAATACCGTTTTTGGACACCCTGTTAAGTATTATTGAACAACACATAGTGATCTTTATACTAAACCTACAGATCGCAATCAACTTTTATTGTATTCAAGTTTCCACCCATCTGCTGTTTTTAAATCCATTCCTCGCAGCCAATTGGTCTGTGTGTCCCGGATTGTTAGTGACACGGATTTATTGCCTATCAGATTGGATGAGATGGAAGGGGAATTACAAAAGTGAGGTTATCCCAAAAAAATAATTAAAAAGGAACGAGACGATCTTTCTCGTCATAGACCGGTACAATCCAATACCCGTCGTCTTCCCTTCATCACACAATTCCATCCATACTCCACTAGGGTTTATAACATACTTAGGAAACACTGGTCTATCCTGCATGACGGTTATCCTTCAGTGCAGGAATTCCAGAGTCCTCCATTGCCTTCGTACCGCCGAGGTCGAACGATATATGACAGATTGGTTAAATCTGATCAGTATTGTCCTCCCTTACCTCCCACAACCTTTCTAGGACCACGCAAATTTGGCTCATTTCCCTGTTTATGCTGCATTCAATGCAGCAGTATGATCAAAGGGAAATCTTTTTCCCATTCACATAGAGGGTACAACATTAATATTAAGAATCATTACACTTGCCAATCATCTTATGTTGTATACATAATAAAATGTCCATGTGGCTTATTGTATGTAGGTGAAACCACTCAAAGGGTTAAAGATAGAATAGCTAGACATAAGTATTCCATCAGAGACAAATTAGACAAATTACCTCTAGCCCGACATTTTTTAGAAAAACATGAAAAGAGTTTTGAGACTTTGAATGAGGTCCACATAGACATGTGCCTCCATCCCTGTTCGTTTGCACATAGGAGAAGATTTGGGACTTTGAGTAAGGTGTATAATCCGTTGATCGGTGCAGCAAACACAATCTTGGTATGAATACATAAACAAGATAATGCACATAAAAAACGAACTTTATTAGATAGTCTGTAGGTATTTATAACCATGTTTTGACATGATGCAACAGTTGCTCAATAAAATCCTACAGCCAAAATACAGCAAAATTTCACAATAAAATTAAGACATACATTGGGTACATGATAAAACACTAGAGGGATTTCCTGCACAGTAAGCTTGATGCGTTTTGTGAAACCATCACTTCCTCAGGAGCAGGCGCAATCCAAATAACTATAAGGAACACATATGTGTAATCAGTGTCACTATATTTCAATAGTATTTAAGGTTATCAGCCCTGGGATGAGCAATCACAAAAATTAATTGTGTATTTACTCACGGAAACAGCACCTATTGTTTGTGTCAGGTGCAGCCAAGGCGAACCCCATAAGGTGTCCACCACGGGAACTGAGGGGGCAATCTCAGCACATGATCAATTGCAGTGTGAGGACCACAGGATGATTGTAGATGGCCATATTACATCATTATTGGCATATTGCATATGGAACAAACATACGGGGAGTACCCGACGCATTTCAAGTGTTACTCTTCTTCAGGGGTGTATGATTGAGACCAGCACGACAAAAACATGTCTATAATTGAAAAGACAGTCATGAGCAAAATGTATGACGGCAAAAAGAAATTAACTAACATAAGTATATATCTAATACCATCCAAGTCTAAAACATATTCAGGTAGGTACTGACCATATAGTATTGCTTAGGAACATCCTATGTTACTGCATCCACTTTACAAACACTTTAAAAACTTATAGGGAACAGATTGCCACTGTTCCTTGCCAACGCCTGATCCAGAGTGGGTGGGCCATGCGTGCCAGGCATACAATCCCACAGGGGGGACTCCCCAACAGAGGGCGCAGGGACACCTATAAATGTGGTATATATCCAGAGAGCGGGGCGCCAATCCCTGTGGGAAAAAGTAAGGTACACAAAATTGTACTGGGCTATACAGAAGCCAAAGGTGCATTTGACCACAAGAGACGCGGGTACCACACGCACATGCACTATGACCCATAGGTCATCGGTGAAAGTAGTACCTGCTTGGGTATCCTGATTCAGGAGTGGAATGTCCTGCCTTTGGAAATGACGGTGTCGCCGGAAGGGCGCTATGGGCACCGCAATCCCAGAGCCCACACAGGGGTATGGTGAAGCCTGGTGTGAACAGCCTAGGTGAAAAAGGATATGATGGGTGGCACAGTGGTGTAGTGGGTAGCACTCTCGCCTAGCAGTAAGAAGGGTCGCTGGTTCGAATCCCAACCACGACACTACCTGCCTGGAGTTTGCATGTTCTCCCTGTGCCTGCGTGGGTTTCCTCCGGGTACTCCGGTTTCCTCCCACACTCCAAAGACATGCTGGTAGGTTAATTGGATCCTGTCTAAATTGTCCCTAGTATATGAATGTGAGTTAGGGACCTTAGATTGTAAGCTCCTTGAGGGTAGGGACTGATGTGAATGTACAATGTATATGTAAAGCGCTGCGTAAATTGACGGCGCTATATAAGTACCTGAAATAAATTTAAAAAAAATAAGAATCCGGAGGAAGGGAGAAAGAGGGGAGAGGGTGAGGGGAAAGAAAAAGGGAAGGGAGAGAAAGAAAATAAAAGGAAAAAAAGAGAAAGAAAAAGAGAGAAAAGAAAGGAAGAAAGGAAGAAAAAGGGAAAGGTGAAAGGAGGAAAAGAAGACGTAAGGGAGAGGGGTAGGGGGTGGTGTTGCCCATGGAGGGAAGAAAAAGGGGGGGAGGTGAAAGCAATGTAAAGTGGTATGGTACCTGCTGGGACATCCTGGTTGGGGGGAGAGGATGTCCTGATCTGAGTTTACCTGTGAGAGCCCTGGGAAGGATATGGTGTTGGTGGTCAGGACGCAATTGAATTGGAGGACAGGAAGCAGGAACTGGGTGAGTATTGGGACCCGTTTAAATACAATGTGGAGGTGGATCTAAAGACCAATCCCATGAAGGAACATGGGAGTGGTCAGGGGTGTCCGTTTACGCCCCCCCCCCCCCCAAGCCGTTGGCGCGCCAATTTGGTCCCCATGGAGACCGGGACCGGCGTGTGACCTCCAGGAACGGTGACACAGAACGCTCAGCGTGATGATGCCAGGTGCACGGAGGGCGGGGACGTAGATCCCGGAAACCCGGAAGATCAACAGGTCGGATGGCCGACCATGATCTCCCACTTGATGGGATGCCGTCTGTGTCAACAATATTGCACAGGACAGCCCCCCTCCCCGAGTGGGGAGGTCCTGAGGCTGCAGCTGGGCCTACACGGCCGCCCACGTCCAGATCATAGCATCACAGAGAAAGATATGGCACTGTTAGCAAGAGGTCAGGAAACTGACAGAAAAATAAAAAACAAAAAGTTAACAACAAATAAGTAGACATGTGCACACTGAAATATTTCATTTCGGAATTTTGTTTTTGTTAAAACGAAAATACCTGAAATTCGGACGAAAATAGATTTCGGATGGAAACGAATGCACATGTCTACAAATAAGCATGAACATGAACTAGAGATGTACACATAAAAGAAAAATGCATGTTATGCAGGCATGATGGTAATTCCGTACATGCACTGTAATTATGAATAATTCACATAAGGATTTGTATAGTACAAAACATATATACAGTATGTACATGGGAATATTGTACAACAACCACTACCGAGTGTAGTGGTGTCCATGGTGGCACAAAAATAAGGGCAAGTGTGTAAATTGCAGGAGGAAAGAAAGGGAGAGAAGTGAAGAGTTTTTTTATGGGGGCAACTCGTTGGGCTCCCATTTGGAGCCCCACAAAGGAGAAACCGTCCAGGAACAGTCTATAGGATATACAGCCATTAAGTCCTGGGGGTTGGGTGGCTTTTAATATAAAAATCCACTTCTGTTCTAGTTGTAGGAGTATTTTGTTCACATCTCCTCCTCGCATGCCAGTATGCACGCGATCAAGAATTAGAAAGGAGAATTTTGGGCATACGCCCTCATGCATTCTGGTGACATGTCTGCCAAGTGGTAGGTTTGGGTTGCAGGTTCTCATTGATGTAATGTGTCTGTAAGCTCTATGCCAGAACTCCTGGATTGTCTTTCCTATATAGAAACTTGTGCATTCACATGCAAGAAGGTAAACTACACCGCATGTCTGACAATTTGCATAATGCCTTGGTTTGAAAAGTTCTCCATTGGGCAGGGTAATGTTATTTGAAGTATTTCAAAAACCTGCAGTAGTTGCAACCACCTCAGGTAAAGGTGCCCTTGTTCTTACATGGGTCCCGCTTGCCTCCCCCTTTGAATTCACTGCAGACCAGTTGGTCTCGAAGAGAACCAGCTCGCCTGTAAGTGAATGCTGGGGTATCAGGTACAAATGGACCAATCGAAGGATCCATTGTCAGCATGTGCCAGTATTTGGTTGTAACCCTTTTGATCGCTGCATGTTGATTGGAGAATTTTGTTATAATTGAGTTAGGATGGGGATTTGCTTTTTTGATGAAGGGTTGTAGAGTATATCATTGCGGGTTCTGGCACACGCTCTCTTGTATGCTTTTGTGAGGCACGTATTGGAATATCCCTGTGCCAACAGGCGTGTTCTCAAAATATTGGCCTCTTTTTTTAAATCAGTACAATTTCTCCTGGTACGCAAGTACTGGCTGTAGGGGATTGAAGCAATGAGGAGTTGGGGGTGGAAACTGCTGGCATGGAGTACTGAATTGCCTGCAGAAGATTTCCTAAATAAGCTTGTGGTTAGAGATCCGTTGTTATCTTTGTAGATAGTCACATCAAGGAATGTAATAGATTCCTTGACCCAAGTCATGGTAAATGACAAATTGAAGTCATTGATGTTCAATAGTTCAAGAAAGGCTGGCAATTGCTCAGTGGGTCCATTCCACACTAGGAGAACATCGTCAATGTAGCAATGCCATGTGACGACATTCTCCATGTATGGGGCAAGAGGTGCAGATTGATGTATCATCTGTTCCCACTCCCCCAGGTACAGGTTGGCGTACGATGGGGCACACAATGTCCCCATCGCAACACCCTGCACCTGGAGGTAGTGGGATCCATTGAACGTGAAAAAATAGTGCGATATTGCTTTCACCCCCCCTTTTTATTCCCTCCATGGGCAACACCACCCCCTACCCCTCTCCCTTAAGTCTTCTTTTTCCCCTTTCACTTTTCCCTTTTTCTTCCTTTCTGTTCTCTCTTTTTCTTTCTCTTTTTTTTTTCTTTTCTTTCTCTCCCTTCCCTTTTTCTTTCCCCCCACCCTCTCCCCTCATTCTCCCTCCCTCCGGATTCTTATCATATCCCTTTTCACCTAGGCTGTTCACACCAGGCTTCACCATACCCCTGTGTGGGCTCTGGGATTGCGGCACCCATAGCGCCCTTCCGGCAACACCATCATTTCACAGGGCAGGACATTCCATTCCTGAATCAGGACACCCCAGCAGGTACCACTTTCACCGATGACCTATGGGTCATAGTGCATGTGGGACCCGCGTCTCTTGTGGTCACATGCACCTTTGGCTTCTGTATAGCCCAGTACAATTTTGTGTACCTTACTTTTTCCCACAGGAACTGGATAAATACCACACTTATAGGTGTCCCTGCGCCCTCTGTTGGGGAGTCCCCCCTGTGGGATTGTATGCCTGGCACGTGTGGCCCACCCACTCTGGATCAGGCGTTGGCACGGAACAGTGGCAATCTGTTCCCTATAAGTTTTTGAAGTGTTTTAAAGTGGATGCAGTAACATAGGATGTTCCTAAGCAATACTATATGGTCAGTACCTACCTGAATATGTTTTAGACTCGGATGGCATTAGATATATATTTATGTTAATTAATTTCTTTTTGCCATCATACATTTTGCTCATGACTGTCTTTTCAATTATAGACAAGTTTTTGTCGTGCTGGTCTCAATCATATACCCCTGAATGTACTCCCCATATGTGTGTTCCATATGCAACAGTCACTGATTGTAACCTTTTGTATTGTATTGCATATTCACTGTGTCACGCATCCTGTACTTTTTCTTTTGTATTTTCTATTTGCATTGTAGATATATGCACATCTACACCCTTTGTTAATAAAATCTTATATTTATGATCACCATAGAGTAGCTTTTTCCCTTTAAAGTCCCATAAGAGGATCAAATTTCCCTATGTAGTATGCATATATGGACCACAAAAAATATGTAGATTACCAGTATTAGATATGTGCATTTCGTTTCGTTCCGAATCGAAATTCGGACGAATTTTTCATTATTCATAAATTTGTATGCATCCGAATTTCCGAATTACAATAGTAATGAATTTAAACGAATCCGAAAAAAAAGCAAACAAACTCGAATTGAATTCGAAAACATATTCGAATCGAATTCGAAAACATAATCGAATTCAAAAACAAATTCGAATCGAATTTAAGAACAATAGAAATCGATTTTCTAAAAAATACAATAAAATAGAACATAAAATCATAAAGCAATAGAATACATATATATAATATATTTTTTTATTCTGTTTTATTGTTTATCTATGCTTTTCTTTTCTATTACTTTCTATTCTATAATAGTCTTTTCTATTCAAATTCAAATTCATTCTATACGAAGTTCGAATTTCGGAACATGGCTTCTGAAGATCGAATTTCGTATACAATGAATTTGAATTAGATGAGAAAAGATTTGAATAGAAAAGAATAGAAAAGAATAGACTAGAAATTTGAACAACATATAGGATTAAATCGAATTTGAATAGAAAAGATTAGAATAGAAAAGAAAATAATAGAAAAGAATTAACTAGAAAAACATATATTGTGTTTTATTCTATTCTGTTCTATTGTTTTTCTATTCTATTCTATTCTTTTCTATTCTATTCAAAATCATTCTATACAAAATTTGAATTTATATAATTTTATATAATTATATATATATATATAATAACCATTTTCAGAAATCGAATTAGGATAGAAGAAAATAATAGAAAAGAATAGACTAGAAAACCAATAGAATAATATATATATATATATATATATATATATATATATATATATATATATATATATATATATATATATATATAAAAACAATAGAACAGAATAGAACAAAATATATATATATATATATATATATATATATATATATATATTACGTTTTATTCTATTCTGTTCTATTGTTTTTCTACTCTATTCTTTTCTACTCTATTCAAATCTTTTCTATTCGAATTCATTTTATATGAAATTCGAATTTCGGAAGATGATTTTATATATATATATATATATATATATATATATATATATATATATATATATATATAATTTTTTTCTATGCTGGTCTATGGTTTTTCTATGCTATTCTTTTCTATTATTTTCTATTTTATTCTAATCTTTTCTATTTGAATGCAAATTCATTCTATACGAAATTCGAATTTTGGAAAATGGTTATATAGAAATAGAATGAAATGGAATTCTAATAGAAAAGACTAGAATAGAAAAAACAATAGAACAGAATAGGGAAAATATATATATATATATATATATATATATATAAAACATCTTCCGGAATTGGAATTTGGTACAGAATGAATTTGAATAGAAAAGATTAGAATAGAATATATTATAGTTTTTTTCTATTCTGTTCTATTGTTTTTCTATGCTATTCTTATTTTCTATTCTATTCTAATCTTTTCTATTGGATTTAATTTTCATTCTATATGAAATTCAAATTTCGCAAAATGGTTATATATAGTTTACTTTTTCAAATTTGGTCAAGTTTTTTCAAATGCGGTAGAATTTTTTCAAATTTCATATTTTTTTGAATGCGGTAGAATTTTTTCAAATTTGATAGTTTTTTTTTAATGTGGTAGACTTTTTTCGAAATTGATAGTTTTTTTTCTAATGCGGTAGAATTTTTTCGAATTTGAACGTTTTTTTCGAATGCGGTAGAATTTTTTCGAATTCGAATACGAAACTAAACGAATCCCGAAAACGAATGTAACGAATGCAACTAATTTAACTAAACAAATTTAGTTAAATAACGAATCGAAACAAAACTAAACTAAACTAATTTTTTCATCCTGCACATGTCTATCAGTAATTGAACTCATATATGGGTAAATTACAGGTATCAGCAAATAAAAAAGGTGAAAAATAATTATAAGGGCTGGTGACAAATCAACAAGGCTTATTAATCCAAAACCAATTACCTTGTTGTTAGTATAATGTTCATAAGGAAAATGTCACTGAAATGGGTCCAAAAAGTTGATAAATCAAGACTGCAGTCCTCTCCAAAAGGGGGATAGATGTAATCACCCTCAAACATACACAGAAATGACCCACAGCATCACACGGCGCACTTGAGAGGGAGTGCGTCATCAGCTGACCGGCTGAAGCCGATCAGACATTTGGCGCCAAAGCAAGCTCCCCCATGAAAGATAACGCCAATGGTAATCCACGTGGCGGCACACCAACGTCAGCATGATGACAAGGTGTCCGGCACTGGAGGCGTGGCGCCTATGCCAAGCGGGGTTGGGGATGGGGCAGCCGGGACGCATTGCAGTTCTCGGCAGTGGACTGTTATAGGGGAGCCTGGCAGTCACCACTATGTACAAAATGGAGCTGGCCATGATGATGCAGCACTAGAGCTGTGGATAGATTATAAAGGGTAAACACATGAGCATGTATTGCGGAACCCACTATATATATATATATATATATGGGGACAGCATCCTGGATGCCTATGTAATAAAAGACATCCAGGATTGTGTCGCCAGCAATCAACCTTGGTAATACACCTCCATCCCTATTCAGTACACATGAAAAGAGTTTTGGGAATTTAAATGAGGCCCACATAGCCATGTGCCTCCATCCCTGTTCATTTGCACATAGGAGAAGATTTGGGACTTTGAGTGAGGTGTATAATCCGTTGGTCGGTGCGGCAAACACAGGGAAATAGGGAATTAACGGGAGGTTCAATGGATACACCGTTTAAATACTTTATGGCCGAACGGATTAAATTCTGATTTTGATCTATATTTATTTCTTTGATATGCTTATTTATTATGTGTTTTTTTTTTTTTTTTTTCGTTTTTTATGTATTTTTTCAGCGCATATCGAATGTGATAGGAAAAGTGATAGCACCTGATGATCCATGATTTCTTGTATACCTATATGTTCTTTTGCATTGGTCGTCGATTTTTCCTATTGCTATAAAATGATTGATTAATTGATCCCACATGAGATAGGAGTGTATAAATATGTTTGTAAAAAGCACTATCATTGTATGTGTCTTGCTCTGAAGATGGGAACTACATGTATAGCCCAAAACCGTCATGCATTTGACACTGAATGGAATTTTTCAAAGTTCAGCAATCTCATCTGATTGTTTTATATATATATATATTTATATATATATATATACAGTATCTCACGAAAGTGAGTACACCCCTCACATTTTTGTAAATATTTTATTATACCTTTTCATGTGTCATCTTTTCAAAACTGAAGAAATGACACTTTGCTACAATGTAAAGTAGTGAGTGTACAGCTTGTATAACAGTGTAAATTTGCTGTCCCCTCAAAATAACTCAACACATAGCCATTAATGTCTAAACCGCTGGCAACAAAAGTGAGTACATCCCTAAGTGAAAGTGTCCAAATTGGGCCCAATTAGCCATTTTCACTCCCCGGTATCATGTGACTCGTTAGTGTTACAATTTTTCAAGTGTGAATCGGGAGCAGGTGTGTTAAATTTGGTGTTATCGCTCTCACTCTCTCATACTGGTCACTGGAAGTTCAACATGGCACCTCATGGCAAAAAACACTCTGAGGATCTGAAAAAAATAATTTTTGCTCTACATAAAGGTGACCTAGACTATAAGAAGATTGCCAAGACCCTGAAACTGAGCCAAGACCATACAGTGGTTTAATAGGGCAGGTTCCACTCAGAATAGGCCTCACCATGGTCGACCAAAGTAGTTGAGTGCACGTGCTCAGCGTCATATCCAGAGGTTGTCTTTGGGAAATAGACGTATGAGTGCTGCCAGCATTGCTGCAGAGGTGGAAGGGGTGGGGGTTCAGCCTGTCAATGCTCAGACCATATGCCGCACACTGCATCAAATTGGTCTGCATGGCTGTTGTCCCAGAAGGAAGCCTCTTCTAAATATAAAGCACAAGAAAGCCCGCAAACAGTTTGCTGAAGACATGCAGACTAAGGACATGAATTACTGGAACCATGTCCTGTGGTCTGATGAGACCAAGATAAACCTATTTGGTTCAGATGGTGTCAAGCCTGTGTGGCGGCAACCAGGTGAGGAGTACAAAGACAAGTGTGTCTTGCCTACAGTCAAGCATGGTGGTGGGAGTGTCATAGTCTGGGGCTGCATGAGTACTGCCGACACTGGGGAGCTACAGTTCATTGAGGGAACAATGAATGCCAACATGTACTGTGACATACTGAAGCAGAGCATGATCCCCTCCCTTCAGAAACTTGGCTGCAGGGCAGTATTCCAACATGATAACTACCCCAAACACACCTCCAAGACGACCCCTTCCTTGCTAAAGAAGCTGTGGGTAAAGGTGATGGACTGGCCAAGCATGTCTCCAGACCTAAACCCTATTGAGCATCTGTGGGGCATCCTCAAATGGAAGGTGGAGGAGTGCAAGGTGTCTAACTTCCACTAGCTCCATGATGTCGTCATGGAGGAGTGGAAGAGGACTCCAGTGACAACCTGTGAAGCTCTGGTGAATTCCATGCCCAAGAGGGTTAAGGCAGTACTGGAAAATAATGGTGGCCACACAAAATATTGACACTTTGGGCCCAATTTGGACATTTTCACTTAGGGTGTACTTACTTCTGTTGCCAGCGGTTTAGACATTAATGGCTGTGTGTTGAGTTATTTTGAGGGGACAGCAAATTTACACTGTTATACAAGGTGTACACTCACTACGTTACATTGTAGCAAAGTGTCATTTCTTCAGTTTTGTCACATGAAAAGATAGAATAAAATATTTACAAAAATGTGAGGGGTGTACTCACTTTTGTGAGATACTGTATATCAAAGAGGAAGGATACAATCTTATATAGGTAATAGGTAAATAGATAAAATTCTTTTGCTTCAAAGTAAATTCTTTTTTAGGTTACAAACAATGTAGCATAGCAACTACAGTTTCAAGCATCAGTCGCTATGCTACTTTGTTTGTAACCTCATGAAGAACTAACTTTGAAGTAACATAATTTTGCATATTGGAGATTGTATCCTTGTTCTTTGATATGTTTATTGGTGGATGATTGGGAGCCCACTGTTGGTACATCTCCTCTTTAGATGTATCCCATACTTTCTATGCCCTTCCTATAACATTTTATTAAAGAAGAAAGGGCGCTGCTCAGCAACCCAGTGCATCAGTATGTAGAGAAGTGTGGCCTCAGCCAGTGCCGATCCAGCCACATCCCCATGACATGTTTCACCCCGCTCACCGGTGAACGTAGCAAATCAAGTCAGGGGAGCATGGCTGGAGGGGCGCTGGCTGAGGCCACACTTATTGGCATACTAATGCACTGGGTTGGTGACCAGTGCCCTTTTTTTCCTTTGTTAATGCGCTTACACCTCTGGTGCACTGACGCCAGCTCCTTTTACTGCAACCGACAGGGAGATTTCTGTCTCAGCTTAGAGCGACAATGCAAGTTTTATTTATACCTCCTATAAGTTGTTAAAGTTGTTAAAATTGCAAATGATTAAATTAAGGAATCAATAATTACAAGTCTCTACAATTCCTGTTTACTAATCCACCCTCTAAAATTATCTGTCTATGTATTGCAAATAAAATAGGTATCATACGTTTTTCTATATATTTTATGTGATTTTAATAAAACAACTGAAAGAGAATAAAATCAATAAAATGAATTATAAGAAAATAAACAGTGTTTAAAAAAGAAATATGCCAAACAGGTTGCCAGGCTGATTAAATGGGTGCAACCCCCAAAACTTGTCCCTACAGTGACCATTCTACAGGAATTGAATGTCAGTGGAAGGTGTGGGTGGAAAGACAGATGGCAACAGACAGGACCAGAAGGATCTGATGAAACCATGGTACTGCTGAATGCACCCCATCCCAGCCTGAGTCTATGTTGTTCTGTGCTGGCCACACACAAAATATATCATGGAGGCAAAACAGGCTGTATTATATTACTTATGCAAGGTTTTTAGCACTTTTATCTTGTACAATAAAATGTTGTGATACACTACTGGCGGTGCTCTCTTTTTCCTTCTTAGTATCTGCAAACTCCTATAGAACCACTTACAGCAACCACACTATGGAGGACAAGTTTCAAAACAACACTGGGCTTATATTCTTTTCTTTTTCACAATGGGACAGGATCATCATCATGTGACCACTGTGACAGCCAATCATTTGAGTGGGAAGTCCGCCAGTGACTCCCAGCATTTAAAAACACGTAAAGCACAAAAATATTAGGAGTTTGGGCTTAGAGACATTTTTTTGTGTCCAACTATACTGGAATTATATTAATCTACAAAGCTTTCCTACTGAATTCATGGCTGGATCCCAGATTATCAGGATGTTGTCTATATACTTTCCATTGTAAACAAGGTTTTCAGCTAAGGATTTTTTCCAAAATATTCAGTACTTTCCAATACCCCATTGTTAAGTTGGCATAGCTAGGGGCAAAGCTGACACCCGTTGCTGTGCCATATGAGTGCAAGGCCTACATCTCCATGAACAGCGAAAAATTATGCTCCAGAATCAATCATACATTTTCCTAGAAGAAGTCTGAAAATTTGTCATTTAGTTCATACTATTGTATAGAACTAACAAATCCATGGAAGCCACTGAAGAGCTCCTCATCAACTGTGACAGCCAATTACAGTGATCACAGCAATCACATGAATGGGAAGTCTGCTGGTGACTTCTGGCATTTCAAAAACAAAAAAAAAATCAATAGATTGGGATTAGAGAATTAAGAGATTCTTATTTTTTTTTTTTGCAAGCATACAAGAATTACAATAATCTTTAAAGCCTGCTACTGAGTTTGTGGATGGATTGTAATTGATCAGGATGTCATGAATACACCATCCATGTTAGACAAAAGATCCAATGCCTTCCAGTTTCCCATTGTTAAATTGGCATAGATAGGGGCAAAGCCAACACCCATTATTGTGCCATGTGACTGCAAGGAGTACTTTTTCACAAACTGGAATTAATTGTGCTCTGGCATGAATCTCGTATATAAACAAAGGACCAGCAGGATCTGATGAAAACATAGGAGCCACTGAATGCGGAGTATCTGTGCCCAATCTCAGAGTATGTGTTGTCCTGCACTGGCCACAGCTGTCAGGATCTGAGGACTGGAGGACCTGGGACTTTAAAACGCTGGGTGCAGTGGAGCAGTAGGGGTGACAAAACGAGTGTGCCAGGGTATGGATCCTGGAAGGTGCAGGAGCAGTGTGACCGCACAAAAACAGGGGGTGTCAGAATTGCATGATCTAAAGAGCTGCCTGGTCTTCACCAGAGCCACTGGAGGTGTGGATGTTGCACTGCAAGGCAGCCACAGGTTGGGGCTTTCTAAGACATCCGTGCAGGCACAGTGCCAGCCGATAGAACACAGGATGAACTCAGGGTACTCACAGTATAGAAGGACCAAAGGAAAGACTACGGTAGCTAGCAAGAAGAGACACTAGAGGGAGGAAAGAGGGAACAAGCATGAAGCACAGGAGAGCGGGGTAAGCTGGGCAATAGCGCAAAGAGAGATGGACACAGCAAGCAGGAATGAGGGGCAAAGCAAAACGACAAGAAACAATGCTTTGGAGTGCACCCTCAGCAACAGAAAATGAAGGGATACACGGACAGAAATCAAAGGAAATACAAGAGCGCAGCAAGAGGGAAAGCACTAAGAAGGACAAGACCAAACAAACACACAGAATACAAGTGTACTGAAAAAACAGCAAACACCAGAGGAACAGGGGTGTCTGGCTTCAGGGTGGAGACACATTGCTTGAACATTAACCCACAGGTGCAAACGCTTAATAATACCTAGGTTCAGGGTGGATTGGCAAGAGCCCGAGCAGCTCAGACAGGGGGTAAAGAAATTGTTAGAAATGTACCTGAATCCTCACAAACAAACTGTCCTTTTTGAAGGAAAAAAACACATAGGAGAGTATAATTGAAACAAAAATTCCTTTATTAATGACTCAGTACCAAACAAAGAGGGAGGCAACACTGGAGAAACAGCTGAAATTAGCGAAGCCTTGGACCCCCAGGGCACACATCAATTCTTTACCAGCAAAATTGTTGGCCTGAGGAGTCCATATCTAAGGGAGTGCAGTCTGGTCCTGAAGTCCCAGAGATCCAGAAAGCAGCAGATAACATCTGTGTCCCCAGGCTGTGGTACTACAAGAGGCTGCATCTTTTGCCAGACCAGACTGGACCCAGGGTCATCACTTTCTGGTCTTCTTTCCACGCTTCCTTCCTGGCTGTGGCTCAGGTGTTGGAGATGTGGCAGGAGGAAGAGTAGGACCTGGAGGAGGAGGAGGACTAGTAAGACCTGGAGGAGGAGGAGTAGGACCTGGAGGAGGAGGAGGGCCATGTGTGAGATCACAAATGTGGGTATCAGATGTTATTTGGCCCCTCAACCCCATATTGAGAGCTTCCAACATTAAGGACTCACACATGAGTTGTTGGCCCTCCTCCATCTGCCTCATTTTGCAGGCAGTTATGCAAGCAAAGTCCTCCACAGTGTGTGGGCTTCTCAGGGCCTCTGTAGCCTTCCAAAAGAGGCCTATGGCAGCCTCCTCCAGGGTACTCCTCTTCCTGACACTTTGTTTTTGCGGGTGTAGGGGAGGGACCTGCATATCAGGCAGCCTGCTTGGCCCGGCCACCTCCTGGCTGAGACTTCCCTGTGTATGAAAAAGGGACATGGTTGTAGTTTTTGCATCATCAATCACAATCCTAAATTAGTACTCCAAACTAACATCTAGTTAACATCATTGATTGGACAAGCAGAAATATTTAGAAGAATGCTATACCTGGCTCAAGCTGGGCTCCTCCACATGTTGCTGCCTGGAAGGCCCAGGTTGGACATCAGAAGCCTCAGCTGGGGGGGAAGGAAGCGTGGAAGGAAGATTGGAGAGTGCTGGCCTGGGTTCAGTCTGACCTGCCAGAAAATGCAGCCTGTCATAGTACCACATCCTGGGGACATAGATGTCATCTGCTGCTCTGGATCTCAGGGAATCCTGGACCTTCTTGTGCTCCCCTAGATAAGTGCTCCTCAGGCCACCAATTAGGATCTTCAAATAGGTGATGTCTGCTGTGGGGATCACCGTCTTCACAAATTCCAGCAATTGATCCAGTGCTGCCTTCCTCTTTGTTTGGTTCTTCTAATGTGGGTGGTTTATCTGCCACAGACAAGGCAGCTCCCTGAACATATCAATGAAGATTGCCATAAAGTTGTCATCTTTCAAGATATCGATTTTCACTGCAAGACACAACACAAGACAAACCCTAATGTCAGGCAAAACTCTCCTAATCTTGTTACAATATAGGCCTCAATCTAGAAGCAGTATAGGCCCAAGTTTGGCTCTTACCTTCGTTATCACGGTCGGCGCCTACGATACTCCTTCCTCCGCTCACAGATCGTACGTACTACGCACGCATGTTACGCTTTATACACACTGCGCATGCCTGTAACTCCACCCGCCCCTGACGTTCTTTCTAGTCTATTCCCCGCCCCTTTTCGTTCGGCGCAGTGGGGGAAGAGCACATGGCGGAGACACAGCAGGTGCGTGCTAATTACAGCAACGAGGAGGAGGAGGAGGAAAGCCCGGATCCGGAAACGTCTGGATCCAGAAGGAGAAGATTTAAGGCATCAAATATGTCCTTTGGGGAGATGTTGGAAATGGTGGACATCCTGAAGAAGGCCGACTATGATGGAAAGTATGGACCTTACCCCAACCCCAATGTCCAAAAGGCCAAGATCATGGCGAAAGTGGTCAAGAGTCTGCACCGGAATTTTGGGGTACGACGATCGAAAGATCAGCCCAGGAAGCGGTGGTCGGACCTAAAATTAAGAGAAAAGTAAAAAAAAGAAAAAAGAAAAGTAAGTAGTTGTGCTGTGTTCCTATTCTTTTTGTGTTTATTACGTTCGTGCTGCTCCATGTGCTTTTAGGAACTGTTGTACAGTTTAAAATGGCAACTTTCATGTTCATGGGCACATTATTCGTTCGTATCAAACATTTTTCTTTTGGCCTATAAAACACCATTGTTTTTGCCAAATGCATTGGACCACATTTTTAGGGCCTACTTGTATGAAACTAATTTGGTTGTGTAGATGTGTTTGTTACTAGAATGAATTGCAAACTAGATTCTGTGTAAGGAGAGGACACTCAGCAGCAGTTTTCACATCTGGACGCTGGAGCTCTAGTGTGGGACACATGAACACCCTTTTTCTTAGGGGTCCCACACAGGTGCTCCAGTGTATACTATAGGGGTGTCTCCATCTGTGAAGCTTGTACAAGACAGGTAAGTATTCAAGCTTGACAAAGGACACTAAAAATTCTACATCTTGGAACTCAGCCAAAATAGACAATTGTACCACACTTCCAAGCAATGTTTCATATTTCTAGTTCTGCCGCCAAATATCTGTGTGCTAAGTATACCTTTTTTTTTCACATAGGGGAGAAAAGACTCGGAGGACACCCCTCATCCGAGGAGACCAGAGACCCCCCACCTCTGGAAGAAGGGGAAATCCCCCAAACACAAGAAGAGAAGGAGGAGGAAGAAGACGTGGTGGAACTAGTCACCACAACAGGTGAGTGTCTGCGACCACAGGCTCAGGTAAGAGATGGATGCCGGCATATTTATAATACATGTGTTTTTTTGGCTTCTCTCTTTTTAGGTGATCGTGATGTTGTGGATCCAGATCCTTTCACCTCGGAAAGTGCCCAGATCCTAATCGGGGAGATCATGGCGTGTAATGTTGCATTGGAAAACATCACTAGAAACATCAATGATGTTATTCAAAAAAATAAGAACATCATTGATGTTTTGGGGAGAGTTTAAAACCCCTACAAAGCCCTTTCTTTTATGGTGTACTACACTTTTAAAATTGTTTCGCAAATTTAAGAAAAGCCAAATTTTGAGGATGCACACAGTGTGCCAACATGTGCTATCTGCCATCACGGGAGATCAATGGACGCGTTTTGGGGGTGCAACCCCTTCCTCAATAATAAAGTAGCTGAGAGGAAGGGGTTGCTCCCCCAAAACACGTTCCTTGATCCCCCGTGATGGCAGCTAGCACATGTTGACATCCGTAAATTGGTGTGCATCTTCAAAATTTGGCTTTTCCTGGGGTGACTTTACCCCATCTGAACGCAATATCAAACACAGTTCCTAAATACTCATGTCTGATATTGCCTTCAAGTTCTACCAAATGTGAACTTTGTAAAGTCAGGATTTGTGTCTTTCTTGTTGGTTTTACACATGCCAGTTTTATGTTAAAAGGACATTTCTACTTTTTCTAATGCCACCCCAAAAATTGGTATACAACAAACATGTTGGTTTGTTTTAAAAACCTTGCCAAAATGCACATGTGATTGTGCAGGTATTAAAAAGAATGGTTTTAATCACGAATTTGTGGATAATTGTCTCAACGCTATAACACTTTTGGGGTGCTCTAATTACTGTTTTCTGTGACAATGGGTGTTATTTCATAAGGGCAAATCCACTTTGCACTACAAATGCAGTTTCAAGTGCACTTGTAGTGCAAAGTGTCTTTGCCTTTAGTAAATAACACCCAACAGTGCTTTGTAAGGTTACACAATCACGCCATTTTCACGACTCACCACATTTCTGACAGGGTCAGCTCAAAAAAACACAAGCAGTAAATGTCACCAAAGATTTGCTTTTTTTTTTATTTGATAAAGGTTTCACACATTGTCTGGCATATTGATGGTCCCCCTACCCGCAAAGAACTTAAGGTATCTTAGCCGGACATCACGGGCACTCAGGGAGGGCAAGCCAGGACGGCCACTTTCAAGCGCCATCAGGGTTGTTTCATTTATAATTCCAGCCTCAGGCCCAACTGAGCCAGCATAGTTGGCAGAATGTTGACGTAAAAAGTTATGTAGAACACAGCACGCCAGGATAATATGTTTTTACTCCGCCATATGTATGGGTGTCAGAAATTGGCGGAACCGGCTGGCCATGATTCCAAATGTGTTCTCCACCACTCTTCTGGCTCTGGCCAGCCGGTAATTAAAAACCCTCTGGTCCGGGGTGAGGGTCCTCATCGGGAATGGCCGCATAAGATGGTCCCCCAGCGCAAATGCTTCATCCGCAACGAAGACGAATGGGAGTCCTTCCACATTCTCCTCTGGAGGTGGCAAGTCCAAGCTGCCATTCTGGAGACGTCTGTAAAACTCAGTCTGGGCGATGACTCCACCATCGGACATCCGGCCATTCTTCCCCACGTCCACATACAGGAACTCGTAATTAGCCGACACCACCGCCAACATCACAATACTATTGAACCCCTTATAATTATAATAGTACGACCCCGAGTTGGGTGGTGGGATGATGTGGACGTGTTTCCCATCAATTGCCCCTCCGCAGTTAAGAAAGTCCCACCGCTGGGCAAAGTGGGAAGCCACAGTCTGCCATTCCTGTGGCGTGGAAGGAAACTATTGAGGAAAACAAAACAAAATGAGTCTTTTTGCACATAAACATGGAAAGCAGATTAGACACAAACCTTCTTGGCCAACATCAAGATAACATTTATTAATGGGAATTTTTAAAGACCAAAGTATAAGGTACACCTACCCTCCCCCCCCCCCGTCATGGGCAATTTCTAACATTATAGGGGGGGAGCTCTTGGACAGGTAACCCTCTCCACTTCATTGAGAGATGAGTGCCTAAATAGTGGGTATTACTTGGAACAGCCCCTCCTTAGTTACACTATTGGCAGCCCACTGGACAGGTAAGAAGTGTCATAATACAAATATATAAATACACACTGTACACATTTGAGCACATTTGGACATTCTGCTATTACCTATCAAGATAATAATAGTATACAAAAACTTTAAACAGTACCATTTGAAAGTATACAGGCAGGCCCTTGCACTACTTGCTTTGGGGAATTCATCCATAAATCTGACCGCAAAAGAGATGGGTATAGTGTGTATGGGTTTGGCAAAGTCAGCAGATAGATGATTGAGGATAGATAGAGAATTGTTATCAGCTGACTTAGCAGTTGGGGGGAGGGAGGGTTCCAAATGATTTGGGGACCCCCAAAAAAAGCCTCTGGCACTCTGCCTGAATTTAAAGCACAAATCACATTACAAAACATTTTAGGGGTGTTTGGGGTAAAGCACTACTATGGAGCTGATAAAATACATTGTTAAGTGACTACATGAGGTGAATATAGGGCCAGGAGACCATGCTGGGGAGGTAAGTAAAGGAAAATATGTATGAAGGACAAAAAAATAATTACATAAAAATCCAGCATGCATGAGAACAAAGGGGACATTCACAGCATATTACAATCATGTTAATTAGGGAATGAGGAAAGAAATACAAAATATTAACAAACATTAAATACAATAAAATGTGATATTAAAGGATAAAGATCTTACCTTAATTTAATCCTTCTGCAGGACCTGGATGATGGCAGAACAGGTCTCTGGGATAATGATACCCAGAGCCTGGGGGAGATGCCTGTCGAGAACTTGAGGTCCTGCAGGCTTCTTCCCGTCGCCAAGTACGGCAGGGTGGCGACAAGCCTCTGCTCCGGAGTGATGGCTTGCCTCATGCAGGTATCCTGCCTGCTGATATAGGGGGTCAGCGAAGCCAACAAACGGTGAAAAACGGGGTCCGTCATCCTAAGAAAGTTCCTGAAATCATCAGGATTATTCTCACGGATCTCACGGAGCTAAGGCATATGGCAGAACTGGTCACGCTGAAGCAACCAATTCTTGGTCCATGAACTCCTCCCCACCCTGTTCATGGACTGGACTTGTGTCAATGTCAGGACCCCAACACCAAGCCCCCGCACAGCATGAACTCTACGAGGAGTACGTATACGCAACATGGCTAGAAAACGGTCGGCTGCTCAGAACGAAGTGACAGAACGCACTGAAGAACAGCAAGGCCTGTGAAGAGCGACCTGAAAAACAGTAATGAACGAACAAGAACACAACGACTAATCAAAATCACGCGTAGCTTGCTGCACGCACTGAAAAGCAGATACAAACCCACAAGCACAAACTGAACAGCAGAAAACGATCTGAAAACCACGAGTCTGAAAAAGCGCGAATCGTCTTTCACCAAACTTTTACTAACACGAGATTAGCAAAAGGAGCCCAAAGGGTGCCGCGCTTGGTTCTGAAATGGCCTTTTCTAGTCTCGTCGTACGTGGTTGACGTCACCGCGTTCTTGGCGATCGGAAATTCCGACAACTTTGTGCGACCGTGTGTACGCAAAACAAGTTTCAGCCAACATCCGTCGGAAAAAATCCTAGGATTTTGTTGTCGGAATGTCCAATCAATGTCCGACCGTGTGTACGGGGCATAAGAGTATATTACTATTTTGAAACAGTTATCACAGTTACTTTTATGTCTAACATTGTATTTGTATGTTTTGTACACAGTGGTGTGGATTTACTAAAGGTGTGGACCAAGCTTACATTGACTTCAATCATCCAATCATATGCCAGCAAACATTCTGTTTTTTGTTATTTTTTCTTGTACATAATTGTGTATTCTTTGCTAAATGAATTTCCTCATTTACTAAGATAAGTGGAAATTGACTAGCAGAGTAAACACGCTAGACTCCTTTGGAAAACCAATCCTATTGTATTAGAGCTTCACTTTCACAGATCCTACATTGTCATTGAGTGTTAAAGACCAACTCCAGTAAAAAAAAAAAGAGGCATTGACCATATGAGGCCATATTCTTCAGTCTTGGTTCTAAAAACGTTTTCATAGGCCAACCTGCAGTGTAATGGATCAAAGTCACACTTTCTTCTTTGAGCACAGCTCTGCCTTGGGGACCAGGCATTTTTCCCTGCTCATTATCTTCTTGGACATTGGTTGCCTCACTGTCCTCATGAGTTCTCCTGTTTCTGGAGCCTCTGGAAAGAGAACCCAGCCCAACCCAAAAATTGAAGTAGAACTATAGGGAAGAATACTCACCTCTGCTTCAACAATCTGACACTAGCAAGGTCCCTTGCCGGTGCCGGCATCTTCTCCCCAGCTTTTTCTGGCTTCTGGTTATTGGCCATGTTAATTGGCCGGTGTGGGATGATGTCCCTCCTGCACATGCATGGGAGTCACTTTTATTGAGTGAGCTGCAAATTCTCAGGTTCACTTGGTTGCCCCATTTTGACTTTATGCTGCCGATCATCGGGCTACCCTGTACATATATGCATCTATTGATGAATAATTTACTGGCAACTGTCTCCCCATCCTTTGGCAACATACAAAAGATTTTTGAAAGGGGTGTGTGTGACTATCTGTGTGCATGTGCAACATGTGGACGCAGCTGCGCCATCTCAGACAATGTTGTCTTTTTAAACACAACTGAGGTGGAGGCGATGGTGGAGTTTTTTAACCCAGATTTTTTTGTAACCTTATATTTTTGTAATAAAGATCCCATGAATAAGCTGCATGGTCCTATTATAACATCCTTACTTTGTGGTACTTACCCCCAAATAGTCTCTTATGCACAGGTGTGCGCAGCCTATTGCATTAGGGTGTGCACCCCAAAGTTTACATGCATACATACAAACACAGACACACACTATTATAAATTAATGTATTAAAACATTTTAAAATATAATAAAATATGAACAATGGCAGTAGAGCAGTAAACAGTATCAGTAGGGCAGTGGACAGTGTCAGTAGTTTTTTATTTTTATTATTATTTTTTTTAATTCTTATTTATATTTTTTTTACTAGTTTTTTAGGAGCCTTTATGGGGGACTTTGGTGAAATAGCAGGGGTCTAAACAGACTCCTGATGCCTCACTTTTGAGACAGAGGCCAGAGATTCCCTAGTACCCCTCTCTGCAGCCTCAGCTGTACTAGACAGTGAATGAATGGGAGATGCACTTTAGTAAGCAGCTTCCTGTTCATCCTCAAACACAGGTTACTATGCTTCAGTTATGAATAGACACAGGAGCGATCAGTACTGATCACTCACCGTATTCATTCAGAAAATTAAAAGGGTAGTAAATTACATATTTACCAGCCACTTCTCCCACTCTCCATCTTGACACATCCCCTGCATCAGCTGAAGAGGAGGGAAACCAGCAGCGCTGTGGGGGGTGGTACATGGGGGCCGGCAGCAGGGGGAATCTGCACTGCACAAGGTGATTAGGGTGTACCCAGGCACACCTGGCACACCCCCTGCGCATGCCTATGCCCTTATGCTTAGTCTGAGTTACTTGGATTGCAACTATAAAAGGTCTGTCAGCAAACACATGGGACACTGTTTTGGCTAAACTCTAAGGAGCCAAACAGTGTATAAATACTAGTGAGTTACAGGCATACACATATTGTTCTTTGTACAAAAATCAGACAAATAGCATTTTGTATGATACAGCACAGTACTGAATTACTGTTCATTGCAGTATGTAGAAAAAATGATCCGTACTCTGGTTGTTGCTCTTAAAATTTCATTTTATTGAATAGCCACAGTGAACAAATGCTGATTAAATCAGTTGACGCGTTTCAGCCTATAAGCCCTTAGTCATGGTGGTTATGACTAAGGCCTTATAGGCTGAAACACGTCAACTGATTTAATCAGCATTTGTTCACTGTGGCTATTCAATAAAATGAAGACATTTTAAGAGCAACAACCGGAGTGCGGATCATTTTTTCTACATTACTCTACTCAGCCAGGGACTGTGGATTGAGCACCTGGGAGCTCTGCTATCTATGTGGTGTATGGGTAGTAGCAGTGACTTTTCTGCTTATTCATCGCAGTATGTGCCTGCAAAGCATGTGCATTGGATAAGATTTGGGGTGCCATTAAAAACGTATGGTACTGCAATGCAATAACATGTGTAGGTTGTGGTGCGTAGTTTTAAAAATGAATATGCAAAAGTTGAAAAGGCAGTGCAGATATTTGTTAGCAAGATTTACAAGCTTGCAAATGCTAGGAAAATAAGTGAAGCAATGTGTCTATAGAGGACAAGGAACTATTAGCTAATATTTACATTTTAGTCTCACTTTGAATATACCATGGAAATTTACTTTATATCTGTTTGATAGGTCAAAAAAAATACTCATTCATCCTGACAGAAATTCAGTTAGTTTCTGTCACAGGTCAGCAATAAAGTGCTGCTGATCTGTTACCTATGGCTCCACAGACCAGCAGACAGGCTTCTACTAATAGTCCCTAAACCAGCATGCAAGTCATTATGTTGCTTGCAGTTTCACAGCTAACATGCAAGGCTGTTCATATTCTTGTTTCACAACACGTGTGTTGTTCTTGCCTTGTTGCTGCACAGGGCTGAGTTCTATAGGTGGTCTCACCTGCTGATTATAATGTTCAGCCACATAGCTAGCCCCTGTTCAGCCTGGCTATATGTCTCTCAGTCATGATACAGCCAATGAAAGCGACAACTTTCCCTTCCTGTCAGACTGCAGCCAATGAAGAAGACTTTCTTCTACTGCCTTGTCTATTTTTTTAATCAGGGCAACTCTTGACTCGCTGCCCAAGCAGTGCTTTTGCAAACAAGCAGCTGAGCACCATCTCTCGCTTTATTCCTGGCTATCCAATTTTGCTACCGGTCCTAAACCCTGGCTTCATTCATAGCTATCAACGTCTGCTACCTGCCTTGACCCATTGCTTTGTTCCTGGCTATCTGGGTTTGCTGCTACCTGTCCTGACCCTTGGCTTTATTGTTGATTAGCTGAGTCCACTGTCAGACCTGAACTCTGACTAGGGTTGCCACCTTTTCTTCAAGCCAAACCCGAACACTTTGGTGGCCTGTGAAACCTTTGGGAGCCCCAAGGAGAGTAGTAATGCGGCGCGCATAGCAAAATGTGGGTCTGGCCAAATTGAACGTGCTAATATAATCATCTTGCCCCCCCCAGTAATGCGGAACCTGCCCCCAGACAGCCGCCCACAGCTCCTGGAGGGCAACAGATATGTGTGCGACTAGCTTGGTTCCTTGGGGAGCCACCGCCTGGTCTGAAAAATTGTGTCCGAGTTTCAGTCCACCTGAAACCCAGACACATGATTCAAAGCCCGGACTGTCCGGGTGAATCCCGGACAGGTGGCAACCCTAACTCTGACCTCTGTCCTCCCTACATTGCCTGCTACCAGCTCCATCCTCTGGACTGCCACCATACCCCCCAACTTTTTGAGATGGGAATGAGGGACACCTATCAGCAAAAGTATGCAGGCATAGGACATACCCCTTGCCACGCCCCCTTAAAGGAGAATTGTACAAAAAAAAAAAGATTGTTTAAACCCATAAGTGCTTTTTTTACCAATACTATTCCTTTATATTGGCTTTCGGAATTTACAAATGCAGCAATTTAGAAATCAGATGAAAGGTTTAGTGCTGGGAAGCACTTTTTGATAGATAAAAAGTGCATTTTATATACATCTATATAGATCAGATCAAAATGAGGGACAAATGAAGAGGAATGAGGGACAGAGGGACATTGCTCCAAATCAGGGACAGTCCCTCGAAATCAGGGACAGTTGGGAGCTATGTGTCACTGTAGTGTAACTTTCTGCTTTAGACATACCTCCTAGTACCATCTTGTCCCCAAGACCCCGGTCTTGAGTAGAGTAAACTTGGAGGCCACGACTTTGGGTTAGCACACAGTGAAATACATCTTGGCAGTGGCGGCCCATCCATAAGGAGCGCAGGGCGCCGCCACCCCCCCAAGCTGTTAAAAAAAAAAAGTCACTTTAACAGTGACCAGGCGCTGGACACGCGGCGGTCTATGGGAAGCTTCCCAGCCTGCAATCATGATTGCAGGCTGGGAAGCTGATTTGTTGTGTTTAAAGTGTGGTCAGGGTGCAAGAGATGCGCCCGCAAACACCCCCACTCTACTGTGATTTGTCAGTGTCCTATAGTAACTGGCGAGGATTGGTGCGGCGGGGACCAGAAGAAAGGACAGTGGGCGGTGCTTTTTTCGTCACTGTGGGGGTGGAGTAGACTGGGACTGAAGGAGAGGACAGTGGGCGGTGCTATTGTCGTCACTTCCGGTTTCCCGGCCACAGTAGGGATGGAGTTGATGCTTGTGTGCGTTGGATTTAGAGACGAGCTGCGCCCTTAAAGTTAAGTGCTGGTCTGGCGCTGCAGACCCCAGACACTCTTCTCTTCTCTCGGTCTCTCTGATACCTTGCTGCCCACCTCTCCGTTCCACACAGCCACAGCCTCAGCCACACACTGACCTGACTCCCTGTCCCAGGTTCTTAGTTCCAATGCCAATGCATGATGCCTGCCTGTGCCTGATTTATCCACAAGACTTTCAGACTTAGACACCAGGCCAGGGCGGATGCGATGCACAGCTGGACATCAGGGGCCTTTTTTGGGAATTTTTATTGTCTTCTTCCAAGTGCCTGGATGTCATGTGTATATAGCTGTATACACTATATACACACATTGTGAAAACATCTGTCCTGTATACAGGAAGGAAGAAGGTGGGTGTATATAGCTGTAGTGGGCACAGTTGAAACAGCACTGGTTGGCACAGATAAGATCGCACTAGTAGGCACAGATGAGACCGCACTGGTGGGAACAAATGAGACAGCACTGGAGGGCACAGATGAGACTGCACTAGTGGGCACAGATGAGACTGCACTAGTGGGCACAGATGAGACGGCACTGGTGGGCACAGATGAGATCGCACTAGTAGGCACATATGAGATGGCACTGGTGGGCACAAATGAGACGGCACTGGTGGGCACAGATGAGACTTCACTAGTGGGCACAGATGAGACTGCACTAGTGGGCACAGTTGAAATCATACTAGTAGGCACAGATCGGTTGGCACTGGTGGGCACAGATGAGACGGCACTTGTGGGCACAAATGAGATGGCACTGGTGGGCACAGATGAGACTGCACTAGTGGGCACAGATGAGACTGCACTCGTGGGCACAGATGAGATGGCACTCATGGGCACAGATGAGCTGGCACTGGTGGGCACAAATGAGATCGCACTAGTAGGCACAGATGAGACAGCACTGCTGGGCACAAATGAGATGGCACTGATGGGCACAGATGAGACTGCACTAGTGGGCACAGATGATATTGCACTAGTGGGCACAGATGAGACTGCACTAGTGGGCACAGATGAGACTGCACTCGTGGGCACAGATGAGATGGCACTCATGGGCACAGATGAGCTGGCACTGGTGGGCACAAATGAGATTGCACTAGTAGGCACAGATGAGACAGCACTGCTGGGCACAAATGAGATGGCACTGATGGGCACAGATGAGACTGCACTAGTGGGCACAGATGATATTGCACTAGTGGGCACAGATGAGACTGCACTAGTGGGCACAGATGAGACGACACTGGTGGGCACAGTTGAGATCGCACTAGTAAGCACAGATGAGACGGCACTGGTGGGCACAGATGAGATGGCACTGGTGGCCACAGATGAGACCGAACTAGTGGGTACAGATGAGACCGCACTGGTAGGCACATATAGGCTGTACTGATGGGCACAGATGAGACTGCAGTGATGGGCACAGGCAGGCGGCTCTTATGAGCACAGATGGGTCTGTACTGATTTGCTTCACTGATGAGGCTGAACTTATGGGCACTGATAGGCTGCACTGATAAGCAATGGACACCATCCACTGCCCTACGGACAACGTCCACTGCTTTTCTGACACAGTCCACAGCCAAATATCTGTAGAAGAGGTTTCCACCATCCCTGTTAAGTTTGCAGTCATTTTTTATGTCTTATTTCAGTGTGATGTGTATTATATGTGACTTTACATACCACAGAGACTGGTACTGTGGTGATATTGAAGTCTATTAAGATTTCCATACATTAGAGAAGGGCTCGGCAACCCCCGGAACGCATGCCAGACGTGGCACATGGACACACTTCGGGTGACACTCGAGAGTGATCCTAGGAGACCCACCTCGCATATGTGAAAACTTGTCTATTTCAGACAGTCAGTGGCAGTATAGTGGAGATTTAGCAGTGGGGCTGGTCCCCGCCCACCTCTCTTCCCGCCAGCATCAGTGAGCACTTTCCATTGCTTCCAACCATGCAGTGAGGGAATGGAGTGCCCTGGGGCCAGCAGCGCTGCTCATGGTGGTAATTATGCACTTTTTTCCCCTCTGTGGAAGTCTCCTAATCAGCAGGCTTATGGCTGGGCTTTTCCATGTGTGCACCTGCTGTCTCTGAACCCTCCTCTGCTTAAAGTGTAAGTTCACCTTTACAGAAAACTCTGTAAGGTGAACTTACACTGGTCCCCCTCCTCGCTCCCCCGTCCTGCTGACCTGGACCACCGCAATCTCCAGTTCTAGGCCCCGGTATATCCGCATCAGGAGCCCGGAGCTTAGGAAGCCTCTGAGCTGAATGTCCAAAATGTCCCTCGTCAGGGGGATGTTTTGAAGCATTCTAATTGCTGAGTGCCGTCACATGGGTGGCGCCGACCAATTAGCAGCCGCATAGCTCATCCTCTCAGCTATGCAGAAGATGCAAGGATGGAGAGAGGATTTCTAAGCCCCGGGCGCCTGACGCGGATATACCAGGGCTTAGAACCAGAGATTGCAGCGGTCCAGGTCAGCGGGCCCGGGGGAGGGGGACCTGTGTAACTTTACCTTACAGAGTTTTCTGTAAAGGTGAACTTACACCTTAAGTAGCCATGCAGCAGATTCAAGCAGAAGGGGAGTCCAATGAGAAATGCTATATACCAGATTTGTGAGAAATGCTATATACCAGGTTTGTAAGATATGCTATATACCAGCATTTGTGAGACATGCTATATACCAGGCTTTGTGAGAAATGCTATATACCAGGATTGTGAGAAATGCTATATACCAGGATTGTGAGAAATGCTATATACCAGGATTTGTGAGAAATGCTATCTACCAGGATTTGTGAGACATGCTATATCCCAGAATTTGTGAGAAATGCTATATACCAGGATTTGTGAGAAATGCTATATGCTATACTCTGCTGTGATTCTGGACTGTATACTCTGCTGTTTTTCTGGACTGTATACTCTGCTGTGATTCTGGACTGTATACTCTGCTGTGATTCTGGACTGTAAACTCTGCTGTGATTCTGGACTGTATACTCTGCTGTGATTCTGGACTGTATACTCTGCTGTGAGTCTGGGCTGTATACTCTGCTGTGATTCTGGACTGTATACTCTGCTGTGATTCTGGACTGTATACTCTGCTGTGATTCTGGACTGTATACTCTGCTGTGATTCTGGGGCTGTATACTCTGCTGTGATTCTGGGGCTGTATACTCTGCTGTGATTCTGGGGCTGTATACTCTAATGTGATTCTGACTCAAATGGTCTGGTATGGATTTTGGGGAAGACCCCACACCATTTTTTTCCTTAATTCTGTCATAGGGTTCCCTCAAACACTTTACTATTATATACTCTGCACTGCACTATATACTCTGCACTGCGCTATATACACTACACTGACTGAACTATATACTCTGCAATGTATTATATATACTACACTGACTGCACTATATACGCTGAACTGTAATATATATACTATCCTGACTGCACTATATACTTTCCACTGTATTATATATACGCACTACACTGACTGCACTATATACTCTCCACCTTATTATATATACTACACTGACTGCACTATATACTTTCCACTGTATTATATATACTACATTGACTGCACTATATACTTTCCACTGTATTATATATACTACACTGACTGCACTATATACTATCCACTGTATTATATACTACACTGACTGCACTATTTACTTTACACCTTATTATATATACTACACTGACTGCACTATATACTTTCCACTGTATTGTATATACTACACTGACTGCACTATATACTTTCCACTGTATTATATATACTACACTGACTGCACTATATACTATCCACTGTATTATATACTACACTGACTGCACTATTTACTTTACACCTTATTATATATACTACACTGACTGCACTATATACTTTCCACTGTATTGTATATACTACACTGACTGCACTATTTACTTTCCACCTTATTATATATACTACACTGACTGCACTATATACTTTCCACTGTATTATATATACTACACTGACTGCACTATATACTTTCCACTGTATTATATATACTACACTGACTGCACTATATACTCTCCACTGTATTATATATACTACACTGACTGCACTATTTACTTTCCACCTTATTATATATACTACACTGACTGCACTATATACTTTCTACTGTAGTATACAGTGGGGATCGAAAGTTTGGGCACCCCAGGTAAAAATGTGTATTAATGTGCATAACGAAGCCAAGGAAAGATGCAAAAATCTCCAAATGGCATCAAATTACAGATTAGACATTCTTATAATATGTCAAAAAAAGTTAGAGTTTATTTCCATCATTTACACTTTCAAAATTGCAGAAAACAAAAAAATGGCGTCTGCAAAAGTTTGGGCACCCTGCAGAATTTGTAGCATGCACTGCCTCCTTTGCAAAGCTGAGACCTGCCAGTGTCATGGATTCAGGTGATGTCAATCTCAAAGGTTTTAAATGGCCAGACTCATCTGACCTTGCCCCAACAATCAGCACCATGGATTCTTCTAAGCAGTTGTCTAGAAAACTGAAACTGAAAATAGTTGATGCTCACAAAGCTGGAGAAGGCTATAAGAAGATAGCAAAGCGTTTTCAGATGTCAATATCCTCTGTTTGGAATGTAATTATGGCAGTCATCAGGAACAGTGGAAGTTAAAGCAAGATCTGGAAGACCAAGAAAAATATCAGACAGAACAGCTCGCAGCATTGTGAGAAAAGCAATTCAAAACCCACGTTTGACTGCACGATCCCTCCAGAAAGATCTGGCAGACACTGGAGTTGTGGTAAACTATTCCACCATAAAGAGATACTTGTACAAATATGGTCTTAATGGAAGAGTCATCAGAAGAAAACCTCTTCTACGTCCTCACCACAAAAATCAGCGTTTGAACTTTGCAAATGAACATATAGACAAGCCTGAGGCATTTTGGAAACAACTTCTGTGGACCGATGAGGTTAAAATAGAACTTTTTGGCTGGAATGAGCAAAGGTACATTTGGAGAAGAAAGGGCACAGAATTTTATGAAAAGAACCTCTGTCCAACTGTTAAGCATGGGGGTGGATCAATCATGCTTTGGGGTTGTATTGCAGCCAGTGGCACAGGGAACATTTCACGAGTAGAAGGAAAAATGGATTCAATAAAATTTCAGCAAATTTTGGATGGTAACTTGATGCCATCTGTGAAAAAGCTGAAGTTAAAGAGAGAATGGCTTCTACAAATGGATAATGATCCTAAACACACCTCAAAATCCACGGGGGATTACATCAAGAGGCATAAACTGAAGGTTTTGCCATGGCCTTCACAATCTCCTGATCTCAACATTATTGAAAATCTATGGATAGACCTTAAAAGAGCAGTGCGTGACAGACAGCCCAGAAATATCAAAGAACTGGAAGACTTTTGTAAGGAAGAATGGGCAAAGATACCTCAAACAAGAATTGAAAGACTCTTGGCTGGCTACAAAAAGCGTTTACAAGCTGTGATACTTGCCAAAGGGGGCAGTACAAGATATTAACTCTGCAGGGTGCCCAAACTTTTGCAGACGTAATTTTTTTGTTTTCTGTAATTTTGAAAGTGTAAATGATGGAAATAAAATCTAACTTTTTTGACATATTATAAGAATGTCTAATCTGTAATTTGATGCCATTTGGAGATTTTTGCATCTTTCCTTGGCTTCGTTATGCACATTAATACACATTTTTACCTGGGGTGCCCAAACTTTCGATCCCCACTGTATGGTGCAATGTATAGTGCAATGACTGCACTATATACTTTACACTGTATTATATATACTACACTGCCTGCACTATATACTCTCCACTGTATTATATATACTACACTCTAATGAAATGAGCAATAATCAAACAAACATGGTTGATACCGCCCCCCCCCCCCCCCCCCCCCCAGCGATCATGAAATCACCAAAATATTTTAGAACTATATAAGCAGCCACTATAATAACAACAACCTCAAAATATGCTACAGTGAATACTCTAACATTAGCAGCGCTAAACAATCACAAAAGATGATTATAGGTTCCAATGCCAATACAAACAGCATTGGAGAGAGGGGGCACCCCTGCCTTGTCCCATTAAATAGTTCAAAGGAAGAGGATAAGTTTCCATTTATTTAAATTTTAGCTGTTTGGTGATGGTAGAAAGCAGATATCAATTTCATCATCCTAACCCCCTTACCCAGATATCTTAATGTTCCAAGCATAAACCCCCAGTCCACCCTGTCGAAGGCCTTTTTGGCATCTATCGACAGAAATGCGAATGGACAACTTAAGGCAGTTGTCCCTTCCTTCTCTCCCTGTTACAAATCCTACCTGATCATTATGTATCCAGCTTGGTAATAGCGGTTTTAATCTCTCTGCAATTATTTTAGCAAAAATCTTATGTCTGTATTTAACAGGGATATTGGCCTATAACTCGCTGGGACTGCTATGTCCTTCCTTTCTTTTGGAATGAGAGTTATATAGGCCAATAATGATTCCTGCTGCAAAGTCTCTCCTTCTGCTAAAGTATTTAGATATTCGCAGAGTTTAGGGATCAAAAACTTTTGAAATCTTTTATAATACAAGATAGACTACCCGTCGGGGCCCGGGCTCTTTCCCAGGGCCATATTCTTTATTGCTCTTGCTACCTCTTCCTGGGTAATCGGAGCTTCGAGTTGTTCAAGCTCCTCCTTAGGCACCATGGGAAGGTCTAGGCCTCGCAGGCACTCATAAACTTCTGCGTCTTTTTTCTCTCTATCTTCCCCTCTCTGATTCACCTTATATAACGCAACAATAATATGCATGGAATACCTTCGCTATTTCAGGAGACAAATGTACCATCTCCCCCATATCATTCTTAATTTTAGGGACAAAGGATAAACTTCCTCTTTTCTTTTTTTCCTGGGGGCGTCGGAGGGGGGCGGGGCCACCCATTTACGTAACCGGGTATCCCCGCCCCCTCTGACTATGGGGAAGCCATAGGGAAGTCCCCGTGCGTCAGAGGGGGTGGGGTCACCCGGGAACGTCACGGTGTGGCCCCGCCTTCAGTTATAAAAGAACTGTCAAAGCGAATATGAGTCATATGACGGGTGCCTCCCATGGAGGCGGATCGGTCACTTTTTTTTTTTCATTTTTGGTCCGTCTGCGGAGCAAGAGAAGAAGAAGAAGACTTTGTGGGGCATTTTAATTTTTTTATTTTTTAATAAAGGACTTTTCCCAAGCCGTGTCATGTCATTTTTACCATTTTGACACTCTTCCACAACCACAGGGCAAGGGTTGTGGGGATGAGGCCCTTGTCCCCATCAACATGGTGACACGGTGCTTTGGGGGGCCACCCCAAAGCACCCTCCCCATGTTGAGGGCATGTGGCCTGGTATGGTTCAGGAGGGGGGGCGCTCTCTCGTCCCCCCCTCTTTTCCTGCGGCCTGCCAGGTTGCGTGCTCGGATAAGAGTGTGGTATAGATTTTTGGGGGTACCCCCAAGCCATTTTTTTTTCAAATTTTGGCGCGGGGTTCCCCTTAAAATCCATATTAGACATGAAGGATCTGGTATGGATTTTGAGGGGGACCCCCACACCATGTTTTTTTAATTTCAGCGCGGTGTTCCCCTTAATATCCATACCAGACTGAAGGGCCTGGTATGGAATTAGGGGGGACCCCACGCAATTTTTAAAAAAAATTTTGGTTCGGAGTTCCCCTTAATATTCATACCAGACCCAAAGGGCCTGGTAATGGACTGTGGGGGAATCCCATGCAATTTTTTTCAATGACTTTTATGTGTATTGCCAGGACCGACAATTCATTATAGCCGCGAGTAGTTTTAAATGAGTTTTTTTCCTTTAGAAATGTCATTTTGCTCTCGGACTGCTCTAAACACGGGAAACATGCGCCACTTTACAGGCATACTATAGAAACCCCCCCAGGTAGGAAATTTAAAGGAATATTTCACTTTTATTGTTTCACTTTAAGCATTATTAAAATCATTGCTCCCCAAAAAATGGACGTTTTTAAAACTTTTTTTTGCATTGATACATGTACCCCGGGGCAGGAACCAGGTCCCCAAACACTTTTTATGACAATACCATGCATATAAGCCTTAAAAATTAGCACTTTTGATTTCTCCCAGTGACTTTTAAAGGGTGTTCCACAGCTTTCAAATTTGCCGCAAACACCCCAAATTATTCGCTATTCTGTGAACACCCGATGTTTGTGTCAAACTTACTTTCGACTCGAACATCGGCTCATCCCTACTCACCACATCTCATGTGGTGGAACAGAAGATTCACATCATGGATATTCAGCCGACAAATCTGCAGCAACTGCGTGATGCTATCATGTCACTATTGAGCAAAATCTCTGAGGAATGTTTCCAACACCTTGTTGTATCTATGCCACCAAGAATTAAAGTATCCGTGAATTCTCACCTTGTAAAACAACCCATTCAGTATAAAAATAGAAAAGAAAGGTAAAACATGTTTGTATAGCTATAAAAAAACATTATAAATACCTTTTTTCCTTTTTTTATAAGTGATCACATTCCCTCTGTTCTTAACTGCATAAGAGCTGGGGGAGGAGAAGCAGCAATACACTGAGCTTCCCAGTGAATGGCTGTGCAGTGGGGGGGCTGTCATGAAAAGTCTGATCATTGGCGGACAGCATATTGAGTTCCCACCATAGCTAGAGAACTGACAATGCTGTGCTGTCCTGCATAGTGTGGTCAGTTCTTAAAAGGAAAGCAAGAGGACTAACAGGAACACCAGGGATTTCACATAAAGAAAGCAATACAAAGAGAACAGGAGACTTCTTCATAAAAGTAAATGGTACAGCAGTGGTCATCAGTGCCGCTGCTGTACCATGTGAAGTGTTGGGGTAACAAACGCTTTAAGACAGTTCTGAATGCAAAAGGAGGTCCAACCCGATACTAGCAAGGCAGTGGCATAACTAGAACCTTCAGGGCGGTGCAAGAAACCATAAAGGCCCCCCCTGACCTCTGGCCAGGGCCCTTCCCACTGATCCCGGGGGCAGCAGGACCTGGATAGGTGGGGCAGCATATGGAGGAACAAATCCCCTCCATTTTCCTCCTGCAGCCACGCAATGCCTATTGGAGGGAGAGGAGGAGAAGCAGGCTTTTAGCGGCTGCAGGAGAAAAATGGAGGGGATTTGTTCCTCTATATGCCCCCCCATCCAGGTGTACATGGGCAACATGTGCGCCATTGCAATTGTGACACCTGTAGTTATGCCCTTGGGATGAGTGGCAGCAGTTGTGGTAGTGGGGAATGGGATGAGAGGCAGCAGTGAGGGGGGATGGAAACAGTGGCAAGGGTGGTGGTTGAGGGAGGTGGGATCAGTAGGAGGGAGGATTGAATGGGTGAGTGGCAGAGGTGGTGGGGGGAATGGGATCAGTGGCAAGGGTGGTGGTTGGGGGGGATGGGATGAGTGGAAGCAGTGGGGGGCATTGGATGAAATGAGTGGCAGTGGGGGTGGGAGGATGGGATCAGTGGCGAGGGTGGTGGTTGAGGGGGATGGGATGGGTTGAGTGGTAGTGGAAGGGGGGGATTGGATAGGATGTGTGGCAGTGGTGGGGAGGGAATGGGATCAGTGGCAAGGATGGTGGTAGTGGGATGGGATCAGTGGCAGCAGTGGCCATGGGGGTGTGGGTCGATCAGTGGCAGCAATGGTCATGGTGGTGTGGGGGGGTGGATCAGTGGTAGCAATGGTCGTGGTGGTGTGTGTGGGGGGAAATCAGTGGCAGTAGTGGTGGTGTGGGGGGTATCAGTGGCACTAGTAGTGGTGGTGTGGTGGGGGGAATCAGTGGCAGTAGTGGTGGTGGGGGGTATCAGTGACAGTAGTGGTGGTGGGGGGTATCAGTGGCAGTAGTGGTGGTGGTGGGGGGGAATCAGTGGCAGTAGTGGTGGTGGGGGTATCAGTGGCAGTAGCGGTGGTGGTGTGGGGGGGGATCAGTGGCAGTAGTGGTGGTGGTGTGGGGGGGGGAATCAGTGGCAGTAGTGTTGGTGCTGTGGGGGGGAATCAGTGGCAGTAGTGGTGGTGGTGTGGGGAGATCAGTGGCAGTAGTGGTGGTGGGGGTATCAGTGGCAGTAGTGGTGGTGGTGGGGGATCAGTGGCAGTAGTGGAGGTGGTGTGGGGGGAATCAGTGGCAGTAATGGTGGTGGTGTGGGGGGGATCAGTGGCAGTAGTGGTGGTGGTGGTGGGATCAGTGGCAGTAGTGGTGGTGGTGTAGGGGGAATCAGTGGCAGTAGTGGTGGTGGTGTGGGGGGGAGTGGCAGTAGTGGTGGTGGTGTGGGGGGGGATCAGTGGCAGTAGTGGTGGTGGTGGTGTGGGGGGGAGTCAGTGGCAGTAGTGGTGGTGGTGGTGGTGTGGGGGGGAAATCAGTGGCCGTAGTGGTGGTGTGGGGGGAATCAGTGGCAGTAGTGGTGGTGGTGTGGAGGGATCAGTGGCAGTAGTGGTGGTGGTGTGGGGGGGGGATCAGTGGCAGTAGTGGTGGTGGTGGGGGGGGATCAGTGGCAGTAGTGGTGGTGGTGTGGGGGGGAATCAGTGGCTGTAGTGGTGGTGGTGTGGGGGGGGAATCAGTGGCAGTAGTGGTGGTGGTGTGGGGGGGATCAGTGGCAGTAGTGGTGGTGGGGGTATCAGTGGTAGCAGTGGTAGTGGTGTGGGGGGGAATCAGTAGCACTAGCAATGTTGATATGAGGGATGAATACAGTGCCACTCACTTGCAGATTAATTGCAGATCACTTGCTTCCCCCTCCTTGCTAGGCCTTGGTTGGGCGGGCAGAGAAGATCGGCAGGGCCTGTGTGTACGAGTACGGGCGGAGAGGATGGGCAGAGCAGGCGGGGACTGTGCCCGTGCGGGAGGGTGAAGAGGATGGGCGGAGCAGGTGAAGAGGATGGGAGGGGATTGTGCACGTGGGGACTCCCCGGAGGGAGGAGAGATAGGCAGAGCGAGCGGGGACTGTGCAGTGTGCCTGTGAGTGCGGGCAGAAAGGATGGGCGGAGTGGGCGAAGAGGATGGCGGAGAGGGGACTGTGCAGTGTGCCCGTAAGTGTGGGTGGAGAGGATGGGCGGAGGGGAGTGGAGAGGATGGGTGGAGCGGCTGGGGACTGCGTGCCCATGAATGACCAGTGAGTGTACTATCTCCCGGGCGGCGGCGGGCCCCCCTACAGTGGCAGAACTCAAGGGCCCAGTCACAAGTGCGAATGCTGCGACCCTGGAAATTTTGCCACTGTAGCAAGGTGTATCTAAAAAAATTGGCTGGTGAGTGTATATATCAGGGCTCAAAACTTCAAGTCCTGAGCTACTAGCCAGTCCTTAGCAGCTTCTCACCCCCAGTTTCCCCATCCAACCCCCACCCTGCCCCACCCCTAAACATGCCTTCATAAATTCGTATGAAATGACACTGTTATATGTTTTATGCAGAGTTAAGTTACAAAAATAAATATTAAAGTAATATTAAAGCTTGTTTTTTTAGTTAAATAACGAACATGTCATACTTACCCTCTCTGTGTGTTTTGCACAGAGCATCACCGATCCTCTTCTTTTAGGATCCTTTGCCGGCACTCCTGGCTCCTTACCCTCGAGCAGTGGGGCACCGCTGCATGCTCGCTCCCAAGCCGCTGCTCTATGCATCCATAAGACACATAGAGCTGCGGCCCGGCCTCACCACCCCGCTCTCTCTCCTCATTGACTGACTGGCTGTGATTGACAGCAGTGGGAGCCAATGGGTGCCCGCTGCTGTCTCAGGAGAGGGAGTCCAAGGTTAGCTGAGTCTCTCGCGGACATCGCTGGGTTGAGAGGAGGCTCAGGAAAGTATTAGGGGGGACTGTGAGGGGAGCAGCACACTGAAGGTTTTTTACCTTCATGCATAGAATGCATGAAGGTAAAATACCTTCAGCCTTTACAACCTTTATGCCGCGTACACACGAGCGGACCTTACGGCAAACTTGGTCCGGAGGATAATTCGATCCTGTGTGGGCTCCAGCGGACTTTTTTTTCCCAAAAGTTTGACGGACCTAGAAATAAAACATGTTTCAAATCTTTCCGACGGACTCAAGTCCGGACGAAAAGTCTGCTCGTCTGTATGCTAGTCCGACGGACAAAAACCGACGCTAGAGCAGCTATTGGCTACTGGCTATGAACTTCCTTGTTTTAGTCCAGTCGTACGTCATCACGTACGAATCCGTCGGACCTTGGTTGAACGTGTGTAGGCAAGTCCGTTCATTGGGAAAGTCCGTCGAAAAGTCCGCCGGACCAAGTCTGCCGTAAAGTCCGCTCATGTGTATGCGGCATCAGAACCACTTTAATAATAATACCATAAAGCATATCAGTACCCATCAGTGCCGCCTCATCGGTGCCCATCAGTGCCGCCTCATCGGTGCCCATCAGTGCCGCCTCATCGGTGCTTATCAGTGCCGCCTCATCAGTGCCCATCAGTGCCGCCTTATCAGTGACCATCAGTGCCACCTCATCAGTGGCCATCAGTGCAGCATATTAGTGCCCATCAGTGCAACCTATCAGTGCTGCCTCATCAGTGAAACAGTTTGGTTCTGAAACACTAGCTGCTGTTAAACAAAGTCCCACCTCCTGGACCGGCTCCGATGATAGACAGCACACTGATTCAATTTCCCAGCATTGGACAAGTGTGCTGTCTATCATAGGAGCTGGTCCAGGAGGCTGGACTTTGTTTGACAGCAGCCGGCATTTCCGATCCAAGCTGTATCACAGCGGCAGATCCTTTCTCTGTGTTATCCGGCCGGCTCTCCTCCTAACAGTTTCTTGGCTGATTGACTCTGGCAGAAGCGGTGCGCCCTTTTTTACAGGGCATCAGAGCAACCAGGGGGCAATTGCTATCATGTCCCCCGGCCCAGTCCGCTCCTGCTCCACACTTGCCCTCCGCTTATTTCCAAACTGCTTCAATGAGAAGGCCTGGCTCGCAGTCTCCGCTCTAATTCATCCCAAAGGTGTTCTATCGGGTTGAGGTCAGAACTCTGTGCAGGCCAGTCAAGTTCCTCCACCCCAAACTCGTTCATCCATGTCTTTATCGACCTTGCTTTGTGTACCGGTGGGCAGTCATGTTGGAACAGGAAGGGGCCATCCCCAAACTGTTCCCACAAAATTGGGAGCATGAAATTATCCGAAATGTCTTGGTATGCTGACGCTTTTAGGCCTTGTACACACGATTGAATTGTTGGCCAACAAAACTGTGGACTGTTGTCTGAAGGGCGTTGGCCCAAACTTGTCTTGCATACAAACGGCAAGGAATTGTCGGCCAACAATCACAAACGTAGTGATGTACTGCGTTGTTTTTCAGCTCTTTAGCGCCACCCTTTGGGCTCCTTCTGCTAATTTCGTGTTAGTATAAGTTTGGTGAGTATTGATTTGCGCTTTTCATTTCGCGCTTTTCAGTTCGCGCAGTTCGTTTCTGAACCAGACATGTTGCGGAATCAGAGGAGATAACGTGTTATTTATTATTGGCCTTGGAGTTATTGCTTTGACATTATTTTTTTGGTTGAATAATAATGATTTGATTTGGTATATTTTCTATATTTTTGGATGCATAGAATGCACTTTTTGGTTAAGTTCTATTGGCAGATAAAATGTCTAATTTTATTTGTTTTCTTTTTTTAATGCACAATAAAAAAATTGTGTAGAATAATACTTGGCTATGTGTTTTACTTCAAATGACAGTTTGAGCCCTTTCACACTGGGGCGGTTTGCATGCGTTATTGTGCTAATAATAGCGCCTGCAAATCGACCCAAAAGTGCCGCTGCTTTCATTCCAGTGTGAAAGCCCCGAGGGCTTTCACACTGGAGCGGTACGCTAGCAGGACGGGATAAAAAATCCTGCTAGCAGCATCTTTGGAGCGGTGAAGGAGCGGAGTGTATACAGCTCCTTCACCGCTCCTGCCCATTGAAATCAATGGGACGGCGCGGCTATACCGCCGGCAGAGCGCCTCTGCAGAGGCGTTTTGCGGTGGTATTTAACCCTTTCTCGGCTGCTAGCAGGGGGGTAAAACGGCCCCGCTAGTGGCCGCATACCGACGGTAAAACGCCACTAATAATAGCACCGTTTTACCGCCGATGCTGCCCCCGCCCCAGTGTGAAAGGGCCCTTAGGGAGTAGGCAGTTACATTTAAAAAAATACAATGTAAAATTAACAAGGGACACCAACATAGTTGTATCTTTGATCTTAAAAACTACAGGATAATAGTGTTGTGGTAACTTGCCCAAATAAAAAAAAAAAAAAAAAAAGCATAATAATATTATTCTTGATATCACTAGAAAAAAAAAAGCCTTTAAAAGTTTGTTTACAATAACTCCATCAGTATCACCAGCAAAGCAGCTTCATTATTATCCCATTAAAGAAGAAGAGAATTGTGCGCTGCATTTCCAGATTTCATAATTTGCCGCGTCACGAATGTTAATTCTCCATTACGAACGCGAGTTTACAAGACCGACCACTTCCGGCTCGTCCTTGCTTCAGAACATGCGTGTTTGTACTTTGGATTTTTGTCCGACAGACTTGTGTACACACGCTCGGAAAATCCAACAACACGCATTTATCCCTGGAAAATTTTAAAACCTGCCATTAAACATTTGTCAGAGGAAAATCCGACAACAATTGTCCGATGGAGCATACACACGGTCGGATTTTCCGCCAACAGCCCGTCATCGAACATTTCCCATCAGAAAATCCGATTGTGTGTATGAGGCTTAAGAGTTTCCTTCACTGGAACTAAGGGGCCAAGTCCAACCCCTGGAAAACAACCCCCCACACCATAACTCCCCCCCCCTCCACCAAATGATTTGGAGTAGTGGCCCAATATTTTTGGCAATATAGTGTGATTGAGTGAGTTTGGGGTGGAGGAACTTGACTGGCCTGCACAGAGTCCTGACCTCAACCCGATAGAACACCTTTGGGATGAATTAGAGCGGAGACTGCAAGCCTTCTTGTCCAACATCAGTGCCGGACCTCACAAATGCGCTTCTGGAAGAATGGTCAAACATTCCCATAGACACACTCCTAAACCTTGTGGACAGCCTTCCCAGAAGAGTTGAAGCTGTTATAGCTGCAAAGGGTGGACCAACTCAATATTGAACCCTACGGACTGAGACTGGGATGTCATTAAAGCTCATGTGCATGTAAAGGCAGGCGTCCCAATACTTTTGGTAATATAATGTATATACACATCCTCTAAATAAAGAAAAAAATATTTTATTTTGCAGTTAATGAAATTGAGAGTTTCTGCTTTGGCTTAATTCTTTCTCTCGGGTTTTTACATATTTTTTAGAGAAATGTGTGGATCTTGGGAATATTATGTAAAAATTTCTTTCTTTTAGTTTTGTTTCTCTGTAGTCTCATTTCTTTCTCCTCAGTCCTCCCCCTCCTTCCTCTGTACCACATTCCTTTTAAGCCCACATAAAAGACTCTATTTAATGAGCACACGATGTAGAGATTGGAGAACAGAAACTATAGTGTGACAAGGCAGCAGAGCAGGTCAAACAAGACTCCTTTTATTGCAATCAGAGCGACCGCTGTCACAGCTCCCCTGAGGGCTCATTTACTTGTGTGACAGTGTTTGTCGCTCCTCTAAAAAGCAATATGTGGAGGATCACTCTTCGGGGGGGGGGGGGGCAGGCAATGCTGTCACCTCCACACTGCCTGCTTTAACCTTTGAAATGGCGTTTTACTGCACCGCAACTGCATTGCATGACAGCCAGTAGCGATGCAGCCCCGTGCACTTGTAAGGCGACAGTACCACCTGCCGAATGCAACGTCTTTTTAAATTTTTGCCACTATCGCAGCATGGCTACAGCCTTGAGTGACTGTATTGCTGTGCTCAGCTGGGCAGGCAGAGGGTAGTAAAACTGAAGCTCAACCACCTGCTTTTATTGCTCTCCATGTAAGAAAGAAGGGGATAAAATCATAAACAGTTTTATAGACACCCTTTTTAGAATTCCAGCGGCCACCGCACTGAAACTCGGTGCCGGCCTGTAATGCAAGAGCATCCAGCCCCCTAATCTATGCGTCCGCCCCCCTAATCTATGCATCCACCCCCTAATCTATGCATCCGCCCCCCTAATCTATGCGTCCGGCCCCCTAATCTATGCGTCCGGGTCCCTAATCTATGCATCCGGCCCCCTAATCTATGCGTCCGCCCCCTAATTTATGCGTCCATCTCCCCTAATCTATGCGTTGCCCCCTAATCTATGTGTCCACCCCCCTAATCTATGCATCTGGCCCCCTAATCTATGCGTCCGGCCCCCTAATCTATGTGTCCGCCCCCCTAATCTATGCGCCCGCCCCCTAATCTATGCATCGGGCCCCCTAATTTATGCATTTGCCCCCCTAATCTATGCGTCCAGCCCCCTAATCTATGCGTCCGCCCCCCTAATCTATGCGTCGCCCCCCTAATCTATGCGTCGGCCCCCCTAATCTATGTGTTGGCCCCCCTAATCTACATGCGGGGGGCCAGATGCATGGATTCCAATGGGGTTTTTTTCTTTTTTCTTTTTAGAAGCACATGTTTAGAGCCTGAGGCTCTGATAGGTTTAAAAAAAGGGTGGGCTCCGGGCGCAGAGCACTGCACCCCGAGCCCACCCAGTTGTGTGACAATAATGAATTAATATTCGCTATTGTCTTTATGATTCTCCTCCTGGCCAATCAGGAAGTGGGTTTTGAGACCTGTCACCTCATTGGCCAAGAGGAGAATTGTTCCTGTTGGCCGTTGAGGAGAAGGAGACGCAGGGGAAGCCTCCGTGAAGCACCAGGAGGAGACATCGCCCCCGAGGAACCACTTCCCACGACCTCGATGGGGTAAGTGCAGGGCTGGTGACCGACCAGGGGGGTGCCTGATTGACTGGGGGGGTTGTGGATTGTTTGCCACCCCCCCTAAAAAATATTCCACCAGCTGCCACTGCTGAAACTTTTGGTGTTTGCATCTGACTTTTGTATCTGTCAGAGCCCAGCACCAAGGTCATGTCCATACTTTCTTTCCTCAGTGCACACTCTCCTTCCATGGCCACTAGACATGTGCAATTTGTTTAGTTTTGAATTCGTTTTTTTAAAAAATTTTGACGAACTTTCCGAATTTTTTAATTTCGGAAATGTCAAATTTCCGGATTTCCGAATTTCGGAATTTCGGAATTTGGAAATTTGAAAATTCTAAATTTCGGAAATTCGAAATTTCGGAAATTCGGAATTTGGAAATTTGAAAATTCTAAATTTCAGAAATTCGAAATTTTGGAAATTCGAAATTTGAAAATTCGAAATTTCGGAAATTCGAAATTTGGAAAATTTCGGAGATTGGAAAATGGCGAAAATTGGGAAATTCAAAATTTCAGAAGAATGGAAGTTTGGAAATTAGGAAATTAGAAAATTCAGAAATTTGAAAATTCAAAAATTTGGAAAAATCCGAAAATAAGAATGAAAATCTGAAAATTCAAAAGAATGAAAATCCGACAATTCGAAAACCCGAAAATCTGAAATAATAACTAACTAATAATAACTATTAAATTATAGGTATTGGAATCTCCTTTCAAATTTGGCTGTTAGTGAACGTAACGAGTACGAATTTGTCCGAAGTTACGAATTATCTGAACTAACAAATGCTGTATCTAAACAAATGGAACGTAACGATCTAATAATAATAAATAACAATAATAATAATAAAACCTTTTTTATGTTATTATTTATTAATAATTTGTTCCATTCCATTTGTTTAGATGCTGCATTCGTTATTTCAGATAATTCGTAACTTCAGATAAATTTGTATTCGTTACGTTCACAAACAGCCAAATTTGAAAGGAAATTCCAATACCTAGAATTTAATAGTTAGTTATTATTAGTTAGTTATTATTAGAATTTTACTGATTTTCTTTCTTTTTTTCAGATTTTCGAATTTTCGGATTTTCAAATTTTTGAATTCGTAAATTCTAATTTCAGAAATGTGAAAATTCGAATTTTCGGATTTCTGAATTTCCAAATGACAAATTTTCGAGTTTTCGAATTTCCGAAAAAAGCAAAAAAAAACAAATGGAACGAAAACAAACCAATTTTTTGTCAGTGCACATGCCTACTGGCCACTGCACCCGTCACACTGACAGGCGCATGGATGAGAAGCTTATAATGGGGGGTGAACTGAGCCTGATGGGTAACTGAGAGATCAATTCCCTATCAGGTCTTGCCTGACTGTTGCTTGACAGGGCATATCTGCACCAGTAGATTTGTGTTTTGCATGCGTTTCTGCGCGCGAGCACAGAGGGATGGGGTGCTTTAAAAAAAAATTACATTTATTTTACTTTTTATTTTTCATTTTTACACTGTCACATTATTTATTTATTTATTTGTTTTTATTTGTTTTTTGATTACTTTTATTTATAATACAAGGGATGTAAACATCCCTTGTATAAGAAATAAGCATGACGGGTCCGCTTTATGGAGAGATTTGGGGTCAAAAAGATCTCAGATCTGTCCTTTCTCTTTAAAAGCAAAAGAAAAAAAAATTTTTTTTTTTGCATTGTGCCTTAAAAAAAAATTATTTGTTTGGGCCCAAGAACTGCAAGTGACATTAGAGGTTGCTCCCGTCCTACAAGGGCATAGAGATGAGTGGCGGCCATCTTGCCCTCACTCGATTTCCTGCCTGCAAACGGCCGCATCGAATCACTTCAGGGCATTACCGACTGCTCCAGTAAGCCTGGAATCTACCGGGAAGCAGGGGGGGGGGGTTACCTCTTTTACCGCCTCTAAAAGTTATCCTGTGGCGATTGTGCCCATGGGACCACTTTTTTCTTACACAGACAACTACAATGAACCTGTGACAAAAAGTGTCCCTCCATACGGCCCTGCTCACATTTGCGATTTTTGTTGCGCGATTTTCCTGCGATTTGCTTCAATGGGCTGCCCTATGTGTGTTTTTTTTTAGAAAAGAAGCTCCTGCTCCTTAATGGGCGACAAGCACGGCATGATTTTTAAACACACATTTTTCTGTGATTGCCACACAATTCGATGTGGCCAGGGCTGGTGCTCCCGCTAGGGGAATCAGGCAGCCGCCTAGGGCGCACTGCTACCTAGGGGGCACAGCCACGGCCTCTGACTTCCCCATTAGCCTGGCCGGGGAACACGAGGGGCCCTACACAGGGCTGGGGCACTGACTGACTCTTCAGAGAAAGCAGCAGCCATGGAGGACATCCATCATGGTTGCTGCAGAGGAGGTCAGCAGTAACTCAGCCTGTAAGGAGAGCACAAGGACAGCAGAGAAAGTGAGCACAAGGACAGAGGAGGAGGTGGGCACGAAGGCGGCAGAGGAGGCAGGCACAAGGACAGCGGAGGAGGTGGGCACGAAGGCGGCAGAGGAGGCAGGCACAAGGACAGCGGGGGAGGTGGGCACAAAAGCGGCAGAAGAGGCAGGCACAAGGACAGCGGAGGAGGTGGGCACGAAGGCGGCAGAGGAGGCAGGCACAAGGACAGCGGGGGAGGCGGGCATGTGGACAGCTAGAGAGGCGGAGGAGGCAAGCAGAAGGACAGAGGAGGAGGCACGCACGAGGACAGCTGGGAAGGCGAGTACAAGGACAGCTGGGAAAGCGGAGGAGGTGGGCACAAGGACAGCTGGGAAGGCAGAGGAGGCGAGAACAAGGACAGCTGGGAAGGCAGAGGAGGCGAGCACAAGGACAGCGGAGGAGGCGGGCACGAGGACAGCGGAGGAGGCGGGCACGAGGACAGCTGGGAAGACGGAGGAGGCTGGCACAAGGACAGCGGAGGAGGCAGGCACAAAGGCGATGGAGGCAGACACGAGGACAGCGGAGGAGGCGGGCACGAGGACAGCTGGGAAGACGGAGGAGGCTGGCACAAGGACAGCGGAGGAGGCAGGCACAAAGGCGACGGAGGCAGACACGAGGACAGCGGAGGAGGCAAACAGAAGGAAAGCAGAAGAGGCGGGCATGAGGACAGCTGAGGAGGCCAGCACAAGGACAGTGGAGGAGGCAGGCACAAGGACAGTGGAGGAGGCCGGCACAAGGACAGTGGAGGAGGCAGGCACAAGGACAGTGGAGGAGGCAGGCACAAGGACAAAGGAGGAGGCGAGCACAAGGACAGCAGAGAAGGCGGGTATGAGGACAGCGAAGGACACGAGGACAGCAGAAGAGGCAGGCATGAGGACAGCTGAGGAGGTACCCCGCTCTCTGATCTTGTTGAAGTCCCCCATGTGGCCCTAAGCAAGCAAGACTAACAACACACCCCCTCTCCCCTAGTCCTGCCTAGGGCGTGAAATAGTCAAGAGCCAGCCCTGTGTGCGGCATCGAGGTGGTATTAAGAATGATGGCACTCAAACCCATCGCAAACCCACTGCAGTGATTCTGTCTGCAATTCCAAATCACATAATGTGAACAAGGTCTTAGGCCCCTTTTACATGGGGCGCATCGTCCAAACGGAATCTGCCTGCGGATCTCTCCGCTGATCCCCACTGAGCAGGTGGATATCAGGTCCATGTCCACTCCGCTATGCAGAGCAGAGACACGCACACAGCCCACTCTCCTCTATGCGGCGGTCAGATGGAAATGGACTGCATGTCAAAGAAATAGGCTGCCTATGCTGTTGGACAAAAAATGCGCTAAAAAAAGAAAAAAAGTGCAAAGAAAACTGTTCGTTTTCAAGCCCCGGGAGGAAGTGGGAGCTGGATGCCCCTAAAAAGAGGGTATCTGCTCCCCCTCCCTGGACAGGAGCCAGTGTTGGGGCAAGATCATCCAGTGCCCAGGGAAAAGATGACAAATTGTGCCTCCCCCCTTCACTTCATTATGTATGAGCTTATAAGGAGGAGGGGGAGAGAGAGCGCAGCCTGCACCTCCTCCCGGATCTCTCCTGATCTTCCTGCTTCTTCCAGTGCTGGGCTGACAAAAAAAGTGATGCCGCTGTCACTACTCCTGTCAGCCTTATCCTGCTGCTGCCAATCAAATCTTACGACATGGAAGCGGGGGGGCGTGGCTGAGTCCCACTCTCTGTGTCAATGGACGCAGCGGCAGGACTCAGGAACGCGCTCCACAAGGGTTCCCCCATGGAAAGCGGCTTTCCGCAGGGGGCACCCCATGAAGAGGAGGGGCCTGGAGTGCTGATGGGGGACCCGAGAAGAAGAGGATCAGGGCTGCTCTGTGCAAAACCATTACACAGAGCAGGTAAGTATAACATGTTTGTTATTTTTATTTTTTGTAAAAATGATGATTTACAATAGGGTTGCCACTTGTCTGGGATTCACCCGGACAGTTCGGGTTTGGAGTCATGCGACTGGGTTACAGACTGTTTGAAACCCGGACACATTATTCAGACTGGACTATGGCCTCCCAGCAGGGTTGTTGGCTGCAGTTGTCTAAGCTGAGAGTGTCTGTTACATTCTCTTTCATGCTGCTCAAAGCCAACACTGACAATCCCCCCCCCCCACACACACAGACAGGAGAGGAGAGAGGGCTCGATCTGCACTTCTTCCTTCTGCCCCTCTGTGTCTGCCCACACTCCAATCCCCAGGGCTGTGCCTCAGAAAAGGAAAGTGGGGGCTGGAAATTTGAAGTCCAGAAGCCTCAGATCCATCTGGATGAGAGGTGCTGACTGCCAAGGGGTGAGTGAGCTCACCATCCATCCCTGTCTGTGACTGAAGTCTCCCCCTTTCTCTCTCCTGCCTCTGAGTGAGTACACTAAGGTAAATCAGGGTTCTCAGACCACCCCTTACATTAGAATTCCCCTTTACACCAGAGGCCACAGTACCCCTTACATCAGAGTCCTCTCCGTACATCAGAGTTCTCAGCGTTCCCCCTTAAATCAGGGTTCCCAGAGCATCCCTTATATTGGAGTCCCTAGAGTTCCCCCTTACATCAGAGTCTGCAGAGTCCCCCCTTACAGTGAAAGGGAACTCTGCGAGTTTAGATGTAAAAGGGGAACTCTGTGGACTCTGATGTAAAGGGGGATTCTTGTTATTAATTTCATATGATTAGATACGTTATTTCTTAGCAAAATATATGTATAAAAAAAAAAATTGCTGTGTGCGGCTGAAGTGTTCGGGTTTGACTTGAAGAAAAGGTGGCAACCCTAGTTTACAATCACTTACATACTACATAATCAAAAAAAAAAAAAGGAAAAAAAAATATTTACCAGTTCTGCAAAGCAAATTGAAAGTGTATGCTTTGGCAAAATGTTTCTCACATTTTTCTAATTTAATTCAAGGTGTGAATCTTGGGCGAAAGCTGTGTGAATAAAAAATATAACAAGTGCTCTTTTTTTTTTTTGCTTCCCATTCCACCCACTATGCTTTGTTTTTGGTTTCGTTTTCCTCCTCTTTCGTTTCACTCAACTCTTATTACACAGACACAGTACGCAGTACCTCAGAGACAGACTGCATTCTGTCCTCTGTACATCATTTCTGTGGCAATTACCAATTTTACCTTAAAGATGGGAATTAGAGAACACGAGCAAAAGTCTGATATCAAGGCAGAACTGGAGGGTAAGCAATGCCTTCTTGTCGCAGCTCCTCTATGACAAAGTACCAATTCCATTAGATTACATTGCACTGAGCTGAAGCTGATTCTACTGCGATGAATCCAGACAGTTGCTCCAACATATAGAATAGGTTTGTAAGGTCTTAACTGGGCTTGTGCAAACAACAATGCAGTTCATTGTTTTTCATTTATTGTTCTTTGTATTTGAATTGTATTTGATCACTGTTTGTTCTGTTATACATTTTGTATTTATTTTGATTTTTTTTTTAGTGTTCCTTGTATATATGTTTTTTTTAACCCTTTTTTTTGTGTATTTGATCGCTATTTGTGTTCTGTTTCATACCTTCCAAATTTCTGAAATGAAAAAAACCTATGACACTTACCAGCCAAAAGTATGCAGTTGGGAGCTATATTGTAGCTATAATTTGCTTTTTTGCTTTTTTTTTTTTTTTTTTTATGCAAAAATAAACATCTTTTTTTTTTAACTGGATTTTCAGTGCAGTTTGTTTTGTGTCCTGTTGCTACAAACTACAAACATACAACCTTTTTTTTTTTAACAAAATTATCAGTTCAGTTATATATATATATATATATATATATATATATATATATATATATATATATATATATATATATATAATTTGCTTTTTTTTTTTTTTTTTATGCAAAAATAAACATCTTTCTTTTTAACTGGATTTTCAGTGCAGTTTGTTTTGTGTCCTGTTGCTACACACTACAAACATACAAACTTTTTTTTTTTCTTTTAACAAAATTATCATTCCAGTTATATATATATATACATGTGCAAGTTTGTTACTTGGAAACATGTAATACATCTTCTGTGAAACAAAAAAAGAAAAAACCCCCACAAATATATATATATATATATATATAGATAGATATATATATATATATACACACATATATATATATATATATATCTATCTATATATATATCTATCTATATATATATATATATACACACACACACACACACACACATATATATATATATATATATATATATATATATATATATATATATATATGTATATATATATGCATGTATATATATATGTATATATATATGTATATATATATATATAAATATGTATATATATATATATATATATATATATATGTGTATGTGTGTGTGTGTGTGTGTATATATTGTGTATATATATATATATATATATTTGTGGGTTTTTTTCTTTTTTTGTTTCACAGAAGATGTATTACATGTTTCCAAGTAACAAACTTGCACATGTACGGTGGAATACTGAGAGCATATTGGTAATATAAAGAACACAAGGTAAAAATCCTTTAGCCATGTAATCAAAAAGAATGTAAATGCAAAGGCAAATAATGTTCACAGTTTAGTGAGCAAAGCCTTGTACACAAGGAGTTTAGTGTTCTGCCTGTAGAAGCAGCTCAATGTTATCCTATGTGTCCATGTACATTAGGACGATTAGAGGCATATTTTAAGCTCAACGTTTAGAGGCAGGAAAAAAAGAAATGAAAAAAAAATGACTCGCGCTTAAAACAAACTACAATGTGTATAACTGAAAAGTGTTCCCAACTTCATTGAGAACAAAATGCAGAAAAACATATATGCATATGATAAACCAGAAACTGGTGCAAGGTTTGAAAAGTGATCCAACCTCCCTTTGAGCAAATATGAAGAAATCAGTAATATATATCAAAACATTAGTGCAAAAAACATGAGCGTGAAGAGCTGCAATATATGATACAAGTAAATAGATAATTTAAAATAATGAAAAATGAAAAACAAAAGTCCATGTGCATGAGCACCCAAAAGTGATCTAGCAATCCAAAATTGTCCAATTATGTGAAATCCCAGGTGTATGGGTCCACCACCATAAATAAAAGTGCCTGGCCGCTTACCAGAACCCCATGACCCCCCCGTTACAGAGGGTCTAAATGGGCTTTGAAATCCTGCTATTCCGGACCATCAAGTAGTCAAGGTGGAAGCTGGAATGGGGCATCAGAAACTGTGGTGCAGATAGATGGATCCACAGGGGAAAAAAAAGGCTCATCCCTCAGAGGAGTATTATCATCATAAAGGGAAAAACAGAAGAGGGCTCCGATAGTGTAAAAGCCCCTGGAAGACGCAATTTTCTTGCGAAACGCAGCGTAGGGCTGAGCAGTGTCATCGCGTCACCTCCCACTGTCGTTGCAACTCCAGCAGGACGGGCTGTCTGTGAACATCCGGCCGGTGCCACAGACTGTCTTTCTTCAGAGGATGTTTTTCTCCAATTATATGTGAGTGTTTACTATATTTTTTAATAAATATCATTTGATTTTACACTATCGGAGCCCTCTTCTGTTTTTCCCTTTATGATGATAATACTCCTCTGAGGGATGAGCCTTTTTTTTTCCCTGTGGATCCATCCATCTGCACCACAGTTTCTGATGCCCCATTCCAGCTTCCACCTTGACTCCTTGATGGTCCGGAATAGCAGGATTTCAAAGCCCATTTAGACCCTCTGTAACGGGGGGGGGGGGGGGGGTCATGGGGTTCTGGTAAGCGGCCAGGCACTTTTATTTATGGTGGTGGACCCATACTCCTGGGATTTCACATAATTGGACAATTTTGGATTGCTAGATCACTTTTGGGTGCTCATGCACATGGACTTTTGTTTTTCATTTTTCATTATTTTAAATTATCTATTTACTTGTATCATATATTGCAGCTCTTCACGCTCATGTTTTTTGCACTAATGTTTTGATACATATTACTGATTTTTTCATATTTGCTCAAAGGGAGGTTGGATCACTTTTCAAACCTTGCACCTGTTTCTGGTTTATCATATGCATATATGTTTTTCTGCATTTTGTTCTCAATGAAGTTGGGAACACTTTTCAGTTATACACATTGTAGTTTGTTTTAAGCGCGAGTCATTTTTTTCCTATTTTACGTTTGTGTGTTTGTGTTACATATTGGAGCTATCTAGGTGCAAGTGTCCGTTGTAGTCCAACATGACCTTCAAATCTTCCAGTATTTTGCATGAGTATCAGTGAGCATGGAGGTTAGCTTGTGTGTTTTTTTTTCCTTTTTTGTATTTGAGTGTCATTTGTGTTCAGTTGCTTTTAAATCAACCTCTCTCAACCTTTTCAGCACAGAGGAACCCTTATAATACCTTTTCGAGCTCAGGGAGCCGTTGCTAAAAATCACTATATTGTGATGTATGCTGTTCTCAAAATTGTCCATGAAGTGTTCCCTCAATGCATTCCTCAATAGCCTTGATGTCCATTGTCCAATAAAGTACATGTGTCCTAATCATGAATGTCTTTTGTGCTCTTGAGTTTCTTATCCATTTGGTGGGGGTCCCAATTTGCAAGCTAATCCTTTTTTCTCAAAGTGATGTATGTTTCACTTCAAAATAATTCTCAAAGTGCTATTATTGTGCTCATATTAAAATAAGTGTTTTGCTTGGCTTGCTTAATGTGAGCACAACTAATAGCATTTTGAGAATTATTTTGAAGTGGAGCATACTACACTATATATTTTCTTCTTAATTTTTTTGGAGAATATCACTTTGAGAAGAAAAGATTTGCTTGTAAATTGGGACCCCACCATATGGATAAAAAACTCAAGAGAGCAAGAGACATTTGTGATTCGGATATATGTACTTTATTGGATATATGGAACACTTCATGGACAATTTCGAGAACAACATTTCTCTATAAGTGCTAGTTTGAACATGTGGTTGATTTTCTTCTGCTGAAGGTGGCAGGTTGTTTCCAGTTGCTGTGATTAGAAGGTTTAATGTGCTGGTATTTATTTTTAAAAAATGACTATATCTACAACTCATGATACATTAGTGTGATGGTCAGTAGGAAGAATTCTCCATACCCTTGTGGTCACCCCCCTTACAGATAGCTAAAAAGATCAATGGTGTCAGCGGGAACTTATATGAGAGACAGAAATTGCTCATTGCTCAAGGACCCCCTAGCAGCCTCTGGAGGAACCCTAGAGTTCCATGGAACCCTGGTTGAGAAACCCTGATCTAGATGTTTTATTTTACTTTTTTTTGCTTGTTTTTCAGTGAAAAAAGAAAACCATAAAATAAAGAGACAAAGGAAGGGGTCACCACTTTTTCTCCACAGGTCCAAGGTAGTTGACTGAAGCTTCTGTAACCCTTTTAAAGCCCACTGCATGCTTAGAAGACTGAGAATTTATCAAAATTAGAGCAGCTAGAATCTGGAGCAGCTGTACATGTCAACCAGTAAGCTTCTAGGTTTAATTTTCAAAGGTTAACCAAACAAGCTGAAGACAGAAGCTGATTGGTTGCTGTGCACAGCTGCTCCAGATTCTGTTTGCTCCAATATTAGTAAATCTCCTTCAGAATCTTCAGAAGAACATTGTACTCGAAGCTTTATAATGGTGAAGTCTGGTCTGGTCCTTTGGTGAACTGACTAATGCAAGGATTCTTAGCTAGGGTTCCATGGAGCTCTAGGGTTCCTCCAGAGGTTGCTGGGGGTTTCCTTGAGTAATGAGCAATTTCTGACTCTCAGATAAGTTCCCACTGAGACCATTGATCCTTTTAGCTATCTGTAAGGGCGGTAATTTTTCCCAATGACCACAAGTGTAAGGAACGTTCTTCCCACTGGCCATCACACTAATGTATCATGAGTTGTAGATATAGTCATTTTTAGCAAGAGTTCCAGGCCAGAAAGATCCTTTGTATTGTAAAGGTTGAGAAAGGCTGGGCTAATGAATACAAGAATGTATAGGAGTTAATCAGACCATACTGTCTAGAACAGAAAGTTATTTTGTCTTACGAGTTCTGAAAAGCAAAAAATGCTTGAAGGCACAATTTCCTGGTACAAAAGAAAATAGAGGAAACAAAATAACACGTAGGCTTCAATTGCTGCCAAGCTTTTGTTGTCTAGAGCTAGGAAATAAGAGACCAGTGATACCATATGGTGTACTATTATTTTTCTAAGAGTAATGTCATAAAAAAAAAAAAAAACTTTTGTTTCTTCCTTGCATTGTCTCTTCTACCCTGTAACTGTTCAAGAGGCAAATGCCAATGTAGCCAAGAGTTTGTTAATATGAGGCATTACAGTTGTTATGGTTGTAAATGAGTTTGGCTCCTTCTAGTGTCCCTTTTTGGTGCTATTAAGACTCTCTTTTAATTCCGGTGAAGCAGCATTGCAAAGCATTGTGGGAGATGTAGTTTGGAGGAGGAAGTGACTCTGTTATCTGGATCAGCCCTGGACTACAATACAGGCAATGCGAAGCTTGCAGCACTGCATGCTGGGAGCAGGAATAAAAGGAAGGGCGTGGCCATCGTTAAGCCTCTTGGGATGCCATTCAATATCTGCCCGCAAGGAGGTTCGTGTGTGTGACCGGGAGACTTCGGCCTATACGGCGTGGAGCGGGATCAATCAGCCCCCGAGGTGTTCCAGTGTACAGACCGACTGGCCTAGTAAGCGGAATGGCTTGAGGAACCAGGGTATCTGGAGGTTTCCTACATTTCAGCCATCAGCACTCCGGAGGAACGGTGAAGCGTGATGGCGCCATCTTTTGAATAATACTACTAATGATAATAATAATACTGAGACATCAGGAGAGGAGTCCGGACGGAGTTTCACAGCACCTGAGTCTATATGGTGAGTCTATGGTGAGAGGGCACCTGCCCATTTCAGTAGAAGTGTATTGCCTGCTGAGTGAGTTTATTTACAGACTGCTGGTGAGACTTGTAGTTCCACAGAGGTGATTCTACTTATTCACAGGCCACATACAGCGGAACTTTGGGGTTTGTTATTCCCTGTGCTGTAAAGTCAGTACTGCATTGCACTCACAGATAAGGAGGAAGTGTTACAAGTGTTCCATTTTTGCAGTTAATCAGTTATCAACGTACCAATTCTTCTACAGTTTGCTTTCTCTTTGTTCTTTTCCTTTGGATTACAAATACTGCAGTTTAAACTACAGGCTAGCTGAAGACAACGGGAGACAAGGAACTTTTATCATCTTCTGCAAAGCATCACGGTCCTAATTTTGTAGTTTGAACATTGAATTACAACCTAGGGGGAGCCCTTGAGTACAGGTTGCATATTGCATTGTGTTGTTGAATGTGATATATGTGTCATAGCGCAACTGTGGTGTGTGTATTGAGGTTTCAGTGGGAAGGTGTTCAATATAGGACTGCTGGAATATTGAATATTTGTCCCACTGTGTTCCTGTCTGCATATACTCTTAATGGTGAACATTGAACTTACAGCTTTCTTATCTAAATTGAATGTTGTCAATTGCCTTTTATTGTTCATGCTTAAAGCGGAGTTCCACCCAAAAGTGGAACTTCCGCTCATCTGATTCCTCCCCCCTCCGGTGCCACAATTGGCAACTTTCAGGGGGGAGGGGGTGCAGATACCTGTCTAATACAGGTATTTGCACCCACTTCTGGGAATAGACTCCCACGGGAGTCATGGCCCCGCACCCCCCGCACCCCCCCCGCTGTCTCCTAGGAAACGCACAGGTCCTAGGAGATAGCGGGGACCACTTAAGATGTGCAGCGCGACTTGCCGGGTAGTGAAGCCGCAACGCTTCACTTCCTGATTCCCTCAATGAGAATGGCGGCGGCAGCAGCTGAGAGCCGAGCGATTGATCGGCTTTGGCTGCCGACATCGCTGGACCCTGGGACAGGTAAGTGTCCATTTATTAAAAGTCAGCAGCTGCAGTATTTGTAGCTGCTGGCTTTTAATATTATATTTAATAACTTTCTAAGTGGTTCAGTGACAGTGTGTGTGCGCTTTTCTTTGATAACATCTCATTATATCATGGAATCCAAGGTGTCAGAGGTAAGAGAGGATCTGCAAAATCGGGGGTAGCCAGTGGGGTATAGAGTCAATCAGCAGCCCTCATGGGGGTACCGCTACACCAAAATATGTCACATGCCAGCTGACAAAATTTAAAGCTGAGCCCCTGCAACAAAGTTTTCCTTTCAGTTGATTTCTTAATAACCAGAAAAGGATATAAATCCACTTTGTGTGCATCTAATGTCTTTACAAATCCAGATATCACTTTGTAAGAGTAGCAGTGATATTATTTCTGTGCTGTACATGGCCTGAGTAGAGAGCAGAACATTGGTGATCTCATTATGATAGTTACAGTGGTAATTATGACCACAAACTTCAAGAGTTCTCTGGTCATAATCTGGTTTTAGATGTTAAAAGGTCTATTTATTATGCATTCTATTTGTGACTCAGAGGGCTTGTCTTGTAATCTGTCAGCAGAGAATACTAAACATGCTATTCATTACTCATACAAGTTCCCAGGGCATGATGGTTGTTATTCACCATTCAGCCTCTTGTGTGTGTGTAGAACTCTATTCAACTACAGTTTCAATGTTGACCAGTGCATACCTCCCAACCTTTTGAGATGGGAATGAGGGACACCTATCAGCAAAGGTATGCAGGCATAGGACACACCCCCTTGTCACACCCTCCTAATTGAGAATTGTACAAAAAAACAAGATTGGTTAAACCCACAAGTGCTTTTTTCACCATTACTATTCCTTTATATTGGCTTTTGGAATTTACAAATGCAGCAATTTAGAAATCAGATGAAAGGTTTAGCGCCGGGAAACACTTTTTGATAGATAAAAAGAGCATTTTATATACATCAATATAGATCAGACCAAAATGAGGGACAAATGAGGAGGAATGAGGGACAGAGGGACATTGCTCCAAATCAGGGACAGTCCCTCGAAAACAGGGACGGTTGGGAGCTATTCCAGTGGTCTCCAAACTGTGACCCAAGAGCCAGATGTGGCCCTTTGCTTTGCTTCATCCGGCCCTTGGGGCACTACTTCTCCAACTAAGATCAATGATTGGACACTATTCCTCCCACTGATACCAATGGTGAGATATTATTCCTCCCACTGATGCCAACAATGGTGCACTATTCCTCCTGTTACCTCTGCTCCAGCAATGCAGCATCTATAAGTTCCTTGCTGGCGCCGACATCTACCGGGTTAAAACTTTTCATCATCAACGGCTGGTCTGGGACTCGGTTACTCCTCTACATGCGCACAAGAGTGCATTAAAGCGGTGTTGAACCCAAAAGCAAACATTTATTAAGTTGCAGCTTACCAATTCTTAGGTGTGATGGCTGCATTAGTTTTCTTTTTTAGGCTTGCTTTCTTTTTAGTTTCACCTGGTGATCTGGCCTGTAAGTCTGTTGTTTTTCACAGAACAAGCTGTCCGATGTAGCAGTTGAAGGGTTAAGACAAACTATTTAACACTGGCAGGGGTGCATACAATGATCAGCTTTTAATTATTTTATTTACAACCTTTATCCCAAAAGGAAAAAAAACTTGCTGTAACTTGCGTAGACTCATCTCCTTCATCCCGGAAGGAAATACAGCAGCAGTAGTAGTTGGAACAATCATCAATTCCCGACTACTACACAAATTCCCTCTATCTAGGACTTCCCAAATACCAAATTTTACGTCTACAAATCGTCCAGAACACAGCAACCAGACTGGTAACTGGAAAAAAACCCTGGGAATCAATCACCCCGTCCCTGAGGACCCTCCATTGGCTAGCCGTGAAGGACCGGGTTACATTTAACCCCCCTGGCGGTATTCCCGAGTGTGGCTCGGGGTGGATTTTTAATACCAAAAGCGGTATCCCCGAGCCAGACTCGGGATCGCATCGCAGGATCCAGGAAGAGTTTACTTACCTTGTCCCCTGGTTCCTGCGATGCCTCTCCGCTGTGATCTGTGAGCCGCCGTGTCTCGCTCGATTCACAGTGCCGAGCTCTGTTCCCTGCGAGCGTTGCGACGCACGGGGACGGAGTTCGGCGGTAAATTCAAAAAGTAAAACACACAGTACAGATACAGTATACTGTAATCTTACAGATTAGAGTACTGTATCAAATAATTTCACATCCCCTTTGTCTCTAGTGGTCTGCCCAGTGTCCTGCATGCAGTTTTATATTATAAAAACTGTTCTTTCTGCCTGGAAACTGGAGATTGTCCATAGCAACCAAAACTGTCCCTTTACATCAAGAGTGGCTTTAGACCAGCTAGAAAACAGCGATAATAAATTAGAATCACTTGCAGAATTGAGCGATAGTGATTTGTGGGGAAATCTGTCATCAAACACTGAAAGTAACGAAAGCGACAATTCTGCAACTGAGCAAATTTCAGTGTTTTGATTTGATTACATTATTGAATAATTTTTGTTATTATAATATTATTTGTTATTATTATTTATAGTTATTTATTATATTATAATTTTTTATTTCGTTTTTCAAACTTTATTATATCCGGAATGTCAACTAGACTCTTGTTTGGACAGATTTAAGTGAATTATTCCTAAGAATTAAAGGCCTACAATATAAAACGCCAAATTTATGTGCAAAATATTTGTACCGCTTTCAGCACCTAAAATCTGAAATAATCATCCCGCCAGGGAGGTTAAGACCCTCGGCCTCACTCACAAATGTACACAAGGAAAAGCCCCGTATCACCTCTGCGACAAAATAAAGCACTACACCCCAAGTCACCCCTCTGGTCAACTAACCAGAACCTCCTCCACATCCCCAAGACCCGTTATAAATTAAAAGACGAATGAAGGTTCGCAGTCCAAGGACCACAGCTATGGAACGCTCTACCCGCGGACATCCGCTCGGAAGAAAACCATCTTCAGGAAGAAGCTCAAGACCTACCTCTTCTGAAGACCCAGATGGACACTGGCGGCAAAAGCGCCTTGAGGCGATTTAGTTCACATATGTAGCGCTATACAAGTTATTCATTCATTCTACTGATTATTAAGTATTAGCTGGAGTTTGGCTTCAGTTTATTAGTTATTTATTGCTAGTCCAATTTAACACTCCCCTCCCCCCAGACTGCTACTCTCCAAAGGAGCCCCCCTGTGCTCCTTCATCCAGAGTGGGGACACTCTAAAATAGGAGGTGTGTTACTGGCCAGATCACCAAATGAAAACAAAGGGGGAGGGGGAAAAAAGGCAAAAAAAAATAAAACAAAAGCAGCCACCACACTAAAGATTGGTAAACTGCAATCCAATAAAACCTTTGGTTTTGGGTTTAATACCACATTAATCCCTGCACCCGGCAGATGGCAAGATTGTACACGGGGGGGGGGGGGGGGTTGATTTACTAAAACTGGAGAGTGCAAAATCTGGTGCAGTTCTGCATGGTAGCCAATCAGCTTCTAACTTCATCATGTTCAGTTCAGCTTTAACAATAAAACCTGGAAGCTGATTGGTTTCTATGCAGTGCTGCACCAGATTCCGCACTCTCCAGTCTTAGTAAATAACCCCCCCTTGTGGCTGCATAGCACAGTGTATACAAAAAAAAGAGAAGATTGAAATCAGGAGGGGAAAGGTTTTTTATTACAGAAGAAACATAGTATACCTCTTCTGAAATAAATAACTTCCTGGTTGCAATTTAAAAAAAAAAAAACAGCTATTGCTATTGTGTTATGTTTAGCACTGGGCTACATTAGAATCATAGCTCCCAACTGTCCCTGATTTCGAGGGACTGTCCCTGATTTGGAGCAATGTCCCTCTTTCCTCCTCATTTGTCCCTCATTTTGGTCTGATCTATATAATTGTATATAAAATGCACTTTTTATCTTTCAAAAGGTGTTTCCCGGCGCTAAACCTTTCATTCAAATTCTAAATTGCTGCATTTGTACATTTTAAAAGCCAATATAAAGGAATAGTAGTGGTAAAAAAAAGTCCCTTGTGGATTTAATTAACCTTTTTTTTTTGGTTAATTCTCCTTTAAGGGGGTGTGACAGGGGGGCGTGTCCTATGCCTACATACATTTGTTAGTAGGTGTCCCTCATTCCCATCTCAAAATGTTGGGAGGTATGTAGAATGAACCTTGAATCTCCCAGCCCAGGGTTGTTTTTGAAGTGTATGAAGAACAGGCTTATCTGGTGTGTAACATGAAACTAGTTCAATAGAAAAAGCCAACACCTATTAGTAGAAAAAGCCACAGAATGAGGAAGCAGAAAACTATGGAGCTGCCTTAACCACTTCAGCCCCGGAAGATTTGGCTGCTCAATGACCAGGCCATTTTTTGCGATGTGGCACTGCGTCGCTTTAACTGACAATTGCGCGGTCGTTCGGTGCTGTACCTGAACAAAATTGATGTCCTTTTTTTCCCCACAAATAGAGATTTCTTTTGGTGGTATTTGATCACCTCTGCGTTTTTTATCTTTTGCGCTATAAACAAAAGAACAGCGACAATTATGAAAAAAACACAAAGGGGGTTATTTAGGCAAATCCACTTTGCACTGCAGGTGACCTTGGAAGTGCAGTCGCTGTAGATCTGAGGGGGACATGTAAGGAACATAAAAAACAGCATTTTAGCTTGCACATAATTGGATGAGAAAATCAGCAGAGCTTCCCCTCATTTCAGATCTACCCCTTAGATTTAGAGTGACTGCACTTCCAAGTGTACTTTCAGTGGCCTTTTAAGTGCACTTGTAGTGCAAAGCGGATTTGCCTTTAGTAAGTCAACCCCCAATATCTTTTCCTTTTTGCTATAATAAATATCCCACATTTTTTATCAAAAAAAAAAAATTTTTTCCTCAGTTTAGGCCGATACGTATTCTTCTACAAATTTTTGGTAAAAAAAAAATCGCAATAAGCGTATATTGATTAGTTTGCGCAAAAATTATAGTGCTTACAAAATAGGTGAAAGGTTTATGGCAATTTTATTATTTTTTTACTAGTAATGGCGGCGATCTGCGATTTTTATCGGGACTGCGATATTGCGACGGACAGATTGGACACTTTTGACGCATTTTTGGGACCATTGGCATTTATACAGCGATCAGTGCTATAAAAATGCACTGATTACTGTATAAATGACACTGGCAGTGAAGGGGTTAACACTAGGGGGCGATCAAGGGGCTAACTGTGTTCCCTGGGAGGTGATTCTAACTGAGGGGGGAGGGGACTGACTAGAGGAAGTGAGGGATTGTGGTTCCTAGTGAATAGGAACACACGATCTGTCACTCCTGTCAGAACAGAACAGGGATTTGTGTGTTTACACACACTTGTCCCTGTTCTGTTTCTCCTGCTCACAATTGCTCGTGGCCGGTGGTCATCGTGACCGTCGGCCACGAGCATCGGCACCCCCGCTGTGCACCTGTGCACGCGCGCGCCTGCTATCTGGACCCCGCAAGCCAACATATAGTTGCGTGGTTTCGTGCAGGGGAGCCAACCTGCAGCAGTAAAACTGTGTTGGCTGGTATGGATGCGGTTAAATATATATTGTACATTCACATCAGTCCCTACCCCCAAGGAGCTTACAATTTAGGGTCCCTAACCTGCATTCACGCACACAGATTCTGCGGCCAATTTAGACAGGAGCCAATTACCCCCCAGTGTGTCTTTGGAGTGTGGGAGGAAACCGGAGTACCCGGAGGAATCCCACACAGGTACAGGGAGAACATTCAAACTCCAGACAGGTAGTGTCATGGTTGGGATTTGAACCAAAAACCTAATGCTGCTAGGCAGAAGTGATAACCACTTGGCCGCCTATTCTTAATATTTCACAACAGAACTACTTTAAATTTTTTTTTTTTCATTTCTAATGAATACATAACCGGGAATTCTGCTTTAAAGCGGAGTTCCACACAAAAATGGAACTTCCGCTTTTCGGAACCCTCCCCCCCTCCGGTGTCACATTTGGCACCTTTCAGGGGGGAGGGGGGTGCAGATACCTGTCTAAGACAGGTATTTGCACCCACTTCCGGCATAGACTCCCATGGGAGTCTATGCCTCTTCCCGTCCCCACCGCGCTGTCTGCTGGGAACACACAGCTCCCAGGAGAGAGCGGGGACCACTTGGGACGCGCAGCGCGACACGCGCATGCGCAGTAGGGAACCAGGAAGTGAAGCCGCAACGCTTCACTTCTTGATTCCCTCACCTAGGATGGCGGCGGCAGCTTCCGGGAACCGAGCGGGTTCTCGGCGTCGGCTGCCGACATCGCTGGACCCTGGGACAGGTAAGTGGCCATGTATTAAAAGTCAGCAGCTGCAGTATTTGTAGCTGCTGGCTTTTAATGTTTTTTTTTTCTTGGCGGTTTAGGTGGACTCCCTCTTTAAATATTACTCAGTGACCTGACTCCTATTTTAGCATCATAATTACACCTAAGTCTATAATATGCTATTAATAATTATATTATTGAATTCACTGGCTCTTATTCATAGTACTTAAAGTGTATAAGCAGTGACAATCCCGCCCTTCCCTCTAAAGAATGTTCTTATATAACAGTAAATGTGAACCTGTAAAAAAAAAAAAATGTAATTAATAATGACATAAATAAACAAACTTTTAGTGTATGTCCATCCCAAACTTATTTTCCTTAGCTTTGAGTGTGTGTGGGTAGTCTTAGAACCTCTGTTAGATCTTTACTGCTCTCCAGGGTTTGACTAGAAAGGAAAGGGATTGATTTACTAAAGTCAAATGTACTGTGCACTTTTAAAAGTGCAGTTGCACTCTGAAAGAGCAGCTACTCCAGAACTTAGTAAATGAGGGAGAGCTCTGCTGGCTTCCATCATCCAATCGTGTACAAGCATTAATGCAGGTTTTTTTTAATTTTCCTTGCATGTGATTGGTTGTTCTTTGTAAAGTGAAATATATATATATAATGTATATAATCACACATAGGTTGGACTTGATGGACTTGTGTCTTTTTTCAACCTCACCTACTATGTAACTATGAAATTTTACCTCATTTACCTCATATTACCTCATTTACTAAGCTCTGGAGCTTTCAAAATTTCACAGTCTATTTGCCTTTAGTAAATCCACCCCTGCAGTGAAAGGAACTCTCTAACATCCCCAGAAAGCAATAAAAACCTAACAAGAGTTCTTATACTTCCCGCTCTGCTTAAAACCAGGGGGAAAAAATTTTTTGGCATGATTTGTTTGCATTTTCCACATATTATTGAGAGTATTTACACAGATTATTAGTTTGACCGTTTAGAAAAGACCGTCTCCTTTAAACTTCATGGAAGCCAAGGACATATAGAATACAAATATGGCAGTTGAACCTTTGTATGTCATATGATATTTGTGGAAAACTTTATCACATTGCATGTGTGCTTGTGTAAGTATATTCAGTATGTGTGTGTGTGTGGATCAGGTGTTCTCTGATTACCTTTGTTTATAGAGGTTGGGAGCAGATGGTGTCTGAATAATGAACACATAACAAGATAAGTTAGAACCTGTGGGAGTACAATGAGCTGCTCTTTATAAAAAGAAATATATATAAAAGATGGATCTCAAACTACTGATATTTTGAGGCAACAGAGACCAATTCGTCTTATAGAGACGGGGTACCTCCACAACTTGGCTAATGATTAACTATAATTAAGGGGAACCAGACAAGGGATGGGGAAGTAGTTGAAAGGAGGACCAACCATGGTATTCATATGCCAAAAAATCTTTAATTTATGCAAAAAATTCAAATAATGAAAATCCAATTGAGCTTGTTGGAAATCCCATTCCAAAGCCATGGCCATTCATTTGGAGTTTGGTCCTGTTCTGTGGCTATAACAGCCTCCACTCTTCTGGTAAGACGTTCAATAAGATTTTGGGGTCCACCTTTGGGAACTTGCACCCATTCCAATTCAAACCAAAGGGGTTCAGTAGGGTTTAGGTCAGGGCTCTGTGCAGAACACTTGAGTTCCTCCAAACCAAACCGTTCCCACCATGTCTTTATGGAAGTGACCTTATACACAGGGCCACACTCATATTGGAATGGAAAAAGAACTTTCCCCAAAGTGTAAGCTCAATGTTGGAAGAGCACAATTGTCTAAAATGTTTTTGTATGTGTCAGCCTGAACCACTTCACTAAAAAGGACCAGAACGCAATAATTTGGAGGGGTGTCCACAAAGATTTGGCCATATATTGTAGTAGCTGTACACTTTATTTGCTGTAGAAAAAATGATCCGCACTCCGGTTGTTGATCTTAAAATTTCTTCATTTTATTGAATAGGCACAATGAACAAACACAGATTAAGTCAGTTGACGCGTTTCACCCTATAAGGCCTTAGTCATAACCACATCACAGACATAAAACTTTGAAATAAATAGTAGCTCTAAAGATCACAGGCTCCACCCATTGATTGTCCTAATTGACCGCAGGCAATTATCCAAAAAAGAGAATCAGCTGCCATACATAGGGTGATCCATGTGTATGCCACTGCTTTTCACACACCTTATAGTGACAATATGCACATGTATGTACACACATGCATACATTTATACACGTATAGACATATGCATAAAGGAACACACCATACAATTCAAAAAACATTAACTAAAGAATAAAATGCAAATTAATAATCCAGGTATGTGAAAAAACTTTATGTGCTGCTCCTATACTGTACATTGATATATTGATGTCCTAAGAATAGATGTATAAAAAGTTATGTTTTTTCTCTCTGTACAGGATATTCAACACCCTTCACAAACAGGTACCTTGAAAAGGCTGAAGATTATCATGAACAAGGTATGAAAAAACATACATATGTACGACTGTGTACTGTACTGATCTGTATTGCTGTTCCTTTGTTGGATGTTTTACAGCTTGGGTTGGTGTTTGAACTTGCCCATGTTGTATTTGTATTGTCAGACTCAGCTTGTAATTTTGCATTCAAATTCTACCTGTATAAACCCGTCCAAGAGACATGTAAAGCAATGTATAGTGTGATCGCATATCTCTCTGTGATAATGAAAAAAAGCAATTGGAAAATAATTAGCATTTGAAGTTATGGCTTATCACATTATTATTATTATTATTATAATACAGGATTTATATAGCACCAACAGTTTACACAGCGCTTTCATACTTGCCAACTGTCCCGGATTTCCCGGGACATTCCCAGGACTTAGACGCCATTCCCGAATTTCTGGTGAAATACGGTTCTTCACGATTCGCCGCAGCCGCAGCTAGAGGTCCGCGGCCGGTGGAGACAATGTCTCTGCCGGCCGCCATTTTGATGAAGTTCAGGAAGACGGCTGGGGGGGCTAGACGGAGCTCCTGCGTCGCCGCCCACCCTCCGCTCCGCCTCACCCCCCCTTTCCATATCAGACTGGCAGCGGGGCGGGAGGGTAGGCGGGGTGAGGCGGAGCGGGGCGGAGGGTGGGCGGCGACGCAGGAGCTCCGTCTAGCCCCGCCCCAGCCGTCTTCCTGTCTGATATGGAAAGGGGTGGGGGTTCTAGCCATGCTGCGGACACTACTAGGACACCTTTGAGGTGGGGGGGCACCGCTGTGGGACTCCTGATGTGAGGGGGGGCTCCTTTGTGGACACACACCTGATGCAAGGGGGGCTCCACTGGGGACACACCCGATGCAAGGGGGGCTCCACTGGGGACACACACCTGATGCAAGGGGGGCTCCACTGGGGACACCTTATGTGAGGGGGGCTCCACTGGGGACACCTAATGTGAGGGGGGGCTCTGCCGGGGACACCTGATGTGAGGGGGGCTCCGCCGGGGACACCTGATGTGAGGGGGAGCTCCGCTGGGGACACCTGATGTAAGGGGGGGGCTATGCCGGGGACACCTGATGTGAAGGGGGGGCTCTGCCGGGGACACCTGATGTGAGGGGGAGCTCTGCCGGGGACACCTGATGTGAGGGGGAGCTCCGCTGGGGACACCTGATGTGAGGGGGAGCTCCGCTGGGGACACCTGATGTGAGGGGGGCTCCGCTGGGGACACCTGATGTGAGGGGGAGCTCCGCTGGGGACACCTGATGTGAGGGGGAGCTCCGCTGGGGACACCTGATGTGAGGGGGAGCTCCGCTGGGGACACCTGATGTGAGGGGGCTCCGCTGGGGGCACCTGATGCAAGGACGGACTCTGCTGGGACATCTGACGCAAGGACAGACGGCTGGTGGCAGGCGACATGGCTAGTGACACGCTCAGGGATCCCACTGATTCTGCATTATGGTGAGTTGAATGATTTCATTTTATATTACAATGTAAAAATAGAAATAATGTACTTCAATCATCCTGACACCATAACAACCATGGTGCCGGGATGATTGAAGTGCTAACACCAGGTGTTTGGAGTATCTTTATCTGCTGATTGTTAAACTTTCTAGAATACACATATTTTTATTGTGTAGGATCTGGGGCTGCTGTCCATTCATTTCCCTCTCCCCCTCTCCCCCTCTAATCCCTCTCCCCCTCTAATCCCTCTCCCTCCCTCATTCATCTCAGACTCTAACCACACCCTCTTGAGCCGCGCCCATTTAAGCCACGCCCACTATGTTGCGTAAACCACACCCATTTTCGTCGCTTTGCGCACCGCACTTGTATAATTTTCATAAGCCACGCCTACAAACGAATGCCCCACCCCCTAATTATTGTACAGCTCCGCCTACAGCCACAAAAGTGTCCAACATTTTTTTTTTACAATGTTGGCAACTATGCGCTTCACAATTTAAAAAGAAGACAATACAGTTATAATACAATAAAATACAAGAGGATTAAGAGGGCCCTGCTCAGAAGAGCTTACAATCTAATAGGGTGGGGCAGGTGGTACAAAAGGTTGTATCTGTGGGGAATGAGCTGATGGAAGTGGTAGAAGATTAGTTGGAGATGTGATAGGCTTTCCTGAAGAGATGAGTTTTCAGGGATCGCCTGAAGGTAACATCACATCACTTAGTACTGCAGATTTCAGACTGGCCATTGGAAACTTCTGTACAACAGCTCAGCCTGACCCTCAGAAAGTGAATTCAGCAGGTTGGAATGGAGGGCTTTTTATGTGGAATAATTCAGCTATGGGGTCTAATGCACTTTTGCACAGTAGACTACTCGTGGTAGTTTTGCTCTAACATGTGCTGCTCAGGGATGAGCATTGTGGATTCGAGTGAGCATAATGAGCAGAGCCCAAAAAGATGTCGGCAACAATAACATTTTATTTGGGTAATATAAAACATCCACTCTCATCAAAGATCAGGACAACCAGCACCATGATGAATAGGAATCAGAAACTTTGAGATGTCCCATGCAGACAGGTGAATTGGGAAAGGTCCAGGATTCAGAGCAGCTCACCAGCTCAGCCTTGAACCGATGTAAGTGTGCAGCCATTAGACATGTGCACTGCCAAGAAATTCATACATTTTCGTTTTCGTTTCATTCGTTTTTTGGTTTTTTTCATTTTTCAGGTCATTCCTTATAATCGCAATTAGTAAATTCCTACATTCTTAAATTCATACATTCGTAAATTTGTACATTCGTAAATTAGAAAATTTGTATATTCGAAAATCCGAAAATTAAAAAATCTGAGATAGTAACTAACTATTAAATTAGAGGTATTGTAATTTCCTTTCAAATTTGGCTGTTAGTGAACGTAACGAATACGAATCTATCCAAAGTTACGAATTATCCGTAATAACGAATGCCGCATCTAAACAAATGGAACGGAACAAATTAATAATAAATAATAATAGTTTTTTTTAATAAACAAGTTTTTATTATTATTATTTAATATTATTAATTCATTAAGTTTCATTCATTTGGATACGGCATTCGTTATTTCGGATAATTCGTAACTTCGGATAAATTTGTATTTGTTATGTTCACTAACAGCCAAATTTGAAAGGAAATTACAATACCTAGAATTTAATAGTTAGTAATAGTTAAGTTATTATTAGTTAATTAATATTTCAGATTTCCGAATTTCTGAATGTACGAATTTACACATTTTCGAATATTCGAATTTACGAATATTCGGAAAAATTAGTTAAACAGGTTTTCGTTAATTCAGATATTTCCGACTCAACGAATTTGTCAAAATTTGTTAAAAAACTAATTCTGAACAAAACGAATTGCACATGTCCAGCCATCAATAACAACATACACAACATTCAGAGAGCTAGGAAGCTGCAGGAGTGGGGCACAATGCGACAACAGGGAGAGCTGCCAGCAGTAACTGGGAACAACAGCAACAGGTTTCTGTGCATCAAGACCCTTTCTTAAGCCTGGGGACCACCACTACAGGAGAAGATTTAAACTCTAAACAGCAGAAAAACCTGGAGAATTGGTGGTCAGATCACCAATGAGAGGAACAAAAATGAACATTTTGTAAAATATATATGTAGAAAATACACAAAAGGAAGAAGTGATGTAAAATGGAACTTATGAAGATCAACAAGTTAAAAAAAAATCACTAAATGTACAGTATGTATCCTGGTTCTTTCATACAAAAATAGTATACCAACAATATAAACTGCATTAATACATGTTCACCAGCAGAGGGAGAGCAAGTACATTGACAGCAATATGCCACGTAGATACATTGTATCAAAAAAACTTTTCCTAAAAGATAAAAGAAAGGTGGAAATATTTATCATGGAAAAAATGCAAGTTTAGCTACAAGAAAGTGCAATCAAATAAAATATGAGTAAGTGATAAAGAACAAATACTACATAGAAAAAGAAAAAACTGATGGATGTTGCTAAAATTAATATTGCTGAGTACCCAATTAATATTGTATTATAATTATGATAATAATAATAGAATAAAAGAAGACATAAAAAACATTTTTCACAATACTGTGTCAAGCTCACAACTCTCATTGAGACCTTTAGGAGAGAATGTATGAAGCTTATATATCCCTAAGGTCTTACAAAGTTTGTGAAAAGGTTCTGCAGGGGGAGACTGCTTGGTATGACTTCTATGATCCATCCCCTAAGACTCAAAGCAGAACTGCCATGCTGGAGAGGGATGGAAATGTCCCTCCTCTGACTCAATCAGCTGTATGTGTTCTGACTTGCATGTCAAATTACAAACCATTTTTCAGCATAGTAGAAAAATGATTTAGCAAATGTGGCGAAGAACTGGCTCAAAAGCAAAGAGGAGCCAGAGTGGAGGATGTCACTGCTAGTCTTCTAAAAACGCTGGGCCCCTGGCTGTCTGGCAGACCAGAACAATGAAGAAGTACAGAGACTAATTTTGACTTTGATGGCTTCATGCTTATCTTAAAAAAAAAAAAGAAATGATACAGCTAGGATAAACAGCTTTTTCAGAAGGTGGTCAGCAATGCAACCTCTACTTCACCTACTGAAGGTTTCTATGAAGCAAAAAAATTAAGCTCTGACAGCATACAAGTGATTTGACTACAATGGATGAGAAAAGCCCAGGAGGTGGGTGCTGCATTCCTGGCAATGGGGGTGCTGCATTCATGGCAATGGTGGGGCTGCAGATGGTAAATGAGGGAGAGCTCTGCTGGCTTCCATCATCCAATCGTGTACAAGCATAAATGCATAGCATAAATAAATAGTAGCTCTAAAGATCACAGGCTCCACCCATTGATTGTCTTAATTGACCGCAGGCAATTATCCAAAAAAGAGAATCAGCTGCACTACATATAGGGTGATCCATGTGTATGCCACTAATTTCCACACACCTTAATAGTGACAATATGCACATGTATGTACACACATGCATGTACACATGTGCATACATTTATACACATATAGACATATGCATAAAGGAACACACAATGAATTTAAAAAAACATTAACTTAAAAATAAAATGAAAATTAATTATCCAGGTATGTGAAAAAAACTTTATTTGCTGCTCCTATACTGTACATTGATATATTGATGTCCTAAGAATAGATGTATAAAAAGTTATGTTTTTTCTCTCTGTACAGGATATTCAACACCCTTCACAGACATTGACCGAGAAATGTGTGCAGATAATCATGGTATGAAAAGACATACATATATACGACTGTGTACTGTACTGATCTGTATTGCTGTTCCTTTGTTGGATGTTTTACAGCTTGGGTTGGTATTTGAACTTGTCCATGTTGTATTTGTATTGTCAGACTCAGCTTGTAATTTTGCATTCAAATTCTACCTGTATAAACCCGTCCAAGAGACATGTAAAGCAATGTATAGTGTGATCGCATATCTCTCTGTAATAATGAAAAATAGCAATTGGCAAATAATTAGCATTTGAAGTTATGGCTTATCACATTATTATTATTATACAGGATTTATATAGCGCCAACAGTTTACACAGCGCTTTACAATATAAAAAGAAGACAATATAATAAAATACAAGAGGATTAAGGAGGCCCTGTTCAGAAGAGCTTACAATCTAATAGGGTGGGGCAGGTGGCACAAAAGGTTGTATCTGTGGGGAATGAGCTGATGGAAGTGGTAGAAGATTAGTTGGAGATGTGATAGGCTTTCCTGAAGAGATGAGTTTTCAGGGATCACCTGAAGGTAACATCACATCACTTAGTACTGTTTGCTATGAGCGAGAGGAGCTGCTGGGTATTTGCTGTAGGCAGGAAAATGCTGTGTGTACTATGGAAGGCCAGGACAACGCTTTAGTGCCTTTGGTTTCATGTCCTGCCTCACTATGTGCCCTGCTAGGAGCTTTGCCAGAGATTCAGCACTTTGGGAAGTGTGCTGAGACTGCAATCGATGCCATGGCAGCTGCTGCAGAGCTGACAGGAAAACAAGAAAAGCACTGGAGGAAAAGCAAGCAAGCTAAACAGTGGAGGTGCAGCACACTAAAAGTTCCCCTGGAGAGCTCATGTTTAGCTGAGTGTGCTGGGGCTGCCACTAAAGCATCCAAAGGAATTGTTGGAGGTGCTGCTGTTTTTCTTGGGAGACACCGGAGGAAACGGAGGTATAAGAAACAGAAACGGGGTAAGAGAGCAGGTATAAGATTAAGACTAGAAGCTCGCCCATATAGACCTGTGTTACCAAGTCTTTTTCTTAGTAGGCAAGTTTAAAAGATTCTACAGGTTGCATGTTTTGTGTTACAGAGGAAGTCTAGGGCTAGAATTATTGCTCTCGCGCTACCGGTCGTGGCGATACCTCACATGTGTGGTTTGACCACCGTTTTCATATGTGGGCCTACTCGAGTATGCGTTCGCTTCTGCGCGCGAGCTCGTCGGGACGGGGGTTTTTTTTTAAAAAAATTTTATTTTTATTATTTATTTTACATTATTTTATTTATTTTTACACTGTTTTAAGAAAAAAAAATTGTGTCACTTTTATTCCTATTACAAGGAATGTAAACATTCCTTGTAATAGAAAAAAGCATGACAGGTCCTCTTAAATATGAGATCTGGGGGGTCAAAAAGATCACAGATCTCATATTTACACTAAAATGCAATTTAAAAAAATGACATTGAAAAAAATATGCCTTTTAGAGGCGTGGGCGGAAGTGACGTTTTGACGTTGCTTCCGATCAGCATTGTCATGGAGACGAGTGGGCGCCATCTTAACCTCACTCGTCTCCAGGCACAGAAGGGAGACGGACGCGATCGCCTCCGCCGCTACCGACGGCTCAGGTAAGAGGCGGAGGGCACTGGATCGCGGCGGGAGGGGGGGGTCCTCTCCCGCCACCGATAAAAGTGATCTTGCGGTGAATCCGCAGCAGGGCCGCCGCACGAAAACGGGGATACTGGGGTTATGGCAGCTAGCTGCTGCCATAACAACGATATCCGCCAACAAACTTTGGACGTACATCGGCGTGCGGCGGTCCGGAAGTGGTTAACAATGAATGGAGTACAACTATCAATATTGTCGGGACATATTGTTCACCTGATTTGGAATATCTTATGCTAAAATGTAGACCTTTTCTTATACCAAGAGAATTTACTGTTATAATTGTGGCTGTGTACATACCTCCACAGGTTAATTCTAAGCTGGCTCTGGAGGAAATATACAATGCTATTAACATTCAGCTGAATGCACATCCAGAGGGGGTTGTGATTGTGGCTGGCGATTTCAACCACGTGGAGCTAGAAACGGTTCTTCCTAAATTTTATAAGAATGTGCACTTTCCAACAAGGGAGAACAATATTTTAGATCAGGTATATACAAATGTTTCCAGTGCATATAAAGCTACTTTGTTGCCACATCTTGGTCTATCAGATCATACCTCTTCAATGATGACCCCATCTTATAAGCCTCTTGTTTGCAGAACAACAGCAGATATTAAAACTGTACAGGTTTGGAGCGAGGAGTCAAATTTACTCCTCCAAGAGTGCTTTGAATCAACTGATTGCAATATATTTGCACAGGATGCAGACTTAGAGGAATATGCTTCATCTGCTCTAGGTTATATTCGCTTTTGTATGGAGATGTTCCTAGTTATAAAAACTAAGTTATTCCCAAACCAAAAGCCTTGGTTGGATGGTAAAGTAAGGGCACAGCTTAGAGCAAGGGATGTGGCCTTTAGATTGGGCGACCCTATGGCCTATAGGAAAGCTCGGAATGAATTAAAGAAAGGCATTAACCACTTCAATACCAGGCACTTAGACACCTTCCTGCCCAGACCCATTTTCAGCTTTCAGCGCTGTCGCAGTTTAAATGACAATTGCACAGTCATGCTATACTGTACCCAAACAATTTTTATCATTTTGTTCCCACAAATAGAGCTTTCTTTTGGTGGTATTTGATCAGCTCTGGGGTTTTTATTTTTTGCGAAACAAATAAAAAAAGACTGAAAATTTTGAAAAAAATAAAAGTTTTGCTTTTGTTTCTGTTTAAAAATTTTGTAAATAAGTAAATTTTCTCTTTCACTGATGGGCACTGATAAGGCGGCACTGACAGGCACTGATAAGGCGGCAGCAATGAGGTGGCACCAATGAGCGGGCACTGACGGGCACTGACGATGGGCACTGATATGCGGCACTGATGGGCACTGGTAGGTGGCACTGATGGTAGGCACTGATCCAACCCATCCAGGTTACAGTGTGTTTGTCCCACTGCCATCTGGGAAAAGACATAGGACACTTAAAACGCACACTAATCGCTTAAAGCATAGTTTTTTCCCTAGGGCTGTATTATCCATATCCCCATCAGGTACAGTGTGTGTTTTTTTTTGTTTTGTTTTTTTTGTAATTCTTTTATTTCTTTCAAAGACATCACATGTTAATTATCAAAGAAAAATAGAACAAATGACAGCATATACAGAGGTAATTGCATCAAAAACATGTCACGTAAAGGGTTAAATACCATATCAGAAGTGAAAAACAAACATGCCCCTCAATTACATGTTCAGCAAAGTGCATGTAGGGATTAAACTATGCGGTGGAGCATTCTATGAGCTCAACCGGAAAAGCTTCCTAAGTGTCATCTTAATAACCCATTTGGACCCGTATAGCTACCAAGACTGACCAGTGAGATTATAATTAAAAATTTCCCAGCTGGCCGGGAAGAAAGCCCCCCAGGAAACAAGCTGAGTCCAGTTGTGGGATGCACAGACAGGTAACATATATCAGGATATTCTCAGTATCTGACTAAACTTTCCCCACAACTGAAAGGGATTGGAGGAGGAACAGAAGAAGGGGAGCGAGGGCGGGGGGGAAGGAATAGAGCCCCCCACAGTTAGGGAAAAAAAAGGGGGGGTGAGCGGAGGGTGGTGAGCGGCAGAGGCGGAGAAAGAAAGAGGAAGAGGAAAAGAAAGAAGAAAAAAAAGGGAGCAGCAGTGGTGCCCCCCGGCTAGGCAAGCAACCCGGGCCCCGGAATCATTCAGCCTGTGCCACCTCTAGGAGGTACGATTCAGAATAAATATAGTGTTGCCATGGTTGCCAAGTCTCCCGAAAGGCCTCCTCCCTGCCGTACAGTGTGGCGGTGAGATCTTCCATGTTTCGAATTTTGTTCACCTTGGCATACCACTGTGTTTTCGTTGGTGGGGACTCCGATCTCCAACACAAGGGTATACATGCCTTGGCGGCATTCAGTAATTGGATGGTAAGAGAGGCTTTATATTTCTTGATTGGTCGTCTAGAGAGATGCAGCAAGCAGGCCCCGGGGTCCCCCTCAAAAACAACACCGGTCAGGTGCCCAATTGTGCGTGCCACCTCCTGCCAGTAGGGTTTGATTTCGGGGCAGTCCCAAAAAATATGGAGCATTGTTCCCTCTCCCACCCCACACCGCCAACATATACTAGAAACTTGTGGGGAAAAAACGGTGTAGAGTGGAAGGCACTCTGTATCAACGAGTCACAATTTTTTAGCATGTCTCTTGAACTCTGGTGGCCAGGGATGATTTCTGGGCAAAATGCAGAATCTTTTCCCTTTGTGGTTTAGTGAATTGTACACCTAGTTCCTCTTCCCACTTAGAGAGGAAGGGAGGCATGAACCCTTCTGCTGGTGATATCAGGGAGGAGTATATCAGCGATAAACAATGGTGGGTTGGTTCTTTGCGGTGGCAGATTTGTTCCAGCTCTGTAAGCTGGCGCAATATGCCCGGAGTCCGTGCACATCGGCGTAGAAAGTTGCGAAGTTGGAGGCCACTCAAAAAATCCAATGGAGGATCGGAACCTGGCATCCCAGCGTCCGCCGTGAGCTGGCCAGTCGGGCCTAGGAAGTCATGGAGATGTGGCCACCTGCCCTCCGCCGTCAGATAACGGAATACAGGACCCCGACAACCGGGTAGAAAATCAGGGTTGCCCGGGATTGGCACCATAGGTGAAGGTATCGGAGATACCGAAGAGTGTCGGAAGGCGTCTCTCGCCACCTGAATTGTGCTTCCTAGTGTGGGGTGAGCGACGATGGCCTTCGGTATGGGAGTGGTGATCCATGGCCAGCTCTTGGCCGTTCCATCAGAATCCTCCAACTCCATTGCCACCCACTGTTTCGCCTCCGCATGGCAGTGCCAGTCAACTACTCTGGTGAGGTGTGTTGCCCTATAGTAAGCTTTCACATCAGGGAGGCCAATCCCACCTTTTGTGTTTTGCCATGTGAAGAAGTTGCAATTTAATACGTGGTTTTCGGTGCGACCAGACAAAATCGCGGAACAGCGAATGGATTTGCTTAAAGAAAGGAGGGGGAGGCGAATGGGGAGGGCCTGTAGCAGATAAAGCACCCTAGGCAAGGCGGTCATCTTGATGGCATTACATCGACCAAACCATGTTAAGGTTAGGGAGTGCCAGTGATGCAGATCCGTTTTTAGACGAAGAAGTAGAGGAGTGAAATTCGCCTGGTACAGATTTTACAGAGTCAGGGGTAATGTCAACTCCTAGATAAGGGATAGTATCCGTTGCCCAATGTAACTGGTATTCCGCACACAGATGACGTACTATGTCCGTGCCCACCATAATGTTAAGTAAAGAGGATTTGGTTAAGTTAATTTGGAACAGGGAGAGATCCCCGTAGACTCGGAGGGAATGAAGTAGGATAGGAAGTGAGGCAAGTGGGTCTGCCAAGAAAAAGATGAGGTCGTCCGCAAAAGTGGCTACTTTATGGGCCTCCGGAGGATTTGTGGTAACCGATAATGCCGAGTTCGCCCTTATCCTGCAAAGGAAGGGTTCCAACGTAAGTATAAAGATTAGCGGAGACAGAGGACATCCCTGTCGGGTACCATTGCGAATGGTAAAATAGCTCAACCTTGTCCCATTGACCTTAACTGCAGCCGTAGGATGGGAATAGAGGGATAATATCCAACTAAGCATCGATGAGCGAAGACCGATGTGTTCCAGGGTGGCCTGTATAAAGGACCAGTCTACACGGTCGAAAGCCTTCTCTGCGTCTGTAGACAGCAGGAGAAGGGGTCGCTGTGATGTCCTGGCTGCATGAATTAAGTTTATTACCCTAATGGTGTTATCACGGGGTTCTCAAGGGTTTAGAGAGCGTCTCCAAGAAGGTCTTATAGTACGCCGGTGTGAAACCATCCGGGCCTGGGGCTTTCCTGGGCTTCGAGTCTGCCAATGCCACACCCAGCTCCGCCAAGGTGATGGGTTCCTCTAATTCTTCCTGAACAGCAGTCGGAAGTGAGGGCATACCCGACGTGGCCAGATAAGATTGGGGGGTAAATCCCCCAGCGGAATTTGGGTCCTCAGGCGGTGGCCTATCTAGGTTGTAGAGGCCTTCATAAAATGATCGGAACTCCGCTGCGATATCAGACGATGCGGTCATCTTCCGACCGGAGGATGACAAAATGTGGGAAATGTAGGTTTTGGTACGGGGACCACGCAGTGCTCTGGCTAGTAGCGAACCGGGTTTATTGGAGTACTCGTACATCGTTCGGCGTGCCCATGCCAGTTTTTGTTTCGTTTTATGAAACAGAAGTGCCCGAAGCTCCTCGCGAGCTTTGAGGAGTTCACGGTGGGTGGAACGGGCAAGACTAGCCTTATGAGCGCACTCTAGGGTACAGATCTGAGTGAAGAGTTCGTCTATGCAGCGTGTTCTTTCCCGCATAAGGCGGGCACCTATGCTAATTAAAATGCCCCTTACAACTGTCTTGTGGGCCTCCCAGACCATTAAGGGGTTAGGAACTGAGGCTTCGTTGACAGAAAAATACTCCCGCAACTTGGCCTGTATTTCTGAGCGGATCTCCTCTGACTGCAGCATGGCTTCATTAAGCCTCCACGAGGGTGGAGTCCGAGTCACCGGCCCCAGCCGAAGTGTCAAATGTATCGGTGCATGGTCCGAAAAGGAGATGACATCTATGGAGGTATTCACCACCCTAGCTAGGTCCTTATGTGATAGCAATAAATAGTCCAATCTCGAGTAGGAGTGGTGGACTGGAGAGAAATATGTATAGTCCCTATCCTGAGGACGGGACAGACGCCAAGAATCTATCAAGCGCAGAGCATGAAGGTCCGCTTTCATTCGCTTGAGGCGGGCGTAGGAAAGATGGGATGAGCCGTGTGAGGCATCTAACAGGGGATCCATCGTAAAGTTAAGGTCCCCCCCAAAGATGAGCACCCCCTCTGAAAACTCTAGTAACTGAGGTAGCAGCTTCCGCAGGAATTGTGGTCCACATTGGGGAAGTAGACATTGGCGAAGGTGACCTGCACATCAGACACCCTTCCCCTCAAAAGAAGAAAACGACCCTGGGGATCTACCCGCTGCACCTCAAACATCCACGGTACCAATTTTGCTTCAAGGATGCTGACCCCCTTGGATTTGGAGATGGGCGATATGCTGTGGTATGCCGTCGGGAATGCTCCATTAGTCAATTTAGGAATACGGTCACCATGGAAGTGCGTTTCCTGTAAAAAGGCAATTTGGGTTTTGCCTTTGCGCAGATCAGTTAGTAGCTGGGAGCGCTTTTCTGGAACATTAGGGCCACGTACATTGAGGGAGGTGACCTTTAGGAGACCCATAGCGTCAACTATCGCACTGGCAAACAAGAACAATAAAGTGAGGTGGGCAATCGTCTCCAGCCCCAGTCCCCACCCAGCCAAGGGGCAACACCACCAAAAAAGGAAAAGAGGGCAAAAGAGGGGTAGAGAGAGGGGGAGAGCAAGCAAGGGGAGGGGAGGGAGGGGGATAGAGGGAGAGGGTTATGGGAAAAGCAATCTAGCAATACAATTACTCTCTGGACCCCCGATTAGCACTAGAAAGTCCAATCGGGTGACCGCCCTAAATGGGGGTGAACAGGGCAGTGAGGATTGTTTTTTATCAAACAATTCAATGACCAAAAATTAAACAAAAAATTAATTGAGTTAGGAGATGCACTAGGCAGGGGCTATGAGAACCGTAAGAAATAATTAAACGTTAGGACCAACTTAACATCAAATATAATCCAGCTAGCATTTAACACTCATATAACATATGTAAATACCAGTCTTTTATAACCGCAGAGCGTTGCTGCATTTGGAGGAGGGCTCTGTGTCACATGGACCCTACACAGGTCATAGATACCGATAGGTAAAGCCTGCCCGAGTTTCCTCCGTCCCGTCCCCCGATGCATCAAGACCGGGACACCATCCTTCCTGGAAAGTAAACATTTGCAGAAATTGGAGGGAAAAATAAGGTTAAGTGGGCCAGAAATAAAAGGAAAATAACATTAGTAACGTAAATGCTGAAGCAACCTGAATTACGTCTCAACTAATTAGGTCCCATCATACTCAGCTGGGAACAAAAATATTCAGGTCAACTCTTATTGTGATCTAGCAATCTGGAATGCATAATACCCCCCCCCCCCGCCAAGATAGTCCCCAAAAACAAAGAAAAAGCACTCGGGGTGAAAGAAAAAAGAAAAACGTCATCTTCTGCTGTAGACATAACTGGCCAGTTAGTTGAAAACAGTGTCGGTGAGACAAAAAGAGATCGTAAGTGACGTCTCCTGAATTAACCAAAAATCCTGGCGGTTGACGGTGCAGTTTCTGAAGAAGTCATAAAACACAAAACAATAAATGGGAGAAACTGCAGGAGGGGGATATTGCACAACCTTACCAGTCCGTACAGTAGGGAAAGCGGTCAATCTTCGGATGACATTGGATGTGGTCTGAAGGCGTCTCGATTTGGTGGACGGGAACGCGATCGCCTGACCCGCTGCTGCCTGGTCAGGGCTGGACTTGGAGTTTCCTGAGATAGCAGGTAGTCGAACCAGTTAGGAACACTGACGGCAGGTTTGGCGATGAACTGGAACAGGTCAGGCAGTTGGTCTGGTGTGTGGAGATGAAACTCTGAACCTTGCCTCCTGACAATCAAATGAAAGGGATGGCCCCAGCGGTATGTGGCTTCAGCTTCCCGTATCACCTCTAGCAATGGCCGCAGCAGGCCTCTCATAACATGGGTCTGCCTAGATATGTCAGTGAAGATCCGTATGGGCGTCCCATCAAAGTCAATCGTGCCCTTCTCCCATGCACCCTGCACAGAACATAAAAGCGCCAGAATGCAATCATTTGGAGGGGTGTCCACAAAGATTTGGCCATATATTGTAGTAGCTGTACACTTTATTTGCTGTAGAAAAAATGATCAACACTCCGGTTGTTGCTCTTAAAATGTCTTCATTTTATTGAATAGGCACAATGAACAAACGCAGATTAAGTCAATTGACGCGTTTCACCCTATAAGGCCTTAGTCATAACCACATCACAGACATAAAACTTTGAAATAAAAATAGTAGCTCTAAAGATCACAGGCTCCACCCATTGATTGTCTTAATTGACTGCAGGCAATTATCCAAAAAAGAGAATCAGCTGCCATACATATAGGGTGATCCATGTGTATGCCACTAATTTCCACACGCCTTGTCATGACAATATGCACATGTATGTACACACACGCATGTACACACATGCATACATTTATACACGTATAGACATATGCATAAGGAAACACAATAAAAATCAAAAAACATTAACTAAAAAATAAAATAAAAATTAATAATGCAGGTATGTGAAAAAACTTTATTTGCTGCTCCTATACTGTACATTGATATATTGATGTTCTAAGAATAGATGTATAAAAAGTTATGTTTTTTCTCTCTGTACAGGAAGTTCAACACCCTTCACATACAGAGACCCAGAAATGTGTGCAGATAATCATGATCAAGGTATGAAAAAACATACATATGTACGACTGTGTACTGTACTGAGATGTATTGCTGTTCCTTTGTTGGCTGTTTTCCAGCTTGGGTTGGTATTTGAACTTGCCCATGTTGTATTTGTATTGTCAGACTCAGCTTGTAATTTTGCATTCAAATTCTACCTGTATAAACCCGTCCAAGAGACATGTAAAGCAATGTATAGTGTGGTCTCATATCTCTCTGTGATAATGAAAAAAAAGCAATTGGCAAATGATTAGCATTTGAAGTTATGGCTTATCACATTTATTATTATTATTATTATACAGGATTTATATAGCGCCAACAGTTTACGCAGCGCTTTACAATTTAAAAAGGAGACAATACAGTTATAATACAATAAAATACAAGAGGATTAAGAGGGCCCTGCTCAGAAGAGCTTACAATCTAATAGGGTGGGGAAAGTGGTACAAAAGGTTGTAACTGTGGGGAATGAGCTGATGGAAGTGGTAGGAGATTAGTTGGAGATGTGATAGGCTTCCCTGAAGAGATGAGTTTTCAGGGATTACCTGAAGGTAACATCACATCACTTAGTACTGTTTGCTATGAGCGAGAGGAGCTGCTGGGTATTTGCTGTAGGCAGGAAAATGCTGTGTGTACTATGGAAGGCCAGGACAACGCTTTAGTGCCTTTGGTTTCATGTCCTGCCTCACTATGTGCCCTGCTAGGAGCTTTGCCAGAGATTCAGCACTTTGGGAAGTGTGCTGAGACTGCAATCGATGCCATGGCAGCTGCTGCAGAGCTGACAGGAAAACAAGAAAAGCACTGGAGGAAAAGCAAGCAAGCTAAACAGTGGAGGTGCAGCACACTAAAAGTTCCCCTGGAGAGCTCATGTTTAGCTGAGTGTGCTGGGGCTGCCACTAAAGCATCCAAAGGAATTGTTGGAGGTGCTGCTGTTTTTCTTGGGAGACACCGGAGGAAACGGAGGTATAAGAAACAGAAACGGGGTAAGAGAGCAGGTATAAGATTAAGACTAGAAGCTCGCCCATATAGACCTATGTTACCAAGTCTTTTGATAGGCTTCCCTGAAGAGATGAGTTTTCAGGGATTGCCTGAAGGTAACATCACATCACTTAGTACTGCAGATTTCAGACTGGCCATTGGAAACTTCTGTACAACAGCTCAGCCTGACCCTCAGAAAGTGAATTCAGCAGGTTGGAATGGAGGGCTTTTCTTGTGGAATAATTCAGCTATGGGGTCTAATGCACTTTTGCACATTAGACTACTCGTGGTGGTTTTGCTCTAACATGTGCTGCTCAGGGATGAGCATTGTGGATTGGAGTGAGCATAATGAGCAGAGCCCAAAAAGATGTCGGCAACAATAACATTTTATTTGGGTAATATAAAACATCCACTCTCATCAAAGATCAGGACAACCAGCACCATGATGAATAGGAATCAGAAACTTTGAGATGTCACATGTAGACAGGTGAATTGGGAAAGGTCCAGGATACAGAGCAGCTCACCAGCTCAGCCTTGAACTGATGTAAGTGTGCAGCCATCAATAACAACATATGTGACATTCAGAGAGCTAGGAAGCTGCAGGAGTGGGGCACAATGTGACAACAGGGAGAGCTACCAGCAGTAACTGGGAACAACAGCAACAGGTTTCCAGGCATCAAGACCCTTTCTTAAGCCTGGGGACCACCACTACAGGAGAAGATTTAAACTCTAAATAGCAGAAAAACCTGGAGAATTTGTGGTCAGATCACCAATGAGGGGGAAAAAAATGAACATTTTGTAAAATATATATGTAGAAAATACACAAAAGGAAGTAGTGATGTAAAATGGAACTTATGAGGATTAACAAGTTAAAAAAAAAATCACTAAATGTACAGTATGTATCCTGGGTCTTTCAAACTAGAATAGTATACCAACAATACAAACTGCATTAATACATGTTCACCAGCAGAGGGAGAGCAAGTACATTGACAGCAATATGCCACGCAGATACAGTGTATCAAAAACACTTTTACTAAAACAAAAAGATAAAAGAAAGGTGGAAATATTTATCATGGAAAAAATGCAAGTTTAGCTACAAGAAAGTGCAATCAAATAAAATATATGAGTAGGTGAAAAATAACAAATACTACACAGAAAAAGAAAAAAACTGATGGGTGTTGCTAAAAATGAATATTACTGAATACCCAATTAATATTTTATTATAATTATGATAATAATAATAGAATAAAAGAAGACATAAAAAACATTTTTCTCAAGTCATCTTCCAGGACGGCACACCTGAGAGATGAGAGGCTCCTCCCCACAGGAAACACAATCATTCAACAGCTGTTTTAAGTCCACACCCTTCCCCCTGATCCTCAGTTTTTGATTGTGTTTCTCCCTACACGGCGAAACTGTTTGTTTTTTTCCAAATGACCGAAGCCTGGGGCTGGTGGTCTCCCCCTGGGAGCCGGACCAAATGCCTGGGAAGCCTCTGGGTCTGGCGGGATATATTTATCCTTCCCGGGGGGTTCCCCTATCCTTTCCTCAGGGGGGGCAGCAGAAACTGGAAGAGCCCCCCTGAGAGCTGAAGGCCCCTGGGTACAGTGGTGTCCCCAGAACTTCAGGGGCCTTTATCCTGTCTTCCCCCCCTTACCTGTCCGGACGTCCGTTCAGACGGGGGTGCTGGCCGTCGGTTCTTTCCAGGGGGATCGTATCCCCTGACTCCTGGGTCCCTGGTAGCTCGCGTGGGCTGCTGGAGAGGGCACCGCCTGAACGACCCGCGTTCTTACCCAGAAGGGAAGGCTGAGAGTCAGCAGGAGCAGGCGCCCACATCCTCCTTTCGAGGAGGCACCAGTTTACTATGGTGAATGTCTGCCTAAACCACCTCATGGGAATGAGGAACGTACGGCATTGCCCCCCCCCCCCATGTGTATATACTGACTGGACAGTGCAGGACACAGCCTAACCTTGCAGCTCCCTAAAGGGACAGCAGTTGGAGGGGGGGGCACTTTGGCGGCTATCCTCTTTGCGTGTGGACCATAAGGATGGAAAAGCAAGCCCGGTGGCTGTGGAAAAAGGGGAAGATGACAACGGTGAGTCAAAAATCCCCAATCCCAGCCAGATGGTTTCTGGGCATTTGAGATAATCTCCCCTGGGGTCTGGATTCAAATAGCCCAGAAGCTTTTGCTAAACACACCAGCCACAGCTCCCTCCTACATCAGAGATGCTGTATGGTGGACAAGTGGTGCAGAGGAGCGAGTGTGCCTAAACCACCTCAGATGGGAAAGAGGTAGGTAAGGCATTTTTTTCCCCTTCCACCTGTATTTACTGAGTGGTGCAGTGCAGGACCTGGGGTCTCCATAACAAAATAGCCCAGAAGCTACTGCTAAAAACCACCAGCCACAGCTTCCTCTTATAGCAGAGACACTGTGGTTATCACAACAGTAGGTTGCCAGCCTCTCCCTACATACCCAGTTGTGGTACATTAGTAGGGGTGAATACAGCAAAGAGGGTGACCTGGTAGAACAAAGAGTTCCTTACTGGCCAGGTATACCACTGAACAAGTTATTAATGGTGCGATGGTTGAAGGATTCAGGAGTAAGCTCCCTTGCTCAGCAGGTGCACTAGGTTATCTGGCCCTATTAGCCCAGCTGCTAGGAATCTGCTTAAAGTTGCTCCAAGATGCTTAAAAGCTGACCTAACTTTCAACAATGTGGCAGGGACCAAGCTTCTGTGTGGCACAGTAGGGGTTCCCTTGTGACAGATCCTCCTTTTGGGGGTTGCTTGCTATGGGTAACTTTTCATAAGCTCCAACCTCCCACTCCACTCTTACATTGTGGTTATATTTTAATGCAGGGGGTAAGAAAAACCTTTTTGTTGGTTTGGGCTACAGTCCACTCAGTGACAGATCTAAAAGCGATTTACCATAAATCGTTTTTCCTATATCCTTTGATTAAGGATTTTCTGTGCAAACATATGCAAGAGCTAGATGGCTATAGGATTGCTTCTTTAAGGGCTGCAGGTGGCTATTTACCTCCAGGCTAAATTGGTAACCACCCTTTTTAGAGGTCTTATATTGGTCTCTAGGGCGGGGCTCATTGAGACTTACTGATCAGCCCCACCCGTGTATGAGCTGGCTAGTGTTTGCTCAATCTACGGAGGTAAGGTGTCCAACCATTTTAGGATTGGTTCCTTCACTGGTGGTGAAGGATTAGTATCTACAGCCCAGGCTATGCCTATGAAATAATTTGCTCCTGTTTGGTTATTTCATAAAGGGATACACCATGACTCCTTCTTGGCTGCTCACCAGTAGACCTCAGTAGTGAAGGTTTGTGTTTGGTGGCACAACTAAAGTACACATTGGGATTTGTGACCTCTCTGCTGAAGCTTGTTGGGTGTCCTTTATATCCTAAAGGTACTGCTTTGTTTGGCTACAGATCAGAAAATACAACAGGGAAGGTGGTCTGTACTTTCTGGTTTTGTGCCGCACGCCAGAAACGCACATCATTGAGTCTGGTGATGACATTTCTGCTCATAATTGTTATATTGCTGCACATCAGACCTACACAAGATTGGGGTCTGTTTTGTGGGGTTTTTGTGTCCTGTATTACTGCCTTATTGGTTGCTTATCAGAAAGGCAGCAGGAAAGATTGATGGCAGGGGTAGTACATATACTGCCTTTGGTAATCGGTACAGCACCACAAGGTGGCGTCGTGCTGATTCAGACAGTGCTATTAACGGCAATAGCTGCCGATTTTAGGCATGCGATTTGACATGTGAGTCGCATACCAAATCGCTTCAATATGGATGTGCTATCTCTATTCAGAATTGTTAGATTGTTGCACATTAGAGATATACACGATAGAAGTTTGTCTGTGGGTCCTGTATTACTGCCTTATTGGTTGCTTATCAGAAAGGTAGCAGTGAAGATGGATGATTTTGTTGGAAAATACAAATTGAACCTGTGCCAGGGGTAGTACACATACTGCCATTGGTAATCGGTGCAGCACCATAAAGTGACGTGCTGATTCAGACAGCGCTATTAACAGCAATGGCTACCGATTTTAGGCATGCGACTTTGACATGTTGAGTTGCATGCCAAATCACTTCAATATGGATGTGCTATCTCTATTCAGAACTGTTATATTATCGCACATCAGACATATACAAGATTGAGGTTTGTCTGTGGGTCCTGTATTACTGCCTTATTGGTTGCTTATCAGAAAGGCAGCAGTGATGACGGATGGTCCTGATTTTGTTGGAAAATACAAAATTGAGCCTGTGCCAGGGGTAGTACACATACTGCCATTGGTAATCAGTGCAGCACCACAAAGTGGCCTGGGCTGATTCAGACAGTGCTATTAACGGCAATGGCTGCCAATTTTAGGCATGCGATTTGACATGTTGAGTCACATGCCAAATCACTTGAATATGGATGTGCTATCTCTATTCAAGATTGTTGTTGCACATCAGACACATACAAAATTGAAGGTTTACTGCCTTATTGGCTGCATATCAGAAAGGACACAACAGTGAAGGTTGTTTGTCTTTTTCTGATTTGTTTTTGCTGCTCAGCAGGGAGACACATTGAGGGTAATGACATCTCTGCTCAGTATTGGTATATGCTACACATCAGACATACACAAAGATTGAACATTGTTTGTGTCCTGTATGTCCTATATTTACTGACTTATCGTCCGTATATCAGAAAGGCACAGCAGTAAGTGGTGTTTCTCATTGATCTTCCTTGCTGTTTCTTAGGTATACACAGTAGGGGGTTGTTGGCTGCACTCCTCCAGGGAGCCACAGCATGGGGACCGCTTGTTTGTTCGACCCGAAAACCGCTTTTCCTGCGACCTGTGTAATCTTGAGGTCTGTGGTTCCGTAAGCAGGGACTGCTGGATACGCTGCGACCTGGAGTCGCACAGTCACGAATGGTACCCTTTGGAAGCCATAGTATATGATTTCTCATGCGTCTTGCAGTCCCAAGTGGCAGGTTGGGTCGCACGGGTGTGGGAACCCTAAGCTTATCTGTCCCTTCTGGTTCAGGTTTTGCAATGCTGCAGGAATACTCATTGTGGAGTTATTGCCTTATTTTGCAGTAGACCAGAAAGATCGCAGCTGTAAAGGCTGTCTGTTGTTTGTTTTTATGTGGCTGCACAGCAGAAGTACTCAACATTGAAGCTTGTTGGTGCTTTCTGTTTCATATTGCCTTACCTTATGGCACTTCAGAAAAACACAATGCTGTAGGTTGCTTGTGTTCTTTCTCTGTTGGTTCTATGTAACTGCACTACAGAACTGCATAACAGGAAGGATTGTCTTATAACTGTACTTGGTGGTTCGTCATAAATACGCAACATAGAAGTTTGGGTCTTTCTGTCTTCTCTTTATTGCCTTGTTTTGCTGTACATCAGTAAAATGCCACTGTAAAAGTGGGTTCCCTTCCTTTCTGTATTTACCAGTTATGACCTAGCTAGCTGCACTTCAGAAATGCGCAGCATTTAAGGTGTGTTTGTGTCTTAATGCTTACATATTGGCCGCACATCAGAAAACCAGACTGTGAGGTTCAGATTTGGGTCTCTTCCCATATTTGATATTTTGGTTTAGCTAGTCACACTCAGATACACAACATTGATGTCTATGCTTGTGTCCTTTCTGTCTAAATCTATTGTGCTATGTCCACAATCTATGATTTTTTTTTTATTTGTGATATTAATAATACATGTATCACCTTTTTGTATTTCAGCCTTCTCTTCCGTGAAAGGGCCAGGAGTTCTGGTGCAGATGTCACATGTCAGAAAGCCTCGACCCCTTACATTCAGGGATGCCAGAGCCATTTCCTAGGGTTGAAGCCCAGTAGAGTTATGGGTCACTGGAGGAAGGCGATAATGAATCGCCCCGTTTAATAAGAACTTAGGATGTTCGGTTCAGAGGAGTTTTATGGCCTGAAGATGAAGTATAAACATGTATACCCGACTAAATAGGTTACAGCTCGGTGCATGGCCTTCATTTTGCCCTTCTAGCAAGACTAGATGTAGCAATATGAGTGTTCTTCTCCTGCTATAGATGTTAATCTCCTGAGTAGGCTCTCAGGCGTAAGTAAAACTATAGATTGGGCATGCCTTAAACCCAGGGATTAAGTTTTTGTTAATCTATTTCCCTTAAGTAGGTTTCCCTTCAGTCTTTGACGTAAAGCTAAAAATGAACAAAAAGGGGTTGTCTGTCAGGGGCCCCCCTTTTTTGGCAGTTTTATTTCCCTGGACAGGGTTGTGTTAAGACAGGCCCCCTTATGGATCAATGTAGTGTCCTTGTCTTACAACACAGATCTCCGATTAATCTTTTTAGTGGTTCTAAACAGCACCTATAGGCAGAATAGGCCATTGTTGGTAGATGTGTGACAGACAACATTGATAACCTACAAGTTTAACATGTTTTCTGATTCCATCTTTAAGAGCCCACTCCACCTAGATCCTGCATCTGAAACAGAGAAGGCAGGGACACCAGTGGAGTAGACCGGCAGATCAGCCGCATGATCCAGCTAAGATACCTTCATCAAGCATATGGAGTAAAGGTAAAGCTCACTGCAGAACCGAGGTTCGCCAAGAGGGTCTTGCAGTGGTCCCACCCTAAAGGTAGGCCTGAGCTACTTGATTATCCTCTCAGGTGTGCCGTCCTGGAAGATGACTTGAGAAAAGTACTAGTTACTTACCGGTAACTGTCTTTCTGGGAAATCTTCCAGGACGGCAGGCCTACTTCCCACCCGTTGGAGGAGGGAAAATTTTAGAACACTAGAAGGTGAGTGCCTATGAGGAATGATTTCCCTTGTGAACCAGGTTCAGGAGTTACTTCTCTACAAACTGAGGATCAGGGGGAAGGGTGTGGACTTAAAACAGCTATTGATTGTGTTTCCTGTGGGGAGGAGCCTCTCATCTCTCAGCTGTGCCTTCCTGGAAGATTTCCCAGAAAGACAGTTACCGGTAAGTAACTAGTACTTTTCACAATACTGTGAGCGCACAACTCTCATTGAGACCTTTAGGAGATAATGTATGGAGCTTGTATATCCCTAAGGTCTCACAAAGTTTGTGAAAACGTTCTGCAGGGGGAGACTGCTTGGTATGACTTCTATGATCCATCCCCTAAGACTCAAAGCAGAACTGCCATGCTGGAGAGGGATGGAAATGTCCCTCCTCTGACTCATTCAGCTGTATGTGTTCTGACTTGCATGTCAAATTACAAACCATTTTTCAGCATAGTAGAAAAATGATTTAGCAAATGTGGTGGAGAACTGGCTCAAAAGCAAAGAGGAGACAGAGTGGAGGATGTCACTGCTGGTCTCCTAAAAATGCTGCGCCCCTGGCTGTCTGGCAGACCTTTTGTCTTCAAACCAGAACAATGAAGAAGTACAGAGACCAATTTTGACCTCGCTGACTTCATGCTTGTCCTAAAAAAAAGGTATACAGTTAGGAAAACAGCATTTTCAGAAGGTGGTCAGCAATGCAACCTCTACTTCACCTACTGAAGGTTTCTATGAAGCAAGAAAATGAAGCTCTGGCAACATACAAGTGATTTGACTGCAATGGATGAGAAAAGCCCAGGAGACAAAGCATCATGTGTGATTAGATTGTCACTATGCCAAACTCTGCTCTGGGGAACAGTGTGCAGATTATATGTGCGTGACTCTAACATTTTCCTTCCCACTAAGCTCCTTTAAAGTGGATTGTAGAGTCATACTATGCATTAAGATACAAGGCCTTCTGTGTGCAGCAGCCACTCTCACCCCCCCAATACGTACCTGAACTCCCTCTAGTACCAGCGATGTTGTAGGAGTGTCTTGGCTGCCTGGGACTCCCCTCCTCATTGGCTGAGACAGCAGCACGGTACCATTGGCTCCCGCTGCTGTCAATCAAAGTCAGTCAGCTAATGAGGAGAGAAAGGAGGCTCTGATGCCCCTATAGCAGGCTGCTTACTGTGGGGGCACTGAACATGAGGGAGGGACCAGGAGAGCCAAAGAGAGACCTGAGAAGAGGAGGATCAGGGCTGACCTGTGCAAAATAAACTGCACAGAGCAGGGAAGTGTTTTGTTATTTTTACCTATAAAAAAAAGAGACTTTACAATCACTTTGAGGCTAAATAATAGAAATATATGACACAAATGATTGCAGATTTCCATTCATTAATACATCATTAAGTGTATTTCCTTTAATGTAAGAAACGTAAATATTTGAATTTTACCTGGTATCAGCCTCTTATGCCGTATACACACAATCGGACTTTCCACCAACAAAACCGTGGATTTTTTTCCAACAGATGTTGGCTCAAACTTGTCTTGCATACACACGGTCACACAAATGTTTTTGGAAATTCCGAACGTCAGAACACGGTGACGTACAAGACGTACGACGAGCCGAGAAAAAGGAATTTCAATAGCCAGTGCGGCTCCTTCTGCTTGATTCCGAGCATGTGTGAACTTTTGTGCGACGGAGTTGTGTACACACGATCGGAATTTCCGACAACAAAGTGAAGTTGGCAGAAAATTTGAGAACTTGCTCTCAAACATTTGTGGCCGTACATTCCGACAGCAAATGTTGGATGGAGCATACACACGGTTGGACTTTCCGACAACAAGCTCACATCGAACATTTCCCATCGGAAAGTCCGACCGTGTGTATGCGGCATTAGAGTCCCTGCACAGCAGAGCTAAGACTGTGAAATGGAGAAGAGACACAATAAGCCAATCAGTTGTTCTCATAGGCTGATAGAAGGAGAGAGGAAAGTGAGAGATGAGCTCATAGGCCCACTGCTTCTCCATTCATTGTCCTGTCACGAGCTGGGGGAAAAAAGCAAGACCTGTAAGTGCTAGCACAGGTCTGATGTCCTGGCACAGTAATGAGTACATGCTGGCTGTAGAGATAAAGTAGTAACATGGTGAGGAGCCAGAAAATCTTGCAGGTGGTGATTGCAGGTCTCAGGAGGGGGGGCTCCATCCATAGCAGCTGTGTAGGTTGATTTCCTCTGTATACCATACAAGCAGTGGACACTGAACTCCATTCACTCAGAAGTGTTCATCTGTGACTCTATTATGTTCTGTCTGATTTCTACACAAAGAATGATAAATATCAGATTTTATGTTCCTCTAATGTCTGATCTCTGTATTGTTTTTAGGAATTTGGCAGAAACTCAGATCACACACAGTTCCTTCGCTCTGTGTTATAGTTGGAGCAGCAATATCAGTAACTGTGATCATCATCCTTGCTGCTCTTCTGTCTGTGAGAGGTAAGTACTCATTTTTTACTAATAAGTAAACAAGGCAGAATCTGAAAAAAAGAAAAATCAATGTTTCAAAAAGCAGTTTCAATCCTTACAAAACTGATACATATAATAGTACACTGTATATGTATATCCTTGTATGTGCCTGTGTGGGTTTCCTCAAGACATGCTGGTAGATTATAGTATATGTTGTATAGCATGACTATGAGTTAGGGGCCTTAGATTGTAAGCTCCTTGGGGGGGGCTGATGTGAATGTACAATATATGTAAAGTGTTGCGTAAATTGACAGCGCAATATAAGTAAATACAAGAGGAGCAGCGCTGTGATAAAAAAGTTCTATATGATAAAACCAAAAACAAAAAATGTGAAAATATTAAGCCCAAAAATTGGGATAGGCTCCAAGTTCATGGATTACAAAAACAGCTGGACCGTCCTATTCCAAAACCAATCATGGATGGTAAAAAGAAGAAGCGTGAATAAATGGAAATCAATAAGTCCTTCACCACACCACTGTGATAGTAAAAATGCGCGCTTACCAAATGGCAAGCTTGGAAGAGCTTGCGACCTTAACCCGGTCGGGGCCTTTCAGGATGGAACCATCAAGGGGAGGCACGCCACTTTGGCTTGGATTAAGCACGCTGTTCTTCCAATTAACACTCTATGTGGAGATGTGACCCCTGGCTAGGGTTATCTGAGAGGCAGAAATTGCTCCTTGCTTGAGGAACCCCACTGGAGGAATATAAGTACCTATAATAAAAAAATAAATGCAAATTTTAGAAATATGAAGAAACGCTACACCCACATGAAAGTGTCTAAATTGTGCATAGAATCTGGTGGATTGTGCCACCTTTTTTCCATTTTTCATAGCTTGGAAATCTTAAACTGCCCATACACTAGTAGATTTACCAATTTTCTAAAAAATATTTGAAAATTCTCAGAACATTTGATGACTTGATAAATGTTGTTCCAAAGTCTTTAAAATTTTAGTTTGCTGTAAAGGCAGAATTTTTTTTTATCTTAATGCATTCTTTACATTTAGACCCCTTTACACTGGGGCGGCGTCGGCGGTAAAGCGGTGCATTACCGTCGGTATTCAGCTGCTAGCAGGGCAGTTTTACCCCCGCTAGTGGCCGAGAAAGGGTTAAAAACCACCGCAAAGCGCCTCTGCAGAGGCACTTTGCCGGCGGTATAGCCGCGCTGTCTCATTGATTTCAATGGGCAATGTATACACTCCGCTCCTTCCCCGCTCCAAAGATGCGGCTGGCAGGACTTTTTTTCCCGTCCTGCTAGCACACCGCTCCAGTGTAAAAGCCCTCGGGGCTTTCACACTGGAGACAAAGCAGCAGCTGTTTCAGGTCGCTTTGCAGGCGCTATTATTAGCGCAATAGCACCTGCAAACCGCCCCAGTGTGAAAGGGCCCTTAGATAAAAAACCTCCTGTGTGCAGCAGCACCCCTCAGCCCCTAATACTTAATACCTGAGGCCCATCTCGATCCAGCAATGTTGCATGAGAGAATCGTCTGTCCGAACTCTCCCTCCTGGTTGGCTGAGACAGCAACAGGTGCCATTAGCTCCCGCCGCTGTCAATCAAGATCAGTGAGCCAATGAGGAGAGAGAGGGGCAGAGCCAAGCCTCGGCTACATGTCTGAACGGACACACAGAGCAGCTGCTCAGCTCGGGTGCCTCCATAGCAAGCTGCTTGCTGTGGGGGCACTCAACAGGAGGGAGGGGCCAGGAGAGATGAAGAGGGACCCGAGAAGAGGAGGATCTGGGCTGCTCTTTGCAAATCCACTGCAACAGAGGAGGTGAGTATAAAATGTTTGTAAAGTCTTTTTTTTTATAAAAAGTAACAATCACTTTAACATTCAATATTGGAATGAATGGACTTTCCCAAATGGAAAGCACATTTACTGTTACAAATGTGTTAGTCCAAAAATTTTTTTCCATCTTGCTCCCTCAGATTTTCTTATTACTTTGGTTGAAGATGAATGATTTGACCCGACTAACCATTTGAAAATTGTACCAACATTTTTAAAACATTTCAAACAGATTTCTACTAGTGTACGGCCGGCTTTAGCCTGGTCCTCCTGTTAGGGACCCTAAAATATATCCAATCCCAAAAACAAACAAAAATTATATATTGCAGCTTTCTAGTTCTTGAGTGTGAGGCTGTATTTGGTTCTTTTTTCAGTTTTTAATTTTTTTTATTTTTACTTGGTGATCCTGCAAATAACACTCTCCCCGACACTTCATGTCTAGACTTATTCTCCATTGTAACTATAGAAGGAGCCATGGTGATCACACAGGCTGGACTACAAACATATCTGCCTTTGTTCTCCTCCAATATATGGTGGGTTGATGGGGCTTGTAGTGTACACAATATAGCAGTTTGTATGACAGATATAAGATTCTTTGTCTGGAAAAATTACCAGGTATTTTCACAGTTTGTACTACTTGAGCCCACAACAGATACAGTGTCCCCAATTTATAGATTTATTAAAGGGTGTGCTCACTTTTAAATTGAATTTTCATTTATCTCAGTGAATGAGGTGGAACAAAGTGAAGAATCATTTTGAAAAGAACACCCAGTCATGTACAAAGAAAATGTAAAGAAAACTGGATTTTGCTTGAATGCGATTTAATGCCTTCTCAATGTGTGATGTGACATGTCGGCATCTACTCTCAGCTGAAATAATAGTTGTAGGCGGACTGACTAGTCAACATGTCACCTTTTTATATCAATACAATGGAAATTACTGAGCAATTCTATCAGGGAGAACCCGTCAATAATGGGCATTTGTAATAATATGAATACTCATTCTGGAATTGTTTTAATGATGCAGCCCTGCCTTTCAGGAAGTGTCTAATATTTGGTTACTTGTATTCTCTCCCTGTCAGGTTAGGGGTGTCATGATAAGTGTCAGGCTGTTAGGTCCTCATAGAGACTCTCCTTTTTCTGCATGAGTTTGCTTCTAGTAGCAGATACCGAAAAACCTCATAGATGCTCTCAGAATTCCATGAAAGAAAGCTAAAGGTTTAATTAATTTCATTTTACCATTCTCCAGCAGCCTGGATAATATCAGTTATCAACTCTGAGCTCTGGTAAGAGACAGGTCAGCCTCTATGGGGACCCTCTGTCAGACTCTGGGCTGACCGTTCTGCTCTGGCAAGGAGAAAATAACAGTACACACACCCATCACTGAGAGTTCAGGCTGCACTAGCATCACTAATTAGAGGATTCAGATTCCTACATAATACCAACATGGCTGCTATATCATGGGGCCTGTACAGCCTTCCTGACGCCCCCCCCCCCACCCCAAGATGCAGCAGAACCGCAATACTGACCTTATCTGCCTACACCCCGGAAATGAAAAAAAAAATTCCCTCCTCTGCTCCCACCTCCTGGGCCCCCCTGTTGACATGATGGGGCCCAGGGAAATGTAATTTAAGCCCTGGTAAGCAAGTAGGAGTAGGGGTGTGGTATAATAAAATCAATGTATTCATTTAGGCTGAAATAAACAATAAAGCTGCCCCGGGCCCCCCTTGTTTAGCTGATAAGGCCTGGGCCCAGTACAACAGGACCAGTTGTAATGCCTCATCAACGGCCCTGAGTACAGATCCCAGACAGTTTTTCTTTAAGGCTGGGTTCACACTATCGCTGCGTGCGGCTCACAGCAGGGGGACCGGTGCATCCTGGTTCACAGTTTCAGGTCCAATTTCAGCCCAAATTTTGGGCTGAATTTGGACCTGAAACGGATCAAAAAACTCACAGGACCCCTGTGCAAATTTGCACCGCAGCCGCATCAGAGATATGTGAACCATCTCCATAGAGAGCCAGTCAAAATCTCCTGCTATTGCAAATTGAATGCAAGGACTCCACATCCAATTCGCAATAGTGTGAACCCAGCCTTAAAGCGGAAGTCCCGCAAAATTTTTTTTTTTAAAAGCCAGCAGCTACAAATACCACAGCTGCTGACTTTCAAAATATGGACACTTACCTGCCCAGGGCGCCCGCGGTGTCGGCACTTGACGCCAAACCGTCTCTCGGTCCTCGGATGCTGCCACCGCCATCTTTGGTAAGGGAATCAGGAAATGAAGCCTTGCGGCTTCACTTCCTGGTTCCCTACTGCGCATGCGCGAGTCCAGCTGCACAATCTGAATGGTCCCTACTGTCTCTAGGACCAGTGTGAGTCCCAGCAGACAGTGCAGGGGGACGGGAAGAGGCGTAGACTCCCTTGGGAGTCAATGCCTGGAAGTGGGTGCAAATACCTGTATTATACAGGTATCTGCACCCCCCCCCCCCCAAAAAAAGGTGCCAAATGTGACACTGGAGGGGGGGAGGGTTCCGAAAAGCGGAGGTTCAATTTTTGTGTGAACCTCCGCTTTAAGTGTATATGCAGTATCTACTCTTTTCCTTCAGTGTTAGAGTACAAAAAAGTTAAAGCGGGATTCCGGCCGGGAAAAAAAAAAATTAAAAGTCAGCAGCTACAAACATTGTAGCTGCTGACTGTAAATAAGCACACTTACCTGTCCTGGGTGCCCGTGATGTCGGCCACCCGAGGCCGACCCGTTCCTCGGCTCTCGGATCCCGGCATCGCCATCCTAACTAAGGGAAACAGGCAGTGGAGCCTGACGGCTTCACTGCCTGTTTCCTACTGCGCATGCGTGAGTCGCGCAGCGCTTTGTGAATGGGACGCAATGTGTTGTGGGACACACACAGTTCCCAGAACACACCGAGCCCCATTCCCCAGAAGACGACGCGATGAGGAGAAGAGACAACATCACCGCGGCGTAGGAAGAGGCAGATTAGGAAGAATGCCTAGCAACAGCCATTTCACATAAGTAAAAAAATTTTTTTTTTTTTTTTCTTTTCCTCCATTTTTTTAGGTATTTTTTTGTGCAATTTTCTTTTTCAGGGTGGACCTCCACTTTAATATCCCTGTCAGTTTAACTTTGGTTTTCCACCTGTGTTCCATTGGGGATTTTTTCCTTCACTTCTTGTCAACAGACACATGAAAAGTAGTGAGAGAAAATCTCTGCAAAGTGAGAGGAATTACCCTCATAGAGAGAAGAGGGGTTCACTTGGATTTCCCCACACCTACTGCTCTGGTGACAACTCAATTATGCATTTCCTAAAACTTTCTGTCCCAGGAATAATGTTACTAAGACAAATAGAGAGGCCACATTTCCCAATAGGAGAAATAGACAGATATAAGACCCGTTTCACACTGAGGCATTTTTCAGGCGCTACAGTGCTAAAAATAGCGCCTGCATAGCGCCTGAAAAAAGCCTCAGCTGCAAACCCAGTGTGAAAGCCCGAGTGCGTTCACACTGAGGCGCTGCGCTGGCAGGGCGTCACAAAAAATCCTGCCAGCAGCTTCTTTGCAGCGCTGTAGGAGCGTTGTATACACTGCTCCTCCCCATTGAAATCAATGGGGCAGCGCTGCGATACCGCCGGCAAAACGCAGCTGCAGCAGCGTTTTGTGGGTGGATTTAGCCCTTTTTCGTGCCCTAGTGGGGGTTAAAAGCATCCCGCTAGCGGCTGAATAAAAACAAAAAAACTGTGCTAGAAGTCTAAAACATAAAGCTGCAGCTATAAGTGAACTACACAAATAAAGCAAATATACAAAAAAGGTTTCATCATGATATTTTTTTTTTTTTTTTTTTTTTTTTTTTTTTTTCCCTTCTCTTTTCCTTTCATGATCATTCATCCATTCGTTTTGACTTTTTCCCACCCGCGCTTGAAAATTAATCAATCAAACAAATAATTTGTGAAAATAGTCCTTGTGATAGAATGTCCGACACCAATATAAATTGAATGATGAAAAATTGTTGTTTTCAATAAAGCGGCTGAATAGCGCTGCTAAAACGACGGTAAAGTGGCGCTAAAAATAGAGCGCTGTGAGTGTGAAAGCACTCATATGCCGCGTACACACGATAGGACATTCTGACAACAAAATCCTGGATTTCAGACGGATGTTGGCTCAAACTTGTCTTGCATACACACGGTCGCACAAAGTTGTCGGAAATTCCGAACGTCAAGAACGCGGTGACGTACAAGACGTATGACGAGCCGAGAAAAATGAAGTTCAATAGCCAGTGCGGCTCTTCTGCTTGATTCCGAGCATGCGTGGACATTTTGTGCGTCAGAATTGTGTACACATGATCGGAGATTCTGACAACGGATTTTGTTGTTGGAAAATTTGATCTCAAAACCAAACCAGATCTCAAATTTTTGTTGTTAGAAATTCCGACGGAAAAAGTCCGATGGAGCCTACACACGGGCGGAATTTCCGACAACAAGCTCCCATCGAACATTTGTTGTCGGAAATTCCGACCGTGTGTACGCGGCATAAGACTTAGCAAATTAAATGTCCTAACCCCTTGTCACTCTACCCACAAAAAAGAAAAAATTGATGCATATACTGTATAGTATATATCTTTACTGGAGGTGACACAGCCCTTCATCAGTATTGCCATTACTACTTTCTGATTGGGCGTTTCACCTCTAATTAGGCCCAATTTTTCTAACATTTCGTTATACAAAGATTATTTGTTTGGTATTTCTGTTTATATATTTGTAATATCCTTTTGTAATTTTCTAATAACATTAGTATTTTAGTTCATAAGTAAAAAAAATTGCTAAAACAAACAATTTCATTTATTTATAGGAGACACACCTGAAAGAAAAGTGGTAAACAGTTCAACAGATGTGCAGTGTAAGGATGGTTGGATCTTATACGAGGGAAAATGTTACTATATCTCAGTCCAGAGGGATACATGGACGAACAGCCAGAACTTCTGCAAATCACACAATTCATCCCTGGCAATTATTGATAATGAAAAAGAATTGGTGAGTAAATATAAACCCATTTCTACCCATCACCTCACACTCAACATGATCAATATACAATTCCATTATCCATTATACCAGAATAGAACACTAATATAACCCACCACTGGACATGATCATAATACAATTCTATTACACTCTATACATAGAACACTACACCACCCAACATGACCCACCACTGGACATGATCATAATACAATTCTATTACACTCTATACATAGAACACTACACCTCCAACATGACCCTCCACTGGACATGATCATAATACAATTCTATTACACTCTATACATAGAACACTACATAGTTTTATATACAGTGTGTAGGGGTCACAAAGATATATTACTACCTCGATCAGAGGGCTGCCTGTACCCCCTATTGGACGGTCGTGATTGACTTCTGAGCCTACTGTCCATGTCATGTGCCACCACCACTTTAAATAAGACTGCAATTGTTTGCTGTATGTTAAATACTCCTTAGAGCTGCACTCTGTGAGCACTCCACTCTGTACTGTGTATACCAATGTGTATGTCACATTTTCTGGATCATTGCACTATGTACACTGTGCTGTACATCACACACACATCTGAAGGTACACTGTGTATATAATGCTACACCTTATGCTGCAGTTTGTAAAACTCCCTGTCCATTACATCAGTGGTCCCCAACCTTTTTGGCACCGGGGACCGGCTGCGTAAAAGAAAATTGTGCCAAGGACCGGGCGGGGGGGGATTGGGGGGGGTCATAATTTTTTGCAGGCCATGGCTGGTGTTAGCGCTTCAATCATCCTGGCACCATGCTTGATATGGTGTCAGGGTGATTGAAGCACATTATTTCTATTATTACATTGTAGTAATAAATGAAATAGTTCAACTCACCACAATGTAGAATCAGTGGGAGCTCTGAGTGCGTCACCTGCCCCTGTCGCCTGCTACCAGATGTGGATAGTCACTTGCCACATCGCCTGCCACGCTTACTGCCACAAGATGTGGATTCTCACTTGCCACTTTGCCTGTCAGCAGATGTGGAGTAAGTGGAGCACCCCTTAGGGTCTGTCAGGCAGACAGCTGAGGGGGTGAACTACAAGTCCCAGCACACCCCACCTGTACTCCCACACACAGTTCACCTGTCACTGATGACGTCATATCTCTGTGGGATCACCCCTCTGGATGTCTCCCTCCTCATGCTGCAGCCAGTCTCACCTGGCAGAGGGAGGGTCTGGAACTCCTCCGGCTGTCACTCTCTGGCTCCACCCTTCAGCCTTTCCTGGTTAGCTGTCCGGGGGGGGGGGGCAGGCAATCTGCACCGCTGAACAGAATCTGTTTTCACACAGCGAGCGAGGAGCAGCATGAGAGCGGTGATACGGGGCGGGCAGTATGAGATGATGTCATCTCTCTGCTCCCGCCGCAACCTCCGACACTGACACAGAGCACTGGTTTTGAGGGTGGAAGAGCGGTGATGCGGGGGGTGGAGAGATATTATCTCTGCTTGTCCGCCCACTCGTTTCTTCCATCCACCCAGCGCTCTTATGCTGGCAGCCCAGCATGTCTCTTACATGCGACCCGCACTCGCAGCCCGGCTAGGGTTGCCACATCATCCCTTTAATCCAGGACATGCATTAATTACACAGGTTCTGTGGCTGATTAAGGTGGTAATTAAACTCACTTGGTGCCTTATCTGCATTAAATTAGCCTCAGAACCTATGGAATTCATATATGTCCTGGATTAAAGGGATGATGTGGCAACCCTAAGCCCGGCTGCAGAAGCGCCACGGCCCGGTAGTGGGCCAGGGACCGGGGGTTGAAGACCCCTGCATTACATACTCCTTACACTGCATGCAGTATAGTAAATAATGTAGACCACTGAGCTCTATACAATATTTAGTACATTACATACTGCTGAACTCTGTATTTTGTGCTGTACCTTACATAATCTACACCAGAGGTTCTCAACCCTGTCCTCAAGTACCCCCAACAGGCCATGTTTTCTGATTCCTTTATCTTGCACAGGTGCTTTAAATCAGAGTCAATGGCTTGGTATTTTGGACAGCCATTTTATCTAATAGAAATTCCCAAAACATGGCCTGTTGGGGGTACTTGAGGACGGGGTTGAGAACCACTACTCTAGATGGCCGCACGCTGTATGCTGGACTGTACCATACTTGTACCATACTGGATGTTGTACATTACATAGTCTGGATGTTGTGCATTACATAGTCTGGATGTTGTGCATTACATAGTCTGGATGCTGTGCATTACATAGTCTGGATGCTGTGCAGTACATAGTCTGGATGCTGTGCAGTACATAGTCTGGATGCTGTGCAGTACATAGTTGCACTGCTACTCAGTCTAGCACTGTTCTCCTTATCTGCTCAAGGGTGTGTAATGTGGGAGGGGCCAGACAAAAGACTGCTCACATCACCACATTTACTGGGTTGGCTCTTAGGTCGATCTAATTAAAAAAAAAAAAAAACTCTCCCGTGTGCGACATGGGGCATGCAAACCGTGCCTATACATGATATCAGGCAGCCATGATTGATTTATCATACCAACCAATGGTAAGGGCCGGGCTATCATTGGGACTATGTTCAATATGAGCTCTTCAATATCTGTGGTGGTCATTCACACAGGAAGTTGGGTGGTTCTTATGGTAGATGTGGCCCCTTCTTAGGAACATATTGTGGAATCCAGGGTGTGCAGGGATAGGAGAGCGCCATCTATGGGCACTAGAGAGGGCTATGTACTATGGGAGGAAAGGACAAGGTAAAGCTGGCCATAGATGAATTGTAGGAACCAGTTGAACTTCAATCAGTGTTTTGCTGCCCCTGCTAACAGAAGTATCAGAATCTGCCCCTGCTAACATTTGATCGGCTTCTTTTAAGTGAGCAAGTTAGAAAACTTTTGTCAATCAGCAGCTGCAGGCTGCAGTTGCTGATCAGTATATTCTGATAGCAGCGAGTCTTTACCCTCAGAATACAATATCCTGACAAGGGGATTCCTCCATCCACCTTGTGTGGATGGAGGAATATGTTAGTTATTTTGGCTGAACAAAAATTAAAAAAATCTACCCATCTATGGCCAGCTTTAGTCTGGAGTTCAGTTTTAAAGTGGTTGTAAACCTTAGACATGAAATATGAACAAAGCACAGCCCTCTATAGTGTGTGCTTTTCTCAATTAAAAGCACTAAGTGTCATTTCTGTCTGCTGCTTCATTCCTCTGCTATCAGCACAAATCATTTCTGACAAGTTTTCCTGACACCAAGAGATAAAATGTGGCAGGGGAGGGAGCTCTGTTAATGTGTGCTGTATGAAGGGGGTGTTTCCCTTCCCTCCAATCAGCTCTCAGAGCTCCCCTCACTGAGCTTTGCGGTGTGTAACTTCAGCAGCCCCCCCCCCCCTCTTTTTTTCTGAGCTCACAAGCTTTAAAATTCAGGATTTTTAATGGGTGTAGACAAGAGAAGACTGCAGATAAATAGGTACAACTTATGTAGGAGGATATATTTCATCTCTGTGTATCAGCTGCAGCCATTCACTTCACAATGTGTATATATAAGGGCGTACAAGCAATTTAAAGTTTTATGGATACCCATACTTGTATAAATAACACCTATGTGTAAAGCAACACTGGAGTTGTTTCCAGTTCAGTGATGTGTTCTAAGCATTTTTTAAATGGGAAAAAATGTCTAATATTTCAGTTATTTGTCTTTCTGTCTTGCAGAACTTTTTAAATCTTCTGAAATTTAACAAATACTGGATTGGACTGAGTAGGACACAAGATGACTCAGGTTGGGTTTGGACCGATGGAACATTACACTCAGAAACATTGTAAGTTCCTCACCTAAAACTGTAAAGATCAGCGACACCTAAAACAAATATTTCAGGTTTGGCTCTACATTAGTTTGTTGAATCACCCCTCCATGTACAACATATTTCAAAGTATTTTGAAGACCCCAGTATAAAAAAAACAATTTGCCATAGATTGGAGTGTGTGCCAAATCTTTGCTTAGCCCCTCCAGTGCATTACTAATTAATCAGTGAAACCAGTACAAAGTCATTATTATCAGACCTACTGGTCCCAGTCTGACACTGGTGGGGAACTTATTTCCTCTGATAAACAGAGAGAGGCTTCATATGACTTCTAATCACAGGGATACTATTAACTAGTTCCCCTTCTACAGCAATTTTTTCATTTTTTGTACATTTGTAAAAAACATTTTTACCTATACAATTACTTAAAAGGTCCAGAGCATTATATCTTTTCTGAATGCAGAGGTTTTATAGAAAAAATCTAGAGCAACTGTTTATCAAATCTAAATTTTCAGTAAAAAATACACTAAAATGAATTTTATTGCACAGAAGCAATTTAATCCCCAATTTTGTAAATAATAAAAGACGAGGTTGTTTAGAGTGAATAGATACCAAATGCGTCAAGCGTCAAAATTGCTTGCACCCACAAAATGGCACAAAATGACGGTACTTAAAATGATCAATAGGAGACACTTACTTTAAAATCCTTTACAGGTTATCTGTTTAGAATCAACTGTGAATGATGGGCCTAATAAATTGCTCTCATGTTGACTTTCATGGTGATATATAACATGTGGTGCAATCACAGTTTACTTACACGTGCACACCCTATACACGCATTTGCATTTGAAGGACTATGCAGGGTGACAAGGTTGGTTTCCTGTTTTTTTTTTTTTTTTTTTTTTTTTTTTTAAATCATACTTTATTATATTTTTTTTAATTTTTTACTTTTTTTTAATTTACATTTTTTTACTAACAAGGCCACTATGCGATAGCATTGGGTTGGTGACAGGCCCTCGTTATTGAGATATCAGGGGTCTGTTAGATCCCTAATATCTCCCCTGCCTTCCATTCAAGCTAATTAAGCACAGATCATGCTTAATTAGCTGCTCCCCTGGCTGTAGCAGATGGAATGACAGCTCTGAAACCAGAAATACTGAGCTGAGCTGAGCGACTCTGGCTTCATAGACAGCAGAGGAGACTCCTCCCACTTGCCATTCTCATCACTTTTACATGACATCGGCTGCTGGCTGAACAAAAGATAAAAAATAAAAGCTCATGGCTGCTACTGCAGCCAGGAGCTTGTTTTAAACTCTTCACTCTCTGGAGTATGTAGTACGTCCAAAGAGCTTAATGTAGAACTATAGGCAACATTTTTTTTCAATGTGGATAGAGCAATGGAGGGTTATGACCCCTGCCAGATTTTCTTTGCCATCTTTGTCCTATAGCCAAACAGGAAGTGAGAGGAAATCCCTGCAAATTAGGGGAATTCCCAGGCCCCCCCCAGGTCACCAGAACCAGCGTCCCCATTGGAAGGTTTTTCATCTATTACATTTCTGGGGACAACCCAAAATTTTGCATTTTCTTTTAGTTTTGACTTTCAACAATAATGGTAATCCGATAAAATAGAGAGGGTGAATCTCCTTAACGGGGGTACAGACAGCAATAAAACCTGACAGGGGGTCTAATCCCTCTACACTCCATCGAAAACTAAGAAAAAAGTTTAGTTATACTTTAAGTGATTGTTCAGAGATCATAAGATCCAGACTACAGGTGGATTCTCCAAAATCTGTTGTCAAGAACATATATTAGATCTGCATTTTCAGGGCTGAATTTATATTCTTTGTTAGAGATCTGAGCTCTGTAAACGGACTTCTTCTGGCACAGGAGATAAGGATGAATATTTAAAAGTGTAAAAAGAGACTACAGCACCACCTGCTGGTTTTATATGAGCATACAAAATATTCACATGCTGTATTTCATATTCACGTGACAGAAATATTTTTTATTTGTATTTTTTTAGTTCTGAATAAAAAAGGCATAGAAAGAAAATATATGGAAAATCACTATATACAGTATGTGATCATTATATAATAACAGAAAACTTTTTATGTAATGTTATGTGTTGTTCTTTTTTTCACAGATTTAATATTTATAGAATACCAGCAGTCTCTGGTGAATCGGAGAATGTTTTCCTGAATGGTGATGGTTTTAGAAGTCACAGTGGAAGATATCTAAATAAATATATTTGCAGCAAGAGTTTTTTAGGTCATCCTCACTAATACACAGAGATGATTTCAAAAAAGGTCTAATTACATCCTCAGAGCATCTTAATTGCTCTGCAAGATCACAAAATCCTGGAGTGCAAACTGTAACAACAGATACCTGGTCATGCTCTTGGATGCCTCCTCTTTGGAGTGGGGGTAGCGATAGATTGAGTTCTCCAGATGTCACGGGCTGGGATCAGGCTCAGAGGTCAGTGGCTTCAGCAGTAGGGAGCATGGGCGTCCACAAGGGGGGGCAAGTGCGGAAGCACCCCACCCCCCCGCCAATACCTCTTATCAGTGTCTACCTGTGTTATAGGAGGAGTCCTTTTAGTTCTCTCATAAAGAGAAGTTTTCCTCCCATGGTTGAGATGCAGGACCTTTCATTCTATGAATAATGTAGAACCCACTGATAATGGGGTACTTTGACGCAGTAGTGGGCTTAAGCACTGTGTGACCATATAGTGTGACCAAATCCCCATATTTTTCTTGTATATGTTCAGTTGTTTTAAATAGCCTTGCAGGATTTAAATGTCATATTTGTATGTGTGCGCTGTAATCTATGGTTCTGTTTGTTGGTCTTATAGCAGCACCATCTTTAATGTTATGCATTTTAGGGTGTTCCCCCCCCTAGTCAACTGGAGAGTGTTGATTAATTTAATGATGACATTATCTCTTTGCTTTTATACAGTATTTCCTCATTAATACTCGTACATGACTGTATATATGTATGCAGTGTATTTATAGCCAGTCACCAAACAGGATGGCTGCCTTCACTACCAAATAGGAAAGCGGATGGGAAGAAGAAGGCCAGAGCATGGTCAGGTAACTGTTGTTATTTGCACCCAGGTTTTAGAGATCTTGGAGAGCAGTGAAGATGATCTAAGAATCTAACATGTACCTGTTCTATGGTCTGGAGGAAATTGGAAAAATCTTTTACAATAAGCATAAGATAAAAATGAGCACATTTTAGTTTACACCTCAAAAGCTAGTACTGTGCTTTTCCCGAAAACACTGTCCACTTGGTTGGTGAGACTGTGGACAAAACTGATCCCTTTACCATATCTGATGGAACTTTCTGGCATTGTCCCTCTTCTGGAAATAAATATTTCATTTATTGCTTCTGTCGCCCACATCTCCTGTATCCCCAACCAAGCTATGGCACTATTTAGCATTAAAATCTACACATGGCCTCCACATACAAGATATATTTCCTTCTACATACTTTGATAGCAACAAAACTGTTACTGGCAAGATCTTGGAAACAAAAGGAAGCCCCCTCATTGGCCTTAATAGTTAACATACACACCTCCTTCGAAAGCATTCACTATGTATGGCTCGAATTCCAAGACATATAGGCTGATGGACACTAGATTTCCAGGATAATACCTTTTCTAGGAAAACTTTTTCTTGTCTCTTTTTTTTTTTTTTTTTTATTATCTAATATTCTTGAGTAATCATTAGTACTTTCACCACTTTTGCCAGTTATGTAATTTTGTGGTATACGTACCGTAATTATGATCTGTATCATTCTTCTTCAATATTGATAGGATGATGCCTTTACTTTGTTAAATTTACAGTTTCATTTCCAATCTCTTTTTTGCCATTACCCAACCCCTCCCTGTCCTTTATTCCTATAGGAAAATTCCAATACTACCCCAGTAATTGCAGATTTCAGCATCATTTCTAAAATATGCTACAATATAAACATTTGAGCTTTTCACTTACTTTTGATATTAATTTGTTGTAATATTTATTTTTAATATTTATTTGCAGATTTCTCAATAAACAACAATGGTAAATAAAATAGCACATTTTAACTCAAAGGTTTGAATGTAGTACTGCATGCAACAAGAACTCTTCACAGATCAATAATCAGAGGTATAGCTTATAGTCAATATCTGAGAGTAATAGGAAATTGTACATTGGTGCAAAGTGTCAAGATGGAAGTCACAATGCTGTGGCAGCATTTTCCAAATCGAGGGAAGCATTTGGGAAAGATCTATGTAGCCATGATGACGAGCATTCGTGACAAACAATCCGCCAATCATCCTCCTGCCAGACCCCCATATATCATTTGAGACAATGAGCAGTAATTTGCGTGGTTTTGTTGCGTTTATTGCGGGATAACTTGGGTGGGGTAAAGGAAGATATGGGATGCCCATAGCACTTAGTGTATTATCATCACATTGATAAGGCATTGATTAGCAGCTTTAGCTTTAAAAATGATGCACCTCTAACATCCACAGTCTATTTCCTCTACACACTTCCTCTGCAGACTATTGCTCCTCCTCCTCTGCACTGACTCCTGCAGAATAACACTTCTCTTGTACAAATCCTCCACTGCAAAACTGTTGGATATTGCTACTTCACTTCCATTGAAACAAGAAGGGGTCACTCTGAATAACTCCGGCTTTCAGACAGTACTTTATTACTGCGATAAAGTATCTTGAATGATGTGGCTTTAGTAAATCAATAAGCCAGAGGCATGCAAAACCTCTCCCCGATGGCTCAGTGAGTTTGGTAGCTACACAGTCTTTTGGATGGTATCACCAGTGTGCTTCACCAGGCCAGAGATACTCGGTACCTCTACCCGACGGCCTGACATATGGAAATAGGCGGACTACTGTTCCCAGCCAGTCCATTACTGTAAATGCTGCGTTCCCCGGCCACAGCATTCTGCACTACTCTCGACAACTCTCCTTTTGCTTCTTTCACAATGACCTTCTCCTAAGGGCAAGTTCTGTGTCCCTGGTCACAGAACTCTGATCTACTCTCCTCCGCTTTACCGATCATCTTCTGTGTACAAGTCCTGTGTTCCCCGGTCACAGCAGCTTGACACCAACTTCATGATGAAGATCTATATCAAGGATTACTTCCTAGCAGCTCCTCCATCCCTCCTCCGTGCCCGGCGCGCCCCCACAAGGGACCGCCCTGCGGTAGCCTCCTATAACTCCATTCCTTCTTCCTGCACCATCCGAACTCCTCCCTGGCAGCATGTGACCTCAGCTTATATGGGAGGCCTGCTCCTTGCCAATACCAAATGGTAATTGGTCAGAGCTCCTTACATGAGCTGCCTGCCACTCAAACCTCAGGTCCAACCTCTGTTCCAGAACAATCTGCCTGAAAGCAGGGGAGGCGCCTCTGAGTCAGAGCACAGGTGGTCACACCCACCACTACACCAAACACTCCCAGTCCCAAATCAAAATAACCAGGCCCAGCCTAAAGCACAGGCCTAGCTGAAAGTTTTAAACCCAGAAAATCCTATTCTAGCACCTACCTAAAGGTAGAGGGTGCTACACCTATATAAAAAAGTATATCTAAAAATGGTGATTCTATTCTATCCTACAGATATAGAACAATGTATATAAAACTAAAAAATCTAGACTCCAGTGCAGCTGGACTGCCTACAAAATGAACAGCACAGTGTGAAAATATTTTTTTAAATTGAAAGCGAAACTGAAATTTGTTGAAACAGAACGCAGACGTATAAAAAATAGTTTTCCCATACTAACAAATCATATTTAGGAGCAAAGAATCTGTGGTTGAACTGTGTGAAAGCTAACAGATTATAGTTAACCTTAACTGCTTCCAGACCGCCTCACGCAGATATACTGTGGCAGAGGGGCTCGTACAGGCAGATTAACGTACCTGTATGTTGCCCTTTAAGAGGCGGACGTGCATGCGCCTGCTGGGAGCTCCGTGGGCGCGATCACGGGACCCGTGGACCCGATGTCCGTGGGGATACCCACAATCATCTCTCGGTGAGGAAGAACGGGGAAATGCTGATGTAAACAAGCATCTCCCTGTTCTGCCTAGTGACAGGACACTGATCATAGCTCCCTGTGATCGGGAGCGGCAATCAGTGTAGTGTAACACACAGCCCATCCCCCCCCACAGTTAGAATCACTCCCTAGGACACACTTAACCCCTACAGCGCCACCTAGTGGTTAACTCCTTCACTGCCAGTGACATTTTTACAGTAATCAATGCAATTTTTTAGCATTGATCGTTGTATTAATGCCAGTGGTCCCAAAAATGTGTCAAAATTCTCCGATGTGGCCGCCATAATGAAAAAAAATCGCTGATCGCCGCCATTACTAGTAAAAAAAAAATTATCAATAAAAATGCCATAAAACTATCCCCTATTTTGTAGACACTATAACTTTTGCGAAAACCAATCAATAAATGCTTATTGCAATTTTTTTTACCAAAAATATGTAGAAGAATATGTATCTGCCTAAACTGAGGAAAAAAATGTTTTTTTTAAATATTTTTTGGGGATATTTATTTTAGCAAAAAGTAAAAAATAATGCGTTTTTTTTCAAAATTGACGCTATTTTTTTGTTCATACCTCACAAAATAAAAACCGCAGAGGTGATCAAATACCACCAAAAGAAAGCTCTATTTGTGGGAAAAAAAAGGACGTTAATTTTGTTTGGGAGCCACGTCGCATGACCGCGCAATTGTCAGTTAAAGCGACACAGTGCCGAATCACAAAAAGTGCTCTGGTCAGGAAGGGGGTAAATTCTTCCGGGGCTGAAGTGGTTAAAGATGAAGTTTGGTTAAAAATGATTTTTAGCCCAATAGCTTTTGCGGCCTAACTTACCTGTAATAAAGGATTCTGTAGAAATCTTCACTGCAGGGATGCTCTGTCCTCTTCCTGTTTCTGAACTTCCCACAATGCAATGGTGAATAGATTCAGGTCTCTGAGATGAATTCATTAGAAAAAGCTCCTAACAAAGACCTGTCCTCTCCTCTCTCGTCATTTATTGGGGAATTTTTTTTTCATTGCTTGCAACATGATCAATGAAAGGGGGAGAGAATCCTTGCATTCATTTGACTTGCCTCATCCATAGATCATGTTGCAGGCAGTAAAAGAGACTTTTCTATGGGTGAGGAGGGAGGAGGGGATGGGTCCTCATCTGGAGCTTTTTTCTATGGAATTCAGCCCAGAGACTCGAACCCATTAACCATTGCATTGCCAGAAGTTCAGAGAGAGGAAGAAGACAGGGCACCCCCGCAGTAAAAATTTCCCCTGTATCCAGCTGCCTGCACAATGTGGGACATATCTCCACTAGAGGTAAGTTGGATCACTAAAGCTGTAGGGCTGAAAATCATTGGAAGACTTTACATTTTTGCTGATATGATTTGTGGATATAAGGGATGTAAAATGTGCTCTTTTTGGGGTGTCTGGCTCCCAATAAAAGGATGACTTTTTCTTAAAATAAGAGTCCGATTTACTTACAATAGGGATACCAATACATTACATTTATAAATAAGGAGAGGGGAACAGGGAAAATAGGGTAACAGGGGAAGAAGGAGGTCTTCACTGGTCTAACACCCACATACATGCATTCTCTTTGAATCTCCCATACTCAAGGGTCCTTTTTGTCCAAAGTTGAAACACGCCCTCCAGTTGGGGGGTTGGTAATTGCAGCATTTCTGTCCCAGGCTTACAGCTGACTTCTTGATCACCACATCAGCTGTCCACATGATCTCCCAAATTGGGTGAAATGTGCAGCGCTTATGTGATCATATAAACCATAACAAATAATATGAGTACAGAAAACGTGAATAATAGATGATGTGCTCAAAAATACTCCAAGCAGTCCTCTATTATGACATGTGATGTCTATAAACAGAGGAACTTGGACGTGTGATGTCCAAAAAAGAAAAAAGTCAGTGACAAGCTTCAGTCATGTGTGATGATAATCCTCAACCACATGTGGATATAATATAGTGACAGTCTTTAACTTCAAATATGTATGCTGTAATAACAGTTAATAGTAGGTCCACCACCAAAGACACCAGAAGCTGCTTACCAGAGGGATTGAACTCAAATAGGTGTACACCTAGTGAGTCAATCAAGCTTTGTGGTATAATATACCAAGGGGATCAGATGCTCTATCCAGATATGACCTCCAGATGGACCTCCGAACAAGTGTAAGGTATGGATGGACTCAGTAGATATAGGCAGTCAGCCCCACCATTAAAAGAAAGAGGAAGGCATATAGTGTAACTCCGTATGGAAATTTTAATACATAAAAAGCAAAGGAAATACACTCACGTGTTTAGCAGTAAAATCAAGCGCTTGTATAAAAGAAGACAGTGGTCTCAGCATATCCTTCCGACGCGTTTCGATGCGTTTCGACTTAGAAGTCATCATCACCCCAGATGAAAAAGACGTGGCCAAACGGGGCTCCACTTGCCTGGCCACGTAATTCACTCACAGTCCACTGGGAATGGGGAAGCTACAAGTACCTACATCCTTTGTGGCTGTCAGCTTTTCGTTTCAATGAACCACCATGGCGCTGTTGAGCACTCTGGTAGTTCTTTCATTCTTCCGGTCAGTGTGTATCTGTCTGCCCATACGTGGTACGAGCAAACAGATACACTGAGAAGTTTGCAGGAGTCCAGCATGGCACCTGTGATTTGCTGATCGTGGGTGCAATGCTTTCCAGGCTCCAAGTGAAAAATAAATAAATAAATGCAAATTATTATTTTTTTAACCATTTACCAACCGGCCCATAGCCGAATGACGGCTGCAGGGCGGTTGGATAACTCTGGGAGGGCGTACTATGATGTCCTCCCAGAATCCCTCTGTCGCGCGCCCCCTGAAGCGCGCACCTGAGAACATCCGTGACCGCGAGTCCAGAGGACCCAGCGCATCACGGATCCTGGTGATGGATCATTCGACGGAACAATCACATGTAAACAAACCGGCGTCATGACATGACGCCGGTTTTTTTACATGTGATTGCTCCGTCGATACAGTGTCAGAGGAGAGGGGGAGGGATCAGATGGCGGCAGCAGCGCTGTGGGCTGGATGTGTAGTGCTCACAGCACTGCTCTGTGACAAATGCCATTCATCCATCCATGCTCAGCCATCCTTCAATGCTCTGCAATACTAAAGAATTGCTCTGCAATACCCTGCAATACTCTGGAATACTCTGCATTACTTTGCATAGTGATCATATGAAGCCATTTATTATCACATAGTTGTTTGGCTTTATGTAACGGGTGACCCTGCCCCCCTCTGACGTCACGGGGGAAAGCCATAGGGAAGTCCCTGCCAAGTCCCCGTGCATCAGAGGGGGGCGGGGTCACCAAGTGGCCCCGCCCTCCTTTATATAAGAAGTGTTAGAAGAAGAGAAGCGTCACACAGCGGGAGCCTCCCATGGATGTGGAGCGGCCCAAGAACGAAGCGGGTAAGAAGATGCCGCGGAGGAAGATGCCGGATGGGAACACCGGAGCAAGAAGCAGAGGATCCGAGGAAGAACCAGAGGAAGTAGAAGTTGGAGGAAGTAACCCAAGGAAGGAAGAAGACCCGAAGAAGATGGAAAGAAGAAGACTTTAAATAAAGGAATTGTCAAAAACTGTCTCTTGTCATTTTTAACATATTTGACATTGTATTTGTGAAATGGTAGGGGTACTTTTGTACCCCATTACCATTTCACACGGGGGGGCAGGATCTGGGGGTCCCCTTGTTAAAGGGGGCTTCCAGATTTCGATAAGCCCCCCTGCCCGCAGACCCCCACAACCACCGGCCAAGGGTTGTGGGGATTAGGCCCTTGTCCTCATCAACATGGGGGCAAGGTGCTTTGGGGGCTACTTCAAAGCACCCTCCCAATGCTCAGGGCATGTGGCCTGGTACGGTTCAGGAGGGGGGGCGCTCTCTCTTCTCCCCCATCTTTTTCTGCGGCCTGCCAGGTTGCATGCTTGGATAAGGGTCTGGTATGTATTTTTGGGGGGACCCCACGCCATTTTTTTTTAAATTTGGGCGCGGGGTTCCCCTTAAAATCCAGGTTTGGTATGAAATTTGAGGGGGACCCCCACGCCATTTTTTAAAAAATTTTTGGCGCGGGGTTCCCCTTAACCGGTTCAATACAGGGCATTTTCACCCCCTTCCTTCCCAGACCAATTTTTAGTTTTCAGCGCTGTCGCACTTTAAACGACAATTGCGCGGTCATGCAAAGTTGTACCCAAACAAAATTGACATCCTTTTTTTCCCACAAATAGAGCTTTCTTTTGGTGGTATTTGATCACCTCTGCGGTTTTTATTTTTTGCGCTATAAACAAAAAAAAAAGCGACAATTTTGAAAAAAACAAAATCATTTTTACTTTTTGCTATAATAAATATCCCAATTTAAAAAAAACAAAAACAATTTTTTTCTGTGTATAAATAGTCAATGAGTTTGTTAGCTCTCATGTGGATGCACTGAGCAGGCTAGATACTAAACCATGGGGAGCAGAAAATAACTGTCAAAACACCTGCATAACAAGATAATGGAACTTTATAAAGATGGAAAAGGATATAAAAAGATATCCAAAGCCTTGACTATTCCAGTTAGTACTGTTCAATTACCTATTAAGAAGTGGGAAGTTTGGGGAATTCTTAATACCAAGCCAAGGTCAAGTAGAACAAGAAAGATTGCAGCTACAACTGCCAGAAGAATTGTTTGGGATGCAAAGAAAAACTCACAGGTAACCTCAGGAGAAATACAGGCTGCTCTGGAAAAAGATGGTTCAGTTGTTTCAAGGAGCACAATATGACAACACTTGAACAAAAATGAGCTACATGGTTGAGTTGTAAGAAAAACGCCTTTACTGCGCCAATGCCACAAAAATGCCCAGGTCCAATATGCCTGACAACACCTTGACACAATGTCATATGGAATAACGAGACCAAAATAGAAGTTTATGATCACAGCCATAAGCACTATGTTTGGAGAGGGGTCAACAAGGCCTATAACACCAAGAATACCATCCCCACTGTGAAGCATGGTGGTGGCTGTCAGCAAAATTTGGTTGTACGCAAAGCACACAGCCAAATCTCCTGTTTCTAATCATAATAACAATTTCGTCTAAATGATATAATACCATCTCACCTTTTGATCGTATCCATCCTCTGGTGTGTGCCCCATCCAACCAACTAGACAAATCATCACATCCTCCTCGTTCAAGTTCCAAAAACACACTGCTAGCCAGCCTGTCTCAGCTGTCTGAGTGAGCCACTTTATTAGCATATCAATAGGAGGTCCCACAGCTCGAGGGTTCAGCCTCCAACAGCCAAACACACCTCTTACAAAGCTTGTGACCTCACAGGATGTGAGTGACCATATAAGGATTTAACAACAGAACACAAAACAACCAATTACTACAGGACATGATACAATATACTAAATGACGATGACTAAAGTTCCTCGTGCATGGGAGACCATCTGCAGGTGTACGTCATGGCACTCCAAACATGTTGATCAGGCATACCAGGGGTGACAAGAGCAAAACACCTCTAAACAGATAATGTCTTTGCAGAGCGAGCACATCCCCACCAGACGATCGTTCTGTGCATTGCACAGGGGCCCTTTTGCTGGCGGACATGTCCTCTCTCCGCAAACCCCTCTCTCCAAACACCAGGAAGTTTTCCACTACCTAACAGGTCTCAGCCAGCGTCGATCTGCCCCAGTCAGTTCTTTAGAACAGGCTGTGGTTGATCAGACACTGGGAGACTTATGACAACACATTATTAAAACATTTTCCACAACAGTCCCTCCTCTTGTCATATGATCCCATGTGTCCCTCGATGAATCCTGATCTTCTTCTTAGTCCATAAAAAGTAAAACACGGCTTGACATGTAGACTCTGTTGGAGATGACGTGGTGAGCTGTAGTAGTCGCCGGTCGGTCTGGGATCCTCTTGTACGTGGGTCGGGCTTCGGGGCATCTCATCAGGGAAGATGTGGTCATCTGCTCAGGCTCTGGTCACGCGTCCAATCAGGCAACAGGTGCACCTCATCATGGCATATAGAAGGAATAGAAACAAAAACAACATGAGTATATATACCTCAACTTCCTTCACTATGATCCGCTGCAAGATAAAAATTAAATCCCCGATTCCCAAACCCTTAAAAGGATTCCAACCTTCACTATCTATAGCTCTGGCTTTGCCTTGTAGGGATCTAAACCTTATCCATATGGGCCTGAGCTTTGTCACTACTATCCCCGATCCAGATATAACAATCTTTACTTATGAACTCCCAGAAACCCTTGGACTGTAGGAACTTCCTTGTAGCTTCAACAGTTACATGAAAACATCTCATCCTCTATGGATGAGAAATTGTTCAAGCGTTTCATGAGCTCAAGCCCCCACCATGTACAAGCAATTCCCTTCCAGCTGTCCCTGCCATTCTTACCTTCTCTCACGCCATCAGATCCTCGCGATCGGCCGCGACATAAGATGCTGGGACGAGTTTCATCAGCACACATGAACCTCTTGCCTTACGGGAAATTACCTTATAAAGCTGTAGATCCGCATTAATACCAAACTATAGTTGTAGCACATTTGTGGGCTACCTAGTTATCCTGATACCAAAGCTGGAAAGAACCAGAGCTATTGTTAAAATTATAATTAATTTTACCCTCTAGAAATGTTTTGTTGTTCTTTTGACAGGTGTCTGTTTGGATTTTACCCGTCTGTCAAAACTCCTCACGCCAATATGAACGTCACATATAGCATGTACCGCCGTCATCGCTGGGGCACTAATAGACCCGACCATGTGTCCTGTTCTCTTTCTTAGCTAGTTGGGATGCTTTTCATCGTTACCCTTGCCAAAATTTATTAAACAAAAAATATAAATGAACAAAGATACTCCTCTACTCTTTGTAGTTGATCCGCTTCTTACAGTGGCTGGCGTGGTCTCATCCCTCAAGCTTCTTTACAATGACCCAGTCACCTGGTTGGAAAGAATGTAAACTGGTTATTGTGTCAGGGTCCAGGATGGACTTGTGAACCCTGTGGTGGACCTTTTGAAGTTCATGTTACAGTGATTGCACCCGCCCCATCAGCTGAGAATGTAGGTGACAGCTAATGAGAAAAGTACAATTCTGGTTTTGGTTTGACCTTCAAACAAACCTCATATGGCAATAACCCAGACATCGGGACTGTGGTCACTGCATAACCTGTGCGTGGACAAAAAGGTTCTTAGCATCTGGGATGGGAGCCTACTTCACCAGACTGCTGCTTGCTGATTCAAATTCCATCAAAGAAAGACAGTCTTGGCACAAACTTGGTTAGAATTAGAGCGGTTAGTATTATTGGTTTGAAAATGTGTTATTCTCACCACTCTCGTCCCCCCTTTTCTTCCCTCCTCATTACAAACTGGAGGAAGACATGCAGGGTTTAGAATGGTGCAGAATAAAACAGTGAAATAGCCTATGACACTTTTACCTTCTTATACACCTGTACACACACTTCCAGAAACTCTTTGGACCTGAAAAGATACTTATAAACAAAAGTTATTACTCTATCCTTCAAAGAATGGTAAACAATACAACATTCATGTACATTGGTAAATTGTCACTGACATTCCACAAAACCGACAATAACTAAATCCTCTGTAAATCTTACTTTCACGTTTTGTTTTTTTTTTTCTAAAATACAACAGCCGCGACACGCAAAAGGGCTGTCACGGGAGGTTCAAACATCTTGTTACCACATACAAACAATGAAACAAAGACAAACATTTAGATACAAATGTGGGGGAGATATTTCATAGTTCCTAAAAACGAAAATGAAAAAAAAAAAAAAAAAACGACCAGATGGAATGCTGCCTTCACTCTTTTAGCGACAGAAAAGAATACAATTTGAAAAGCACGAGAGCATTTTAAAATCTTTGCATGGACCAGCCACACAAAGTTCAAAAACAGGCCTATGTATTTTTAATCACACAAATGTGTACTACACATCCATCAACTCACTCAACATTACAGATTTCTGAAGCCACAGTCGTGCTACATCAACTCCAGAGGGATACCCAAAATAGTATCCTTGGACCACCTATGTCAATCTTTCTGGGATTTAATGGCCTTTTCCTCAGAACTCAGATTTCATGTATTATGTAGCAGTCTGACTGGGGTGCATGGACGACCTATTGCCCATGACGATTCAAATCGCTTTTTTTGGCGAACTCTGCGTCCAGAGAACCCTGCGCTTTATTTTCGGAGCGATTATGGTTTGCGCCTTTATCACCATAATCGACCCCCGCATTCCGATTATTATACACGGCCTGAGTGGGGCTGTTAGCGTACTACTCCTCATGTTTATGTTAATACAATCGCGATCTGGAATTCTGACTATTATACACGGCCCGACCAGTCTCACGATGTACAGCCTTCTAAACGTGTTCGTCCGACAACTACAAAAACACCATGAAATCCTCCACTATTCAAAACAATCTTATGGCTTCTCTCTGTACCCAGATATTACAACAATAACTTGGATGCCTCCTGTTTGCTCTCTACCTAAAACTGTATTACAGTATAAACCTTAATATAATTTAAAATAAAAATGATTTTGTGCTTCCAAACACAAGTCAAAAGACCCCAAGCCCCTCCCACCAAACTCCCGGTTGCACACCTGAGTAGGAAGAGGGAGGGGGAGGGGAAGCCTTGAATAGCTTCATATTTTGTCTATGAAGACATTAGAAATCTTCACTAGAAACAAACTTTTTTTAAAACAACTGTAATAAAAACCTAAATGATTCTACTGGAAATGGAATTCAGTACAAAACCAGAGATATTTCGCTGGAGACTAAAATCAGCATAAACAAAAAGGCAGTTGCAGCAATCGAAAATCGGTCCACGGCAAAATGCCGAATGAAACCCGGACTACAGAAAATGGCCGACATTAACAAATGACAAGACACAAAATTACATAAGACATGAAATAAAACGTCTTAAACAATACACTCTATTTGACTCTGAGAGTTAGAACTCCCCCCATGTTATTACCTAGAAACCTGAGAACCCCACAGGGTGTAAACAGCTCCTATTGTGATGTCCCAACAATGCATGGGCACTTGGATATGCGACAGGCATTTCAACTTAAAACCAATATTCAATACAGAAAACGCAACAGTTTCCTTAAAAAGTATGTAAACAGTACAAAAATAGAATTCACAAAATGGTGCCTAGAAGTCAGATTGTAGCTTAAAGCACATGGCTTTGCACACACAAAGGAATACACAATAGAGCAGCTCCCCCTATAGGAGGGCTCACAGGTCAAAATGGCCACCGATGCACATGGTGACCACAACAAAGGCCAGACCCCAACAAAATGGCGCATTTTCCCCTCCAAAACTGACCAAGATGGATAAACATTTCAAAGTTCACACACAAAGGAAAAGAAAATGGCCGACCGTAGTCACATGACAACAACAACAAGAGAACAAAAGGAAGTAGCAGACAAAAAACATTTTCCTGCCAAAACCAAAAATTTCTCCCCAAAAAATTACACATTTGGGATACTAAATGAACGCTTAGACAAACATTTAAAAGTGTTAAAGTTACAAAAAAACACAACTTAGAAACACATGCTATCCAGTGAAACAATCAAGCCACATAACCCACAATTACACGGCTGTAACATACCCTCAAACTCAGTTCACATCAGCTTTCACAGGAACAAAACATTGAGAGGTACAGACAGTGATGCCTTCATGTTCTTTTCATAACCACCAAAGTCCACTAACCATCTGTGTCTGAGTCAATCAAACACTTTACAAAACTCATGTAATCTACTTGTCCCATACATAAGTAATAATTACAATTCATCCATTTCTCACATGCATTACAAACTTGTTACACAGCATCAGTCACTTACACACACACACAGTCTCCTTACACAAAGATTCGAGATACAAATCACACACACACACAGGCACACAGGCACACACACACACAGGCACACACCAGACATACGATCAAACTTCCAGCATTATTTCAAAAGACGAAAAATTTGTTCTTTTTGCGAAGCAGACCCTCCCCAGCACATCTTAATGATCCGATTCTGAAGGAGGTTCTGTTCACTCCTGGCTGGCTCGCCATGCTGTTAGCGAAATTTGGTTGTACGCAAAGCACACAGCCAAATCTCCTGTTTCTAATCATAATAGCAATTTCGTTTAAATGATATAATACCATCTCACCTTTTGATCGTATCCATCCTCTGGTGTGTGCCCCATCCAACCAACTAGACAAATCATCACATCCTCTTCGTTCAAGTTCCAAAAACACACTGCTAGCCAGCCTGTCTCAGCTGTCTGAGTGAGCCACTTTATTAGCATATCAATAGGAGGTCCCACAGCTCGAGGGTTCAGCCTCCAACAGCCAAACACACCTCTTACAAAGCTTGTGACCTCACAGGATGTGAGTGACCATATAAGGATTTAACAACAGAACACAAAACAACCAATTACTACAGGACATGATACAATATACTAAATGACGATGACTAAAGTTCCTCGTGCATGGGAGACCATCTGCAGGTGTACGTCATGGCACTCCAAACATGTTGATCAGGCATACCAGGGGTGACAAGAGCAAAACACCTCTAAACAGATAATGTCTTTGCAGAGCGAGCACATCCCCACCAGACGATCGTTCTGTGCATTGCACAGGGGCCCTTTTGCTGGCAGACATGTCCTCTCTCCGCAAACCCCTCTCTCCAAACACCAGGAAGTTTTCCACTACCTAACAGGTCTCAGCCAGCGTCGATCTGCCCCAGTCAGTTCTTTAGAACGGGCTGTGGTTGATCAGACACTGGGAGACTTATGACAACACATTAATATAACATTTTCCACAACAGTGGCTCACTGATGTTTTGGGGTGCATAAGCTCTGAAGGCTTGGGGAATCTTGTGAAAATTGATGGCAAGATGAATGCAGCATGTTATCTGAAAATAGTGGCAGACAATTTGCATTCTTCTGTAGGAAAGCTGCAATGGGACGCTCTTGGACTTTCCAGCATGACAATGACCCTAAGCACAAGGCCAAGGTAACCCTCCAGTGGTTACAGCAGAAAAATATGAAGGCTGTGGAAAGGCCATCACAGTCTCCTGACCATAATATCATTAAGCCACTCTGGGGAGATCTCAGACATGTGGTTCATGCAAGACGACCAAAGACTTTGCATGAGCTGAAGGCATTTTGACAAGACGAATGGGCAGCTCTACTACCTGCAAGAATTCGGGGCCTCATAGACAACTATTACAAATGAAATGGGTTTTGCTGCTCACACATGTTTTCTTCAAAAATGATGCATAATGTATTTAACAATTCTCCAAGGGGAGGCAAACTTTTGAAAGCAACTGTAACCCGACTAAAAACATGCTACATAGTAAAATAACCCTGGAAATGGAATGGACCCTTTGGAATTGGAATGACCTGGATGTCTATTGGCTATCATGCCCGAACATACAGTACTACAGCAATGATATAGACTTGTGTAAATGCAATAAAATGACCACATTCATGACCTCCACCCTCCATACCTGCTTGACCAGATGAGTTTATGCAAAATACATTGCAGTGGCAGGGGTTAGGAGTGAAAACAAGAACAGAATATGGCATAAAAAAACAAAGATATTGTTAATATTACACAGCGCACCTTTAAATTATAAAGTGTCTTCCCCAATGTCCACCATACATTAATACATAGTAAACCATGTAACATTGGTCTGTTAGTATACGCTAAACCATATATCAATCGCAAAAATTAAAAAAATTGTCCATGCAAACTTGAAAGTTCTTGCAGTATGCTCTTATTTAATCAAAAAGGGCCGTACTTTTAAAGTGCGATCCAATTCATTACTCCTCTTTAATTTGTCACTTCACTCATGTGTCACCACCACCAACAACAATCCAGAGAACTCTCCACAAACCCAGGACCCCTCGATTTGAGTGGGCCACAATGCACCCTATCCCCTCCGGGGATCACTCATCCAGGAACTGGGGCAAATATGCATTCTCCAATGCCATCAAACAACCAGGTAAAAAGAAGAGATCCAATAGTGTAAAACACTAAACCATGGCATAGTGACGTCTTCAGGAGGCACTCCTGAAACGCCTCCTTAAGACGTCATCATGACAAAACGTACATCGATGCAGAGCGATAGGAAGTGACATTAAACTGCACAAGACACCCGGAAGTGGTGAGAGGCCCACATTGATCGGGTACATGTCCCACGCTCGCAGGTTACAGTGGAGTGGGGACTGCAATGCAATAGAACGTGTAATGCCAAGTGCAAGGATGATTGCACTATATAATGTAAGCAGTTAAGCCGGTAGTTTGATTGTGGTGATTTTTATTAAAATAGAAGGGTTTTAAACTATTGGAGCTCTTTTTTTTTCCCTGGTTGTTTAATGCCATTGGAGAGTGAATATTTGGTCCAGTTCCTGGATGAGTGATCCCTGGAGGGGATAAGGCGCATTGTGACCCACTCAAATCGAGGGGTCCTGGGTTTCTAGTGAGTTCTCTGTATTGTTGGTGGTCAGTGGCGCACCAAGGGGGCTCCACCCCGGGTGACACACATTGGGGGGGTGTGTCAAGCACTGCCCAGGGACCCCGGGTGCATATGGGGCCCCTGGGCAGCCCCTGTCATTGCAGCTTTGTAAAAAGTTGATCTGATCAGAGCAGAGCCCAGCGGTGTGGGGGAGGCTGTCTGTAACTCCCCTGTCATCTCATCAAGTTAGGCTGTCCCTCTGGGATCTTCATGATCTCCCGAGGCAGCTGGAGTTGGTGGGTGGGGTCGGGGTGTGGCTGCCTCCTCCACTCCTCCTACAGACTCCTTCCCTCAGGCAGAAGAAAGAGCAGGAGAGACCACAGCAGCCTGGGAATCTTCATCACCTGACATGCTGTAAGTGACTGAGCAGTGCACATTGTAACAACAACCAGACCTAATCTGTCTCTATGTACCACCTAAACCTGGCTCTATATACCACCCGACCCTGTCTCTATATATCACCCTAACCTGGCTCTATATACCACCCTAACCTGTCTCTATATACCAGCCAAACCTGGCTCTATATATCAGCCAAACCTGGCACTATATACCACCCCAACCTGGCACTATATACCACCCAAACCTGGCTCTATATACCACTCTAACCTGGCTCTATATACCACCCTAACCTGGCTCTATATATCACCCTAACTTGGCACTATATACCACCCTAACCTGGCTCTATATACCACCCTGACCTGGCTCTATATACCATCCTAACCTGGCTCTATATACCACCATAATCTGGCTCTATATACCACCCTAACCTGGTGCTATATGCCAACCTAACCTGGTGCTATATGCCAACCTAACCTGGCACTATATACCACCCTAACCTGTCTCTATATACCACTCTAACCTGACTCTATATACCACTCTAACCTAGCTCTATATACAACCCTAACCTGGCACTATATACCACTCTAACCTGTCTCTATATATATCACCCAAACCTGGCTCTATATACCAACCTAACCTGGCTCTATATCACCTAATCTGGCACTACATATCACCCTAACCTGGCACTATATACCACCCTAACCTGGCACTATATCACCTAACCTGCTAGTATACTACCCTAATGTCACTTGACGTCGACGTGCAGTGCGCTGCGTGCCTGCCTGGGGGGGGGTTCCAGATACTGGATCTGCCCTGGTTGCCAAATGCTTTAGGTACACGCCCCTGTTGGTGGTGGTGGTGACATATGGGTGAAGTGACACATTGTAGTCGAGTAATGAATTGGATTGCACTTTAAAAGCACACCACTTTTGGATCAAATGAGAGTATACTGCAAGAACTTTGAAGTTTGCATGGACACTTTTTTTGATTTTTGCAATTTATATAGGGTTTAGTGTATATTGATAGACCAATGTTACATGGTTTACTATGTATTAATTATGGTGGACATTGGGGAAAGCACTTTATAATTTAAAGGGGCACTGTGTAGTAAAAACAATATAATTATTTGATGGTCAGGGGATTATCACGGTGCCAACCAATAAGTCGGCGTTCCCAGGGCACCCACGCCTATGCCGTTTTGATCAAGAGCGATTGTTTAGAACTAAAGCGCTTTCACTAATTTTTACTCTACTGGCTTTCTACTACCTTAATAGCATCACCGGAACCACTGTGATCTTCCATCTGCTATTTCTGCCCAAACCTAAGCTAGCATACTGGGTGCCCTGTCCTTTCCCTTTGTTTTCTGCACAAACAGTCCTTTTTTTGCCCCCTGAAGCCTCCTACTGTGTCTATAGCCCTTGTATTCACTTCAGGGTCTCCCACGCCTGCCCTTCGGGTACCCATTGAATCTCAAGTTAAGAATACAGGTATTAACAACTGTCCCTGAGGAAGCCTTTTTAGGCGAAACATGTAGGACTTCATATACCTGTTCACATGACCTGCCACTACGCCATAGGCGGGTTTGTGTGAAACTATTGCTCTGTTGGCTTTTTATCTCTCTGAATATTTTTTGTATTGTTCACACCCCTGATATGTATGTCTATACATCTCTTTTAATTCTATGTGAATAAAATATTGTTATTTTACTTTATGGACTTCAATTATTGGTTGGCACCGTGATAATCCCCTGACCCTTTCTTGACCATTGGTATGTATGCTATTGGGATGAGGTGCCGTATTGTCATGAGGACTATCCAGTCATTTAATCCTTTAAATATAATTATTTGATAGTGTTGTATACAGCAGCCAGTATTTAATACACATTTTTACTTTAGTGGAGTGCAAGTGATTTAGGAGTAATAAAAAAAAAAAAAGACTGAATTACAAAAACAATAAAATGGAAATCGAAATACTAGGTTACTGGAAATTAACCCAAATTAAAAAAAGCTACTGAAGAACTCTGACTGTAAATGCTGCAAATGCTGTATGCAAGCCTATTAAAAATGTCTGAAATGTTACCACTGTGAAGTGATGAAAAATAATGATATAAAAGAATTTGAAAATTACATTTTAACAATACTGAGCTGTTAAAAGCAAATCATCTGAATTAAATCTGGAACAGTAACAAAGCAAAAGGGATTTATATAATAAAATATCTATTTTTATATACATATATGTATATACTTTTATATACATATGCTCACACACACTGTGTTTGGTGTTGTGTATGTAGCCAGACATGGTGTTATGAGATTATGGGGGGAGATTTACTAAAACTTGATCTCTCAGAATCTTGTGCAGCTGTGCATGGTAGTCAATCAGCTTCTAATTTCAGCTTGTTCAGTTAAGCTTTGACAATAAAACCTGGAAGCTGATTTGATTCTATGCAGAGCGGCTCCAAACTTTGCACCATGCAGCTTTAGTAAATAACCCTTAAAGCATACCTCCCAACCTTCCCGGATTCGCCAGGCTTGTCCCCGGGATTTTATGTAAGTCCCGGTGTTCTGGCAAATCAAGGCTGAGTCCCGGAGTGGAGCCCAGCACCGGAACAAGTTTGAGCACTCAGTTCCTGTGACCTCTCCGGTGGGGGCGCACTAGCGCGGGTGTCACGACACATTCGGTGACCCATCACATTTGGCTACCCGCTGGAATGCGCATGCGCGCCACCACCATATGCATTCCAACACTGTTGGAATGCGTTTCGCTTGGCATAATTATAATCTAATTCTAAGTCCACTTGGATGGTGGGGCTTGAACCTGGACTCATTGGTGTGGCCATACAATTCTGCGCAAGCGCAGATCGCCACAGTGTTGGAACGCATATGGCGGCGTCGCACTCCAGCGGGTAGCCAAATGTGATGGGTCGCCATATGTGTCACTACACTGGCACTGGTTGCCTCTACCCTCTCACCATCCATCGTCTCCTTCCTGTATGCATCCCTAGGAGAATGAGTTTCCCTGGCAAGTCCTCCAGCGGCGGGAGCGGCACCTTGATTCTCTTCCTCTGGTGGTAGTTTGACTCCCGGGTGTGCTATTCCTGTGGCCGGCTTCCTGTTTTTGCCTCTGGTGAGAGCAATTTCCACCAATCTTTGGGTCTGCATTCCTCCATCTAGACTGAGAGTGTGCTTCACTCAGCGAATAGCTCTCATCAATGTGAGTGGCTTTGCGATCTTCATGTGGTGGGTCTTTTCCCTTCTGCTGACAGGTGACAGCCCTGGCTCCCTTCCCCTCTCTGGCATGGGAGAGGTGTGAGTGACAGCATTCAGTCAGGACTCCTCCATTAGGACAACAATCAAATGTGGTTCACGTATGTAAGGGAATATTTTGTTTCAGTAAAGTGACTTTTTTAACATGGTTTGGAGTTCCCTCACCTGTCATACCAGTAATTAAGGATGAGCCGAACACCCCCTGGTTCGGTTCGCACCAGAACTTGCGAACAGACCAAAACTTCGCACGAACGTTAGAACGCCATTGAAGTCTATTGGACTCGAACATTCAAAATCAAAAGCGCTCATTTTAAAGGCTAATTTGCATGGTATTGTACTAAAAAGAGTTTGGGGACCCGGGTCCTGCCCCAGGGGACATGTATCAATGCAAAAAAAAAGTTTTAAAAACGGCCGTTTTTTCGGAAGCAGTGATTTTAATAATGCTTAAAGTGAAACAATAAAAGTGTAATATTCCTTTAAATTTTCGCACCTGGGGGTTGTCTATAGTATGCCTGCAAAGGGGCGCATGTTTCTGGTGTTTAGAACAGTCTGACAGCAAAATGACATTTCAAAGGAAAAAAAGTCATTTAAAACTACTCGTGGCTATTAATGAATTGCCGGTCCGACAATACAAATAAAAGTTCATTGATAAAAACTGCATAGGATTTCCCCACAGGGGAACCCCAAACTAGAATTTAAAAAAAAACTGGCGTGGGGGTCCCCCTAAATTCCATACCAGGCCCTTCAGGTCTGGTATGGATATTAAGGGGAACCCCCGCGCCAGAATTTAAAAAAAAAAATTACATAGGGGGTCCTCCTCAAAATTCCACACCAGACCCTTATCCGAGCTTGCAACCTGGCAGGCTGCAGGAAAAGAGGGGGGGACGAGAGAGCGCCCCCCCTCCTGAACCGTACCAGGCCACATGCCCTCAACATTGGGAGGGTGCTTTGGGGTAGCAGCCCCCCAAAGCACCTTGTCCCTATGTTGATGAGGACAAGGGCCTAATCCCCACAACCCTTGGCCGGTGGTTGTCTGCGGGAGGGGGGGCTTATCGGAATCTGGAAGCCCCCTTTAACAAGGGGACCCCCAGATCCCGCCCCTCCGTGTGAAATGGTAAGGGCCATTTCACAAAAAAAACGGTCAAAAATGTTAAAAATGACAAGAGACAGTTTTTGACAATTCCCCGCCCTCCGTTATTTAAGAAGTGTCAGAAGACGAGAAGCATCACACAGCAGGAGCCTCCCATGGATACGGAGCGGCCCGAGAACGAAGAAGGGGAGGAAGGTGCCGGACGAGAACACCGGAGGAAGAACAAGAAAAAGATGGAGGAAGAAACCGAAGGAAGATAGAAGAAAGAAGATGGAAAGAAGAAGCATTTACATAAAGGAATTGTCAAAAACTGTCTCTTGCCATTTTTAACAGTTTTTTTGTGAAATGGTAGGGGTACCCTTACCATTTCACACGGGGGGGTGGGATCTGGGGGTCCCCTTGTTAAAGGGGGCTTCCAGATTCCGATAAGCCCCCCCCGCCCGCAGACCCCCACAACCACCGGCCAAGGGGTGTGGGGATGAGGCCCTTGTCCTCATCAACATGGGGACAAGGTGCTTTGGGGGGCCGCTACCCCAAAGCACCCTCCCAATGTTGAGGGCATGTGGCTAACCACTTCACCACTGGGCACCTAAACCCCCTTCCTAACCAGACCAATTTTCAGCTTTCGGTGCTCTCACATTTTGAATGACAACTACTCAGTCATGCAACACTGTACCCATATGAAATTTTCGTCCTTTTTTTCACACAAATAGAGTTTCTTTTGGTTGTATTTGATCACCTCTGGGTTTTTTATTTTTTGTGCTATAAACGAAAATTTTGTAAAAAAATTTAATTTTCTTCATTTCTATTATAACATTTTGCAAATAAGTAATTTTTCTTCATAAATTTGGGCCCAAATTTATTCTGCTACATATCTTTGGTAAAAATAACCTAAATTAGTGCATATTATTTAGTCTGTGTGAAAGTTATAGAGTCTACAAGCTATGGTGCCAATCACTGAAAATTGATCACATCTGATCACACCTGATCCCATTTCTTGAGACCCTAACAAGCCAGGAAAGTACAAATACCCACAAAATGCCCCCTTTTTGGAAAGTAGACATTCCAAGGTATTTAGTAAGAGGCATGGTGAGTTTTTTTAAGTTGTTATTTTTTCCCACAATTCTTTGCAAAATTAAGATTTTTTTTATTTTTTTCACACCAAATTGTCATTATAACAGGTTATTTCTCTCACATGGCATGTACATTACACAAAAAACACCCCAAAATATATTCTGCTACTCCTCCTGAGTATGGCAATACCACATGTGTGAGACTTTTACACAGCCTGGCCACATACAAAGGCGCAACATTGAAGTAGCACATTCAGGTGTTCTAGGAGCATAAATTACACGTCTAATCTCTCAACTACCTATTACACTTTTGAAGGCCCTGGAGCACCAGGACAATGGAAACGCCCACAAAGTGACCCCATTTTGGAAAGCTAACACCCCAACGTATAATCTATGAGGCATAATGAGTCTTTTGAATGGTTCATTTTTTTTTCCAGAAGTTTTTGGAAAATGTGCAATAAAAATGAAAACGCATTTTTTTTTTTACACAAAGTTGTCCATTTATCATGAGTAAAAGTAAGTGGTGGTTGCGCTGTGGCACAAGGGAAAAAGGGAAGAGGAAGGGGAAGGGGCTAGCTCCGATGCATAGAGAGGTGAGAAAAGACTAAAATAAGTGCAGTCATACAAGCACTAAATACGAATATACTGAAGAAACAAAAAATTGCTAACGTATATAAAGTTGTAAAATAGGTGACACAATCGGTGTAGGTAAAATAATAAACCATACAAAAAAATGTATAAGTAATATAAAAAAAAAAGTCCAAGTGCATAGGGGCTAGTATCGTACTAGCACATAAGTGACAACTCAGCAAAATAATAATGGTGACTCCACATAAATAAATGATTGACAGTCCCACCACCTTGTAGTACAGAGTGCTCAAACAATGAGTAAACAGTTCCAAAAAACGAATCCAAAAGCCTCAGGGGGAGGGAAAAAATCTTCATTGGGGACACCTCTGTGCTAGCAAGCAGCTCACCTTACTGCTGTAAGGTAACAGCTTGTATTAAATACAAATCACTAGCAGGCATAGGTCCCATCCAGTTATTCAGGCGATCGCGGTGGTGGATATGCAGGATGGTATATAAAAGACATAAGCAGACAATATATAGTATAACTCCGTGGCGGCCAGAGTGGAAGGGGGACAAGACACTGAAGGGGGATGCACTCACTTTTATGAAAATGAGTGTGGGCGTCAATCCACGAACGCAGAGTTCTTATGCCTCAAAGGGGTGTCTTAAATCCATCCCTGTTCCTCAATGCTCGTCAAAATGGGATAGGAATATGTGGAATGTTGGAAGAGAGTGCACATAGCGTGATCCCATATACAAGTCAATTTATTAGGTTAAAAACAACATGATACACTTACCGTATATACTCGAGTATAAGTTGAGTTTTTCAGCACAATTTTTTGTGCTGAAAGTGCCCCCCTCAACTTATACTTGAATCAAGCACTTTTCTGCAGCAAAGGAACCCCAAATTTGGTGTACAAACCCAGTGGAACTGGTTCCACAACATATCCAAAGCTGGGGTTCCTAGGACCAAGTGGCCCCAGAGATACGGGGCCCCAAAATCGGTTCGGAAAATGTAATTCTCAGCTGCAGAAAAGTGCTTGACATTTTCTGAACCGATTTTGGGGCCGCGTATCTCAGGGCCACTTGGTGCTAAGAACCCCAAATTTGGTGTGCAAACCCAGTGGAACCGGTACCACAACATATCCAAAGCTGGGGTTCCTAGGACCAAGTGGCTCCAAGATACGGGTCCCCAAACCCGGTTCGGAAAATGTCATTCTCTGCTGCAGAAAAGTGCTTGACATTTTCTGAACCAATATTTGGGGCCCTGTATCTCGGGGACACTTGGTGCTAGAAACCCTAGCTTTGGATATGTTATGGAGCTAGTTCCCCGGAGTTTGCACACCAAATTTGGGGTTCCTAACACTAAGTGGCTCCAAGATACGGGGCCCCAAAGTCGGTCAACTGTGTCCATCTGCAGCAATGTCATTTTGGGACCCTTTGTGTTCAGAGACCCCAAATTTTGGCTGCAGCTAGGGGGCATCTAGGAACCCTTAACTACCGAGTTTGAAATTCGGGGGACCTATGGCTGCAAATGGGCACAGTGAGGCTGCAAATGGGCATTGTTGACCCTCTTTTCCACTTACAGTAGCTGTGCATTTCTCATCCTCGTCTTATACTCGGGTCACTAAGTTTTTCCCATTTTTTTGTGGTAAATTAGGGCCTCGGCTTATACTCGGAACGACTTATACTCGAGTATATACGGTACATTTAACAAAAAGCTGTAGTAAAAAACATCCACAAGCGCCAAGCTCGTCTCCTACCGTCAGTCTGTGACAGTATCCCGTGCTCCAATCCTGACGCGTATCATCATGTCACGTGACTTCATCAGAGGAATCCTCTGATGAAGTCCCGTGACGTGATGATACGCGTCAGGATTGGAGCACGGGATACTGTCACGGACTGACGGTAGGAGACGAGCTTGGCGCTCGTGGATGTTTTTTACTACAGCTTTTTGTTAAATGTAAGTGTATCATGTTGTTTTTAACCTAATAAGTTGACTTGTATACGGGATCACGCTATGTGCACTCTCTTCCAACATTCCACATATTCCTATCCCATTTTGACGAGCATTGAGGAACAGGGATGGATTGAAGACACCCCTTTGAGGCATACGAACTCGGCGTTCGTGGATTGACGCCCAAACTCATTTTCATAAAAGTGAGTGCATCCCCCTTCAGTGTCTTGTCCCCCTTCCACTCTGGCCGCCACAGAGTTATACTATATATTGTCTGCTTATGTCTTTTATATACCATCCTGCATATCCACCACCGGGATCGCCTGAATAACTGGATGGGACCTATGCCTGCTAGTGATTTGTAATTAATACAAGCTGTTACCTTACAGCAGTAAGGTGAGCTGCTTGCGAACACAGAGGTGTCCCCACTGAAGAGATTTTCCCTCCCCCTGAGGCTTTTGGATTTGTTTTTTGGAACTGTTTACTCACTGTTTGAGCACTCTGTACTACAGGTGGTGGGACTGTCAATCATTTATTTATTTGGAGTCACCATTATTATTTTGCTGAGTTGTCACTTATGTGCTAGTACGATACTAGCCCTTATGCACTTGGACTTTTTTTTTATATTACTTATACATTTTTTTGTATGGTTTATTATTTTACCTACAGCGATTGTGTCACCTATTTTACAGCTGTGTATACTTTAGCAATTATTTGTTTCTTCAGTATGTTCGTATTTAGTGCTTGTATGACTGCACTTATTTTAGTCTTTTCTCACCACTCTATGCATCGGAGCTAGCCCCTTCCCCTTCCACTTCCCTTTTTCCCTTGTGCCACAGCGCAACCACCACTTACTTTTACTCATGCTATTTTGTCTGTTTGGATCAGCCACATAGGTGTTGCAGCAGTGTCCCTTAGCATAGGTATTTCTGACAGCGCAGGAGTTTCTTCATTTTTCATTTATTTTTTTTTGTCCATTTATCAGATATTTCCAACACATAGCATGTACATAGCAAAAATGACACCCCAAAATATATTCTGCTACTCCTCCTGAGTATGGCGATACCACATGTGTGAGACTTTTACACAGCCTGGCCACATACAGAGGCGCAACATTGAAGTAGCACATTCAGGTGTTCTAGGAGCATAAATTACACATCTAATGTCTCAACTACCTATTACACTTTTGAAGGCCTGGAGCACCAAGACAATAGAAACGCCCATAAAGTGACCCCATTTTGGAAAGCTAACACCCCAACGTATAATCTATGAGGCATAATGAGTCTTTTGAACGGTTCATATTTTTCTAGAAGTTTTTGGAAAATGTGGGAAAAAAATGAAAACGCATTTTTTTTTTTACACAAAGTTGACCATTTCTAAGATATTTCCAATACATAGCATGCACATAGCAAAAATGACACCCCAAAATATATTCTGCTACTCCTCCTGAGTATGGCGATACCACATGTGTGAGACTTTTACACAGCCTGTCCACATACAGAGGCCCAACATTGAAGTAGCACATTCAGGCGTTCTAGGAGCATAAATTACACATCTAATTTCCTTACAATCTATCACATTTTTGAAGGCCCTTCATATTTCTAACACATAGCATGAACATACCAAGAATTACACCCTAAAATACATTCTGCTGAGCAAAGGGTAAACAAGAGATTACCTGTGGTTTTAGTAGTGCAGTTGTCCACCGGAGGAGAGCCCTGATCCAGGCAGCAGGCAGGGACATGGTCAGCGACAGTGAATGGAATTGTCCAGGCAGCAGGCAAGAATATTGTCCATAGTCAGTACAAGCAGGGATACTGTCCTTATACAGTCCAGGGTCAGTGCAAGTAGAGACATTGCCAGCAGTGCCAAAATATTGGTCCTGGTAGTAAGCAGGAACATGGTCCAAGTAGCAGGCCAGGAAAGAATGGTGACAGGGGTAGAGGCTTCTCCCACCCAAATCTCTTTGAAGCCTCCGAGTCTCCAGACCCTAAATCTGGGAATGAGAAAACTAAAAAATGTATTTTCTTCATCCAGAAAAACATTTCTGGAGCTCCTCACATATGTGAGAGCCCTGTGTTCCCACTAGCATAGCAGGGTAAATGATCAATCCAAGAGGCAGGCAAAAAACGTGGTCAAACAGTCCAGGGTCAGTTCCAGAGCAGGCAGAAGTAGGTACAATTTAGCGTTAGGCATAAGCTTGGTCGTATAACAGGCCAGGGTCAGTTCCGGAGAAGGCAGAGGTATGTTTATCGTTAGGCAGAAGCTTGGTCGTATAACAGGACAGGGTCAGTTCCGGAAAAGGCAGAGGTAGGTACAGTTTAGCGTTAGGCAGAAGCTTGGTCGTATAACAGGCCAGGGTTGGTTCCGGAGAAGGCAGAGGTATGTACAGTTCAGTGCAGTGACATAAGGGGTGTGGAGGAAAATGACAGGAAATGCGAATTACGTATACCATACTTCCTTAATAATGTAGAGAAGCATGGTAACGGCGGAAACATTCACCTATACAGAGGCCTGGTTGGGAAGGACATTGGGGACAAAAATACGTGGTGTCTCTTCTAATTCCTCTTCTGGAGAACACCCGGCATCACTTCTGACGTCTGTGGCCTGTTTCACTGGGGGGAATTTTGTCAGGAAAGTGGCGTTCATGGAGTCTGCTCACGGAATCAGAGCGAATATTTTCTGGTGGGCTTTCAGGGTACAAAAGGGTGGAGATTACTTGTTCCTGGTAGTGCAGATAGGATACAGGGGTCTCAGTAGATTTTTGGTAAATAACATAAGTGTTATACATGGCCAAACTGAAAAAATAAATGGACATTTTTTTTATACCAGTGGAGGGATTTTCTTGTGGGAAGGTAGGGTTCAATCATCTGATCGTTGAAGTCCACTCCCCCAATAAACAAATTATAATCGTAAACACAAGCAGATTTCTGGACTGGGCCGTTTCTTCTTGGGACTTCCACTTAGGTGTCATTATGAATTGTCATCAGCATGTGGACGTTTCGTCTGTCCCTCCACTTGACAGCCAATAGCTCCTGGTTCCGCAAAGATGCTGTCTCCCCTCGTCGTAGCCTTTCATTGACCAGTTTTTGCGTGAAACCCTTTCTATTGGTTCTTATGGTACCACATGCTGGGGTGTCCCTCCGGTGTAGATGGCGGAAGAGGGGCAAACTTGTATAAAAATTATCCACATAAAGGTGGTACCCCTTTCCAAGGAGTGGATAAACAAGCTCCCAGACAACTTTGCCGCTGGCTCCAATATATTCTGGACATTCAGGGGGATGCAGTTGGGTGTCCTTCCCTTCGTACATCCAGAAGGCGTAAATGTACCCCGTGGCTCGGTCGCATAGTTTGTACATTTTTACCCCATATCGGGCCCTTTTGCTGGGGATAAATTATTTGATGCCCAGCCTGCCAGGGAATTTTTCAAGGGACTCATCCATGGAAATCTTCTGTTTGGGGGTATATAATTGCGGAAACTTTTCAGAGAAATAATTTAAGAGTGGCCGAATTTTGAATAATTTGTCAAATGCTGGGTCATTTCAGGGAGGGCACTGGGTGTTGTCATTGTAGTGGAGAAAGCGCAAAATCATAAGGTATCTTGATCTTGGCATAATCGATGAGAAGAGTGGCATGTGGTGGATGGGGTTAGTTGACCAATATGAGTACATTTCGTTTTTTTTTTTGTGAGTCCCATTGTAAAAGTTAGGCCTAAGAAAATTTTGAATTCCTCTATGATAAGCTCTCTCCACTCAAAGGGACGGGCATAACTAGAGCCAGGGTTGCTTACTATGTACTGCTGTGCATAGAGGTTGCACTGGGCCGCAATGGACGATAGTAAGTCTTCGGTGAAAATGAAATAAAAAAAATCAAGCATGACAAAATCATCGGTGTTCACCTGGACACCTGGCTGGCCGGAATGAGGGGGAAGCCACAAGGGGTTTTGAAGGACATAGGGAAGGGTGGCATGGCCTCTATCCTTTAGGGGCTGAGAGGACACCCTACTGGTACCTGGCCTTTGTTGCAGTGGCACTGCGCTTGAGGTGGGCGGCACTGCTCTTGAGGTGGACGGCGCTGCTCTTGAGGTGGACGGCACTGCGCTCGAGGTGGTAGTAGGCTGCTCTTTTCACGGGCACACATTCCTCTTCTGATTCTGTATCGGACCTGCTGCTTGTCACGGGTTCATAGGCTGAATCCGAATCGGACTGAGACTCAGATTGCTCCCCGCTGCTCTCATCGGTCATGCTGAGACGCTGGTAGGCCTCCTCGGCTGTAAATAATTTTTTTGCCATACTGGTGGCTGGGGAGGTTGATGTGGCGCAGATGAGCACTGATAGGCACAGGTGGCACTGATGGGCACAGGTGGCACTGGTGTGACTCCAGTTGCACTGGTGTGGCTCTGGTGGCACAGAGGTGGCACTGGTGGGCACAGGTGGCACTGATGTGGCACTGCAGTGGTACAGGTGGCACTGATGGGCACAGGTGGCACTGATGGACACAGGTGGCACTGATGTGGCACTGGTGTGCACTGTAGTGGCACTGGTGTGGCACAGAGGTGGCACTGGTGGGCTCATGTGGCACTGGTGGGCTCAGGCAGCACTGGTGGGCACAGACGGCACTGGTGGGCACAGGCGGCACTGATGTGGCACTGCAGTGGTGCAGATGAGCACAAGTGGCACTGATGGGCACAGGTGGCACTGATGGGGCACTGGTGTGCACTGTAGTGGCACTGGTGTGGCTCTGGTTGCACTGGTGTGGCTCTGGTGGCACAGAGGTGGCACTGGTGGGCTCAGGCGGCACTGGTGGGCACAAGCGGCACTGATGTGGCACTGCAGTGGTGCAGATGAGCACAAGTGGCACTGATGGGCACAGGTGGCACTGATGGGCACAGGTGGCACTGGTGTGCACTTTAGTACTGAATAAATTGTAGCGCTAAAAACACACATACACTAAAAATAAATAAAAAATTCTAAGTGCATGTAAACGTAATGTCCCAAAAGTAATTAATAATCCAAAAGGGCGATAGTCCACAGTGAAAGTGAATAATCTGTGTATCAATCCTGTCTGCTTCCCAACCGTCAACTTGTATGTCATCAACTTTTTTTTTTTTTTTTTTAATAATCTCTTTATTTGAAAAAGTTATCCATTACAGCATACACAACAATCAAATCACGAAGAAAAAGAAGAAAAAAAGTACAAAAATAGGGACTGTCACTAAAATCGCCAGCTCATTAAAATCATCCATTATTCCCATAAATTCTTCTGCATCTAGTATGTGCCAATTCAAAATACCCGTAAGCTGTAACCTTCAAAGAGAGAAAGATAGAAATAGTTTCTTAGTTTTTCCCCTCTTCCCCCCCCCCCCCTTCTCCTCCCCTCACCCGTCATACATCCTCACACATACCCTACACCACTCTTATCCCATATCATCCTCACCCCACCTCCGATCCAGCTCTATCCCAATCCAACCATGCTTTCCATATTTTCTCAAATTTCTTATAATTGCCCCTTTTCTTATAGATATACTTTTCCCTACAAATCACTTCCCTTACTGTATTTTCCCATTCTATCACTGTCGGAGCCTCCTTCCTTTGCCAGTGCTGTGCGATAAGCTTTCTTCCCTGAAACAAGCATCTAACTCTTGCTGTCTGTATGTCCTTTGAGGTCCCTCCCTCCCCCGTCAATCCCAGCAGGCACTCTCTCGCCTCCAGCCTCAGCGATGTCCCAAACACTAAATTTATTTTCCCCACTACCCCTTTCCAATATCTATGCAGCTTGGGGCATCGCCAGAACATGTGGATCAAATCCCCATGCCCCCCTCTACATCTTTGACATTTCGTGTCGGGTCTCTTGCCCCACTTGAATAATTTCAGGGGCGTATAGTATGCTCTATATGATAAATACAGGTGAGACATCACTTGTGAAGGAGAGAGAGTGACCCTGGGACCCGACGCCAAGACTTGGTCCCATTGATCGTCAGACAGTGTTCCCACATCTTTTTCCCATTTAGCCCTGTTTTTATTTTCAACCGGGCCTTCCTGGGCTGCTGCTTACAGGCATCCATACATGTCTGAGATCAAACCCTTTGTGGATCCCGCATCGATCAGCTTTCTCAAAGAGGTCATTTCGCACCACACTGGCGCTTCCTTCCCAAATTGAGCCTCTAGGGCATGCCTGACTTGCAGATATCCGTAAAATGACCTGTTGGAGATCGCATACTCCTCTACCAGCTCCTGAAAGGACTTCAACCTCCCCGCCCTGTATACCTGTGCCAGGTAGTGGATACCCTGACGGTCCCATTCCTCTACGCGCCCCATTTTTTTAAGCTCATTGAGGCTATTGTTGTCCCAAAACCGGTATATCCCAGAGTTCTTTTAGCTTGTACCCAGACTTTATTCATCATCCGGGTAGTGGGGCATTTAGTACGAAATGAGTCTGCCTCTAATCCCTCTGCCACTGTGTCATGTCTGATGTCATTCAATAAGATGCTACCCCCTGCTCCCACTTCTCTTAGCCTATTACTACCTCCAACTTGTTGCAATTGAGCTGCCAGGAAGTAGCCTCGTGGATCTGGTACCGCCAAGCCGCCCTTCACCTCTGGTCGCCGTAGCGTCCCCAACCCGATCCTGGCCACCCCCTTCTTCCAGATAAGCTCTCTGAACATACTGTCCATTTTTTTGAACCAATGCTTGGGGATCCAAACAGGAGAGTTCTGCAGGACGTATAAGATTTGGGGTAGCCAGACCATTTTAATCAGATTGCAGCGCCCGGCGACCGAGAGGGGTAGGCGTCTCCATACTTGACACTTCTGCTTCAGCTTTTTCATCAATGGAACTAGATTTCCGGATATATACTGGCCTGGGTCTCTAGATATATTAATCCCCAAGTATTTCATTTGCCTGACCACTTGGACTTGGGATGCCTGGTGAGGGAGAGGCTCACTCAGGGCGTCAATAGGCAGAATCACTGATTTCTCCCAATTGATCAGTAACCCAGAGAAGACACCAAACTCCCTTACTATCCTCATAGCTGTTTCCAGTGAATCCTGCGTATCCGCCAAAAATAACAAAATATCGTCGGCATACAAGGCCACTTTGTCCACCCCTCTCCTCCTCTTAAACCCCTGTATGCCTTGTGCCATCCTCAGAGCAACCGCCAAGGGCTCAATTGCCAGTGCAAAGAGCAGGGGGGACAAAGGACACCCCTGTCTCGTACCTCTGCTCAGCTGAAACCACTCCGAGCACTGCCCGTTGATTTCCACCTTGGCCCTTGGCTTGCTATATAGCAATCTTAGCCACCGAGCAAACCCGGGGGCCAAGCTGATATTCCGCCAATACCTTCTATAAGTAATGCCATTCCAAGGAATCGAAGGCCTTGGCTGCGTCTAGCGAAAGAATTGCTCTCCTACCGCTATTTTCTATGGGGATTTGCATATTGAGGTATACCCGTCTTATATTTGTGCTTGTAGACCTGTCTGGGATGAACCCGGTCTGGTCTGTGTGTATTAATTTAGTCATTATCTTATTCAGCCTTGCAGCTAGTACTTTGGCCAGGATCTTTACGTCCGAACACAAGAGCGGGATGGGCCTGTATGAAGACATATCTATTGGATTCTTCCCTTCTTTCAACAAAAGTATTACTATGGCTTCTGCCATAGAGGGGGGCAGAGCCCCCTCCTCCCTAGCCCCATTGAATACCTCCAGTAATAAGGGTAACAGTACCTCCCCATATTTTTTATATAGTTCTATGGGCAGGCCATCCGGGCCCGGGGACTTTTGAGCCGCCATATCTCCAACAGCCCTCTGCAATTCTTTGAGGGTCAATGGGGCATCCAGCATTTCCCGATCCTCCTCTGATACCGGGATTATCCCCAGCCCCTCAAAGAAGCCCTGCATTTCCCCCTCTACATTTACCCTGGAGGAGCTATATAACTTCTCGAAGTATGTCTTGAATTCGTCTACTATATCTGGGGTGTTTTTTCTTTTTTCTCCTTCCCTCCCTTTGATTGCCGGCACTGCACTCGGGGGGCCATTTGCCTTAATTATCAGAGACAGAGCTTTCCCAATTCTCTCTCCTTCTCCAAAAAAGCTCAGTTTCTGAAAGGATCTAATCTTTTCTGTCTTCTCTCGGAGTACCCTACTATACTCTTCCTGCCTCCTCACCCAGCACTCATAATTAGCTTGGGATGGTGTTACTACGAAGTGCGCCTCTGACAGTCTTGCATTTTCTTTAGCTCCCATTTCCTCGGCTTGTGACTGTTTCTTAACATAAGCAATTCTCTGGATTAAAGCTCCTTGAAGATATGCCTTCAAGGAGTCCCAGACCACCCTCAATGGAGCCGATCCTAAGTTTATACTAATAAATTCAGACAACCCCTCCATCATTTTCTCCTCCTCTCCTATAAGTTCGAGCCAAAAAGGGATTAATCTTCCAGCTCCCCCTGCCATACTGCCCCCCTACTTTCACGGAGGCGATAACTGGCATGTGGTCTGAGACGCCTCTTGGTTCATATGTTATCTCCTCCACTACATTTAATGCCTCCTCATTACCCAGTACAAGGTCAATTCTGGACAGGGTGGCATGAGTCCTGGAGTGACATGAGTACTGCCTCTCTCCAGGATGCCTCCTTCTCCAGATATCCACCAGCCCTATTTCATCACAATACTGCAGAAGGGGACTCCTGTTGACCTCTCCAGCTCCATGCTTTAACGGGAACCTGTCTATACTCCTGTTCATCATCATATTAAAATCTCCCAGTGCTATTACCGGTGTCCCAGGGAAGTCTACTATGAACCTGGCTAGGTCCTCCATTACCTCTGTACAAAATGGGGGGGGGGATATACACATTGGCCAGTTTATATCTTTTGTTTTCTATTAAGCAAGAGAGGAAAATATACCTTCCCTTTTCATCCAATCTGCTCTGCCCGCAGGAGAAAGCCAAATCTGTGCTTATCAATACACTCACCCCTCTTGAATATGATGAGTGAGTGGAGTGAAACTGTGTCTGGAACTGCTTATTACTTAAAGTTTCAATTGTATCTTTTACCAGATGGGTCTCCTGAAGGCAGAGTATCTTGACATTCCCCCTTTTGGCTATTGAGAAGATTATTTGTTTTTTAAGCTTATCCTTTACTCCTCTTACGTTCCATGAGCATATATTAATCCTTTTACCCACATCCAGGATTTTACCACCCCCTCTTTCAATGCTCATGGGCCGTTCTGTCTAGTGCCGTTACAATATTTTGGTCTCCTATCAAATCTAACCATCTCCCATTACAGGTGCAGTAAGGGGACATACAGTGTATCTCCCTATCTTTTACCCATCCCTCTAATCTAACAACCTGAATCCGCTCATATCCACTCACAACACCACTCCCTACCTTCCACCTCTGATTATATTCGTGTGTCTTCCCCCCCACCCCCCAATCCCCCCTCACCCTCCCAACACCCCCCCCTCTCTCCCCCCCACCCCCATCTTACCCCCACGCCCACTTTGGGGCCTAACCCTCGGGCTTCTATTGTGACCTTCAGAAAACTTTTTGAGGTTTGAGAAAAGAAAAAAAAACATGAACCAAATCCAGTAGGGGGGGACTTTCCCCCTTTAGAAAAAACAAAAAGAAAATATTTTGTGCTATTACCATGTGTATAATTTGTGCATTTTTCTCTATAGGTGTATTATATTACTATTTACTTAATCCCCCCTCCCCCGCTCCACTCCCAATTTACCACATCAAAAGGCAAAAATCCAGTGAAAAAAGCAAAAATAATACAATAAAAAATTCAAAGAAAAAACAGGAGAAAGTTCCAGACGGCACCTAACTTCCCTCTCCTCTCTTAATTCTCTCTTCGTTGCTCTCTAGCCAGGTTGACACTTCATTGGGGGTAGAAAAAAACCTAACCTCCCCCAGAGCTGAAACACGCAATCGTGCCGGAAACAAAAGCGCGTAGTTGATTCTGAGTTGTTGAAGCTTTCGTTTACAGTCTCCAAATTTAGCTCTTTGTCTCTGCAGCTCAGGGGAGAAGTCTGGGTAAATTGAGATCCTAACTCCATTGTGCTGGATATTCCTTGACTCTCTTGCCTTCTGTAAAATAGTGACTTTGTCCCGAAAACATAAAAGCTTAAAAATAAAGGGTCTAGGGTGGCCTCCCGGTGCTAGGGTTTTGGGACCTATTCTATGCGCCCGCTCAATAGCAAAGGTGTTGGAAAATGAATCCCTGCCGAACTTCTCCCTCAGCCAGTACTCCATGAATTGAATGGGGTTATTCCCCTCACAGCCCTCTGGGAGCCCAAGTACCCTCAGGTTCTCTCTACGTAGCCTGTTCTCCATACTGTCCATTTTCTGTAAGCAATCCTTTAGTTGGATTTTCATAAGTGCCACCTCTTGTTTTAGTGGATACACATCATCCTCCATTTGGCTGAATCTCTCCTCAAGTGCTGTTGTGCGGGTGCAAACTGTGCGCACTTCCCCTTTAACAATAAGCAGTTCATCTCTAATACTTTTAAATTGCTCAGACAGCTCAGTGATTGATTGCTTACAAGTGTTGACAGCTGTAAGAATATCTTGCAGAGATGGCTCCCTCTCACCCGAGCTGCCCTGGCCTCCCCCTGTCGCCTCTTCCAGGCCCAGGACTTGTTGTTTATCCAGGGTCCCTCTTGCGACTGAGCCTGCCAATGGTATAGCTGATGATAGAGCTGCCAAGGTCCCATTTTCCTGGGTCTGACTTCTTCTCCCAGGGTGGCCCGCCTGTTGTTGCCCCCCCCCCCCCTAAACTACTGGATTTGTTAGGGGTTTGATTTGGGGTGTGCGCAAAGCGCTCTAATTTGGTGGCTGCTTGATTCCCCTTCTCCTTGGCGCTGCGGGTTCCGAGACCCACTGTCCCTTGTTGGGCTGGCCCATCCTCCATCCCCTTCTTCTTTGACATTTCCGACAGTATGCTGCCTTACCAATGCCCAGTGCTAGTCCCCTGCCCTGAGATCTGGGCCTGTATAGCCACAACCCCCCTGCCGAGATTTCAATAGTAATGTCTTTTCCAGCTGAATTTTTATGCTGTAGATATACACACAGCCAGCGACTCACCCCTCCAGTACTCCGGGCGGGATCCTATGCTGCTTAGACCTTCAGGGGGTTTCCAGCGCAGCTCGATCCCGGGTGTCGGTGCCCTCCTCTCTCACAGGGACAGGCGCCGCCGATGTTGTCCCCGGGAGAGCACCGTGCAGTTGGTTGGTGCGACTCAGTGTGGCAGTCACGTCCGCGGCGGCTTCGGCGGCTTCGCTCAATGCTCCGGGCGTTCAGTCTCCTGGAGCTCGCAATGACAGATGCCGGAGACGGAACGAGGGGAGAGGGCTGGATTCAGTCACGGCGTCCTCTCTCACCTCTCACCTCAACATCCGGTCACGCCCACCCACTAACATGTGTAGCACCCTCTAGTGTCGTATGTCATCAACTTTAGCGAATAGATGGAATACGCTTACCAGAGAGGTTGGATTCTACTGCCATAAGCATAGAATCAATGGAGCTTGATGCCACCCAGGGCAAAGTGGTGAAGTGTTGGAGGCAAGGGTAGAGCCTCTGCAAGGCTGGGACGTCCCCTCTTTATCCACCGAAGCAGAGCCAAAATGGATTCCGAAAACAAAGTGGTTTCTCAGTTCCCCCGGATATGTGGAAAGAAGAAGGAATGCTTCCACATAGTGTAACTCAGGGTATTTTTATTACTAAAAAACCACGATACATGTAAAAAGTGATCACAAATAAAAATCAGTGTATAGGGTCTATAAAAGCCACCCTACGCGTTTCGGTCCAGTGACCTTCAACAGGGGCAGTATCACTGGTGTGGCTCTGGTGGCACAGAGGTGGCACAGGTGGTACAGATGGCATAGATGTGGCACAGATGACACTGTTGTGCACTGATATATGTTGAAAAACTCAGATTGGCACCGTAAAGCTTTCCTCTCCTCTCACGCTGCATCGATGTGAGGAGAGGAGAGCGGTGAACTCCTGATGACCCTGCTTTCCCTGCTTTGTTGACATTTGTGATCGCTCCGTCATTGGATGGAGCAATCACATGGTAAAGGGCCGCTGTCATTGGCCCTTTAGCGCAATCCGTGTTGCGCCGGGTCCCTTGGACCTGGCGAACACGGATGTTCCCGTGTGTGCGCCCTGGGGGGCGCGCCGGAGCGGTTTTCTGGGATCACGTCATAGTACGTGATCCCAGAGTTATCCAACCGCCCTGCTGCCATCATTCGGCTATGGGCCGGTTGGTAACTGGTTAAGAAGTGTCTGAAGACGAGAAGCGTCACACAGCGGGAACCTCCCATGGATGCGGAGCAGCCCGAGAATGAAGAAGGGGAGGAAGATGCCGGACGAGAACACCGGAGGAAGAACCAGAAGAAGAAGAAGATGGAGGAAGAAACCGAAGGAAGATAGAAGAAAGAAGATAGAAGAAAGAAGATGGAAGAAAGCAGATGGAAAGAAGAAGCATTTAAATAAAGGAATGGTCAAAAACTGTCTCTTGCCATTTTTACCATTTTTGAGTTTTTTGGTGAAATGGTAGGAGTACTTTGGTACCCCCTTACCATTTCACATGGGGGGGGGGCGGAATCTGGGGGTCCCCTTGTTAAAGGGGGCTTCCAGATTCTGATAAGCCCCCCTGCCCGCAGACCCCCACAACCACCGGCCAAGGGTTGTGGGGATGAGGCCCTTGTCCTCATCAACATGGGGACAAGGTGCTTTGGGGGGCCGCTACCCCAAAGCACCCTCCTAATGTTGAGGGCATGTGGCCTGGTACAGTTCAGGAGGGGGGTGCTCTCTCGTCCCCCCCTTTTCCTGCGGCCTGCCAGGTTGCGTGCTCGGAAAAGGGTCTGGTATGGATTTTTGGGAGGACCTCACACCAATTTTTTTTTTAATTTTGGCGCGGGGTTCCCCTTAAAATCCATACCAGACCTGAAGGGCCTGGTATGGAATTTAGGGGGACCCCCACGCCAGTTTTTTTTTTTAATTTTGGTTTGGGATTCCCCTGTGGGAAAATCCCATGCAGTTTTTATCAATGAACTTTTATGTGTATTGACGGACTGGCAATTCATTATAGCCACGAGTATTTTTAAATGACCTTTTTTCCTTTGAAATGTCATTTTGCTGTCAGACTGTTCTAAACACTGGAAACATGCGCCCTTTACAGGCATACTATAGACTCCCCCCAGGTATGAAATTTAAAGGAATATCGAACTTTTATTGTTTCACTTTAAGCACTATTAAAATCACTGCTCCCGAAAAAACGGCCATTTTTAAAACTTTTTTTTGCATTGATACATGTCCCCTGGGGCAGGACCCAGGTCCTCAAACACTTTTTATGACAATACCATGTATATAAGCCTTTAAAATGAGCACTTTTGATTTCTCCCATAGACTTTTAAAGGGTGTTCCGCGGCTTTCGAATTTGCCGCGAACACCCCAAATTGTTTGCTGTTCTCCGAACAGCCGATGTTCGAGTCGTACATGTGTATGGGTGGACTCCTACTTTGCTTCATTTATTGTGGACACTATTGTTACCTATCACTGACTGGTCATTTAACATGTTTTATCATCACCATACAAGAGGACTGCAGTGCTTTTAAAGTGTTTCTGGACAGTGTCCCACGTGGAGTCACAAAATTAAGAGCTGCAGGTACAGCAGCAGCCCTGTCTGCTCACTCTTCCAGCTGCAACCTTCCCCACAACTCAGTCTCTCTCCTGACATTCTTCAACATCTCCCCCACCACCACAATTCTCTGCTGCCAATCATGGGTACAGAGTGTGCCATCTGGACCCACCCCCTTTGATGAGTCAGACCAATATGTAAGCGGGAGTAGGGTGTAGCGGCTTCACAGAGGGAATCACACGTACTGACTTTATAACCAGGCAACCGGCGAGATGGTGGTAGAAAGAGTATTTACAGAGTAATGCAAGAAGTTTCACTCCAGACATAGAGGCACAGATACACAGCACAGTCACTTCTGATGTAAGCGGTAGTTGTATTCGTCAGCACTGTAGTCACTTCTCACTGACTGACACAGTATAAACCCAAGCACACAATGCGTATCTGTAGAGGCTGATATTCACACACGTTACCCGGTAACAGCGGTATTCCTTCAGCAGATAGATATAGGCATCTGATACACTTTTCTCTCCCTCACAGAGAGCACACCGGATTTATTATCCGCAATGGGGAGTCTTTCATCCGACCAGGATTGTTGATACAGGACTCCGGAGGAACCCTGAGCTATCCCTCACAGGCCGGAACACTCTCCCTAACTTCTCCTAACTCTCCCTGACAAGCAGGTTCACCCACCCTGTCTGTATACACATGTGAACTGCACTAAACGTGGATGACCTTTCCTATGTAAGATATCCACCCAAAAATGGCCGACCAAATCTCTCGAGATTTGCTTGTCCTATCAGGACACCAGACTTCTCCAAAATGGTGCTGGAGACAATACAGAGGCCAAACAGCTCTGAACCTATGTACACATAATAAACATATCAAAGTGGCTGGAAGTGAGAATATACACTTGTTAACCCACTACCTCCTGCATCCAGCTAGGCTGCCCTGCACACAGCTGCTTACACCCCCCCCCCCCCTTTAACCATTGCAATCTCTTGCATGCACCTAGGGAGAGGTAATTAACACAGTGCAATAGTATAGCAAACAAGAAAACAAGCAATACTTAACAGTTTAAGTCACATAGTCAGAATACTTGACAGGTTTCAGTCCCCTGGTAATACGCTTGGGCGAGCGAGGCTCCGGGTCTTCCAAATGTCTATCTCCATCTGAGGCAACAGGATCGGTAGGTGCTAGTTCTTCCAGAGTGGGGGCACCGTGCACATCTGGCTCCTTCACAGATAGCAGTAGCCTGGTTCTCTGTATCTCCCCCAGCAAGGGATAAGGTCTCTACCGCTGGCAGAGGGGGCAGGTACCAGGTTGCACAGTCACTGTTGAGGACATCCTGGCTGTTGTCCCATCTAGCAGATGGGGGAAAGACAGGAATAGGATTATCTGTTTGTGAATCAGCACTGAACACACAGGGACGAAGGAGATTATGATGCAGTCCCTTGTGAGGTCCATCCGGCTTCTCTAAAACCAGATCATGCACAGGCCGCCCAGGGAAAGGTTGTTGCTGGACTCAATATGGACAGGGCTCCCACTTGGGCTCCAGCTTGCTGCCCCTCAGGTATTTAGGATTCATTACCAAGACTCTGTCTCCCGGTGTAAGTGGCAGCAATTCAACAGTACTTTCCTCGGCTAAATCCTGGTGCTTTCTCAGTACTATCTGTTTGGCTTGAGCCAGGCGGTGCCAGTGATCTTGGACCCATTCCTCTGGGGTCCTTGACGTAATAGGCTCTGGACTTTCCAAGAGTAAATCCACCGGTAAACGGCCACAACGCCCAAACAACAGAAAATGGGGAGTATAACCAGTGGCTCGATGCACAGTCTGATTGTAAGCCCAAACAACATCTCCTACATACTGCAGCCAACGTTCTCGATGCTCTTGCTCTAATGTGCGAATCAATCCCAACAATGTGCGATTAAAGCGTTCACAGGCCCCATTTCCCTGGGGGTGGTAATGAGTAGTATGAGACTTCCGAATACCACTAAGATGGCACAGTTCTGAAAACACCCTAGACTCAAAGTTCGGCCCTTGGTCGGACAGAATCCGTTCTGGCCACCCGTAGGGCTGAACTACATGGGACCAGAACAGTTTAGCCATGGTGGCGGCAGTCTGATCTTTAGTTGGCACCACGATGGCGAACTTAGAGAAGTGGTCCACAAACACCAAGGCGTAGCGATACCCTGCAGAGGTGGCAGCCACTGTCAGAAAGTCCATGGTCAGTAATTTAAAGGGTTCTCCTGTGCTCACCACCAAAGGGGTAGTTTTCTCTGTTCTCCCTTTGTGGATGGCACAACTCTTACACCCCTGACATGCCTTCTGCACCCACTTGGATAACCCCGGACAAAAGACGTACTTACGAATAAAGGCCTCCGTCCATTCTGCACAGAAGTGTCTTCCAATACGGTGAAAGACTTGGCAAACCTCTAAGGCCTCTGATTGGGGGATAATCAGTTGATGAATAACTCGCTTCTCCCTTGGAATCTGTGCCTTTAGGTATAAGAGTCCATTGTATCTTTCCAGCCTATCCCACTGTTTTAAAAGCTGACACAACGTCGGCGAGAGCCTCCTTCGCTCCTGCGAGTCTGGTTTCCGATTCCTGTCCCAAAATCTCATGAACTGATCAATGTCAGGGTCCTGTTGCTGGAGTTGCAGCCACTCTCGAGGAGTATGAATCTCTGGTCCTCTTGGCGCAACTTGGTTGCTCTGCAGAGCCATTGAAGCCTGTTGCTCTTGCTGGTGAATCCCGAAGGGAACAACCTCATCCTCTTCGAGTTGTTGATCTAGATCATCATGAGGCCCATCGAGAGGAAATCGGGAGAGAGCATCAGCATTACCATTGGAGCGTCCTGGCTTGTAGTAAATGGTACAGTTGAACCGGGCCAGCTGGGCCACCCAACATTGCTCCAAGGCCCCCAGTTTAGCAGTTTCTAGATAGGAAAGAGGATTGTTGTCAGTATATATGTCCATGTGACCACTTACTAAGTACTCAGCAAACTTTTCGGTGACGGCCCAGACTACCGCTAACAACTCGAGTTTAAAGGAACTGTAGTTGGTTGGGTTACGTTAAGTAGGGCGTAAACTCCGACTTGCATAGGCGATCACACGCTCCGTCCCATCTTGTTCTTGAGCCAGCACAGCCCCCAAACCTTGGAGACTGGCATCGGTGTACACCCGGATGGGTTTACGATAGTCAGCGTAAGCCAATATGGGAGCGGAAGTCAGCTCCGCCTTGAGGGTCTCCAATGCCTCACTTTGTGCTGCCTCCCAACTATCAGTAATGCTGGAGGAAGATTTTCCTTTCAGATGGGCTAGTTGCCCGCACAACAACTGGGTCAAAGGGGCTGCGATAGTAGCAAAGTTCAGTAGTAACCCACAAGCCCCAAGAAAGAGCCAAGCTCTGTTACCATTTTAGGTATTGTCCATGTCTGTACAGCCTGAATTTTGTCGGGATCGGGGGACACCCCTTTTGCCTCGACCACATGCCCCAAATACTGGATTTTTGTTTTCATGAGATGACATTTTTCCGGTTTGAGCCGAAGGCCATACTGGGCTAACCGCTGGAAGACTTGATCAAGATGTAGCAAATTGTCCTTGAACGTTCTGCAAAAGATGATGATATCATCAAGTAAATCAGGACAGATTCAAAGTTCAAGTCTCCCAAGCAACATTCCATTAGCCTTTGGAACGTACTAGGGGCATTAGTCAGGCCAAAGGGCATCCGTCTAGTCCCAGAGGGGTAATAAAGGCCGTTCTTTTCACAATCTTCCTCTTTTACCGTGACCTGCCAATATCCGCTGGCCAAATCTAGCGTGGAGAAGTACTGGGCCTGTCCCAAGGCCATTAGGGATTCTTCGACCTGTGGCAAAGGGTAAGCATCCCGATGGGTACAGGCATTCAATCTGCGATAGTCCACACAAAAACGTAAGTTGCCACCCTTTTTCCGCACAAGAACTATGTGCGCAGCCCAGGGACTACGACTCTCTCGAATCACCCACCCTTGCAGCATGCCGTGTAATAAGTCTTTGACCTCTTGGCAAAGAGCCGGGGGTATATTACGATACCTTTCTGGAATAGGAGCCGTGTCTCCAGTGTGGATAGAATTATCCAAAGCATTAGTACAGCCATAGTCTTCAGGGCCTTGAGAGAATGCCATCAAATGTCTGTGAACTAGTTTTCGGAGCTTCTTGTTTTGTTCTGGGGTCATCTCCTGCACCGGAAGTGTGAGTTGTGTCAACAATTTCGGGAGCTGGGTCTCTGCTGAATCAGGTAGAGTCGTCTGCTAAGCAGCACAGGTGGCCTCCACCCCAGGGCAAGGATCAGTAATGCAGCTTTTGGGTACTGTATACAAATCTGCAATGGCCACGTCCATGGGCACTTGTATCGGGGTGGATCCCAAGTTAACCATTTGCACCAACACTTGTCCCTGCTGGACAACAGACAGAGTTCTGGCTACCAACTATTCACCTTTGGTTTCCAGGTTGTGTTGTGGTTCGACCATCACAGTGGCCCCTCTTACGTGTCTTCTAGCTACCACAGGAAAGGGGCACACCAACTCTTGACGTGGGGGTATAATAACCCGATGACGGGCAGGGAGATGGATGACCTCCACCTTCTCTGTGTGTTTATGACTCTGTGTCTGAACAGTCCGACAAGCGTTGATCAGATTTTGCAGTTGTGGTTCTGACTGCCCAGATACTTGCGTTGATGCCTCCAGCAGAAGGCGAGTTAAGTCCAGTTCTTTTAGGGCGTTCATACTCAACACCACTGAAATTTCTGGGAAGGAGGACTTTTGGGTCACCACGACCTCGACCCTAGGGAGGGTTTGCTCATAAACTTTCATGGACATCCAAGTGACCCCTACTACTGGAATTGGTAGGTTGTTAGCAGCTTTCAGTATCAACCAGGATGGGTCTAGAGTTGGGGTCGGCCCAAAATGTTGCTGGTAGAATGAATAGGCCATAGTGGTGACTTCTGATCCAGTGTCCACCAGACACCTGGCCGGCTGTCCGTTGAACATCACTGTCACCACTGGGCACCCAGAAATCATTCTAGGATCACATTGAGGCAGTGAACGAACATTTCCTGTGGGTCGCCCCTCCGCCACAGGAGTCTCTAGTTTAAAGGATGGTTTTGTATGTTCTGGGCTCCCCATGTCTCACAATTCCTTGTGACGTGGCCTAGCCGTCCACACTGCCAGTATTTTCGGTCAATATCGGGGTCCCTCCGGAGGGGGTTGATCGCCGCCCGGGATTGTTCGGACCCGTTCTGCAGAGCTGCCACCTCTTGCCTGAGGGAGGTGACCATATCAACTAGGTCTCATTTGACCTTTTCCATCGAGGGCATCCCCGCATTCGAGGCAGTGGCAGGGCATGGGACAGTCGCTTCCTCCCACTCCACTGGCCACCTGGCTCCATGAGTGAGGGTAACCTGGCTTCTGGCACCAACCCGTTCATGGTCCGGCTCTTCCTGTTCCCTCTCAATGGCCTCTTGTACAATAGCAGCAAATTTCACTGTACCATCAACGCTCACTCAATCCCTTAAGGCTCTCTTTAATAAAGAGGACCATACACCAGCGAGGAACTGGCCCCGGATAAGCTGATCGGGGTTAGAGACCCCAGTTCCGGCGGGGGCCATTTTCTCCTCCAACCGGCACCAGATTTCCTGTAAGGCCACTGCAAATTGAGGGATAGTCTCTCGGTCTTGCTGCTCTTGACAATATAAACTCTTCCTGGAGTTCGGCTATGGAGGTACTCTCGAAATACAGGCTTTCTAGGAGGCCCACAATAGCTGTTCTGCTATCCCTTTCCTTCTCAGGCAGAACCATCACAGCCCGGCGTGCTTCTCCTTCTAGCGCATTAACCGCCAAATCTGCAAAGTGTGCTGTGGGTATTTCGAACAAGCGGACCAAACTGTCCGATCTCTCCACCCAGTCTGTCAGGGGCATATTTGTGCCATTAAATTTTGGAATCAGGGCCAAAGCCGCTTCGTATGGTGCCATGATTGACCCTCTAGCCACTCCCCCGCTTGAGGATGGTGGTTCAGACATCCTGCCGACTACGCCAAAATGTAAGCGGGAGTAGGGTGTAGCGGCTTCACAGAGGGAATCACACATACTGACTTTATAACCAGGCAACGTTTATTACCAGAGAGATGGTGGTAGAAAGAGTATTTACAGCAGTAATGCAAGTAGTTTCACTCCAGACATGGAGGCACAGTTACACAGCACAGTCACTCCTGATGTAAGCAGTAGTTGTATTCGTCAGCACTAGGGATGAGCTTCATGTTCGAGTCGAACCCATGTTCGACTCGAACATCGTTCGACGATATGGGCCGCTCGCGCCAAATTCGTGTGGCGCGTCACGGCCCATAATTCACTGCGGCATCACAGTGCATTGCTGGCTGATGATTGGCCAAGCATGCACTATGACCCGCATGCTTGGCCAATCACAGCGCCATCAGTAGAGAGAGCTGTAATTGGCCAAATCCAGGTTGGCTTTGGCCAATTATGGCTTAGGGGGTTTAGAACATGCCCCACACTATATAAGGCCGCCTGCACGGCGGCCCTGTGTAGTGTGTTCCGGCGGTAAAAACAAGGGAGAAATGGCGCAAATACCAGCCAAACATGAAAAGACCAAACAGAATATAAATATGTAAGAAATGATAATAATGTTCAGGAGAACGGTATAAAACCGTAATGTTAGCGTATATGAAAAAGTCCACTATATACGCTACACAGCTGAAGTCCCAAATGGAAAGTTCAAAAATAAAAGTGATACTGAGCACCAGCGGCAGCTCCTTTTAGAGTAGAAGCGAGAACTCTGGAAGACAATATAAGATAAAAAGGTGCGCCAATCTAAGTGCAGTATCCAAAAGACTTTATTAAATGTATAAAAAAAGACGGCAAAATGGCTACTCACAATGGATCAGCAACTCTCAGTGCGGGGTCCCAGGTGGTGTGAGACGCTGTGGGTGATGTAGACAGGCAGTCCGTGGTGTGTAGTCCTCTGCTGGTGGGGGCTTGGGCATGGGGAAAACGGAGCACCCACGATGTCAGCAAGGTCGGACCGCCATCTACTTAGGACCGGAAAACGGAAGTCGGAGCGAGATGGGACCAGCCTGGAAAGCATCATTAACTGGAGAGGAAGCTGCGGAAATGACGTCTGGACGTGTCAGATGACGCGTTTCAATGCTTCCGCATTTTCTTCAGATCTGATTGGCATGCCGGGTTGACATCATTTAAATAGGAAGGGAAGCCGGCGTTCATCGCTAAGCGACGGCATCGGCGGGAGGGATTCATAGCATATAAAAACAAGTGAAGACTATGAAGAATGGTATAATGAATAAAAATCTGGCAATAAAAATTTATACCTGAATGAAGAGAGAAAAAAGGGCATGAAAAGGCTGAGAAACAGAAGATAAGGATGAGAAAATTGAGAAAGATAAAAATGAAAATGATAAAGGATGAAAAAGATAATTATGGGAAAAATGGTGAAAATAATAAAGAATGAAAAATATTAAAAAATATATAAAAAAAAATATATAAAAAAATAATAAATAAAAAAATAAAAAATATGATGAGAAAAATTAAAATAAAATAAAAAACGAATGATAAATAAAAAATTAAATATAAAAAATTAAAAAAGAAAAAAAGAAAAAATAAAATAAAATAAAATAAGAAATAATGATGAAAAAAAGATATAAAGAATAATGAAAAAATGGAAATAATACAAAACTAATAAATGGAAAAATTAACTTGTAGGAAAAAAATATAACATGCAATGCGTGATGTAAAAATAAAAATAAAAATGGACATGTTAGGAGAATAAAGAATGAATAATGGATAGACATTCAAAAAACATCTGTAACTATGTGAAAAAGTAGACTGGTGGATAAGTAGGCTATACTATAAAGCCAGTTGGATAGGGACCTAGTGAAGAATGGGCACATGTCACAAGTTAGTGTAGTGCGACCTCTGCACAGTGTTCAGCTAAAGCTACAAGTTAGTGTAGTGCGTCCTTTGAACAGTGTTCATCTAAAGCTACAAGTTAGTGTAGTGCATCCTCCTCACAGTGTTCAGCTAAAACTACAAGTTAGTGTAGTGCGACCTCTGCACAGTGTTCAGCTAAAGCTACAAGTTAGTGTAGTGCGACCTCTGCACAGTGTTCAGCTAAAGCTACAAGTTAGTGTAGTGCGTCCTCTGAACAGTGTTCATCTAAAGCTCCAAGTTAGTGTAGTGCGACCTCTGCACAGTGTTCAGCTAAAGCTACCTGTAGAAGGTTGGTGGTGTTTTACTGATCCTATCACTACCGCAGGCCGCTAAAGTATTTACACATTAGTATAGTGCAACCTCTGCACAGTGTTCAGCTAAAGCTACCTGTAGAACGTTGGTGGTGTTTTCCTGATCCTGTCACTACCGCAGGCAGCTAAATTATTTACACGTTAGTGTAGTGCGACCTCTGCACAGTGTTCAGCTAAAGCATGTAGAAGGGTGGTGGTGTTCTCATACTGTAGGCAGGCAGTTGATTTATATATATATATCCCAGCTTAGTGCAGCTACAGGCCATTAGTATGTCTGGAAGGCCAACAAGGAGAGGCAGACAGTCACAAGCCAATAAAAGAGGGCAAGTAGGCTCTGTTTCCAGAGGCAACGGTGCTGGTCGTGGAGACGGTGCATCCTCATTAGCACGTGGCCGATGGACACGCTTGGCCTTTTTTTCAGCAGCTGGCCGTGTTGAGCCACAACATGCGGAAGACTTGGTCGAGTGGATGACCAAGCCATCCTCATCCTCCTCATCCATGCTCAGGGTACTTTGTCTGGCAAAGCAGCTGCCAATGCGGCCTCTTCCCTCGGCTCAATGGCATTAGTGACTCCTTCCCTAGCTCCACCATGTCCTCCTGAGGAGCCCCTCGAACTGTTTGACCACAGTGTTGGGTACATGCTCCAGGAGGATGCCCAGCGTTTAGAAGGCTCTGATGATGATACTGAGCTAGATGAAGGCAGTAACGTGAGCACGGACAGAGGGGGTGCCCAAGAAGGACAGCAATCTAGCAGTCATGCTCCCCCTGCTGCAGCATACTGCCAGGTTTGCTCCAGTGATGAGGAGGGAGGGGATGATGAGGTCACTGACTCAACATGGGTGCCTTATAGGAGAGAGGAGGAGGAGGCGAAGGCACATCACCAACGAGGCAGGATGCCCTCCAGGGGCCAGCCTAAGGGCAGCACACTGACTGCATCACACCGCAAAGCTCCGCATGTGCAGGGCGCTGTTGTCTCTGCGCGTTATTCCAAAAGTTCTTTGGTGTGGGCCTTTTTTGAGACAAGTGCATCAGATCGCACCGCTGCTATTTGCAACATATGTCTCAAGCGTAACTCGCGTGTCCAAAACATCTCCCTCTTGGGCACCACATGCTTGACCAGACATATGTTGACCTGTTATGCAGTTCGTATGCAAGCGTATCTAAAAGACCCACACCAAAGAACAAAGAGTACCTCTCCTTGCTCCTCATCAGCTGAGATCTTCAACCCCACTATACCTTCAGTCCCCTCTGAGACCGGCACTGAGAGGAATGAAGGTGTAGAATTAGGTGTGTCACAGCCAAGTACTTGTGGGCAATCTGCCCAAGGACCAATACTGGCTGGCAACCCTCCTTGATCCACGTTGAAGGGATATTTAGCTTAACCACATCCATTTTATAATTTAGTTTCCATTTTGTGTTTTTCCCTGTACTCTATTTCACATATTACTAGGAGTGTAATGTAATCTAGTTTCGTTTCTCACATCCCTGTTATCTTTATTGTTTCGTTTCCTGTAAAGCACGTTATATCTCAAAAATAATTCGTTTCACTTTTGTCATAAATTGTTTCTGTATTTTATGGGATAATTTGTATGACACGGTCAAGGGGCGGTAGTTTCTGAAAGCCCCCTTTAGATATTCACACCAAAGAATAAAGATTAGATTTGCTCGGCGAGACTTTTGCACTTTTTTTTCATTGTCTCAATGGGCTAATCTCACAGGCCTGTGGGGATTGTAAGGTACACCTTATGCAGACTTATCGAGGGTCTAATAAATATCCCTAGACAACCTACATCTCCCTACACACGTTACAAGGGTAAGGTTGCGGACCTTATCTTGCCGTCACAGAGGGAGCAGAGGATGAAACATCTTCGGGAGGCCTTGCAGAAAGGTCTGTGCAACGCGTTCCCAGAGACTGGGATGTTACAAACTCCTGTTTCTGGACAACGTGTTGCTGAGGCTTCGGTCAGTCAAAGAAGGAGCGGTGGAGAAGGTGGTCATCTGACCGATGCATTCAGACAATTTTTTAGTCCGCAGCCCCAAGGTATGATCAGTTCCAGCAACCATCGCCAGCGTCTGTTTTACATGGTGCAGGAATACCTAGGGGCAAGATCTGACTTGGACACCTTTCCCACCGAAAATCCTCTGGGTTAATGGGTCTTGAGGATAGATCACTGGCCAGAGCTTGCACAATATGCAATAGAGCTACTGGCCTGTCCTGCATCCAGCGTTCTTTCTGAACGCACATTCAGTGCTGCTGGAGGCTTTGTAACCGATCACAGGGTGCGTCTGTCCACCGACTCGATCGATCGACTGACCTTCATAAAAATGAATCAGTCTTGGATCACCACCAGATACCAAGCACCTGATGCTGATGTAACCGAATAATTTTTTTTGGAAATGTCAGATCCCTTCAAAGACTGCCTATGCTGATGCTGAGTGACTATCCTGTTATGCTGAGTAATTATCCTCTTCCTCCTCAATGATCAATTCTGGGCGCCGTCACCAGTGCCTAAGGCCCAATTTTTTCAGCCCCTGTTTAACAGGGGCGTCTAATTACAATTTTTGATGCAATACTTTGCAGTAGGGCTCGTTCCTGCGTTCCAACTAGAGTATCTGTGAGGGGCTGCAGTGTTGTGGCAACAGCACCAGTGCCTAAGGCCCAATTTTTCAGCCCATGTTCAACAGGGACATGTAATTAGAATTGTTGATCTAATATTTCACAGCAGGGCCCGTTTCTGCGCCCACCAAAAGTAACTGTGAGGACTTACAATGTTGTGCCACCAGCACCACCACCACCACCAAAGGCCCAATTTTTCTGGCCCTGTTCAACAGGGGCTTGTAATTACAATTCTTGATCTAATATTTCACAGCAGGGCCCGTTTCTTCGCCCACCAAGAGTAACTGTGAGGACTTACAGTGTTGTGCCACCAGCACCACCACCACCACCACCAAAGGCCCAATTTTTCTGGCCCTGTTCAACAGTGGCATGTAATTACAATTCTTGATCTAATATTTCACAGCAGGGCCCGTTTCTGCGCCCACCAAGTGTAACTGTGAGGATTTACAGTGTTGTGGCACCAGCACCACCACCACCATCACCAAAGGCCCAATTTTTCTGACCCTGTTCAACAGGGGCATGTAATTACAATTCTTGATCTAATATTTTCACAGCGGGGCCCTGTGAGGGCTTACAGTGTTGTGGCCACAACAACACCTAAGGCCCAAATTTCTGCTGAGTATATAGGGCAGGCCTCTACTTTCAAATATCCAACTTACAAACAACTCCTACTTGCAAACGGAAGGAGACAACAGGAAGTGAGATGAAATCTACCCCATAGGAAGGGAAATTCTCTCCTGTAAGAGTTAATATGGGAAAAACTTTTTTTCTTTACACTGATGTTTTATCACCAATCCTTGTTTCACTAAAAACCCCAAATTTAAAAAAAAAACATTTGTCATTGGGACAAAAAGTGAGGTGAAATCTTCTGAAGAGGAGCACAGACAGCAAATCAAATGTCACAGGGGCGATAACCCTTCCCTATGTTTTCCAAAAAGCTTAAAAACAGATTTTTTGGCTGGAGCTACACTTGTAAAAAAATGTACCAGTTCAAAATTACAAACAGATTCTACTTAACAACAAACCTACAGTCCCTGTCTTGTTTGCACTGCCTGTATACTGTTGTTCAGAGTATATAGGGCCTGGGGGCCCCACACCTTTCCTTTTTTAATTTGGGTGCGGGGTTCCCCTTAATATCCATACAAGACCCAAAGGGCCTGGTAATGGGGCCTGGTAATGGACTGGGGGGTACCCATGCCGTTTGTCTCACTGATTTTCATCCATATTGCCAGGACTCGACATTACATTAAAGCCGTAAGCAGTTTTAAATGACTTTTTTTCCTTTAAAAATGTCATTTTGTGCAGGGACTGTTCTAAGCACGGGAAACACGCACCACTTTACAGGCATACTATAGACACCCCCAGGTACGAGATTTAAAGGAGTATTTCACTTTTTTTTTTACTTTAAGCATCATTAAAATCACTGCTCCCGAAAAAACAGCCCTTTTTTTTGCATTGATACATGTCCCCTGGGGCAGGACCCGGGTCCCCAAACCCTTTTTAGGACAATATCATGAAAATTAAACTTTAAAATGAGCACTTTTGGTTTTGAACGTTCGAGTCCCATAGACGTCAATGGGGTTCTAACGTTCGTGCAAATTTTCGGTCCGTTCGCAGGTTCTGGTGCAAACCGAACCGGGGGGTGTTCAGCTCATCCCTATTCAGCACTATAGTCACTTCTCACTGACTGACACAGTATAAACCCAAGCACACAATGCGTATCTGTAGAGGCTGATACTCACACACGTTACCAGGTAACAGCGGTATTCCTTCAGCAGATGGATATAGGCATCTGATACACTTGTCCCTCCCTCACAGAGAGGACACCGGATTTATTATCCGCAATGGGGAGTCTTTCATCCGACCAGGATTGTTGACACAGGACTCTGGAGGAACCCTGAGCTATCCCTCACAGGCCGGAACACTCTCCCTAACTTCTCCTAACTCTCCCTGACAAGCAGGTCCACCCACCCTGTCTGTATACACATGTGAACTGCACTAAACGTGGCTGAGCGTTCCTATATAAGATATCCACCCAAAAATGGCCGACCAAATCTCTCAAGATTTGCTTGTCCTATCAGGACACCAGACTTCTCCAAAATGGTGCTGGAGACAATATAGAGGCCAAACAGCTCTGAACCTAAGTACACATAATAAACATATCAAAGTGGCTGGAAGTGAGAATATACACTTGTTAACCCACTACCTCCTGCAGCCAGCTAGGCTGCCCTGCACACAGCTGCTTACATTCAGGCTCCAGCGAGTTGAGAAATTTGCAGCGGGAGGTTATAATATGGAAGTGTGATTGATCAGAGCTGTGTGTCCGGGGAGAGAGCAAGGTGAGCCTTGGGACCAAGGAGGAACCGTACACTGATGTAAATCACATGGATCAGGGTTGTACAGGGTTGTACTGAGGGCACAGGAGGGATAGAAGGACTACAGTGGGAGGACACTGTGAGAGAGAACCGGTGTAGCAAGGAGATGAGAATGGAGGAGGATGACATGGGATGGAGGGAATGGGACTGGAGGAGAAGGAGAACATGGTATGAAGGAGATAGGACTGGTGGAGAGGAATAAGGGATGGAAGAGATGGGACTGGAGGAGGACAAGGGATGGATGAGATGGGACAGGAGGAGGAGGATACAGGATGGAAGAGATGGGACGGGAGGAGGACATAGGATGAAGGAGATGGGACTGGACGAGGAGGACTTGGGATGGGGGAGATGGGACTGGAGGAGGACATGAGATGGGGGAGATGGGCCTGGAGGAGGGTGTGGGACTGGAGGAGGAGAATGTGGGATAGGGAAATGTGACTGGAAAAGGATGTGGGATGGGGGAGATGTGAATGGATGAGGAGGAGGACATGGGATGAGGGAGATGGGACTGGAGGAGGCCATGGGATGGGGGAGATAAGACTGGAGGAGGACATGGGACTGGAGAAAGAGGATGTGACTGGAGGAGAAGGACGTGGGATGGGGGAGATGTGATGGGGGAGAAGAATGTGGGATAGAGGAGATGGAACTGGAGGAGAACATGGGTAGAAGGGCGTGGGATGGGGGAGATGTGACTGGGGAGATGTGACTGGGGAGGAGGACATGGGATGGAAGAGATGGGACTGGAGGAGGAGGACATGGGATGGGGGAGATAGGACTGGAGGAGTAGGATGTGGAATGAGGGAGATGTGACTGGATGAGGAGGAGGACATGGGATGGGGGAGATGGGACTGGAGGAGGAGGTTGTGGAATGAGGGAGATGCGACTGGATGAGGATAAGGACATGGGATGGGGAGATGGGACTGGAGGAGGAGGATGTGGGACATGTTACTGGAGGAGAAGGACGTGGGATTGGGGAGATGTGACTAGAGGAGGAGGATGTGGGATGGGGGAGATGTGACTAGAGGAGGAGGATGTGGGATGGGGGAGATGTGACTAGAGGAGGATGTGGGATGGGGGAGATGTGACTAGAGGAGAAGGACGTGGGATGGGGGAGATGTGACTGGAGGAGGAGGAGGATATGGGATAAGGGAGATGGGACTGGAGAAGGAAGACATGGGATGGGGGAGATGGGACTGGTGGAGGATGTGGGACTGAAGCAGGAGGATGTGGGATGGGGGAGATGTGACTGAATGAGGAGGAGGACATGGGATGGGAGAGATGGGACTGGATGAGGACATGGGACTGGAGGAGGAGGATGTGGTATGGGGGACATGTGACTGGAGAAGGACGTGGGATGGGGGAGATGGAACTGGAGGACAAGGAGAACATGGGATGAAGGAGATAGGACTGGAGGAGGAGGAGGAGGACAAGGGATGAAAGAGATGGGACTGGAGGAGGACAAGTGATGGACGAGATGGGACTGGAGGAGGAGGAGGATACAGGATGGAAGAGACGGGACTGGAGGAGGAGGACATGGGATGGGGGAGATGGTGCACAAAACAAGGTCCATGAATGAGCCACTTTGGGGTGGAGGAAATTGACTGGCCTGCACAGAGTCCCGAACTTAACCCGATGGAACACCTTTGGGATGAATTAGAGTGAAGACTGTGAACCAGGCCTTCTCATCCAACATCAATGCCTGACCTCACAAATGCGTTTCGGAAAGAATGGTCAAACATTCCCATAGACACACTCCTAAACCTTAAGGACGGCCTTCCCAGAAGAGTTGAAGCTGTTATAGCTGCAAAGGGTGGGCCAACTCAATATTGAACCCTTCGAACTAAGACTGGGATGCCATTAAAGTTTACGTGCGTGTAAAGGCAGGTGTTCCAATACTTTTGATAATGTCGTGTATATACAGTGCCTTGAAAAAGTATTTATACCCCTTGATATTTCCCACATATTTTTAAGTTAAAACCAAAATTGTAAATGTATTTTATTAGAATTTTATATGATAGACCAACACAAAGTGGCACATAATGCACATAATGGTTTTCAAATTTTTTTACAAATAAATATGTGAAATGTGTATAGATTTAGGTATTCCTTTGGCTCGTTGTGTGGAGGCTGTCCACACCCGTAGAGCCGCCGTTACAGAGTGCAGAAAATGGTGTTGTGGTTTCAAAGTTAGTAGGGCAGCCGTCAAGGTGTGTTTCAGGTTTGCTTTAAGAGCCTCGGATTCAATTTGGGCCCATGTCTTATCAGAAGCAGGCGACCACCTTTCTCTTTGGTCCAGTACCACTGCTTTGTAGTATGCCTGGATGTTGGGGCTCCCATTCCTCCATTTTGTACTGGGGATAAAAGAATGTTCTTCTTGAGTCTGGGTTTTTTCTGTTGCCAGATAAATGCATTGAGTAACCCTTGTAATTGTGTTATTTGTTTGGGTAGCAAGGGTAGAGGGATTGTACTAAACATATACAAGATATGGGGAAGCAGATACATTTTAACTTGGGATAATCTACCAGCTCAGGAGACAGTGAAATTACTCATTTCTTTGGCTATGCGCATAAGCTTTTCTTGTAGTATGGCATAGTTCACTTTTATCAATGACTTGCTCGGGAAGGTTAGGTGAATCCCTAAATGTGGGAGTGAAGAGCTCTTGGACCATGTGAAGAGCGTTTCTTTCGTTATGATCTGTGTGGTCTGATGATCTATCCCTAACTTTGGTGTCCTTTTATGAAAGTGCGGTAAAATACCGCTTTCCAGTTCTCAGGCATTCTCAGAGGAGATCGCTCTCCTCTGAGTGCCTGTTTATGAAAGTGTGTAGATCGCTTCTCATGTTGAGTTGAGGAGCGATCTACAAATGCCAGGAACTCCTGAGAACGGCTCCTCTCACTGTGATCTCGCGTGATATAGCGGGATTACAGTATGAGGAACCATAAAATACAAAGTGTAACACAAATCAGCACACATTATTCCCCAACATATTAATAAAATAATAAAGTTAAATTCCCCCTACAAAATATAAATTAACCAAATTATTAAAAAAAACATTGTTTTTATCAATATTTAAAGATCATACATGTCCCTATTTAAATGTGAATGGTGTATAGTAAATGAATGTAATGCACATATGTAATGCAGCTATACACCATTCATATAAATGCAAAATACATTTATAATCATTAAAAAAATAATTTTAATAAAGTATACAAGTATAAATATTTATTAATAAATTAAAATAAAATATATTTCATAATTGATAAACATAAAAATTGATAAACTGGTGCAATGCGAGAACACTGCAAATCCACTGTGGGTTCCCGCATCGCACCGACTCGCATGTCAGTTCACACTGCCATATGCGAATCGCTGGGGAGTGTCAATACATTGTTAATGACACCCCCAGTTCAGCTTGCATATCGCACTGCTAACTGACAGTCCGGACATGAATCGGATCGCATATGTGTGAACACACATGCGATCCGATTCTGGTCCGAACAGAAAAAAGGGTCCTGTGCGTGTTTGCACCGAATGCGGTGCAATATCAGCCATACTACCTGTACAGCTGATATCGCAACGCACAGACATCGCATGTAATGTGAATGGCAGTGTGCTGCGAATTACATGCGATGCCTGTGCGATGTCCGGCATCGCACAAGTGTGAACTGGGCCTAAAAGGTAACAACACCCCCAAATCAGTTCGCATATCGCAGTGCGATCTGCAAACTCAGACAATAATCGGATCGCATGGGTGTGAACACCCATGCGATCTGATTCTGCTGTGGATCAAAAAAAGGGTCCTGTAAGAGTTTGGTCCGAGTGCAATGCAAATTTAGCAATACTATCTGTATGGCTGAAATCGCATTGCACAGAGATCGGATGTGATTTTGCACTGCAGTGCGGTGCGAATCACATCCGATCTCGGACACCGCAGCAGTGGGAACTGGCCCTAAATCATATTGCATATGCACCAAAATGGTACAGGACCCTTTATTTGGTCCGCACTGGAATCGGATCGCATGGGTGTGAACACCCATGCGATCCGATTCCTGCACCATTACATAGTTCGCACTGCGATCTGTGAAATGATCTGGGGGTGTCATTAACTTTACATTGACACCCGCAGTGGTGCGCAGATGTCAATGTAGGTGCGATGTGAAAACCCACTTAGGAATCACGCTGGTTCACGCATCGCACAAGTGTGAACCCAGCCAGAGACGTGAACATCTAAAAAAAAATATATACATATATCTATATATATCTATATATATATATAGATATATATATATATATCTATATATATATATCTATATATATATAGATATATATCTATCTATATCTATATATAGATTATATATATATATGTAAAAATATATATAATAGATGTATCTATATATAGATATATCTATAGATAGATATAGTCTATATATAGTATCTATATCTATATATATACATATATATACACACACACACACACATATATATATATATATATATCTATCTATATATATATATATATATATATATAGATATATATATATATATATATATATATACACACATATATATATATATATATATATATATATATATATATATATATATATACACACTATAAATTCCTATCCTGCTGGTTTTGGGGTGTGTACTTTCTCCAGAATATCAGCCAGTTTCACGCTTCTCACTCTGATTCTCCATCTCTGAAATGGTGAATCAGAAAGTGAGAATTCTGTCACAGATCGCCAGTGAGGTGCTGAGATCGCACCTTCATAAACTGGCCGTTTCTGTGAAGTCAGTTACAAATTCTCACTGTGCTGAGATAATCAGCGGTGAACATGTTCTCCGCTGATTATCTCAGTTTCATAAACTGGTAATGAGCTGAGATCAGCGGTGAGACTCGGGATCGCTGCTGATCTCAGTTTCATAAAAGGACACCTTTAGCATTGTGGATTTACCGTGATTTATTTTGTAAAGAGAGACTGAGCTGAATTGTTCTAGGGTATTTTGAACACTTGGAAAGGAAGATTCGGGGTTTGTTAGAGTGATGATAACATCATCCGCATATAGGCCTAGTTTGTGTTCAACATCCCCTATTTTGATACCTGATATTGCCGATGTAGACCTGATGGATTGTGCAAGTGGTTCCATTACCATGGCAAAAATCAAGGGTGAAAGTGGACACCCTTGCCTTGTGCCATTAGTGATATCGAACGGGTCTGATGTTATCCCTGACGTCCAGACTCGGGCACTTGGGGAGGAGTATAGATTTAGTATAGCAGTTAGAATGTTCCCTGACAGTCCAAACTTGCACATGACATTTTCCATATATTTCCAATGTATCCGCCGCAACTATCTGTCAGAGGCGCCTTGCGAGTGGGAGAGTGAACATCTCTCCCACCTCTCTCTCTACACAATTGCTCTCTCAACTTAGGTAAGCTATTGCTCTGCATCTGTCCTGATAATAGCAGATTCAGCTATTGATTCATTCTAGATATTTAGTCTTGGCCCTTTTCTCTTTGCCTCTATGACTCCCTAGATTTCCTCTCTGTGAGCACTACTTGAACAGTGCCATCTATACTAAGTGGGTCCAGCCGCATATGCCTCTTTCATACTTCAGCTGGACACTCCTTAGATGCATACCCCATGCTGGAGTTGATTTCTGACCAGCAGGATATTAACATTGATTCCACCCTTTCAGCACTTACTTGAGGTAACCCATATGCTACTATTTTTCAGTTTTTGTCTGGTTTTTGATACCCTTTGATATCAATAATTGATACCTAATCCTTTTTCAACACACCTCCTTGTTCCCCCTTCCCAGGGATATGTGTATTTAAATTCCTTTCCTCCTGTGACCACATGAGAACAAACTTCTGGGTGGGGTGCTCTGAATATGTATGGGACGTATAATTTTCCATCCTAAATCAAGTTTTTTATACAGTTCTAAGCAGCCTGGGTAAGATTCATCCCTTCCCACATTTACATATACTTTTCTACACTTGTTTGATCTGACCATTATTGTATTTATTGATTATCTGCATACTGACCTTATGCCGATATTATAGTACTTATAGAAAAAACAGTGCAGCGCTGGATAAATATCACAAATGTGAAATGTGTTAAATCAATGAATGAAATACCAACAGCAGTGAATAACAACCATTAAAGTAATAACAGCTGGTATATAAATTAATCAATCAATTATGTGCTCATAAAAATATTGCAATGACATGATGAAATATTTTAAGGTGAAAAACAATTAATATAATAAGGTGAAAGTGAAAATAAAGTCCAAAAGTATTGGTGTTCAAATGTGAAATCCTGAATCAATGTTCCACCGCTGGTGCTGCCCACCACCTAGTGGTAAAGTAATGGAGGCTTACCGGACAGCCTGCGACTACCCTTATTCAGGGGGGTCAAAACAGGCTCAGTAGAAATATGTGGCCCTCAGGGAATGTCCCGCAGGGAGCTCTGTGGAAGTTCCTCCAACCTCCTTCCTGAACGGCTATTCAGCGACACCAAGGAGCAATTCGAAGGATGCGATTCCAGGGGTACTTCTTATATGGCAATCAATGTTTGTGTGCTGCATTTCATTAATTCATAAGTGACCATAGTGGTTCCCACAATTACACAAGGCCTCTTCATTCCCACACGGGGTCCCTCAGAACTCCAGAGACTCATAAGGTGTGGGGGCCCAGGTTGCCAGGCATGTCAATCAGTGCTGGACACTTCAATCCAGTCGCTGATTAGCCGTTCAGGAAGGAGGTTGGAGGAACTTCCACAGAGCTCCCTGCGGGACATTCCCTGAGGGCCACATATTTCTACTGAGCCTGTTTTGACCCCCCTAAATAAGGGTGGTCGCAGGCTGTCCGGTAAGCCTCCATTACTTTACCACTAGGTGGTGGGCAGCACCAGCGGTGGAACATTGATCCAGGATTTCACATTTGAACACCAATACTTTTGGACTTTATTTTCACTTTCACCTTATTATATTAATGGTTTTTCACCTTAATATATTTCATCATGTCATTGCAATATTTTTATGAACACATAATTGATTGATTAATTTATATACCAGCTGTTATTACTTTAATGGTTGTTATTCACTGCTGTTGGTATTTCATTCATTGATTTAACACATTTCACATTAGTGATATTTATCCAGCGCTGCACTGTTTTTTCTATATCTACTTTCTGTGCCCTCATATCGGGGTTATAGTGTTCAGCTGCAGGACTCCTCTCACGTTTTTTTACTTATTAAGAATAATTTTTAATACTTTTTCATATATTGTTTATGCACCTAGCGCAATTCTTTCCTTTTACATTTTGATATTATAGTACTGATTTGTTCCTTTTTTTTGTTTGATCAAAACAATCAACATGAGGTTGCATTCCTATCTTCTTTGTTATCCTTAGCATATTATACATCTCACCAGAATCTCCTGAAAAAGCTCAAAAAAGCGAAACATGTTAAGTGGTAGTGTCTGTATATATGCCTTTCAATGAAACATACAATTCTTGATATGGATGGTTTAATTTCCTCATGTTTTTTATCTTTGTAATAAAACATTTAATTTTATTGATTTTGTAACTGTGTCTTCACACTTTTTCTATTTTGAACACCTTAAAAGTCCTGGGGTTTGTTACCTCCCCCCCTACTTGTTGAAGCCCTCAGAGGTTCGTTAGATAACCTTAGTGAACAAACAGCATCATGAAGGCCAAAGAACACACTAGACAGGTCAGGGATAAAGTTATGGAGAAGTTTAAAGCAGGGTTAGGTTATAAAGAAATATCTCAAGCTTTGAACATCTCACGGAGCTCTGTTCAACACATCAACTAAAAATGGAAAGAGTATGGTACAACTGCAAACCTACCAAGACATGGCTGTACACCTAAACTGACAGGCCGGGCAAGGAGAGCATTAATCAGAGAAGCAGCCAAGCAGCCCATGGTAACTCTGGAGGAGCTGCAGAGATCCACAGCTCAGGTGGGAGAATCTGTCCACAGGACAGCTATTATGCTGCATACACACGGTCAGACTTTCCAACGGGAAATGTTTGATGTGAGCTTGTTGTCAGAAATTCTGACCGTGTGTATGCTCCATCCAACATTTGATGTCGTAATTTCCCGCCACAAATGTTTGAGAGCAGGTTTTTCAAATTTTCCACCAACGTCACGTTGGCGGAAAGTCCGATCGTGTGTACGTGGCATTGGTTGTGCACTCCACAAATCTGGCCTTCATGGAAGAGTGGCAAGAAGAAAGCCATTGTTGAAAGAAAGCCATAAGAAGTCTCGCAGTTTGCGAGAAGCTATGTGAGGGACAGAGCAAACATGTGGAAAAAGATGTTCCGGTCAGATGAGATCAAACTTTAACATTTTGGCCTAAAAGCAAAACGCTATGTGGAGGAAAACTAACACTACACATCACCCTGAACACACCATCCCCACCGTGAAACATGATGGCGGCAGAATCATGTTGTGGTGATGCTTCTCTTCAGCAGGGACAGAGAAGCTGGTCAGTGTTGATGGGAAGATGGATGGAGCCAAATACAGGGCAATCTTATGCCGTGTACACACGACCGGACTTTTCGACAGCAAAGGTCAGCATCGGACCTTTGCTGTCGAAAAATCAGACGGACTTTAGATTTAGAACATGTTTCAAATCTTTCCGATGGACTCGAGTCCGGTCGAAAAATCAGTTCATCTGTATGCTAGTCCGACAGACGAAAACCGACGCTAGGGCAGCTATTGGCTACTGGCTATGAACTTCCTTAATCTAGTCCAGTCGTACGTCATCACATTCGAATTAGTCGGACTTTGTTGTGATCGTGTGTAGACAAGTCCGATTCAACGGAACTCTGTCGGAACTCCGTTGAAAAGTCCTTCGGAGTTGAGTCCGTCGAAAAGTCGAAAAGATTTGAGGTTCACATTCCAGCAGGACAACGACCCTAAACATACAGCCAGAGCTACAATGGAATGGTTTAGATCAAAGCATATTCATGTGTTAGAATGGCCCAGTCAAAGTCCAGACCTAAATCCAATTGAGAATCTGCGCCAAGACTTGAAAATTGCTGATCACAGACGCTCTCCATCCAATCTGACAGAGCTTGAGCTATTTTTAAAAGAAGAATGGGCAAAAATGTCAATCTCTAGATGTGCAAAGCTGGTAGAGACATCCCCAAAAAGACTTGCAGCTGTAATTGCAGTGAAAGGTGATTCTACAAAGTATTGACTCGGGGGAGGGCTGAATACAAATGCATGCCACACTTTTTTCTTTTCACATTTTTATTTGTAAAAAAAATTTAAAAAAAATGTATAATTTTCTTTCCACTTCACAATTATGTGCAACTTTGTGTCGGTCTATCACACAAAATCAAAATCCCAATAAAATACATTTACATTTTTGCTTAACTATGGAAAATATCAAGGGGTATGAATACTTTTATATATATATATATGTACCTCTGCCTGCTCTGGAACTGACCCTGGGCTGTGTGACCATGTTTTTTGCCTGCCTCTTGGACTGATCTTTTACCCTGCTACTGAAGTGGTGGGATTCATAACACAGGGGTCTCACAAATGTGAGGGGCTCCAGAATTTTTTTTTCTGGATGAAGAAAACTAACTTTTTGGTTTTCTCTTCCCCAGATTAGGATCTGGAGACCAGAGGCTTCAAAGAGATTTGGGTAGTAGAAGCCTCTACCCCTGTCCCCATTGTGTCCTGACCGAGGCCCTTCTTCTACCTGCCTTAAGCACTTACTGCCATCATGCCTCTGCCTGCTGTATGAACTGACCACACCTCTGCCTGCTACCTGTAATATGGACTATGTTCCTGCCTACTACCAGGACCAATATTTTGGCACTGCTGAAAATATCTCTGCCTACACTGACCCTGGACAGTATATAGACAGTATCCCTGCCTGCTGTCTATACTGACTATTGACAATATTCCTGCCTGCTGCCTGGACAATTCCATTTGCTGTTGCAGACCAGGTCCCTGCCTGCTACCTGGACCAGTGTGCTCCTCCTGTGGACAACTGTGCTACTAAAACCACAGGTAATCTTTTGTTTACCCTTGGCTCAGCAGAATGTATTTTGGGGTGTAATTCTTGGTACAGTATGTGCATGCTATGTGTTAGAAATATAAGAGGGCCTTCAAAAATGTGATAAGTAGTCAGGAAATTAGATGTGTAATTTATGTCCCTAGAACACCTGACGATGCTCTCTGAATATTGGGCCTCTGTATGTGGCCAGGCTGGGAAAAGGTCTCACACATGTGGTATTGCTGTACTCAGGAGGAGTAGCAGAATGTATTTTGGGGGTGTCATTTTTTTCTATGTACATGCTATGTGTTGGAAATATCTTATAAATGGACAACTTTGTGTAAAAAAAATGTGTTTTCATTTTTTCCACATTTTCCAAAAACTTGTGGAAAAAAAGACATGTTCAAAAGACTAATTATGCCTCATATAATATACATTGGGGAGTTTGCTTTCCAAAATGGGGTCATTTTGTGGACATTTCCATTGACCTGGTGCTCCAAGGCCTTCAAAAGTGTAACAGGTAGTCAAGAAATTAAATGTGTAGTTTATGCTCCTAAAACACCTGAAGGTGCTACTTCAATATTGGGCCTCTGTGTGTGGCCAGGCTGTATAAAAGTATCACACGTGTGGTATTGCCATACTCAGGAGGAGTAGCAGAATGTATTTTGGGGTGCAATTTTTGCTATGTGCATGATATGTGTTAGAAATATCCTATAAATGAACAGCTTTGTGTAAAAAAAATGCGTTTTCATTTTCTTTCCACATTTTCCAAATACTTGTGGAAAAAAATTACATGTTTAAAAGACTCATTGTGCCTCATAGTATATACATTGGGGTGTTTGCTTTCCAAAATGAGGTTCATTTTATGGGTGTTACCATTGTCCTGGTGCCCCAGGGCCTTCAAAAGTGTAATAGGTAGTCAAGAAATTTGATGTGTAATTTATGCTCCTAAAACACCTGATGTGCTCCCTGCATGATGGGCCTCTCTATGGGGCCAGGCTGTGAAAGTCTCACACATGTGGTATTGCCATACTCAGGAAGAGTAGCAGAATGTGTTTTGGGGTGTAGTTGCAAGTATGCATATGCTGTGTGAGAGAAATAACCTTTTAATATGACAATTTTGTGAAAGAAAAAAATCCTCATTTTGCAAAGAATTGTGGGGTAAATAACAACTTCAAAAAACTCACCATGCATCTTACCAAATAGTTTGGAATGTCTACTTTCCCAAAAGAAGTCATTTGGGGGGTATTTGTACTTTCCTGGCTTGTTAGATCCCTTTCACACTGAAGCGTTTTTCAGGCGCTAAAGGGCTGAAAAGCGCCTCCCCTGCAGCCCCAGTGTGAAAGCCCAAGTGCTTTCACACTGGGGCAGTGCGCTTGCAGGACGTTAGAAAAAGTCCTGCAAGCAGCATCTTTGGACCGCCCCTACCCATTGAAATGAATAGGCACTGCTGCCGAAGCGCCTGAAAAGCGCTTCAGCAGAGGCGCTTTTCGGGCACATTTAACCCTTTCTTCGGCTGCTAGCTGGGGTTAAAAGCACCCCGCTAGCAGCCGAAAAACGCAGCTAAAATCACAGTTAATGCTAAAACGCATTGCGGTGCCAGTGTGAAAGGGGTCTTAGTGTCTCAAGAAATGTGATAGGCCTTCAGTACACCAGGTGTGATCAATTTTCAGTGATTAGCACCATAGCTTGTAGACTCTCTAACTTTCACACAGACCAAATAATATACACTAATTTGGGTTATTTTTACCAAAGTAATGTAGTGGTATAAATTTTGGACAAAATTTATGAAGAAAGATTATTTGCAAAATTTTATAACAGAAACGAAGAAAAATTTGTTTTTTTCAACATTTTCGGTCTTTTTTCATTGATATCGCAAAAAATAAAAAACCCAGTGGTGATTAAATACCACCAAAGGAAAGCTCTATTTGTATCAAAAAAGGACAAAACTTTCAACCACACCGGACTCAGTATTTGATGTTACCCCTGTTATCCAGGGTTCTATATGTGTGGTTTGTGTTGAAAGAATGAAGGGGCTCTTTCATTTTGGACAGTAATATTTAGGGGTGCAACGGATCAAAAAACTCACGGTTCAGATCGTTCCTTGGATCATTTTCGTATAAAATAAAAATAAATTAATTCCACCACCATATAGTCCCCACTGTAATATCCTCAATCTCCCCCCCTGCTGTAATATCCACAATCTCCCCCACTGTAATAATATCCACAATCTACCCCACTGTAATATCCTACTGTAATATCCACAATCTCCCCCACTGCTGTAATATCCACAATCTCCCCACTGTATATAGTATGAGTATAGGAAGGAAGACTAGTGTTGTTTAGTCTTACCTTACAGAATAGAACCTGCCAAGCCGGCCAGATCAGATCCATGAGTTGAGGGGTGATGACGTCAGCGCACACCGCCACCGCCGGATGTACCAAGATGGCCGCCGCTCCGGAACTAGACCGAAGTCGCGGCCTTTCCTAAGGCCGAGGCAGCGGAGCGCATGTGTGCCGATCTGAACAGGTTGACCCCTTCGGAATCACGGATCGGTGACGATCCGTTGCACCCTAGTAATATTTCTGTACAATATCCCTCAAGAAATATATGAAGATAAATTAATTCCACCTTTCTGACCGCTGGACTATTGTATGAGCTTGGTCTCAAACTTTTGTAGACTTTTTACTAGATCATTTGAGGTGTGGCTAATTGTTCTATTGTTTCTGTCTGCCTTGGGAGCAACCTATTATGGGATGTATATGTGTATGTGGATTAAATGCTAGAGGGCGGGGGGGGGTGTTTCTCCAGCAGACCCTCCCAAAGACGGTCTACTGTTGAAATGTTTGAATACCTGTGTCTCATGTTACTGGAGGAGGTTTACTGGAAGAAGTTTACCCCGCCCTGTGTCATTATGCAAAGAGGGGGGATTGTCCCCTGAATGTACAGTGCCTTGAAAACGTATTCACCCCCTTGGCTTTTTACCTATTTTGTTACATTACAGCCTTTAGTTCAATGTTTTTTTTTAATCTGAATTATATGTGATGGATCAGAGCACAATAGACTAAGTTGGTGAAGTAAAATTATAAAAATATATAGTGGGAAGAGAAAATCATATTTAAAGAACAACGTCCGGAATTGATTTTTTACAAACGATTCATTGACGATCTGTTTTTTATCTGGGTTGGATCACCAGAGTCATTAGAATCGTTTTTAGAAGTTTTAAACCGGAATGAGAACAATATAGTTTTGACCTCCAATTGGCATAGAGATACGATTAATTTCCTAGATGTGACCATATACCGACAAAATGACAGGTTAGAAACAAAGGTGTTTTTTAAAAAAAACGATAGGAATAGCTATCTACCTATTTCCAGTGGTCATCATCCCCAATGGCTTAAGAATATTCCAAAAGGCCAATTCATGAGAGTAAAGAGAAATTGCTCCGAAGAAGCTGAATTCTTTTTGCAGTCCAAAGTTTTAACTGAGAGGTTTGAGGCTAAGGGGTACAAACCTGAGATTCTCCAAAAAGTAGTGGATGAAGTAGCAGCCCTACCAAGAACATCGTGTTTACAAGAGAAGGATCAGGGGAGCCTGGATACACCCGAGACTATTGAAAAAAACCGTAGTAAGGAATGGGGCTTCACCTCCCAATTCCACTCTCAGTATAAGGAAGTGGAAGAGATCTTTAAAAAGCACTGGCACGTACTCCTAATGGATAAGAAACTCACCGCGGTACTTCCATCTACACCTCAGTTTATCTACAGAAAGGCCACTAGCTTTGGCGATAAAATAGTAAGAAAGGTCATAGATCCTCCTGAACGTCCCCAGTCATTCTGGGACCGAAACGGGTTCTTTGCTTGCAGAAAATGCAAAGCTTGCAGAGAAGTCGCTAAACCATTAAGAGGAATCAAAAATTTTGTGTCGCCTACGAATGACCGTGCCTTCGACATTAAACAATTTATAACGTGCAATAGCACTTATGTGGTCTATGCTCTCAGATGCCCCTGCGGTCTCATTTATATAGGCCGCACGAAGAGGCTACTATGAATCAAAGTCTCTGAGCATATTAATAATATTAAAAACGGCTACAAGGACCACAATGTCTCATTGCACTTTAAGTTTAAACACAACAGAGACCCAGCAGGGCTGGAATTTTGGGGGGTCGAGCACTTACAAACCCACTGGAGAGGCATAAACCGTATCCGTGAACTATCTAAACTCGAGACTCGGTGGATCCATTCTGTGGATGTGCTCTCCCCCAAGGGTCTCAACATTGAGCTCGATATAAACTGTTTTATTATCGACACATAATCATAATTACTTTTAGGGTCTTTTAGTAATGTTATATAACATAGACATGAGTTCTAGACAGTGGGTCTTTATCGAAGTGATTTTTGGTTTTTGTATTCATTGTGTTTTTATAAATTTTTATACAAATTTTTTATTTTACATGTAAATTTTATATGTAAATTTTTAAATTTTTAAAATTCATTATTTTACATACCTACTAGATGTTTTTAAGTAGGTCAGTCTCCATCTTTTTATTTTTATTTTAATTTTCATCTTTCGTTTAGATAATTTTACCAGCATTCTGGTACTTATTTTGGATATCCATACCAACATACTGGGTTCTATAATTTGTATAACAATTTATGCCGTTTGCCGTTTATGTTGATTATTTTATGGCAGCATGATGTTAGCAGTATTAATACTGTAAGGAATTCTTTTACCTGTGTATTGTCTTTGACACTTGATGTATTTATTCATATTTATGCTGTATAATCACATCTCACCATATAGACACACTAGCCGTGATTAGGTTGGGGTACATTTCATCTTGTGGCTAGCGGATAGTTTATTATAATGTTTATACACAAAAAAACCATGTCCGCACGCCAAAACTACATATGATAATACTAGCACCCATAATGGCATGATGTGTCAACTTCCAATTTTAGCCAGTATAGATAACGTTGCGGTGCCCATTAGTATTTAGCTTCACTGACGGTTTGACCAAGTATACATCCCCCTTTGCTGACAGTCCTTAGGGCGAAATCACAGGGGGGAGTGGTCCGATCAGCGGAGCTGATATGATTGGCTGATACCGTTGACGCTTACATAAAAACTGGCCACTCAGATGGTGAATTACGCCCTCAGACGACGTCCGGAAGTGACGAAATGCGTCAGTGACATAATTCACCGGAAGTGACGCGTGCGTTCCAAGTACCCGAGAGGAACGAGGAAGTAAGCTGGTTTTAATATCCAGCAGACGCTCCAGAGGACCTCCCAGGAAACGGGATTACAAGGCACAGTGCACTTTATTAACATGCTCGTTTTTTCTGCATATCTGGTATGCATATAAGCTTAAGGGGGAATATGTTGAATGATTTAATAAAATTGTCTTAGCAATATTACACTATCTGGTTATTTCATTCCTCCCATATGTATTGCGGTATCATCTATGAATGTGATTGACATCTGGTGGTTGGACGAAGGAGAAAGGAAGCGTTTATTTTAAAGGCTTATGTTTGCCGTCCTTGTGGTGAGTGCAATTTCATTGGGGAGATGTCCCCTGCACGTGGTGATTATCCTTGGTGAAAGAGGCTCTCCACTACAATAGATCACAGCTACTTGAACTTTTGTGGATCTCCTTTATCATTAACGTTACAAATGTGTTTGGACCATCTTTACACATAGCGCTGCTGTAATAAGTGATTAGAGACTGTTTAGGGCATCGGTTATTATTATAGTATTGTTCTCTATGATTTTATTGCCTACATACTATTGTTGATTTGATTTTAAGCAGCTGCTTTGTCTACATCACATCTCTCAGCAAACCCTGGCGCAGAGTAGTGGGGGATAGAGGCGGTCTTGTTTTCCACTGTTTCTTATATAAAAATATATACATAAAACTTTTTCAGAAATAAAAAACTGATAGTTTTTTGATAGAACTTATTCTCTCTGGAGAAGAGACGCTTGAGAGGGGATATGATTTCAATTTACAAATACTGTACTGGTGACCCCACAATAGGGATAAAACTTTACCTTACCTAGGTTTTTACCTTAAAACCTTAAACTACGTAGAGGGTTCTTTACTGTAAGAGCGGCAAGGATGTGGAATTCCCTTCCACAGGCGGTGGTCTCAGCGGGGAGCATTGATAGCTTCAAGAAACTATTAGATAATCACCTGAATGACCGCAACATACAGGCATATGTAATGTAATACTGACATATAATCACACACATAGGTTGGACTTGATGGACTTGTGTCTTTTTTCAACCTCACCTACTATGTAACTATGTAACTATGATAATTGGCATGTGTTCACCCCCATTGTTATGAAGCCCATAAAAAGCTCTGGTGCAACCAATTACCTTCAGAAGTGAAATGATGTCCACCTGTGTGCAATCTAAGTGTCACATGATCTGTCATTACATATACACACCTTTTTGAAAGGCCCCAGAGGCTGCAACGCCTAAGCAAGAGGCACCACTAACCAAACACTGCCATGAAGACCAAGGTACTCTCCAAACAAGTAAGGGACAATGTTGTTGAGAAGTACAAGTCAGGGTTAGGTTATAAAAAATATCCAAATCATAGGGAGAATAGCAGAGATGGAAAATCTCATCCATCAGGCCTGCGATACCCCCACTAAATTCTCTACATTTTGGGCATACTGGTTACTTTTTAAAGAATCAACAGAATACAAAAATATCTTCTCAAATTCCCCATAGCTTGACCTGGGGGACTATATACGATGCAAAATGATTGAACTCTTAAAACCTACTCCCAACAATGACCAGGCTCCTTCCCTCCCATTCCTTTCCCTTCCCCTCCCTTTACCTTCCTAATCCCCATATACTTTTGTTTCCTACACAGGCAAATCCCAGACAAGGAACATCACATTAAAAACCCATGAACAGTAAAAGGACTTACCCACCAAACATGTGGGGCTTTACCTTACGTAAACAAAGACAGAGATACTGACCTATCTAAGATATAACTTCTAAGGAACATAGTCCCCCCCCGCGCACAGTTAGTTCCCGTTAGAGGTGCGTGTGGCTGAGACATGATACTTGGTCTCACGGATTGACTTGCTACTCCACGTTCATATGAGCTCACTCGTAAACCTTAGAACCCAATTGATCGCCTAACGGCATTTTCAAGGTCCAAGTAATCCTTAATAATTTTTTTTATGTGTACCACTTTAACCTCTGATCATTATTTCTCCTTCACTTCATGTTCCCGTTGTAATTATCGCTATATATGATTGTTCCTAATGCATTTTCTGTATGTATTATTGTCCGGTTCCTTATCCTACTATTTGTAATCTGCAATTTCTTTAATAAAAAAAATATTTGAGAAAAAAAAAAAAAAAATCCAAATCTTTCATGATCCCTAGGAGCACCATCAAATCTATCATAACCAAAGGGAAAGAACATGGCACAACAGCAAACCTAAATAAATGCTGGACAGCCGCACTTGTAGGTTTGCTTCGTTTATTCAACAGGTTCACATCAAATTCAAATGACAGCAGACAGGAAAAGAGCTGACGTTTCGCACTAAACGTTAGTGCTTACTCATAGCTTAAGCTATGAGTAAGCACTAACGTTTAGTGAGAAATGTCAGCTCTTTTCCTGTCTGCTGTCATTTGAATTTGATGTGAACCTGTTGAATAAACGAAGCAAACCTACGAGTGCGGCTGTCCAGCATTTATTTATGTTTCATTGCCACTAGCAATAGCCAGCACCGACAACCTCCAAACCGAGAAGGATTCACCTCTTGCCTGTCAAATCCTCCTGGAGCAGTGATGACTCTCTCACAACAGCAAACCTGCCAAGAGGCGGCCGCACACCAAAACTCACGGACAGGCCAAGGAGGGCATTAATCATAGAGAGGCAACACAGAGACCTAAGGTAACCCTGGAGGAGCTGCAGAGTTCCCCAGCAGAGACTGGAGTATCTGTACATAGGATGACAATAAGCCGTACGCTCCATAGAGTTGGGCTTTATGGCAGGGTGGCCAGAAGAAAGCCATTACTTTCAGCAAAAAAACAAAATGGCATGTTTTGAGTTTGCGAAAAGGCATGTGGGAGACTCCAAAAATGTATGGAGGAAGGTGCTCTGGTCTGACGAGACTAAAATTGAACTTTTTGGCCATCAAAGAAAACGCTATGTCTGCCGCAAACCCAACACATCACATCACCCAAAGAACACCATGGATGGGGATGTTTTTCAGCAGTCCGGACTGGGAAACTGGTCAGAGTTGAGGGAAAGATGGATGGTGCTAAATACAGGGATATTCTTGAGCAAAACCTGTACCACTGTGTGTGTGAATTGAGGCTAGGACGGGGGTTCACGTTTTAGCAGGACAATGACCCCAAACACACTGCTAAAGCAACACTTGAGTGGTTTAAGGGGAAACAAGTAAATGTGTTGGAATGGCCTAGTCAAAGCCCAGACCTCAATCCAATAAAAAATCTGTGGTCAGACTTAAAGATTGCTGTTCACAAGCTCAAACCATCCAACTTAACCACTTGCCTATTAGGCACTTAAACCCCCCTCCTGCCCAGACCAATTTTCACCTTTTCGGTGCTCTCACACTTTGAATGACAATTACTCAGTCATGTAATACGGTACCCAAATGAATTTTTTGTCCTTTTTTTCATACAAATAGAGCTTTCTTTTGGTGGTATTTGATTACCTCTGGGTTTTTTATTTTTTGCGCTATAAATAAAAAAAGACCGAAAATTTTGAAAAAAAACGCATTTTTCTTAGTTTCTGTGAAAAAATTTTACAAATTATTAATTTTTCTTTATAAATTTTGGCCACAATTTATACTGCTACATATCTTTGGTAAAAATAACCCAAATTAGTGGATATTATTTGGTCTTTGTGAAAGTTAGAGAGTCTACAAGTTATGGTGCAAATCATAAAAAATTGATCACACCTGATGTACTGGTGGCCTATCTCATTTCTTGCGACCCTAACAAGCCAGGAAAGTACACATACCCCCCAAATGACCCCTTTTTTGAAAGTAGACATTCCAAGGTATTTAGTAAGAGGCATGGTGAGCTTTTTGATGTTGTCATTTTTTCCCACAATTCTTTGCAAAATGAAGATTTTTTTTTTTCCCCCCTACAAAATTGTCATTGTAATAAGTTATTTCTCTCACATTACATGTGTATACCACAAATAAAGCCCCAAAATACATTCTGCTACTCCTCCTGAGTACGGCGATACCACATGTGTGGGACTTTTTCACAGCCTGGCCACATAGAGAGGCCCAACATGCAGGGAGCGCCATCACGTGTTCTAGGAGCATAAATTACACATCTAACTTGTTGACTACCTATTACACTTTTGAAGGCCCTGGAGCACCAGGACAATGACACGTGACACTGATGACAGATGGCACTGATACGTGGCACTGATGACACTGACGTGGCACTGATGACAGATGGCACTGATACGTGGCACTGATGACACTGATGTGGCATTGATGACAGATGGCACTAATATGTGGCACTGATGACACTGATGACAGATGGCACTAATACGTGGCACTGATGACATTTGGCACTAATACGTGGCACTGACAGATGGCACTAATACGTGGCACTGATGACACTTGACACTGATGACAGATGGCACTAATATGTGGCACTAATGACACGTGGCAGTGATGACAGATGGCACTGATGACAGATGGCACTAATACGTGGCACTGATGACAGATGGCACTAATACGTGGCACTAATGACAGGTGGCACTCATGACAGATGGCACTAATACGTGGCACTGATGACACATGACACTGATGACAGATGCCACTGATACGTGGCACTGGGGATGGATGGCACTGGGGAGGGATGGCACTGGGGAGGGATGGCAGTGGGGAGGGATGGCACTGGGGACAGATGGCAGTGGGGAGGGATGGCAGTGGGGAGGGATGGCACTGGGGAGGGATGGCAGTGGGGAGGGATGGCACTGGGGACAGATGGCACTGGGGAGGGATGGCAGTGGGGAGGGATGGCAGTGGGGAGGGATGGCACTGTGGACAGATGGCACTGGGGAGGGATAGCACTGGGGAGGGATGGCAGTTGGGACAGATGGCACTGGCGACAGACAGTGGGGAGGGATGACAGGAGACACTGACAACTTTTTTTAGTTTTTTTTCCCACTCACCGCTGCAGCGGTTCGCTCTCCCTCCTCACATGCTGTCTCTGTGTGAGGAGGGAGAGCCGGCGATGAGAAATGATCTCATATGTTTACATATGAGATCCTCTCTCATTGGCACCGCCGATCGCACTGTAAACGGCCGCTGTCATTGGCCGTTTACGGCGATCTGTGACTGGCTGTGTCCGAGGGACACGGCCAGCACAGAACTTCCGCGATGCGTGCCCGCGGGAGCGCGCATTGCGCAAGTAAACAGCTGGACGTCCAGGGACGTCCACCCAGCAGATAGCGTCCGCGCTGCAGCCGTCTTTCGGCTATAGCGCGGGCGCGAAGTGGTTAAAGGAGCTGGAGCAGTTTTGCAAGGAGGAATGGGCAAAAATCCCAGTGGGAAGATGTGACAAGCTCATAGAGACTTATCCAAAGCGACTTGGAGCTGTGATAGCCACAAATGTGGCTCTACAAAGTATTTACTTTAGGGGGGTAAATAGTTATGCACATTGACTTTTTCTGTTATTTTGTCCTATTTGTTGTTTATTTGCAATAAAAAAAAAAAAAAACATCTTCAAAGTTGTGGGCATGTTCTGTAAATTAAATGATGCAAATCCTCAAACAATCCATGTTAATTCCAGGTTGTGAGGCAACAAAACACGAAAAATGCCAAGGGGGTGAACACTTTTGCAAGGCACTGTATATCTCTTTGTACCTGTGTTTGAATAAACAGTCTTATGCTTCTTCACCCTACACTGATGTCTTGACAAGTGAATGGGTGAGCTAAGGGGTCTTGGATTGTGCTGGTACTGTACAAAGGAAGCATATATGGCAGACATACTCTTCTTGAGTATGGGGGGGGGGTCCGTCACAACCTCTATTACTTTCATGGGGACAATCCAAAATTTGGGGTTTGCTTTTACCTTCACTTAGGGTACGTTCTTAGGGTCATAGTCAGCATTTTTCTTCATCCAAATACGGTAACTTGAGATAATGCCAAAGAGCTCAATTTTGGACTCATCTGACCACAGCACCTTCTCCCAATCCTTCTCTGAATCATTTAGATGTTCATTGGCATGACTGTACATGTGCCTTCTTGAGGAGGGGGACTCGCCGTGTTTGGAGGAAGAAAAATTATGACTATGACCCTTAGAACACCATCCCTACAGTCAAGCACTGAGATGGAAACATTATGCTTTGGGGCTGTTTCTCTGCTAAAGGTACAGACTGACTTTGCCGCATTAAGGGGCCATGTATTGTAAAATCTTCGAAGAGTACCTTCTTCCCTCAGCCAGAACACTGAAGATGGGTCATGGATGGGTCTTTCAGCATGACAATGACCCAAAACATACCGCCAAGGCAACAAAGAAGTGGCTCAAGAAGAAGCACATTAAGGTCATGGAGTAGCCTAGCCAGTCTCCAGACCTTAAAGGGATTGTAATGGCAGAAGTTTTTTTTATCTTAATGCATTCTTTGCATTAAGATAAAAAATCTTCTGTGTGTAGCAGTCCCCTTTAGCCCCCTAATACTTACCTGAGCCCGTCTTTTTCCAGCGATGTTGTAGGAGTGTCTAAGCTGCCCGGGACTCCCCTCCTCATTGGCTAAGACAGCAGCGCAGCGCAATTTGCACCCGCTGCTGTCAATTAAAATCAGTAAGCCATTCATGAGAGAGAGGGGGCGGGCTGGGCTGTGGCTCCGTGTCTGAATGGACACAGGGAGCTGTGACTCGGCTTGGGTGCCCCCATAGCAAGCTGCTTGCTGTGGGGGAAATCAAAAGGAGGGAGAGACCAGGAGCACCGAAGAGAGATCCGAGAAGAGGAGTATCCAGGCTGCTCTGTGAAAAACCAACTGAATAGAGCAGGTAAATATAACAGGTTTGTTATTTAAAAAAAAAACGAGACTTTACAATCACTTTTAATCCTATAGAAAATGTATGGAGGGAGCTGAAACTTCGAATTGCCAAGCGACATTAAAGAGACCTTAAAGATTTAGAGAAGATCTGTAAAGAAGAGTGGACCAAATCCCTCCTGAGATGTGTGCAAACCTGGTCACCAACTACAAGAAATGTCTGACCTCTGTGCTTGCCAAGAAGGGTTTCTCCACCAAGTACTAAATCATGTTTCCTGTCGCATCATGGCAGCATACACTTTGGGTTGTGACTCCGCCCCCACAACCTGATAGGACCACGTAGCTATAAATTGTAGAGAGGGCCCCCGCCCCAGTATTCTCTTATTTTTCCTCACGTGTCAGGACCGAATGGATTAAGAAGCACCCCCTTACCGCATTCGCCCCAGCCAGGTTCTAGCCTCTCCTGGGTGGAAGTCCTTACCTGTACAGCCTCTAAACGAGCTAGATGGAAGGAACCCCCCTCTGGTGATCTCGGGGGTATGTTGCGGCTCCAGTATAAGCCTTAAACAGACTTAGTTGTTGTGCAGCGGTCTCCAGGTTCTTTTCCTTCACTTTTTTTCTTTTGCTGGGCTCTGTAGTCCCTCTGTGTCTCCCTACAGGCTTCCCGAGCATCTCTGTGCTTCTGCGCATGCGCAGGGCACACCCTCAGGGCGTCCTTTCGGTTTTGCCAGTATCCAAGATGGCGCCTCGCGCCTCTCGCCGCTACTGCGCGTGCGCGAGCAGGTTGTGACCTCGGCGGCCATGGCAGCAATTTTAAAAAGCCCTGTTTGTCATTCTGAGCTCTCCTTGCTTCCTGGAAGACTTCTGACAGCTGTTTTTCAACTTGCTGCATTCTTGAAGTACCCCCCCTCTGGGTAAGTGTCTGCTACCTATGCACTGTCTTTTTGGGGTCTGTTTGCATGCTCTTACCTTCCTGTATCCCTCTCAGGTGCTCACCTTCCTCTCCTATGGAGGCCGCTGCCCCAGCAGGTCACCATCAGCCTAATAGGTAAAGGGGGGGATTCCAGTGGTAAGTAGAGAAGATTGAAAAAGAGAGCAGGATCGTACTAACGCTGCCTAATTGGTCAGCCCTGTCAGGTTCCCAAGATCATCCAAGTCAAGGCAAAGAGAGTCTTCGCACAGGAGAAGCCGCTCCGGCCATAGACGCAGCCGCTCACGCGGAAGAAGTAGTTCAGGCCACAGGGGAAGCTGTAGAAGGCGTCGATCCTATTCAAGACATAGCCGTTCCTACCACAGAAGATCCCCTGCACGAAGACACCAATCTTCTGCGCACCCTTCCCGCCCAGCCGGGAACGCTTGCTGGGTATGCGAGGCCACAGCCCTCCCAGATAAACTGGCCTGTCGCAGGTGCATGGATGAAGCCACCAGGGAGAAAGAGCTGGATTCCTGGAGTCTCTACTCCCCAGGTCTCAACTCCTGATGTAGAGTTTACGGCCCATAGCGCCTCACCTACCAATCCCAGTACATCAAGAGATCAAGATTTCCCGTCGGATGATGAGGAGCTGGAAGCATCAGCTGGCTTTGATTTTGCGCTCATAGAACCGTTCGTCAGATCGGTTAAGGAAGCGATAAACTGGGAGGAGCCTAAGGAAGTACAGCAGAAACAGAGGAAGTATTTCCCAAACCTCAAGAAAGTTCCGGAGGCTTTCTCGTTCATCGATGAGTTAGATGAACTGATTAAGGAGGAGTGGCAGAATCCAGAAAAGAAATTTATACTGTCCAACAGACTTACCAAACTGTACCCGCTCAAGGAACCCAAAGTATCCCCTTTGGTTTCTCCTCCAGTAGTGGATGCATCTTTGATGCGTCTAGCCAGGCACGTGACGCTCCCCATTGAAGATGCAGTGACGTTCAGAGACGTGCTCGACAGGAAGGTGGATACAAACCTTAAGAAGGCTTACCTGTTCGCAGGAGGTGCCTGCAGACCAGCGGTGGCATTAGCTGCTGTCGGAAAAGCTATCTCCAGCTGGTCTTCAGCTACGGCAAGGCTCGTCACTGAGGGCGCAGATCAAGAGCAGATCACTAAGGCCTTACAAGAACTTAGAATTGCGGGAGATTTTGTGGCGGAAGCCTCCGTGGATACTATTAGATCCGCATCAAGGTTCATGTTAGCTAGTGTAATGGCCAGAAGGGCGCTATGGCTTAAACCTTGGTCAGCTGACCCTGCCTCAAAAACCAACTGGTGCAGGATTCCGTATGATGGGGTAAACCTCTTCGGGACGAAGCTGGATACTGCAATCTCTAAGGTGACAGGCGGGAAGTCGGGTCTCATACCATCAGACAGAAGGCCGAAACAACAGAGGCCGCCTCCCTTTAAGCGTAATCTTCCGGAGAGATACAGGGATGCAAAATCCTATAGACCCGGGAAGAAATACAGAAGGAGTTGGAAGAACCCCCGGACGTCCTTCCTCAAATTCCAGAAGCCCAAGACCCCTGCCTCCAATGACCAGAAGTCCTTTTGAAGGTTCGCCCGCCCAACCAGCGGTAGTGGGTGCCAGACTCACAAAGTTCAAGCTGGTTTGGGCGGGAATGATAAAAGACCCATGGACGGTGTCCACCATTCATTTCGGGCACAGGTGAGCATTCAGAGGTCGCCCTCCAAGAGATCAATTCTGCTCAACCAGACTTCCTCCTTCTCAAGAAAAAAGACTATCCTTGGTCCAGTATATTCAAGATCTGCTCCAAAAACAAGCAATAGTGGAGGTACCGCTATCTCAAAAAGGCAAGGGTTTCTATTCCCCACTTTTCTTAGTGAAAAAGAAGTCAGGGGACTTTTGTCCAGTCTTGGATCTAAAAAACCTCAACCGGTCGATACAAATAGAAACGTTCAGGATGGAAAGTCTTCAATCAATCCTCCAAGCAATAAACCTGGGGGATTGGATGCTGTCAATCGACCTCCAGGACGCATATCTACATATCCCTATCCATACCGAATTCCAAAAGTTCCTCCGTTTTACCCTAAACCATCGGCACTTCCAATTCCGAAGCCTCCCATTCGGGATCTCTACCGCACCCAGGACGTTTACAAAGGTCCTATTACCTGTAATAGCCCACCTGAGAGAAAAGGGGCTGAGGGTCCACCATTACCTGGACGACATCCTACTTCTCTCAGACGGCCAGGACTCTCTCGTCCAACATCGGGAAATTCTGGTCTCCACATTACAGTCCCTAGGGTGGCTGATAAATTGGAAAAAGAGCAACATCCATCCCACACAGAGAATGGTCTTTCTGGGAGCCGAACTGGACACAAGGGAGAACACAGTAGAACTTCCACAGAAAAAAATTCCCCTCCTAATACAAAAGGTGAAAAGGGCAATCTCTGCTACAGTGCTTCTGGCCAGGACATGTCTCAGTGTCCTGGGCTCCCTAGCGTCCACCATTCCAATGGTCCAATGGGCACAATGGAACTCAAGGCCTCTCCAGATCTCCTTCCTGCACCAGTGGAATGGTACATCAATTTCCCAGCCAATCTTCATCTCTCAGGAGGTAAAACAATCATTGAGGTGGTGGACACGACCTCACAATTTGAGAAGATGCAAGCATATAATCCCTCCTCATCAAGAGACGGTGACCTCAGATGCCAGTCTGCAGGGATGAGGAGCACACTATCAGGACTTCGTGGCTCAGGGCCGCTAGCCTTTCAGGACACAGGATTCAGTGTCGAATGTTCTGGAGATGAGGGCAGCGTTTCAGGCTCTCCTGGCCTTCAGTTTTCACTTGAGGGAGAAGCATGTCCTTCTGAGGATGGACAACAAGGTGGCTGTCACCTACATCAACAGGCAGGGGGGCACCAGAAGCAGGTCCATGATGCAGGAGGTCCGTCCTGTTCTAGAATGGGCACAGCTGAATCTGTTGGACCTAAGGGCAGTTTATGTTCCTGGAGTCCAGAACACCTTGGCTGACTCGCTGAGCAGGAATTTCTCCTCCAACAACGAGTGGTCTCTGAGTCCACAAGCCTATGCTCTCATATCCCAGACCTGGGGTTCACCAGAGATAGACCTAGCTGCAACTCCGGAGAACACAAAATGCCAGAGATTTCTATAAAGGATACCATTTCCTTCGGCGGAGGGGACGGATTGCCTCCAACACCCCTGGGATTTTCACCTGGGGTACATTTTCCCTCCGACTCCTCTCATAGCGAGATTCCTCCTGAGGCTCAAGAAGTCAACGGCATTGGTGGTAGCAGTAATTCCTTTCTGGCCGAGGAGCCCATGGTTTACTACCCTCATGTAGCTGAGCACGGCAGATCCCCTGCCTCTCCCATTGTCGATGGACCTGCTCCCCCAGGGGCATCTTCTTCACCCGAACCCGGAGAAGCTACATTTGATGGCCTGGAGACTGAAAGGGCTAGGTACCTAGAGCAAGGCTGTTCCCAGAAGGTGGCGGATACCTTACTCCAGGCCAGAAGACCTACCACCAACAACACATACAGATGGTCTGGGAAAAATTTGTCTCCTTCACTCAACAGCAAGGTTGGGACTCGTCCTCCCCGTCGGTGTCTCAGGTCTTGGAATTTCTTCAATTAGGCCTAGAGAAAGGCCTTAGGTCAAGCACCCTGAAGGTCCAGGTATCGGCCCTGTCCACCTTGATGGGAGTTAAATGTGATCTTGTGATTCAGTTCCAAAGGGCCTGTCTAAAACTGAGGCCCCCCAGAAAACCGTCATTCCCAGTTTGGGATCTCTCAGTCGTTTTGGAGGCACTATCCAAGGAACCCTTTTTCCAAATGGAAAGCATATCCCTCTGGGATCTAACGCTGAAAGTTTCATTCTTAATAGCCATAACATCAGCAAAGAGGGTGTCAGAGATGCAAGCTCTAATGGTTAGTGAACCATATCTGGTTGTTTTTCCAGACATGCTAGTCCTAAGACCTTCGGATCGTTTCATCCCCAAGGTATCCTCATCTTTTCATTTCAACCAGGAGATTAATCTTCCAGCACTCAGCATGGATCAGGGAGATCCGCACCCACTAGATGTCAAAGGTACCGTCTTGGAGTATCTCTCGGCAACCAAATCCATCAGAAAGTCGGAGAGCCTCCTAATCATTCCGCATGGATTCAGGAGGGGTCAAGCGGCATCCTCACGCACCATTGCTTCATGGCTAGTAAAGACCATCAAGAGGACTTATTCACTGAGTAACCATCAAATACCTGAGGGCTTAAGGGCACACTCCACCAGGGCAGTGGCAACCTCCTGGGCAGCATATTGTAGAGTTTCGGCGGAGACAATTTGCACAGCGGCTACCTGGTCTTCCAGGAACACCTTTATGTCCCATTACAAGGTGGATTCCACCTGCTTATCCACAGTGGATTTCGGAAGATCTGTTATCCAGGCCAATTCTTCTATTCTTTGTTAATAAACTTAGTTTGAATTCCCACCCAGTCTTTGCGAGTTACTCCCCAAAGTGTATGCTGCCATGATGCGACAGGAAAATGGAAAATTGTATACTCACCTTTCCGTAATTTTCCTTTCCTGTCGTATCTTCATGGCAGCATACAATCTCCCACCCTTCTAAGGTGCTATATACGGAGAATACTGGGGCGGGGGCCCTCTCTACAATTTATAGCTATGTGGTCCTATCAGGTTGTGGGGGCACAGTCACAACCCAAAGTGTATGCTGCCATGAAGATACGACAGGAAAGGAAAATTACCGAAAGGTGAGTATACAATTTTCCGTTTTTGCTTGGGGATCAAATACTTATTTTACTCACTGAACTGCAACTTAATTTATAACATTTCTATCATGTGATTTTTCTGGATTTTTGGTTGATATTCTGTCTCTATCATTTAAAATACACCTATGATTGTATAGACCCTTCATTTCTTTGTAAGTGGGAAAACTTACAAAATCTGCAGGGGATCACATAATTATTTTCCCCACTGTAGGATTTCTCTAAAACAAAAGGAACCTAAACCCTGCCACCGCCGCACATTCAAAGTGGAGTCCATAGATACTTTCATTACCATGTTAAAATCCCCACAAAAAACAATATTACCCTTCTGCATTTTCCTTGTTCGCTTCAAAAGCTTAAGGAAACACTTTGTAGGATGCCTGTTGGGGGCATATAAGTTCACCACAGTATAGGGAATGTTGTTAAGTTCAGCCACCAAGATCAGGTATCTTCCCTGATCATCAACACATTTACCATTAGCTGTGAACACGTGTGGGAACTTGCCTTAAAGTGATGGTAAAGTCTTGTTTTTTTTTCTATTAAAATAACAAACATATTATACTTACCTCCTCTGTGCAGTGATTTTGCACAGAGCAGCCCATATCCTCCCTCCTGTGGAGTGCCCCCACAGCAAGCAGCTTGCTATGGGGGCACTCGAGCTGAGCTGCATTGAATGCATTAAGATAAAAAGCCTTCTGCCTTTACAACCACTTTAAAGCGGGATTCCGGACAGCTAAAAAAATTTTTTAAAGTCAGCAGCTACAAACACTGTAGCTGCTGACTTTAAATAAGTAGACTTACCTGTCCTGGGTGCCCGCGATGTCGGCCGCCCAAGGCCGTCCCGTCCCTCGGCTCTCGGGTCCCGGCACCACCATCCTAGGTAAGGGAAACAGGCAGTGGAGCCTTGCGGCTTCACTGCCAGTTTCCTACTGCGCACGCGCGAGCGGCGCGCCGATCTGTGAATGGCCCTGTGGTTTTCTGGGAACACACACAGTTCCCAGAAGGCAACGGGGCTGCTCAGCTAGGAGCAGAACACGCCGTGGAATAGGAACAGGCAGATTAGGAAGACTGCCTAGCAACAAGGGTTCAGGTAAGCTTAAAAAATTCTTTTTTTTCAAACGTTTTTTTTTTAAGCTTTTTAGGATTTTTGGTGAGATTTTTTTTTCAGGGTGGCCCTCCAATTAAGGTCTGCAAAATGTCTTTTGTATACATAGACCATCACATTCCTCGGAGACAGCCTCCTTCCAGAGGGCGCGGCATTTGTAAGGAGTGTTCAAGCCTCTCACATTAAAAGACATAAATCTATAATGGACATGGGTGTTTGTAGGATTGCTGTACTGCCATCTGCTGGAAGAGTCGAAGTGTTCTAGAACTAACATGCTAATGATATCTGGATGCAAGAAGGGCTGTGTCCAGGAAGGGAAGTATTCATCAAACAAAAAGCACACATATGAGCAATAAAACAGTCATGCGACAAACTGGTAGCAACTGAAAATTAAAGTCAGGGTACAGGAACATCCTGTACTTGACCAAAGAGGGAATAATCTCAGCATTCAGCCGAACACCAGGATACTCAACTTTGCTGGGAGCAAAGATTTTATAGGAATGTATAGAGAGCAATGCACTTTGACTTCAATGCTATGACATTACCAGATGAAGAACGTGAACACTGACATCAACCATGGGTATTATGCCATTGGGAAGGGCGTCTAGTCCAAGGAAGTTTATCTGTGATATCTTCTGCTTCTTCTGGAAGAATTTCCCAATTGTGCAGGAGCTCCAAGCCCTTTTTCAGAGAGGTTATTGGGAATGATTAAAAAGATATAAAAAAAAACTGCGCTAAAGGACATGAATAGTGCACAATTACATATAAATATTATAGTGTAGCGGTAATATATATATATATATATATATACATAAATTGTGAAACCAACATGTGCAGTGATATAAACAGAGAATAAACTGAGGTGAATAAACACCCACAAAAGAGTGTATTAACCACACACTTTCACCCCCTTTCTGCCCTGACCAATTTTCAGCTTTCAGCACTGTCACATTTTAAATGACAATTACTCAGTCATGCTAAATTGTACCCAAATTAAATTTTTATAATTTTTTTTCACACACATAGAGCTTTCTTTTGGTGCAATTTATTCACCATTGGATTTTATTTTTTCTAATATAAAGCGAAAAAAGAGCAAATATTTTGAAAATAAAAAAGATATTTTCTACTTTCTGTTTTAAAAAATATCAAATAAAATCAAACTTGTCATAAATTTAGGCCAGAATGTATTGTGCTACATGTCTTTGGTAAAAAAAAATCCTGATAAGTGTATGATAATTGGTTTATGTGAATGTTATAGTGTCTAGAAGCTATGCTACATATCATTGAAAATTGATCAATCCTGTTGTACTGACAGCCTCTCATTTCTTGAGGCCCTAAAATGCCAGAACAGTACAAATACCCCCCATATGACCCCTTTTTGGAAAGAAGACAGTCCAAAGTATTTAGTAAGAGGTAAAGTGAAATTTTTGAAGTTGCAATTTTTTTCCACAATGCTTTGGAAAATGAAAAAATATATTTTTTTTTTATTTACACATCTAATTTTATGATGACCTATCACACCTTTGAAGGCCCCAGGACAATGGAAACGTCCACAAAATGACCCCATTTTGGAAAGCAGTTTTTGCCACAAGTTTTTGCAAAGAAAATTAAATTTATTTATTTTTTACACAAAGTTGTCAAATTATACGATATTTCTAACACATAGCATGTAAATAGCAAAAATTACACCTCAAAATACATTGTGCTACTCCTCCTGAGTATGGCGATACCACATTTGTGAGCCTTTTACATAACCTGTGGAAATTACACATCTAATTTCCTGACTAGTTATTTCATTTTGAAGGCCCTAGAGCACCAGGATAATGGAATTACCCACAAAATTACCCAATTCAACAGATGTTGATCGCTGGGACAGATGTGCACAGATATTGGTCACTGGGACAGATGTGTGCAGATGTTAATTACTGGAACAGATGTTGATCACTGGGACAAATGTGTGCAGATGACAGATGTTGATAACTGGGACAGATGTGTTGCAGATGTTGATCACTGGTACAGATGTGTGCAGATGTTGATCACTGGGACAGATGTGTGCAGATGATGATCACTGGGACAGATGTGTGCAGATGATGATCACTGGGACAGATGTGCGCAGATATTTATCACTGGGACAGATGTGCGCAGATGTTTATCACTGGGACAGAGTGTGCAGATGTTGATTACTGGAACAGATGTTGATCACTGGGACAGATGTGTGCAGATGACAGATGTTGATCACTGAGACAGATGTATGTAGATGATATGTTGATTACTGGGACAGATGTTGATTACTGGGACAGATGTGCGCAGATGACAGATGTTGATCACTGGGACAGATGTGCGCAGATGTTGATCACTGGCATTGATGTGCGCAGATGTTGATCACTGGGACAGATGTTTTTACTGTGTGGGGACACCGTGTTTAGACATTTTGTGGGGGCACTTGCTTTGTGATAAAGCGACATTTTGGGGGTCTAATGGTAAATTGTTTGAGCCCCGGTGGGTAGATTTATATGAGGGTTTATTCACTCATGCCTGATGTGGTCTGGTATGAGTCTGCCCACTCGCCAATTTGATTATGCGCATGGGTGCATGGATGGTTTTATGCATTTCTGTACCTTTTATGTTTAAATTTATTTATGCACTGTGATGGTAATCGGTGCCATTGGGAATATATATTTTTATAACCGGCAGTGTGCCCACATGATTGGGCAATCAAAATTGGTTAGATCCCTTTATTAATAGTGTGCTGTTTACCTGTATATTAGGTATAGAGTTCGCTTGTGCCCTTTATGTACTCATTGGGCAGCGTTAGAGTCCTTTATCATCCTCTTTGATTAGCCTACTTAGCTTAGTGGTATATATAGGGACCAGTACTTAGGAGGTAGATTGAGAACATTTAGTATAAGTGGGGTCCTATGGATAAGGGGAATTGTTATCAATTTTACTTAGTATCATATTTACCATTGAGTACCTAATATATATTATTATAAGTTTTTTTTATTATTTTAATTAATATTTATGTAATGTTGATTACATTAGCCTGAGGGGACACTGTTCCGTTTTAACCACTTGCCGACGGCTCACGCCGATATACATCAGCAAAGTGGAATGTTCCCGCAAAATGCTGTATGGGTACACATCTGCTGTTTGTAGTAATTATAAACAGTGATATGTCTCCTTCCCCCAGTCAGTCCCGTCCCCGCACAGTCAGAAACACTCAGAAGGGAACACATTTAACCCCTTGATCGCCCCTAGTGTTAAACCCTTTCCTGCCAGTGACATTTACACAGTAATCAGTGCATTTTTATATCACTGAATGCTGTATATGTAGATGTCAATGGTCCCAAAAAGGTGTCAAAAGTATCCGATCTGTCCGCCGCAATGTCGCAGTCCTGCAAAAAATCACTGATCACCGCCATTACTAGTAAAGCAAATAAAAATAAGAAAAATGCCATAAAATTTTGTAGACGCGATAACTTTTGCGCAAATCAATCAATATACACTTATTATGATTTTTTTTACCAGAAATATGTAGAAGAATACATATCAGCCTAAACTGATGAAGAAATTTGTTTTTTAAAAACATTTTTGGGGATATTAATTATAGCAAAAAGTAAATAATATTGTTTTTTTTTTTTTTATTTACGCTTTTTTTTATTTATAGCACAAAAAATAAAAACCGCAGAGGTGATCAAATACTACCAAAAGAAAGCTGTGGGAAAAAAAGGACGTCAATTTTGTTTGGGTACAACGTCACAGGACCGCAAAATTGTCTGTTAAAACGACCCAGTGCCGTATCGCAAAAAATGGCCCGGTCATTAAGCAGGAAAATCTTCCGGGGCTGAAGTGGTTAATCGCCGTTCTGAGTCACTAGTATTTAGAAATAGCTCTGATCTCCATTATATGGGTGATTATGTCTTCAATTTGGAGTTTGAACTAAATTAAAATGGCTGACGATCACCTTTTTCTATTAGTCAAGCGAGCCATCCAATAGCATCCCCCTGAGGAAGACACATGATTCCCTGTGTCGACACGCATTGGGGAGGGAATAGGACTGCATTTGGGAAGCAGTAGCAGCCTTTGCTAGCAGCGGAGGCCACTGAAACGGAATGGTAGCCCCACGGGCACACACAATTCTGCCTATAATAGTCTGGTGCAATGTAAGCACCTTGCACATGTGAGTACCCATTTGTGGGATATTTTTAAATAAAGCAATTTTTAAAAGGTATCACACTATCCAGTCCATTTTTTCCATTATTATAAGGACACCAATCTAGGAAGACCCAGGACATCTGAGCAGCCTTTTCTCACAGAACCCAGGGGTGGTTCGTCAGCGTGTATTGACCAAACTTTATTGTGCGGTCACACACCCTGAGTTGAGGGCATTCACAAAGTGGGGAAGCACTGGAGTGTTGGCTTTTTCTTTGAAGTTTGGAGCACCTCTCACAAGTATCATTTTTTGGCATATAATTTATCACTACATTATGGACTTTCACTATGTAGCATGATTTGCACATAGAATGTTATGTACTTTTGAGCACTGTAGCACTTCATTGGATTGTATAGCATGAATTTATATGATATTTATTATTAATCATATTGAGGGATATATGTTTATGTTTGTTTAGTGTGACACTATATGGTGAGTTATAATTGTTGCACATATGGGATTGCGAGCAGTGTCAGCGGCTGACTATTATTATGCATATGTGATACATTTGTGCATATACACTTCATATTGGGAGGATTCGAGTAGTAGCTCGCAAGACCTTTATGTTAACTGACTACTAGTTATTTGGACACATTGACTACAACTTTGGGGATGACACTGGAGGATCTTGCAAGACTAGCACAAAGCCGACTTCTTCTTAGAGCTCTCATTCATCCAGTCACTAGGACTTGATGGTACTTAAATGGACGTAAACCCTTTTTTTGACTTGTACCTATAGGAAAGCCTATAATAAGGCTTACCTGTCGGTACAGTAATGTAGCGACCACCCCATTCAGGTGGGTGCTTAGTGTGTTACTGTAGTTAGTGATGGGTACATTTGGCCAAGGCTATGCAGTTTTCCCTTAGGCCTGTTTATTTGTGGGTGTGAGTATTAGAATAGAGGGGGGTGTGCCATCTACACTCTGGCTCAAGGAAATCCCCTTATCTTTCCAGTGAAATGTTCTGGAAGAGAGGCAGGATTTGGGACTTGAGTGGCAGGCAGCTTGTATGGAGAGCTCTGGACCAATCATTAATTTTGAATTGGCAGGGGAAGGACTCGCATATAAGCTGAGGTCACGTGCTTCCTGGGGTTCTGTCTGGGAAGTTTGGAGGCAGAGGAGGTCAGCATGTAGAAGCTGATGGGTTTTGGGCGTTCTCCCCTCCTGGGAGAAGTCTGGGAGTACAAGGAGATCCAGAAGCTGTAACCATGTAGTGCAGCAGGAGGAGGCCTAAAGGCCTGGGTGGTTCAGAGACCCCAGTGCTGGATGGCAGGAGGAGTTCGGGAGTCTGGAGGAGGCTTGAAGGCCTGGGTGGTTCAGAGACCCCAGTGCTGGATAGCAAAAGGAAAGATTCACCATGAGGAGGAAGAAGTATCTGTAAAGAGGATGGAGGAAACTGGGAATCAACTTTCTGTGAGTACCATGGAGTGTTGATGGGAGTGAGCAAAGGGAGTGCAACCCAGTAGTGCTGATCCGTCAAACTTGCTTTATGTCAAAGGACCTAGCAAGAGACACTTCCCAGATTTGACAAGGATGGATAGCAAGAGTGCAGAATTAGGCGGTGGAGGCCTGGAACTTTGTAATCTCTAACCACAGCATTATTCAGAGTGATGCTGGTCATTTCACAAATGGGTAGTGCACAAGAATAGGAACCAGAATTTATAGGGGCATATCAAATCCTCTATTCATTGTTATCTTAACCAGAGTTCAAGAATAAAGTTACAGTTTTATTAAGCACAAAGACTGTCTGGCGTGTTAAAGTTGCATGGGAAGGAAGAGCGGGGTAAATTGACATAAAGGTAATGAACAACACCGCAGATCCAAAGGGAGTAGTGCGCTACAGTAAATATCTCCTAAACTTGCACTATTTAGGATATTTTCAAATTGCTTACAGCCGGTGATGTCATTGGCAAATGATCTCTGAAGGAACGGCATACCTGTGCCATCCATTCAGAGCTTCGTGCCGCGGTCCGTGACTCCCGCGTGAATGCGGTGCATCACGGTGCAGCCAATAAGGAAGAAGACTGAGTGAAAATGGAAGCCCTCTCAGCCGTGATAGCATGCCGCTGGAGGGCTTTGCTCTAAGGTAAGTATTTCATAATGTGCTTCCTTCAGAGTTCTTTGCCGTGAACAGCGGCTCCCACACGCATGCTCATCCAATCAAAGGACCGGAGCCCGCCAACGCGGACGGAAGACCGGGTAAAGATGCAAGCCCTGTCAGCGGTGACAGCGTGTCATTGGAGGGCTTCATTTTAAGGTAAATTTCACATATTGTGCTAGTATGTCAGTTTACTACTGCTTTAATAATAAATAATAAAGGAGGAGTATTACAGACTGGTACTCAAGTGGGTAAATATGTTACTGTCCTCCAAAAGTAAACTTATCCTGTACAAAAGGGCTGATTATTAAAATTAGCCACACTGTTTTCTAAAAATAATCCATACACATATAATACTGATGGCCCTATAATCTATTTTTCACTAAATTGTTTCTTCTTGTTGTAGCACTGACCCCCGAAAGAGCTGCTGATTTAAATCAGGTTGTTACCATCACCCCTTTACCTGTGGTTTCACCATATCAGGAACCTAGAGTCCATGTTGAACTTTGTATCCGACAATGTATGCACCAGTCACTTTAGTATTTTTCCAATGCTTTAATGAAAAAAAACAACTTGAAAGAAGTAGCAGTGAAGAGGTGGAAGGGGGGTGCAAGGAAAATTCAAAGACCTTTTTCAGATCACTGAGGAATTGAAAATCTTAGAGACGAATATACCTTCAGTCCAAAGATCTTTGCCCACCCGGATAGGTCTCTCTCACTGACCCAGCAGCCGGAGCGAAGCACGAACAAAAAGTCTCTGCCACAGACTTTAGAAAAACAAAATAACTGTACGATCCTCTGCCACAGGACATAGTAGTTTTAGATGAACAGCAACACAGTACCAGAACCTTTAAGCCAACCCGGCAGTACTGTGCGGTAGATTAGGTTAAGATGCATCCTCCAATTGAGTCGCCAGGCCCCTCTTGAGACACCAGCCTTCCACATGGTCCTCTCCAAGATGAGTCCCTCCCCTGGATCTCCTCAATTGCTTGGCTTCTTCCCGCAGGATAGACAGCACAGGACCACCTCTAAACCAATGAGCCCCAGACGACCTCTGGGCCTACTCATAGTAATGAAGCCTCGGGCCAGCATGGTCCTGAGAAAGGAAAGAAACTATCACACACCTTTAGGCCAGGAGGGCCAGCAGGTAAAAGAGAACCAAAAATGGCGTCTGCCCCTTAAGTACCCTTTCCCAGAATGCTTAGCAGTGGACCACCTCTGCTGAGTTACCTCTGAGAAAGAAGAGCACTCAATACACTTCAGCCTGTTGCTTTTCAACACTGGCCTGTGGTGACAACGACGCCTACAGGCGGCAGTGTGGAACTGCACGCAACACAGCCAATGCTGGAACAGAGGCTAATTTAGCCATAGATTAGATCTGAACTATATACAGAACAGATGACCCACTATATTTACATATAAGCGCCTGATCAACAGAAGCAGGGCGCTACATTGTGTTTTTTCCACCTCCTTGTAACATCCTCCGAGTGCTCTTCTCTTCCCCCTCACTACATTTTGTTTGGCGTTAAGCTAGTTGTGGTCATGTACACTGCTCCATGTATACTACAAATCCCACAGTCCATAGTCCATCTCGGGAGCGAGCAAGAGAGGGTGGCTATGTTCTTACATACAATGGGACCATAAAGAAGGAACATAGCCACCCTCTTACAGGAAGTCAGATTAAAAAAAGGGATTTGGAGAAGGCTGAGAGCAATAAAGGAACTTTTCTGTGTTAAGCGGCCTCATGTGACTTCTGTTGGATGTGATCCATGGCTGGGGCCACCCTTTCCATCTAATCATGCGGAAGCAGGGATTTGAATTCTACCTTCGTTCCCCGGACCAGCTACCTGGCCTGTTCAGCTTCATTGATAAACCTGTCATCAGTGTGCCTAACTGATTTGACTTTCTTTTTTTTTAAATTTGATAATTTTTATTCATAATTAAATACAATACATCACAATACTCAATATGCAGGTTACCAGACAGTAATAAAATCTTCTAATACCCAATGTGGCATGTAGGTTCACACTATAGAAAAAATACAATTTTATTTTTCACCCCCCCCCTCCCTTACACCCCTATATATACCTTGTACCAAACTCTTTTCCTTATATAGAACATCAGGCATATTACTACTACTCCAATCTTAAGAACAATATCCTCTCCATCTTCTTCTTACTCTGCTAGTCTGTCGGGTGGACTACACTCATCATAAGTTTCCTGCCCTTATGAACACTGTCCTTTCTTTTCCTATTGTTTCCGAGACTTCTCTACGCCAGTCAGCAACCGAAGGGGGTTTCTCAGCTTGCCATCTCTTAGTTATTCCCTTTCTTGCCTGGTATAGGCATCTCCGCACTGCTTTTATTTTATCTCTCCCATTACCCAAGTCCCCACCCACCCCCAAAATACATAACTTTGGGTCTAGTTTAAGACTCAGCTTGAGAAACCTGTTTATATCCTCAATCACTTCTAACCAATAGCGGGTTAGTTTAGGGCATTTCCATATCATATGTAGCAAATCTCCATTCATTTGGCATCTCGGACATTTGGGATCTACTCTTCTCCCCCATTTAAACAATTTTTGGGGGGTATAATATGCCCTATGCAGTAACATTAGGTGTGAAAATTTCTGAGCTGGCGAGACTGAGACCTGGTAGCCCCCCTTCAACACCTCCCTCCACTGGGCATCCGATATTGTCCCCAGATCTCTTTCCCACTTCCCCCTACACCTAAGTTTATTTGGTCCTTCTCTGCTATTTCTGAAGATATGCTGATAGAGTTCCGCTATTAATCCTCTTGACCCCTCAAAACTCTCTATCATCCGAGGGATGGGTAATTGGCTCCATTTCGGACCTTGTTCCCCATACTGGGCCTGCAGTGCATGCCTGATTTGGATATACCCAAAGTATGACTGCTTTGGGACAGCAAACTCTTCTTCTAGGGAGGCAAAGGATTTCAGAGCATTGCCATTATATAATTGTTCTAGTTTAGTTATCCCCCTTGCCTCCCATGATTTAATTTTTCCTATCTTTGTTAATTCTTGAAGACGTTTGTTATCCCAAAGAGGCATATCTCTCACTATTCCCTCCATACCTTTCAGGCTTTTAATGTTTTTCCAAATTTTTAGCATTAATTTGACTGTGGGGGTCCTATATGCAAACGAGTTTGCCTCCAATACCTCCAGCACACGTCTATGGGGTGCACCTGCAGTCATTATACCAAGATTATTATTACCCATAGATCCACCAACTGTCCTTAGGTGTTGCAGTTGAGCTGCCAGAAAATAGCAGCGTGGGTGCGGGACCGCCATGCCCCCCTCACCTATTGCAAGCTGTAGGGTCTGTAGACTTATCCTCGAATGCCCCCCCCTCCACACAAGCCCTCTAAACAGCATATCTATTTTTTTGAACCATTTGCCACATATCCAAACTGGTGAATTATGTAAGATGTACAATAGTTGGGGCATCCACAGCATTTTAACCAGGTTGCATCTTCCAGCTGCCGACAAGGAGAGACCTTTCCATATATCAACCTTTTTTTTAAGTTTCTCCAATAATGGGGCCATATTATTATTTAAAAAGTGGTCTGGATCCCTTGTTACCTGGATCCCTAAATATTTGGTTTTCTCCACTATTTTTAATGGGGTTTTCTCCAGGAAGGTGCCTTGTTTGATGGGGTCTATTGGCAGGAGGACAGATTTTTCCCAATTTATAGTGAGGCCCGAGACCTCCCCAAAGTCCGCAAAGACACCCATCACCTGTCTTAATGACCCTTCCGTATTCCCCAGGAAAATAAGGACATCGTCCGCGTATAGCGCGATCTTCTCCTCCCTGGTCCTTCTCTGAAACCCCTCCACCATCCTATTTTGTCTTACCGCAGCGGCCACTGGTTCCATAGCTAAGGCGAAGATCAGGGGTGAAAGGGGACACCCCTGTCTTGTCCCTCTCTCCAACTGAAACTTGCTAGAGAGTACATTGTTAGTTCTAACCCTAGCTATGGGGTAGCTATATAGGATTTTCACCCACCTCCTGAATGAAGGTCCGAAGCCATACACCTTCAGAACCTGCCAGATAAATCCCCATTCAAGACTATCAAAAGCCTTCCCTACATCCAACATCATGACAGCTCTAGAACCCATATTTTCTGTTGGGATCTGCAGGTTCAGAAATAGCCTCCTTATATTCTCACTTGTTGACCTTTGGGGGATGAAACCTGTTTGATCCGGTTGAACTAAGCTATGGATTATCTTTTGAAGCCTAGTGGCCAAAATTTTTGCCAGGATTTTTACATCTGAGCACAATAGGGAAATAGGCCTATACGATCCAGGTTCCAAGGGATCCTTCCCCTCCTTTGGTATCATTATAATTGTGGCCTCCGTCATTGATTCGGGCAACCTCCCTTCCTGGTATGCCCCCTCAAGCACCTTGAGAAGTTCCGGTATCAATATCTCCCCATATTTTTTGTATATCTCTGCCGGGAGACCATCCGGACCCGGAGATTTCTGATTAGTCAGTTGTTTTACGGCGGCTTTGACCTCTTCTAATGAGATTGGGGCCTCCAGGGTCTCAATCTCCAGCTCTGACAGGGAGGGCAGTTCTATTTTCCTAAAGAATCTTTCCATTATCTCTCCTGCCACTGGCCCCTGGGATTTATATAGTTCTTCGTAGTATTTCTTAAATATTTCATTTATTTTATCTGGTTGATATATAATTTCACCTTCCCTATTACTAATGGCAGGAATTATTGGGGGGGGGGGCATCCGCTTTAGCAATATGAGCTAATATCTTCCCTACTCTTTCCCCCTCTCCAAACATTATATGTTTTTGGAATGCTCTTTTATTTTCGGCCTTCCTAGACATTACCTCTTTATATATTAATTGCTTGTTTTCCCACCTTTGATATTTTTCCGGGGATGGATTGCCCACTAGCTCCCTTTCTGCTATTAGGATCTCATCTCTAGCCTTCTCTTCCACAGCCTTTGATGCTCTCTTGACTCTTGATATCTGCTGGATCAATATTCCCCTCATATATGCCTTCAACGCATCCCACATCACCCCTCTTGCCCTCGTTTAACACTATAAATTCTCTCATTTTTGCCATGGTTTCCTTCGGGTCCTCAAGAATCTCGAGCCACACTGGGTTCAGCTTCCAGGTACCCCACTGTTTCCTTATCCCGATATCCATCGTAACTGTCACCGGTGTGTGGTCCGAGATTCCACTTGGGTGATAGGTTATATCCCTAACCAATAGAGCGGCCATATCATTTCCCAAAACTAAATCTATTCTTGACAGAGAGGAATGGGTACTAGAGTGACACGAAAACTGTTGTACCCCAGGATTTCTCACTCTCCACAGGTCCATCAGCCCAGCCTCTTCCAAAAACTGTCCCATTCGGATCCCACATGGACTCTGTCCCGCTTTTCCTGGGGGAAATTTATCTAATTCTTTATTTATCACTACATTAAAATCCCCTACTACAATGACAGGGGTCCTCGGTTTGTATATCACAAACTCCAGCAGGCTATATAAAATTTCTAATTTAAAAGGTGGTGGGTTATAGATGTTTGCTATTATGCATTCCTGGTTCCCTATCGTGCAGTGCAGAAAAACATATCGGCCCCCTTCATCTATATTGCTCTGCCTGCAGGAAAACACAATCCCTTTCCTAATCAGCACTCCCACCCCCCTCGAATAAGAGGAGTGTACCGCATGGTACTGATTCTGAAATTTCTTGTTCTTAATAATTACTTTTGTCTCCCTGGTCAGATGCGTTTCCTGCATCCAACATCCAACATCTACTCTAAGTGCGTCTAACAAATCGAATACCTGTGCTCTCTTTAGGGGAGTACCCAGTCCCCTAACATTCCATGAACCAATCTTTATTCCCATTACCTATTTGCAAATAAGGTTATCACTGCAAGAAGAAAAAAAAAAAAAAAAAACTCCACCAAGCCCCAGTGACCAGGTATGGGAGTATTTCTCCTTATTCCGTGAATTATATCCAAAAAAAAGCAAAGAAAGGAGAAAAAAATAGAAAAAATGCATATTTCCCCATCAAATCTACCTCAGTGCTTGGTTATAATATCAACTATACAATTTCCATTATCCATATCCTTTATATCTTTATATAGTGTAATATACCTTATACTTAATGTGTTGTTTGGTACCTTATATTGCATTTTGATTTTTCTGTGCTCTTTACCCCCTCCCCCCCTCCCCATCCCTCCCACCCCATCCCTCCCCCACCCCCCCCTGACACCCTCCCATGTACTGGTTTATTTGCCCATCCTTCCTCCCTCCCCACCTCCCCATACCACTCTAGGTTACCCCTCCGGGCTTTTTTAATGGCCGACCCATACCCCTCAACCCTTCCGTACCTCCCCCCTCCCCCCCCTCTCTCCCCCACACCCACTCCCTCCCTCCCCCTCCACTTTCGAGAAAAAAAAAAAAAAAAACTTACTATAAACACACTCCGTCTCAAACCTACTTCCATTTACCGTGTCCCCAAACCATCCCCGCTCCATTTGTGTAAATATTAATACAACTAATTCAAATTATACCCATTTAATAAACATTAGTTTTTCGCAGTGTATCCCCTCTATTTCTTAGATAATTGATCTTTCTTGTCCTCCAGCCATGCTAACGCTTTCGCAGGGGACTCAAAAAACTGGCTACCCCCTAGCGCATTTATCCGCAACTTAGCTGGATAAAGAAGGGCGTATGAGACATTATATCTCTGGAGGCTACGCTTCACCCCCAGAAACTCGGCTCTACGTTTCTGAAGGTCCGGTGAGAAATCGGGGAATATTGATATCCTTATATCTTTTTACAGGATCTTCCCCATCTCACAAGCTTTACGTAAGAGTTTTATTTTATCCTTGTAGTTCAAAAATTTAACTAAAAACGGTCTTGGGGGGTTTCCCGGTGCGGGGGGCCTGAACGGGACTCTATGTGCCCTTTCTATAGAAAACTGCTGCGTAAATGTTTCACCTCCAAATATCCCCAACACCCAGTTCTCCAAAAATACAATAGGGTCCAGGCCTTCACTCCCCTCAGGGAATCCCACCACTCTAACATTGTCCCTGCAAAGTCTATTTTCCATTTCATCAACTTTCCCTGCAAGCTTTTCAATTTTTTCCCTCCAGATCTTTGCTTCTTGTTTCATAGGGAGTAAATCATCCTCTATTAGGCTTATTCTCTTTTCCGCTTCTGTCACCCTTTCAGTTGTCATCTTAAGATCCTGGCGTACTAGGGTCAGCTCCTCTTTGATGCCCTTCATTTGCTCTCCCAGTGTTCCCAAAGAGTGGTTGCATGCGCTTATTGCCAGGAAGATATCCTTTAGGGAGGGTTCTCCTTCCACTATGGGGATTGGGGCGGCTGGTGCCTCCATTTCCCTGCTGACGGCTCCTGAGCCTTTTGTAGAAAGATTCTTTGTACTAGGGTTGCCTACAGACTGTCCCGCATGACCCTGGCTTTTCCTATCCGTTACTGATTTGATCGGTGCTTGTTGTCCACCCTTATTTGGGGTTTGTTCTGCTGCCAGGACCAGCTTCTCTAATTTAGCGGATGCTGCCACCACCGCAGCTGTTGCCCCTGCCACAGTAAGATGTGGACCTTTTTCCTTCTCCTTGTCTTTAGCTGACCTCAAGGATTGGGTTCCCATATTTTCCTGGCTAGGATGCTCCTCTCCCTTTCTTCTCCCTGTCATGTTGGTTTTCCACAAGTTATCTTGTTCTCCTCTTATATGTTTATGTACTTGCACCACCAACTGTTGATATCCTTTTAATTACTCCTTATTGCCAACCTGGTCATTTACTAGAGGTTCAGATTTATACACAGATGTCTAACAACAGATCTGGTCTAGTATCTGACCTCTCTCCCCCTTAGTCCCGGATCTTAATGAGGTATCAGTGAGTCATGCAAAGTCCTTGTATATTAGGTCTCCCCCTCCAGAACTCACAGTCCCCCTTCTCTATTACAGGTCACCCAGGGTCCCTTAATACAGCCCCTCACAGTTCCCAGCAGTAGGGGGGTCAGAACAGTCCAGGAGACAACAGGGGAAGTCAGCTCAGTGTCTCTCTTCCATACTACAGGGGGGTGCTTTAAACCGGTTGTTGGACAGGGATCAGCCTAGAGAGAGACTTCAGAGGTTTTATTTTTATTTCAGAGTTCAGGGTTCCTCCATTAACTATTTCTCAATATGCAGCATATGGCTAGCAGACATCCACACTGTTCAAACAGGATACAATTATTATGTACCTGCTTCTTGCTTGCAGCGGTCTCTCTGAGGTTCCGTCTCCTCGCTGACAGCCAAACCGAGCTCGCGCTCTCTTTCTTCACTCTCGCGATGCTTGTGATGTCAGCGCCAGGCTCTGTGTCCTCTCTCGCTCCTCTCTCAATCACCGCCGAGCTCACACCGCCTTGAGCGGCGTCTCGAGCAACCCCCCCGCACGCCGCGCCAGCGATCGCTCCAGCAGTCCCAGCAGGCAGGGTCCCTCCGCAACCCTCCGAGTCCACACAGGGCCGGGGCAGCGCAGCAGTGCAGCAGGGACAACAGAAAGAGGGACAGAGGCCCAGCACAGCTCTGCAGGTATCCAGGTGGGTAGCGGTGAAGCGGCTAGCAGTTAGCCGCGGGGTTTACAGTGCTTCATGGAGCGGGATGGGATCACGTACTCACTCCACTCCTCTCACCTCCATCCGCTTCCGGCCACGCCCACCCAACTGATTTGACTTTCTACTTACCAAGAGGCTTTTGGTAAACCCTTGCCAAGACTGTAACTACTGCGAATAACCTGGTCTCTTGCCTCTAGTCGTTAGGCTCTAACGTCCCACCCAACCTCATCTGAAGCCTAACCTCTCACTCATAGAGTATGATTGATAAGGTTGTGCAGCCTGTGACCTTGTGTTCCACTCCGGAGACATTCGGCAGCTTGATGTGACCTCGGGGACTAGGTCTTTACTACCTCTGATATGCCATGACTCTGGGTTACATGGGTTTGTTAGTTTATGCCTCAGTTAGTCAATCATACAGCTGCATGTACAGGATACTGCAAATTGGGCCTGGGTATCCAGAGTCCTGTTATCTAACCAGGTTAATTTGTTTTGTCTTGCTTTTAGAGTATGTTCGTTCTGCTTGATCCCAAAAGGATGGAGGACAACTAGCTTACAGGCTGCAAAGGTCTATGGACAGGCCCCTGTGACCTGGCACTAGGGATGAGCTACGAGTTCGATTTAAACTCATGTTCGACTCGAACATCAGCTGTTCGCCAGTTCACCGAACAACGAACAATTTGGGGTGTTCGTGGCAAATTTGAAAGCCGCAGAACACCCTTTAAAAGTCTATGGGAGAAATCAAAAGTGCTAATTTTAAAGGCTTATATGCATGGTATTGTCATAAAAAGTGTTTGGGGACCTGGGTCCTGCCCCAGGGGACATGTATCGATGCAAAAAAAAAGTTTTAAAAACTGACGTTTTTTCGGGAGCAGTGATTTTAATAATGCTTAAAGTGAAACAATAAAAGTGTAATATTCCTTTAAATTTCCTACCTGGGGGGTGTCTATAGTATGCCTGTAGGGGGGCGCACGTTTCCCGTGTTTAGAACAGTCTGACAACAAAATGACATTTCAAAGGAAAAAAAATCATTTAAAACTACTCATGGCTATTAATGAATTGTCGGTCCGACAATACACATAAAAGTTCATTAATAAAAATGGCATGGGATTTCCCCACAGGGGAACCCCGCACCAAAATTTTTTAAAAAAATGGCGTGGGGGTCCCCCTAGATTCCATACCAGGTCCTTCAGGTCTGGTATAGATATTAAGGGGAGCCCCGCGCCAAAATTAAAAAAAAAAAGGCATGGGGTCCCCCTCAAAATCCATACCAGACCTTTCAGGTCTGGTATGGATTTTAAGTGAAGCCCCGTGCCAAAATTAAAAAAAAAATGGCGTGGGGTCCCCCCAAAAATCCATACCAGACCCTTATCTGAGCACGCACCCTGGCAGGCCTCAGGAAAAGAGGGGGGGACGAGGGAGCGCCCCCCTCCTGAACCGTACCAGGCAACATGCCCTCAACATTGGGAGGGTGCTTTGGGGTCCACCCCAAAGCACCTTGTCCCCATGTTGATGGGGACAATGCCTAGTGGGGACATGCATCCTGTTTGCTCATTCTCCTCCCAGCCCTCCCCCCCTACTGGACCTCTCAAGTTCATATCACTGCTTTGCTTGAAAGGGGGATGGCGCCTTTCCAGTGTGCAGTAGATGTATCTTTAACATAAAGATGATAATTTTGCAGGTCCCTAGGCCTGCAATGGTATCTTTTTATATGTGTTCACATTTTGGCCCTCTGTCTTGGTGTCCCGGGGCTTGGTGGTAAGGCTATGCACATGTTTATCTTTATTAACTGCTGCATGACTGCCTTTTGTACCATTCTAGATGCCACCCCCCGGTGCACCATCACAGGATGTCTCAGTTGTAGGTCCTTTATAATTATTATTGCTGTCTCCGTTCTCAGTTTTAATTAAAATTTTGTAGTCTCGCCCATTTATTTAGCTACACCATGTTTCTCGCTGTTCTCAAAATGTGTTGGTTTCTTACTGAACTTTAGCTGCCCACTCAGGGCAACTTCCACCGCTCCTACCATCCCCAATTAGGGCGGCTTCCACTCAGGCACTTTCTGTGCTAAGTAGGGGTCCATAGTTCACTCGCACTATAGATACATTATCTCTCCCCTTCTTTCTTCCCTATTCTCCCCCCCCCTCCTCTCTTCTCTTTTTGGGGTCCTTTCTTCTAGTTATATTCTCTGCCTCTCACCTAGGGGGCAGGTGCCCCAGATGGGGTAGTTCTCCACACTCTATAGTGCCCACATTCTGGTCAGTCAATACCAAGGTTCTCCTTAAGGTCAACTCCTTCAATGTGCGTGGTCTCAACACACCAGAAAAATGCTCTCAGCTTCTAGCTAGATAGCAGAAGGGTAAGATTCAAGTCACTTTTTTGCAGGAAACGCACTTTCGCGGTGATTGACTCCCTAAACTGACTGATGGGGCTTTCCCCACGGTATACCACAGTGTCTCTCCTATGTCCAAATCCAAGGGGGTTAGCATTCTGTTGGCCAAATCGGTTCCCTGGACCTTTGAGGCACAGCGGACAAATGAGCTGGGCCGCTTCCCTCTCCTGAAAGGGAGGTTTTTTGACAAGCAGGTCACCTTTGCCAATGTCTACTATCCCAATGTGGATCACCCCCAATTTATGTGGAAGTTCCTTCTTGAAATCTTGGAGTTTGCAGAAGGGCTCCTCATTTTTGGGAGAGACCTTAACTTTTCTATGGATCCCCTACTGGATGTCTTGCGCGGCTCCTTCTATCTCCCCTATTCTCGCCCCAAACGTCTGAAGACAGATTTGCTTACTCTGCATTTAGTTGACCCCTGGAGGTTGTTACATCCCCAAGACCGTGATTATTCCATTTTCTCCCCGGTCCACCAAACTTACTCGCGGCTGGACTATCTTCTGATTCCGCATAAGGATCTGTCCAGAGTAGTGTCTACTGAGATTGACGTTGTCTCTCTTTCGGACCATGCCCCAGCTCATCTGACTCTTCAACTGGGTCCAGTGACTCAGACTCCGCCATCCTGGAGATTGAATGAGTCCCTGCTCCAATCGGAAGAGATCTGTTCCGAGCTCCTGACCAATTTACGATAGTAATTTGCCATCAATGAAGCATCGGTCGTTAATCCTTTGGTCGTCTGGGAGGCTCACAAGACAGTGGTCCGGGGTGCTTTGATCAGAATAGGAGCCCCGTCTTAAGAGGGAGAGATCCCGCCACACTGAGGTACTCTTTGCTCGGCTGCGTAGTCTGGAGTACTGCCATAAGGCCAGCCTTGCCCGTACCACATATCGGGATCTTCTGAGGGTTTGTGAGGAGCTCCGCACGCTCCTATTTCACAAAACGAAGCAAAAACTGCCATGGGCTCACCGTACAATGTATGAATTCTTGAACAAACCGGGTACGTTGTTGGCGTGGGCACTGGGAGGTCCATGTACAAAAACTTACATCCCCTGTATCATGGGCTCCTCACGGCAGAAATTTCATACTTCTTCGGATATGGCGGCAGAGTTCATATCCTTTTATGAAGGCCTCTACCAGTGGTCTCAAAGTACTGGCCTGCGGGCCATTTGCGGCCCGCGGACTGGTTACAAATGGCCCACAGGCAGGGCCGATCTGGGACGGGTTTGCCCTGCACCCAGGCACCGCAGAGGGGGAGGCACTGAAGAGCTTGATGTCTCCATCTCCTGTGTTCTCTCTGCTGCACGCTGCTGCAGCTCAGAGAGAGAACAGAGTGGAGGAAGGAGCGGATAAAAGGATCCGCCCATCGCCCCGCCCACCTAGGCATGGTGATGATTGACCAGAGCCCTCGGATCCAGGGTCCTGCTGCCACCTCAGGGTGGGAGGTTGTGTCCTTCTCTAGGTGCCCTGTCACTAGACCTGTGTTGAAGCCAGGAGCTGACAGGAGGAGAGGTGAGTGAGCCATCACACTGAGGCAAGTCCTTAGTGGGGTGACTGGGGTAGAAATTTGTGTTTGGGGGGGTATTTGTGCAGTGTGGGGGGTATTTATGGAGTGTGGGGGTTATTTGTGCAGTGTGGGGGTTATTTGCGCAGTGTGGGGGGTATTTGTGCTGTGTGAGGGGTATTTATGGAGTTTGAGGGGTATATATGCAGTGTGGGGGGTATTTATGCAGTGTGGGGGTATTTGTGCAGTGTGGGAGGAATTTGTGCAATGTGGGGGGTATTTATGGAGTGCGGGGGGTATTTATGTAGTGTGGGGGGTATTTGTGCAGCATGGGGGGGTATTTGTGCAGTGTGAGGGATATTTGTGCAGTGTGGGGGGTAATGCTGGGTTTAATAATGCGTTTGCTGACATCAGTGCTAGGGGTTAATAATGCGTTTGCTGACACCAGTACTGGGTTTAATAATGCGTTTGACAGCAGTGCTGGGTTTAATAATGCATTTGTAACACCAGTGCTGGGTTTAATAATGCTTTTGCTGACAGTGCTAGTGGTTAATAATGCGTTTGCTGACATCAGTGCTAGAGGTTAATAATGCGTTTGCTGACACCAGTGCTGGGTTTAATAATGCGTTTGCTGACAGTGCTAGGGGTTAATAATGCGTTTGCTGACATCAGTGCTAGAGGTTAATAATGCGTTTGCTGACACCAGTGCTGGGTTTAATAATGCGTTTGCTGACATCAGTGCTGGGGTTAATAATGCGTTTGCGGCCCCCATGGGATATGAAAACTTGTCATGTGGCCCTCAGGTAATTTGAGGTTGAGACCCTTGACTTAGACTGTTCCCCCCATTGGCCATTGCAATACCTTCAAGATGACCTTGTTGCACAGGGTGTTGTACCTGCTGCAAGCACTTCCCATCCGCTTTCCTCCAGTGTTTTTTAAAAGGGTGAACTCCATGTTTAGAGGTTTCATCTGGTCCCATTGCAAACCCTGCATCAGACTGCAACTTCTCAATTTTGTGAAGCTTAGGGGAGGGGTGGGCCTCCCAGACTTGAAAGCTTATTACAGAGCGGCACATCTCACCAGGCTGGTGGATTGGTATTGCCATGCAGAAGAAAAACATTGGGTGGCCATGGAACTGGAGGACTCTAATGGCACAGCCAAGAGCTGGCCATGGATCATATCGCCTCTTCCAAAGGCCATCATTGATCACCCTACACTTGGCAGCACACTCCTGGTGACCAGCGACGCCTTTAAACATTCCTCAGTATCTCCACTATCCTCCCCAATGGTACCAGTGCTTGGCAACCCAGAATTCCCGCCTGTCCTCCAGAATCCCCATTTTCAGCATTTGGCTGCAAGTAGATGACTCACTCTCTGTGAATTTATGGGCCCCGATGGCCGACTTCCCCCCTCTGCCGGAGTATCGGCCACAGACCCTCTGCCGGATTTTTAGAGTGGTATACAGTTATGCAACTTTTTGCACGGGTGTCTGCGGACATCGGGCGCATCTCGTCAACTCACGGAACTGGAACACATTTGTCGCCAGGGATAGCCGGTTCCGCCATAGCCTTTCAATAATATATGCCTCTTTAATTTGGCCGACGGATATATGCCACCCTTCCTATTCAAATAGGAGTCAGACTTAAGCTCCCAGTTCACTAAACTCCCAGAAGGAGAATATCCTCCATTTTGCCCAAAAGTCCTCTATAGCCACCAGGATCCAGGAGGCAGGGAGCAAGATTCTGACCAGATGGCACAGATTCCCTACCACTTTGCATCGTTTCTTCCCTCAGGTTCCCAGGTGGTGGTGCAGAAACGCTGAGGGAACAATGCTACACATTTTTTGGAAATGTCCTAAACTTGGGCCCTTTTGGCTTGAGGTGATCTGCACATTGAAACCCCTGACAAATGTTGATCTGGAAGGGAACCCTGCGGCCTGTCTACTTCACCTTTCAGGGAGACCGATCAAGAAGTATAAGGCCTCCCTTACAATCCAGCAGCTGAATGCGGCCAAGGCATGCATCCCCCTCTGTTGGAGATCGGAGAACCCCCCATCAAAATCTCTGTGGTTCTCTAAAGTGAACGAATTGAGAGACATGGAGGACCTCACCGCTACCTTGCACAACCGGGAGGAGACCTTCCAAGAGACCAGGCATCCTTGGAACCATTTTGTGTACATTAACGCCCATCTCCAGGAGGTGGCACAATTTAACTGACCTCCTGGATTTAACGCCACTCCCTGGGCAAGAGGCCCTCTCTGTATTCATTCTTTATCTACCCCTCTTATCCTGTTCCCTTCTTGTTAAGAGGACATCTAATCCCCTAATCCTTCCCCCCTCTGGCTGCTTTCTCTCCTCCATTGTTCTGACTTAGTGATGGGCTATGTTGTTAAGATATGGTGTATATCTCTGCCTACATCTCTGCCCTTTATATTATCCCATTACTTGGCTAAACAGGCCTTAGGGAAGCTTTATCTCCCATTACGTTAAAAAGGTTCTAATCTAATTACTCCACTTTATTGTATCTTAATGTATTTTTTTTTCAAATATATGTCTTGGGTCTTCCATATAATTGTGTGTTGGGCCCCCAGCATGATGCACTGCCCACTATCCTCACAACCGTAATAGTTTTTTATGACCACATACTGAGCAGCGCTGGGCATGTTGTTCTATAACTCTGCTTATGTGACTCTTTCTGTGCTATTTGACTGTGATAATGGTTATCATTTCATACTTTGGCTGTTGACTGTAACTGTTCTTTGGAAAAATAAAGGAATTACAAAAAAAATTAAAAAGTTTACTCTGATTGTCACTTTAAATCATTTTAGACTACCATGTACCTACAGTATATATAAAAAAAGAAATGTCCTACAGAAAAGTTTTACAAAGACAGTCTTTGAATTATTATTTCTTTTTGTATATTTTTAATAAAAAAAAATCTAATCCAATCCAATATGTAGCAATATTTTAGGCATGTTACAGAAGTATAGCTTGCATATACAGTATATTTGTAAATATGTAACTGAAACTATAAACACGTTATACAGGTCTCCGTTTCTGACTAATGGTGAATGTGCTGGATTCATATTTATTTATTTATATACATCATATACCTGTTGCTATTGTGTATACATTTTAAAATTACAGTTCTGAACATGAAATGGTTGAATAATAGTGATGATATTGGATGTAACCTTCCTCTATCACTCTGTATTGTGGGTGATCTGTGGTCTGTACAGAGTGTCTGTATGTTGGGAGGAATCTGTCAGATCTTCAGGGATCTCTTCTGACAAATCCTGTTGTGTTTGGATAGACAGTGATCATTATAATATCCAGAATCTGCTTCCCACCATACACAGTCTCCTGAGGAATTTCCTAATATCTGGAATCTGGGTAATAAATAACAATGAGTAGTTATGAGGATCTATTGTTTTCTCAACATTCATATTCATAGTGTAAATGAAGAGTCACTTACAGGCCGGTATTATAGAGCCGACCGTCCACCCATCTCCATCCATCTCCATCTCTGTACAGACCAACCCAGAACATTTCATATGTTTGTTGCTTGATGGATCTGTTTATAAACTCCTGGGACAACAGAACAAAGTATGTGATAATACAGCTTATAAGTATGCATGAAGCAAAAACGTTCCTCACACATTGACACAGACATAGCAGAACAATCTTTTTATTCAATCTGAATTTTTATTCTAGTAAGGAAAATACTAAGCTTGCTCCATGAACATTGAAGAGGGGTATTGCTGATTTAACCACTGATATAGCTCCCAATTATCCCGGATTGGGAGGGACTGTCCTTCTATGGAACTGAGTGCCTGTGTCCCTCTTTCCTCCTCATTTGTCCCTATTATTGGACGTTTATAAATAAAAATTGTACTATTAATCTACCAAAAATGTTTTACTGCAATAAACTGTACATCCAACCACTAAACTAGTGAATTTGTTCATGTGAAAAGCCAGTATAAAGGAAAAGTAGTGGAAAAAAAATTCCATGTGGGTTTAACAAACCTGTTTTTTTTTTTAATTCTGTTTTTTAATTTTCAGAAAAAGTCAGAAGGTACAAGACAATGCACCTGACCGCTTAGCAGAACTTGGTGCAAAGCAATACATAATAATACAACAACAAATCAACTACAAGAAAAATCCCCCCCTCCCCCCCCCATGCTCAAGCTGTACCCCACTCTGGTTAGGCATGGTGAGTCATATAACACAGGCAGTATTTATTTACAGTATTTTACTAAAGATTTTCAAAAGGCCATCGTAGGAGCCACAGGTGCCTTCCCGTGCAACACAATAGTCTTACGGGCATAGAATAGAAGGATGCTGAGAAGTGCTCTCAAAGCTCTTGTAGTAACCACTCAATCCACCAAACCCAACAGACACACTGCTGTTGTTAGTAGGACATCATTCATGCAGGTGGATACATCCTTCCAAAACCCTTGAGTCACAGGGCAGTACCAAAAAATTTGACCAAAATTTGACCATTTGGCTTCTGTATAAGAACAACACCAACACCGGGGAGTAAATGGAGGACAATTTAGTGGGGGTGTAATAAATTCTTTGAAGACATTTAAAATGAATAAGCCTATCTTTGGCCTAAACCAAATAAATAAAGGGATAATCCATATACTCCCAATCTTCCCCCTGCCGGCAGGGAAATCAGCAACTTACTTAACCTTACAATTCACATGTGATGGAGGAATGGTAGGAAAGAGTTCCTTATAAATCGCAGATAATGGCTTCCTAAGAGAGTCATCATATAATAGAAAAAAAGAGCAGAAAAAATAAACATCAGTGGGAGGGAACTGTAATTTCAACTCATCAAAAGTGAGCAATCTCCCTCAACCGGTAAGCTACATAAAAAGTTTTCTTCTAAATGGGACTTTCAAGGGCAGTACTCCTCAGAAGATCAAAGCATAAATGTAAAAAGTAGTATTGTATTTTAAAAAGGTTAAAAAATGAAGAAGATATACAAACCGGTAATGTCACCCAGGGTTTTAATGCCTTTCGACACCCAAATTACTGGATCAGGAATAGTATTAAAGTGGGGCAATTGTGGAACCAGCCAGAGGGAAGATACCGGTAAGATGTCAGTCTGACTGGTGCCATGGATACAAATAATATGATCCCAGGCCTTGAGAGTTGCCTTCATAGAGCCAGTAATAGGAAATTCAGTTTTTGGCTCTCAATAAAGTAAAAATGTGAGACTCTCCTACGACCCCAGGATAGCGGCCTCCAACACTTTAACCAAATCTCCATCAACATGCAGCAGCCAACTCTAGCAAAAACCATCTGCCCCACTAGGTGATAATTATATAGGTTTGGGAGCGCTAAACCCCTCTGACCCCATGGTTCCTGCAATGCCCTCAGCCCTATCCCAGGAGAGGAAGATCCCTAAATTAATTACCGGTAACTGAAAAGTCCATGAATTTTCTTAAAAAAGGTTTGCGGAACTCTTACCGGTGCATTACAGAGGAAATATAGGAAAACAGGAGTATTTTCATCTTAAGTAAATTTATTCTCACTAACAGAGAGTGGAGCAAATTCTGCCACACATCCATTTTATGTTAAAGAAAACCCAGGAGAGTCATAAGATTAAAAGAATGATTATCTGAATTGTGAGCCAAAATTTGAACTCCTAAATAGGTGAATTGTGAGACCCATTGAATTGGAAGTTGCCCATCATTTGAACACCCATGTCCAGGGGAAAAGATAGTGGTTCAGTTTATCCAAAAACAAATCAGTTTTTGAGTATTCATTTTTCATGTACCATGTAACTTGGAGCATTGCAGGGATGTGTCCTTTGCCTTCATACTTTATACTAAAGGGAGTCCCTCTTTTTCAACACAGAAATTTATGAGGTATGCACTTAAGTACCTGCATGTAAATAACCCTCCAGCTATGCACTGGCAGACCATAGAAGTGGATGCACATTCAGTAACTGCACAGACACAGTCACAATCTTTGCTTTCGGATCTATGTGCCCACTCTTGCCCCTATGTAAAATATTGACATACGACCATCTGTGCAGCTAAAACACAGTCTAAAAAGATCTATCGCTACATCTGAATTCCTAAAAATCATACAGTCCTCTAGTAATCCCAATAAATAAAAAGTGACAAAAAAACAATCCATGTGTAGTATCAATCTTCTTCCAATCCAAAATACTGTGTTAAACCATACAATATGTGCAAAGTGTTAACAAGTGCACATGCTGTGCTTCTAATTTATATTGTGCTTCACACACCCTGTGTGTCCTATTTCACCACTAGGGATGAGCCGAACACCCCCCGGTTCGGTTCGCACCAGAACTTGCGAACGGACCGAAAGTTCGCACGAACGTTTGAACCCCATTGACGTCTATGGGACTCGAACGTTCGAAATCAAAAGTGCTCATTTTAAAGGCTAATTTGCATGGTATTGTCCTAAAAAGGGTTTGGGGACCTGGGTCCTACCCCAGGGGACATGTATCAATGCAAAAAAAACTTTTAAAAACGGCCGTTTTTTCGGGAGCAGTGATTTTAATGATGCTTAAAGTAAAAAAAAAAAAAGTGAAATATTCCTTTAAATATCGTACCTGAGGGGTGTCTATAGTATGCCTGTAAAGTGACGCGTGTTTCCCGTGTTTAGAACAGTCCCTGCACCAAATGTCATTTTTAAAGGAAAAAATCTCATTTAAAACTGCTTGCGGGTTTAATATAATGTCGGGTCCTGGCAATATGGATGAAAATCAGTGAGACAAACGGCATGGGTACCCCCCCAGTCCATTACCAGGCCCTTTGGGTCTTGTATGGATATTAAGGGGAACCCCGCACCCAAATTAAAATAAGGAAAGGTGTGGGGCCACCAGGCCCTATATACTCTGAACAGCAGTATACAGGCTGTAGGTTTGTTGTTAAGTAGAATCTCTTTGTAATTTTGAACGGGTACATTTTTAACGTGTTTAGCTCCAGCCAAAAAATCTTTTTTAAGCTTTTTGGAAAACATAGGGAAGGGTTATCACCCCTGTGACATTTGTTTTGCTGTCTTTCCTCCTCTTCAGAAGATTTCACCTCACTTTTTGTCCCAATGGATTGGAAAGCATCAGTGGAAAGGAGAAATGTTTTTCCCATATTAACTCTTACAGGAGAGAATTTTCCTTCCTAGGGGTAGATTTATTCTCACTTCCTGTTGTCTCCTTCCGTTTGCAAGTAGGAGTCGTTTGTAAGTTAGTTGTTTGAAAGTAGGGTCCTGCCCTATATACTCAGCAGAAATTTGGGCCTTAGGTGTTGCTGTGGCCACAACACTGTAAGCCCTCACAGGGCTCTGCTGTGAAATATTAGATCAAGAATTGTAATTACATGCCCCTGTTAAAAAGGAGCTGAAAAATTAGGCCTTAGGCACTGGTGCTGGTGCCACAACACTGCAACCCCTCACAGACACTCTAGTTGGAATGCAGGAACGAGCCCTGCTGCAAAGTATTGCATCAAAAATTGTAATTACACGCCCCTGTTAAACAAGGGCTGAAAAATTGGGCCTTAGGCACTGGTGCTGGTGCCACAACACTGCAACCCCTCACAGACACTCTAGTTGGAATGCAGGAACGAGCCCTGCTGCAAAGTATTACATCAAAAATCGTAATTACACGCCCCTGTTAAACAGGGGCTGAAAAATTGTGCCTTAGGCACTGGTGGTGGCACCCAGAACCAAAAATGTTCTTACAAGCTATCAGCGTGATGATTGAGGAGGAAGAGGATAATTACTCAGGGATAGTCACTCAGCATCAGCATAGGCAGTCTTTGAAGGGATCTGAGATTTCAAAAAAAATTATTCGGTTACATCAGCATCAGGTGCTTGGTAGCTGGTGGTGATCCAAGACTCATTCATTTTTATGAAGGTCAGTCGATCGACCGAGTCAGTGGACAGACGCACCCTGTGATCGGTTACCACGCCTCCAGCAGCACTGAATGTGCGTTCCGAAAGAACGCTGGATGCAGGACAGGCCAGTAGCTCAATTGCATACTGTGCAAGCTCTGGCCAGTGATCCATCCTCAAGACCCAGTAACCCAGAGGATTTTCGGTGGGAAAGGTGTCCAAGTCTGATCTTGCCCCTAGGTATTCCTGCACCATGTAAAACAGACGCTGGCGATGGTTGCTGGAACCGATCATACCTTGGGGCTGCGGACCAAAAAATTGTCTGAACGCATCGGTCAGACGGCCACCTTCTCCACCGCTCCTTCTTTGACTGACCGAAGCCTCAGCAACACGTTGTCCAGAAACAGGAGTTTGTAACCTCCCAGTCTCTGGGAACGCATTGCACAGACCTTTCTGCAAGGCCTCCCGAAGATGTTTCATCCTCTGCTCCCTCTGCGATGGCAAGATAAGGTCCGCAACCTTACCCTTGTAACGTGGATCAAGGAGGGTTGCCAGCCAGTAATGGTCCTTCTCCTTGATACCACGAATACGAGGATCCTTACGCAGGCTTTGCAGGATCAGGGAGGCCATGCAGCGTAGGTTTGCTGAGGCATTCGGTCCGGAGTCCTCTGGGTCACTAAGGACGACATGGTCCGCAGCCACCTCCTCCCAGCCACGTACAAGTCCATGTGTTTCTTGGGACTGATCCCTTAAAGACTGCTGCTGATGCTGAGTGCCAGGCTCCACCTCCATACTGACACAATCTTCCTCCTCCTCCTCTTCCTCCTCGTCCTCTTCCTGTGTGATCGGCGGGCATGCAGGAACACTGTCTGGATAAAGGGGGCCTTGAGAGCTAAGGAAGTCCTCCTCTTCCTGCCTCTGTTCTGCCTCAAGTGCCCTGTCCATTATTCCACGCAGCGTGTGCTCCAACAGGTGGACAAGGGGGACAGTGTCACTGATGCATGCACTGTCACTGCTCACCATCCTCGTGGCCTCCTCAAATGGTGACAGGACAGTGCATGCATCCCTGATCATGGCCCACTGGCGTGGGGAAAAAAAAACAAGCTCCCCTGACCCTGTCCTGGTGCCATAGTCGCACAGGTACTCATTGATGGCCCTCTGCTGCGTGTGCAGCCGCTGCAGCATGGCCAACGTTGAGTTCCACCTGGTGGGCATGTCACAGATTAGGCGGTTCTTGGGCAGGTTAAACTCCTTTTGGAGGTCCGTCAGCCGAGCACTGGCATTATATGACCGGCGGAAATGCACACAGACTTTCCTGGCCTGCCTCAGGACATCCTGTAAGCCCGGGTACCTGCCCAAGAACCGCTGCACCACCAAGTTAAGGACGTGAGCCAAACAGGGCACATGGGTCATTTGTCCCTGTCGGAGGGCAGAGAGGAGGTTGGTGCCATTGTCGCAAACCACCATTCCTGCCTTAAGTTGGCGTGGTGTCAACCACCTCTGAACCTGCCCCTGCAGAGCTGACAGAACCTCTGCCCCAGTGTGGCTCCTGTCCCCCAAGCACACCAGCTCAAGCACCGCATGGCATCTTTTGGCCTGCGTACTTGCTTAGCCCCTTGAACAACTACGGAGCACCGCTGGTTCCGAGGAAGAGGCCATGGAGGAAGAAGAAGAGGAGGGGGTGGAGGAGAGAGGTGTGTCACAATCATTAGCATTTTGGAGGCGTGGTGGCGGAACAACCTCCAACACTACTGCACCTTGTCCTGCATCCTTCCCAGCTGCCAGCAGAGTCACCCAATGCGCCGTGAAACTTAGGTAACGTCCCTGTCCATGCCTGCTGGACCATGAGTCAGCGGTAATATGCACCTTACCGCTGACCGCCCTGTCCAGCGAGGCATGGACATTGCCTTCCACATGCTGGTAGAGAGCCGGAATCGCCTTCCGTGAGAAAAAGTGGCGTTTGGGTACCTGCCACTGAGGAACCGCACATTCCACAAACTCACAGAAGGGGGCAGAGTCTACCAACTGAAAAGGCAGCAGTTGAAGTGCTAGCAATTTTGCCAAGCTAGCATTCAACCGTTGGGCATGTGGATGGCTGGGAGCAAACTTCTTTCGGCGGTGCAGCAGCTGGGGCAGGGAAATTTGCCTGGTACAATCTGACGTCGGTGTACCAAAATCAGATTGCCCACAAGTACGTGGCTGTGACACACCTAATTCTACACCTTCATTCCTCTCAGTGCAGGTCTCAGAGAGGATTGAAGGTCTAGTGGGGTTGGAAATCTCAGCTGATGAGGAGCAAGCAGAGGTCCTCTTTGTTCTTTGGTGTGGGTCTTTTAGATACGCTTGCCAACGAACTGCATGGCAGGTCAACATATGTCTGGTCAAGCATGTGGTACCCAAGCGGGAGATGTTTTGGCCACGCGAGATACGCTTGAGACATATGTTGCAAATAGCAGCGGTGCAATCTGATGCACTCGTCTCAAAAAAGGCCCACACCAAAGAACTTTTTGAATAACGCGCAGAGACTGCAGCGCCCTGCACATGTGGAGCTTTGGGGTGTGATGCAGTCAATGTGTTGCCCTTAGGCTGGCCCCTGGAGGGCATCCTGCCTCGGTGATGTGCCGCCTCCTCCTCCTCCTCCTCTCTCCTATCAGGCACCCACGTTGAGTCAGTGACCTCATCATCGCCTCCCTCCTCATCACTGGAGCAAACCTGGCAGTATGCTGCAGCAGGGGGAGCATGACTGCCAGATTGCTGTCCTTCTTGGGCACCCCCTCTGTCCGTGCTCGTGTTACTGACTTCATTGAGCTCAGTATCATCATCAGAGCCTTCCAAACGCTGGGCATCCTCCTGGAGCATGTACCCAACACTGTGGTCAAACAGTTCGAGGGACTCCTCAGGAGGACATGGTGGGGCTAGGGAAGGAGTCACTGATGACATTGAGCCGAGGGAAGAGGCCGCTGCTTTGCCAGACAAAGTACCCTGGGCATGGGTGAGAGAGGATGAGGAGGATGAGGACGGCTTGGTCATCCACTCGACCAAGTCTTCCGCATGTTGCGGCTCAACATGGCCAGCTGCCGAAAAAAAGGCCAAGCGTGTCCCATGGCCACGTGCTGATGAGGATGCACCGTCTCCACGACCAGCACTAGACACAGAGCCTGCTTGCCCTCTCTTATTGGCTTGTGACTGTCTGCCTCTCCTTCTTGGCCTTCCAGACATACTAATGGCCTGTAGCTGCACTAAGCTGGGATATATATATATGTACTGATACTGCAGCTAGCAAAATCAACTGCCTGCCTGTAGTATGAGAACACCACCAACCTTCTACAGGTAGCTTTAGCTGAACACTGTGAGGTGGACGCACCCCACTAACTTGTAGGTTTAGCAGAACACTGTGAGCAGGACGCACTGCACTAACTGTAAATAGTCTAGCTGCCTGACTGTGGTACTAATAGGATCAAAAGAACACCAGCAATTTTCTTCAGGTAGCTGTATTTACTGTAACAAGACAAGCCTGCCTGTCAGTAAGAAGATAACAGAAACGGATCTAGCTGAACACTGTGAGCAGGACGCACCCCACTAGCTTGTAGGTTTAGCTGAACACTGTGAGGTGGACGCACCCCACTAACTTGTAGGTTTAGCTGAACACTGTGAGCAGGACGCACCCCACTAACTTGTAGGTTTAGCAGAACACTGTGAGCAGGACGCACTGCACTAACTGTAAATAGTCTAGCTGCCTGACTGTGGTACTAATAGGATCAAAAGAACATCAGTAATTTTCTTTAAAATACTGTAACAAGACAAGCCTGCCTGTCAGTAAGAAGATAACAGGAACGGATCTAGCTGAACACTGTGAGCAGGACGCACCCCACTAGCTTGTAGGTTTAGCTGAACACTGTGAGGTGGACGCACCCCACTAACTTGTAGGTTTAGCTGAACACTGTGAGCAGGACGCACCCCACTAACTTGTAGGTTTAACAGAACACTGTGAGCAGGACGCACTGCACTAACTGTAAATAGTCTAGCTGCCTGACTGTGGTACTAATAGGATCAAAAGAACACCAGCAATTTTCTTTAAAATACTGTAACAAGACAAGCCTGCCTGTCAGTAAGAAGATAACAGGAACGGATCTAGCTGAACACTGTGAGAAGGACGCACCCCACTAGCTTGTAGGTTTAGCTGAACACTGTGAGGTGGACGCACCCCACTAACTTGTAGGTTTAGCTGAACACTGTGAGCAGGACGCACCCCACTAATTCGTAGGTTTAGCAGAACACTGTGAGCAGGATGCACTGCACTAACTGTAAATAGTCTAGCTGCCTGACTGTGGTACTAATAGGATCAAAAGAACACCAGTAATTTTCTTTAAAATACTGTAACAAGACAAGCCTGCCTGTCAGTAAGAAGATAACAGGAACGGATCTAGCTGAACACTGTGAGCAGGACGCACTGCACTAAATGTAAATAGTCTAGCTGCCTGACTGTGGTACTAATAGGATCAAAAGAACACCAGTAATTTTCTTCAAAATACTGTAACAAGACAAGCCTGCCTGTCAGTAGGAATATAACAGGAACGGATCTAGCTGAACACTGTGAGCAGGACGCACTGCACTAAATGTAAATAGTCTAGAAGATAACAGGAACGGATCTAGCTAAACTGAATACAGTGTATATATATATATATGCAACACCTGGGATGCATATATATACACAATACACTTTAAGTGCAGCTAACTGACTGTCCTGCCTAATCTAGCTAACTCAAATGAAATGACACTGTCTCTCTCTCTCTCTAAGCACACCGGAACACACTGCACAGGGCCGCCGTGCAGGCGGCCTTATATAGTGTGGGGCGTGTACTAAATCCCCTGAGCCATAATTGGCCAAAGCCTCCTTGGCTTTGGCCAATTATGGCTCTCTGTTAAGGCGGCGCTGTGATTGGCCAAGCATGCGGGACATAGTGCATGCTTGGCCAATCATCAGCAAGCAATGCACTGCGATGCCGCAGTGAATTATGGTCCGTGACGCGCCACACAAATTTGGTGCGAACGGCCCATATCGTTCGCAATTCGGTGAACGATCGAACAGCCGATGTTCGAGTCGAACATGGGTTCGACTCGAACACGAAGCTCATCCCTATTCACCACCATTAACAACTCACCTCCCGCTTTGACCTATATTATAGGTCATATGCACTTGTCCCTTGAAGGGTGCTGGGTGAATGCAGTCTAGACTGTCTCGGATCTCCTCCAACTTGTTTGTCACCATTAGTTTTGGGTGAACGGTTTGGCCCAAGAATGAGTTTGGCTGGAACATTGGCTCTACTATTCAAATTGTCGGGGCGCTCAACCGTTTGTTCGGCCTGCCGAACGACCACAATGCACTGCGACACTGCACAGTGCATTGGTAGCCCTGATTGGTTAAAGCTATTAAAGCTTTGCCCAATCAGGGCACATAGCACTGTCAGAGCCATGACTGGACACTGTCATGATGACTCTATCCAATCATGGCTCATTGCTGATAGTCCCACCCCACATAGCAGCCATTTGCAGTGTGATTTTGGCGTGGAGAGAGATAGAACAGGGCTCTGTTCAGTGCTACTAGCGAATTAGTGTGCTATAGTGTGCTATTGCGCTTCTATTGTCAGTGTAAAGTATCAGTTTAGTGTGAATCTAGTGATAGTGCAGCGTGAGTGTGGTGCGACCATTTATTTTTACTTTAGTGTCATTTTATTTTGTCAGGTCAGGTTTCCTGCAGTATATTTTAGTGCGTTACTGCACATTTAATACAGTATATTGTAGTGCGTTATTGCATGTTTAATGCAGTATATTGCAATGTGTTGGTGCACGTTTACCTCAGTATATTGCAGTGCGTTATTTCACTTTCATTGCAGTATATTGCAGTGTGTTGGTGCACGTTTACCGTAGTATATTGCAGTGTCAGTGGAGTGTGTCTGTGTAGTGAGTACTCAAATTAAAGTGCACCAAACTCCACTTTCCATTGATTAAAGTGCATCCACATACACATTTCCCCCTCTTTATTACATTTCGGTAATAAGCCCCCCCCATCATGTCTGGGAGGCCAACAAGGAGAGGCAGACATTTCCATGGCACTGTGAGGGGGCCAGCAGCATCTATGTCCACAGGCAAAGGTGGACGTGGTCCGTCCTCAGGCAGGGCATCATTTCCTCTGTTTAGTGATATTGTCCGTGCTATCCAGACACAGCATGTAAAGGAAGTGGTGGACTGGCTTACTAAACAATCCTCATCCTCCATCACCCAAGCAGAGACTAGTGTATAGTCCACTGTAGCTGCCAGAGTGGCTTATTCTTCCTCCTTGTCCACAGCTATTCCTGCCAGAGCCCCAGCATCAGGCATTGAGGAGTCGGCTGAGTTATTTGAACACAGCGTCAGCCACTTGCTCCTTGACGATGCACAGCCACTACTTGATTCAGACCTTGGTTCTGAGGTTGAGGAAGGTAGGAACATGAGCCTACAGAGAGTGGAGAACACCAGTAAACAACAAATCGTCAGTCATGTTCCCCCAGCCACATCGTATTGCCAAATTGGCTCCAGTGATGATGAGGATGGAGAGGATGATGATGAGTTCACTGACGAGACTTGGGTGCTGAATAAAATGAGGCAGCCGTCATGGAAGAGAAGAGAGCAGCCACCCTCTTCCACCAGATTGTGGAGCTCTTATCTCCCAGTCCACTTCCCACAGCTCAGCTGTCTGGGCTTTTTTAGCACATGTGCAGCTGATAGCACTGTTGCAATTTGCAAACTTTTCCTTAAGAAGGTCAAGCATGGCAAAAACACCAGCCATTTGGGTACCACATGCTTGACAAGGCATTTAACCTCCCACCACTCAGCCCATTGGCAAGAGCACATAAAACCCACACAAAAGAGAAGCAATTCTGCTCCTCCTAACTCCTCACCTTTCCGGTCTACCCCCGCTATATCTCATGATTAGGGATGGGCGAATGGTTTGGCCCGAGCATGAGTTCGGGCCGAACATTGGCTGTTTGCCCGTTTGCCCAACAACCGAATTATCAGGCCGTTCAACTGTTTGTTCAGCCCGCCGAACGACCATAATGCACTGTGCCACCGCACAGTGCATTGAAAGCCCTGATTGGCTGAAGCAATGCAAGCTTTGCCCAATCAGGGCACGGAGCACTGTCAGAGCCATGATTGGACGCTGTCATGATGACTCTATCAAATCATGGCTCATTGCTGTTAGTCCCGCCCCACACTATAAATGTATTCTTCCAATAGCGGTCATTTTCCATGTGATATAGGCTTAGAGAGAGATAGAACAGGGCTCTGTTCAGTGCTATTAGACAGTTATGCCCCGTACACACGGTCGGATTTTCCGATGGACAATGTCCGATCGGAGCGTGTTGTCGGAAATTCCGACCGTGTGTGGGCGCCATCAGACATTTTCCATCGGATTTTCCGACACACAAAGTTGGACAGCAGGAGATAAAATTTTCCGACAACAAAATCCGATCGCGTCAATTCCGACCGTGTGTGGCCTGTTCCGACGCACAAAGTGCCACGCATGCTCAGAAGAAATTCCGACACGGGACAGCTCGTTCTGGTAAACTTAGCGTTCGTAATGGATACAGCACTTTCGTCACGCTGCAATGTTAAAAATGGTTTAATACAGCGCACTCTCTTCTTCTTTATAATGTGACAAGAATTAAGTCGTTTTGCTGCTCATATTCACACACACTTCTCACAAAGTTTTATTTGTGTTTTTTTAGTGGGATTCCCTCAATATATTGTTATTATTTGTCACATCTGACAGTTTTTTATTTTTTTTTTATTTATTTTTTTGGGATTTTCAGCCTTTTTTTTTCTTTAATGTTTGGATTTTTTCCAAGGCTGATCTTTGTTCAATGTTATTTTTATTTTTACTCCAGAATATTTTTGTGTGTGTTTTGTGTGTCAAGTTACCCCAACACCATTGATATCTTTTATTATTTAATCTCAAGGAGATTGTTTGTTGTTGGTGTCCCTTGTTCATTTCACATTGTATATTTGAAATGTACCTGAATCCTCACAAACCAACTGTCATTTTTGAAGTTAAACACATAGGAGAGTATAATTCAAACAAAAAATCCTTTATTAAGGGATCAGAACCAAACAAAGAGGAAGGCAACACTGGATCAACATGAGAAATTAGCGAAGCCTGGGACCCCCACGGCAGACATCAATTCTTTAACATCAAAATTGGTGGCCTGAGGAGTCCATATGTAAGGGAGGGCAATCTGGTCCAGAATTCGCAGAGATCCGGATAGTAGCAGATGACATCTGTGTCCCCAGGCTGTGGTACCACAAGAGGCTGCATCTTTTGGCCGACCAGACTGAACCCAGGGCAATCACTGTCTGGTCTTCCTTCCACACTTCCTTCCGGGCTGTGGCTGTGCAGTTGGAGATGTGGCAGGAGGAGGAGTAGGACCTGGAGGAGGAGGAGGACTGGGGGGACCTGGAGCAGGACTGGGAGGACCTGGAGGAGAGGGAGGAGGAGGAGGACCTGCAGGAGGAGGAGGACCTGCAGGAGGAGGAGGAGGAGGACCATCCCAAAGCTGTGTGTGAGGTGTAATTTGGCCCCTCATACCTTTCTCCAGAGCCTCCGATATGAGGGCCTCACACATGGCTTTTTGGCCCTCCTCCATCCTCTGCATTTTATATGCTATGAATGCAGCAATGTTCTCCTGCCTGGTGTGGGGTGCTCCCAGGACCTCTGTAGCCCTCCAAAAGAATGCTATAGCCGCCTCCTCTAGGGTACTCATCCTACTGCCACTTTCTGTTTTCAGGTGTGGTGGAGGGACCTTGATATCAGCCAGCCGGCTCGGCCCGGCCACCTCCTGGCTGAGACTTCCCTGTGTATGAAAAAGGGACATGGTTTTAGTTGTTGCTTCATCAATCACAATCCTAAATTAGTACTCCCAACTAACATCTAGTTAACATCATTGATTGGACAAGCAGAAATATTTAGAGGAATGCTATACCTGGCTCAATCTGGGCTCCTCCACATATCGCCTGGAAGGCCCAGGTTGGGCGTCAGAAGCCTCAGCCGGGGGGGAAGGAAGCGTGGAAGGAAGACTGGAGAGGGATGGCCTGGGTTCAGTCTGGCCTGCCAGAAAGTGCAGCCTGTCGTAGTACAACATCCTGGGGACATAGATGTCATCTGCTGCTCCCGATCTCTGTGAATCCAGGACCTTCTTGCGCTCCCTTAGATATGTGCTCCTCAGGCCACCAATTAATATCTTTAAATAGGTGATGTCTGCCGTGGGGATCACCTGCTTCACAATTTCACACAATTGCTCCAGTGCTGCCTTCCTCTTTGCTTGGTTCTTGAAATGGGGGTGGGTAATCTCCCACAGACATGGCAGCTCACTTAGCATATCTATGAATACTGACATGAAGTCATTGTCTTTCATTAAGATATCCATGTTCACTGCAAGACACAACACAAGACAAAGCCTAATGTCAGACAAAACTCTCCTAATCTTGTTACAATATAGGCCTCAATCTAGAAGCAGTATAGGCACAAGTTTGTCTCTTACCTTCGTTCTTACGATCGGCGGGTCCAATGCTCCTTCATCCGCTCACAGATCGTACATAATACGCACACGTGTTACGCTTTATACACACTGCGCATGCGTGTAACTCCGCCCGCCCCTGACGTTCTTTCTAGTGTATTCCCCGCCCCTTTTCATTCGGCGCAGTGGGGGAAGAGCATGATGGCCGAGTTACAACAGGTGCGTGATAATAATTCTAACAACGAGGAGGAGGAGGAGGAAAGCCCGGATCCAGGCACGTCCCGATCCAGAAGGAGGCGTTTTAAGGCCACAAATATGTAGTTTGGGGAGATGTTGGAGATGGTCGACATCATGAAGAAGTCCGACTATGACGGAAAATATGGGCCTTACCCCAACCCCAACATCCGAAAGGCCAAGATCATGGCGAAAGTGGTCAGGAGTCTTGAGAGGAATTTCGAGGTACGACGATCGAAAGATCAGCTCAGGAAGCGGTGGTCGGACCTGAAGTTAAGAGAGCCAGAGCAGTACTGAAAGATCCGGAGAGTGCTGCAAAAAAGTAAGTAGTTGTGCTGTGTTCCTATTCTTTCTGTCTTTATTCCGTTCGTTCTGCTCCATATGCTTTTAGTAATTGTAACGTTTCAAAAGGTCAACTTTAATGTTCATGGGCCCATTATTCGTTCGTATCAAACATTTTTCTTTCGGCCTCTAGAACACCATTGCATTTTCACACATTTTTGGGGGCCTACTTGGATGCCAAATATTTGTTTGTGTAGATGGGTTTGTTACTAGAATGAAATGCTAACTAGATTGTGTGTAAGGAGAGGACACTGAGCAGCTGTTTTCACATCTGGACACTGGAGCACTAGTGTGGGACCCCAGAACACCCTTTTTATTAGGGGGGCCACACAGGTGCTCCAGTGTATACTATAGGGGGGGCTACATCTGTGAAGCTTGTACCAAACAGGTAAAGTATTGCAGCTTGACAAAGGGCAATAAAAAATATACATCTTGGAACTCGGCTAAAATAGACAATTGTACCCCACTTCCAAGCAATGTTTCCTATTTCTAGTTCTGCCATCAAATATCTGTGTGCTAATTATACCATTTTTGTTTTACATAGGGGAGAAAAGACTCGGAGGACACCCCTCATCCCAGGAGACCAGAGACCCCCCACCTCTGGAAGAAGGGGAAATACCAACCCAAGAAGCTGAGCAGGAGGAAGAAGAAGATGTGGTGGAGATTGGCACCACAACAGGTGAGTGTCTGCGACCACAGACTCAGGTAAAAGAGATGGATGGTGGCATATTTTTGAGACCTTTTTTTTTTTTCTTTATCTCCTTTTAGGTGATCGTGATCCAAAACGCTTTACATCTGAAAGTGCCCAGATACTCATCGGGGAGATCATGGGGTGTAATCTCCAATTGCAAAACATCCAGCAACAAATCACTGATGTTATTAAAAAAATAATAACATCATTGATGTTTTGGGGCGAATTTAAACCCCACAAAATCACCTGTTTTATGTTACTAAAATTTTTACAATGTTTAGAAAAGCCAAATTTGGAGGATGCACACAGTGTGCCAACATGTGCTATCTGCCATCACGGGAGATCAATGGACGCATTTTGGTGGTGCAACCCCTTCCTCAATTATAAAGTCGCGTTGAGGAAGGGCTTGCTCCCCCAAAACACGTCCCTTGATCCCCCCTGATGGCAGATAGCACATGTTGACATTCGTAAATTGGTGTGCATCTTCCAAATTTGGCTTTTCCAGGGGTGATTTCCTCCCATCTAAACGCTATATCAAACACAGTTCCTAAATACTCATGTCTGATATAGCCTTCAGGTTTTACCATATGTGAACTTTGTAAGTTCAAGTTTTTTGGCTTTCTTGTTGGTTTTACACAGGCCTGTTTTATCTGAAATGGATATTTCGATTTTTGATAATGCTACTGCAAACATTGTTATACAACAAACATGTTGGTTTGTTTTAAAAACCTTGCGTAAATGCACATGTGATTGTGCAGCTATAAAAAAGTGCCTTACTCAAGAATGTGTGGATTATTGTCTCAACACTACAACACTTTTGGGGTGATGTAATTGCTGTTTTATGCACAAATGGGGGTTATTTCCTAAGGGCAATTACACTTTGCACTACAAGTGCAGGTTCAGTGCAGTTGCAAGTGCACTTGTAGTGAAATGTGTTTTGGCATTTAGGAAGTACCAGCCAACACTGTTTTTTATAAGGTTACCCAATCTTGACATTTTCTGCACTCAAAACATTTCTGTCAGGGTCAGCTCAAACAAACACAAGCAGTAAATGTCCACCAAGAATTTCTTTTGTTTGTTTTTTATTTGAAAAAGGTGTCACAGATTCTCTGGCATATTGATAGCCCCCCTACCCGCAAAGAACTCCAGGTAGCGTAACCGGACATCATGGGCATTCAGGGAGGGCAAGCCAAGACGGCCACTTTCAAGCGCCATCAGTGTTGATGGATTTGGGATTCCGGCCTCAGGCCCAACTGAGCCAGCATAGTTGGCTGAATGTTTTCTTAAAAAATTATGGAGAACACAGCAGGCAAGTATTATATGGTTCAGTTTATACTCCGCCATATGGATGGGTGTCAGAAATAATCGGAACCGGCTGGCCAGGATTCCAAATGTGTTCTCCACCACTCTTCGGGCGCTGGCCAGCCGGTAATTAAAAACCCTCTGTTCCAGAGTGAGGGTCCTCATCGGGAATGGCCGCATCAGGTGGTCCCCCAGCGCAAATGCTTCATCAGCAACGAACACAAATGGGAGACCTTCAACATTGTCCTCTGGAGGTGGCAAGTCCAAGCTGCCATTCTGGAGATGCCTGTAGAACTCCGTCTGGGCGATCACTCCACCATCGGACATCCGGCCATTCTTCCCCACGTCCACATACAAGAAGTCGTAATTAGCCGACACCACTGCCAACATCACTATACTATTAAACCCCTTGTAATTATAATAGTACGACCCCAAGTTGGGTGGTGGGACGATGTGGACGTGTTTCCCATCAATTGCCCCTCCGCAGTTGGGAAAGTCCCACCGCTGGGCAAAGTGGGAGGCCACAGTCTGCCATTCCTGTGGCGTGGAAGGAAACTGTTGAGGAAAAAACAATAAACATTACTATTTTTGAACAGAAACATGGCAAGCAGATTATACACAAACATTATGGGGCAACCTCCAGATAGCATTTAATAAGGGGAATTTAACAAGGCCAAAGTATAAGGTACACCTATCATATTCCCCCTCCCCCCCTCTCATGGGCCATTTCTAACATTATAGGGGGGGGAACTCTTGGACAGGTAACCCTCTTCACTTCATTGAGAGATGAATGCCTAAATACAGGGTATTACTTGGAACAGCCCCTCCTTAGTTACACTATTAGCAGACCACTGGACAGGTAAGAAGTGTCTGAATACAAAGATATAAATACACATTGTACACATTTGAGGACATTTGGACATTCTGCTATTACCTATCAAGATAATAATAGGATACAAAAACTTTAAACAGTTCCATTGGAAAGTATACAGGCAGGCCCTTGCACTACATGCTTTGGGGAATTCATCCATAAATCTGACCAGTAAAGAGGTGGGTATAGTGTGCAGTGGCGGAATTATAGGGGTCGCTGAGGTTGCCAGGGCCCCCTGTATACAGTACTTTGATAGGAGGAGCGGAGACAAGCTCCCCGTCCTAAGCCGAACTGTATTCGGCACTGTGCGGGGAGCTGCTCACATTGATTACAAAGTGAAAGCACAGTGCTGTGCTCTTTGTCTCCCCCTACAGTGCAGTACCCGCAGGAAGAGATAAGGTAAAGGTCTTCCGTTTTTTATCTACTGTATGTGTGTTTATATGTGTGTGAGCATGCATGTATATGTGCATGTGTGTGTGAGCATGTATGTATATGTGCATGTGTGTGTGAGCATGTATGTATATGTGCATGTGTGTGTGAGCATGTATGTATATGTGCATGTGTGTGTGAGCATGTATGTATATGTGCATGTGTGTGTGAGCATGTATGTATATGTATATGTGCATGTGTGTGTGTGTGAGCATGTATGTATATGTGCATGTGTGTGTGAGCATGTATGTATATGTGCATGTGTGTGTAAGCATGTATGTATATGTGCATGTGTGTGTGAGCATGTATGTATATGTGCATGTGTGTGTGAGCATGTATGTATATGTATATGTGCATGTGTGTGTGTGTATGAGCATGTATGTATATGTGCATGTGTGTGTGAGCATGTATGTATATGTGCATGTGTGTGTAAGCATGTATGTATATGTGCATGTGTGTGTGAGCATGTATGTATATGTATATGTGCGTGTGTGTGTGTGAGCATGTATGTATATGTGCATGTGTGTGTGTGAGCATGTATGTGTGTGTGTGTGTGAGCATGTGTGTATATGTGTGTGTGTGTGTGTGTGAGAGCATGTATGTATATGTGCGTGTGTGTGTGAGCATGTATGTATATGTGCATGTGTGTGTGTGTGTGTGTGTGAGCATGTATGTATATGTGCATGTGTGCGTGTGTGTGAGCATGTATGTATATCTGTGTATGTATGTGTATTCAGTGGTGGTGCGTCCATAGAGGTGCATGGGCGCCGCCCCCTCTCTCCAGGCACCCCTCTATCACAAATAGATAGATTCATGCATAGTGTGAATCTATCTATGGCCACCACTGTCCCCCCTATTCAGACGCTTGGCCCCTTTTTGGACGCCGGGCACCTGAATTACACCGGTGGGGGTGTTTTTAAAGCACTAAATAGGCTTCAAAATAGGTGAACTGTGAGTGCCATGCTTGGCGCTCACAGTCCACCCAGGTGTGTTAGAAAAGCGAATAAATATTTGCTTTCCTAACACTGAACCGCCTCTCCACCAATCAGGTGCTCAGGTCTGTTACCCGTCACCTGATTGGCTGAAACAACAGGCGCCGCTATTGGATGCCTATCAGGAGGAGAGGATGGGAGGAAACGCATGGAGGACCCTGCTCGTCGCCATCACCTGCTGCCCCACCGAGACAGGGTAAGTGTCGGGCAGACTGCGAGTGGGCAGGGGGGTCACAGTGGCAGCAATTGATGGGCACAGTGACTGCGTTTGATGGGCACAGTTGCTGCGTTTCAGGGCACAGTGGCTGCGTTTGATGGGCACAGTGGCTGCGTTTGAGGGCACAGGGGTGACAATTGATGGGCACAGTGGCTGCGTTTGATGGGCACAGGGGTTACAATTGATGGGCACAGTGGCTGCGTTTGATGGGCACAGGGGTTACAATTGATGGGCACAGTGGCTGCATTTGATGGGCACAGTGGCTGTATTTGATGGGCACAGTGGCTGCATTTGATGGGCACAGTGGCTGCGTTTGATGGGCATAGTGGCTGCGTTTGGGCACAGTGGCTGCATTTGATGGGCACAGGGGTTGCAATTGATGGGCACAGGGGCTGCGTTTGATAGGCACAGTGGCTGCATTTGATGGGCACAGTGGCTGCGTTTGGGGGCACAAGGGTTGCAATTGATGGGCACAGTGGCTGCGTTTGATGGGCACAGTGGCTGCGTTTGATGGGCACAGTGGCTGCATATGATGGGCACAGTGGTGGCAATTGATGTGCACAGTGAGGCTGCAATTGATGCGTTTTTTTTTTAAGAATTTTTCAGTTTGCTTACGCCACCCAAAAAATTTTGAGCACCGTCTGCCACTGGTTTATGTGTGTGTGCATTTATGTATATATATATACAGTATGTATATATATATATAAAATATGTGTGTGTGTGTGTGTGTGTGTGTGTATTTATGTATGTGTGTGTGTATGTATGTGTGTTTACATGCATGTATATATGCACATTTTATGTATGTGCTTTTAATCCTGACCCCCTATATGTGTCCCATTAGATCCGATTTTTTTTTTTTTTTGCTTGTTCATAGTACCAGCAAAAAAAAATGCTGTTCCTCTGAAAAGTGATCCATGCTCAAATCGCTTTTCAGAGGCATTTGACAGCCGGTAAAGAGGCAATATATTGCCTCCTGACTGCCTGTTTTAACCCCTTAAATGCATCATCACTATGCTGCAACTGCATGCAGTGCACCCAGTTGCAGGGTGGTTGCAGTGCAGCCACTTCAAGGGTGCCCTGACTGGAAAAAGATTGAGAAACACCGACATAGAGGAACCCATCTCTCCATTTTCCTCCTGCAGCCCCTGAATGCCTGTGGGAGGGAGAGGAGGAGAAGCTGGGGGGGGGGGGAACGATTCCTTTACATGCAGCCACCCACTTGCGACCGGGCCCTGGTGTTCCGCCATCGGGCTCGGAGAAAAGAGCCCTGTCAGGGGGGCCCTCCATGGTTTCTTGCATCGGGGCCCTGAAGATTGTAGTTACGCCTCTGATAGTGTGTATGGGTTTGGCAAAGTCAGCAGATAGATGATTGAGGATAGAGAATTGGGATCAGCTGACTTAGCAGTTGGGGGGAGGGAGGGTTACCCAAAATTTGTGGACACCACAAAAAAAGCCTCTGGCACTCTGCCTGAATTTAAAGCTAAAATAACATTAACAAACATTTTAGGGGGTGTTTGGGGTAAAGCACTACCATGGAGCTGATAAAATACATTGTTAAGTGACTACATGAGGTGAATATAGGGGCAGGAGACACCATGCTGGAGAGGTTGTTGAAGGGCAAATATGTATGAAGGACATAAAATAATAATTACATAAAAATCCAGCATGCATGAGGACAAAGGGGACGTTCACAGCATATTACAATCATGGTAATTAGGGAATGAGGAAAGAAATACAAGATATTATCAAACATTCAATACAATAAAATGTGATATAAAAGGAAAAAAATCTTACCTTCATATACTCCTTCTGCAGGACCTGGATGATGGCAGAACAGGTCTCTGGGATGATGATACCCAGAGCCTGGGGGGAGATGCCTGTCGAGAACTTCAAGTCCTGCAGACTTCTCCCTGTGGCCAAATACCGCAAGGTAACGACCAACCTCTGCTCCGCAGTGATGGCTTGCCTCATGCAGGTATCCTGCCTGCTGATATAGGGGGTCAGCGAAGCCAACAAACGGTGAAATACGGGGTCCGTCATCCTGAGAAAGTTCCTGAAATCATCAGGATTATTCTCACGGATCTCACGGAGCAGAGGCATATGAGAGAACTGGTCACGCTGAAGCAACCAATTCTTGGTCCATGAACTCCTCCCCACCCCGTTCATGGACTGGACTTGTGTCAAGGTCAGGACCCCAACACCAAGCCCCCGCACAGCACGAACTCTACGATGAGTACGCATATGAAACATGGCTAGAAAACGGTCGGCTGCTCAGAACGAAGTAACAGAACGCACTGAAGAACAGCAAGGCCTGTGAAGAGCGACCTGAAAAACAGCAACGAGCGGGCAAGATCGCACAGAAAACTCCGATACGAACTGACTGCACGCACTGAAGAGCAGATACAAACCCACAAGCACAAACTGAACGGCAGAAAACGATCTGAAAGCCACGAGTCTGAAAAAGCGCGAATCGTCTGTCACCAAACTTTTACTAACACGAGATTAGCAAAAGGAGCCCAAAGGGTGCCGCGCTTGGTTCTGAACCGGCCTTTTCTAGTCTCGTCGTACGTGGTGTACGTCACCGCGTTGTTGTCGATCGGAAATTCCGACAACTTTGTGCGACCGTGTGTAGGCAAAACAAGTTTGAGCCAACGTCCGTCGGAAAAAATCCTAGGATTTTGTTGTCGGAATGTCCGAACAAAGTCCGACCGTGTGTACGGGGCATTAGTGTGCTATAGTGTGCTATTCTGATTCTATTGTCAGTGTGTAGAATATCAGTTTAGTGTGAATCTATGTATAGTTCAATGTGAGTAGTGCAACCATTCATCTTTACATTAGTGTGAATGTAGGGATAGTTCAGTCAGTGTGAGTGTAGTGCGACCACCATTTATCTTTAGATTAATGTGAATGTAGGGATAGTTCAGTTAGTGTGAGTGTAGTGACCATTTAACACAGTATATTTCATTGCGTTACTGCAAATTTAACGCTGTATATTTCAGTGCATTACTGCATGCTTAACGCCGTACAGTTCAATGCGTTACTGCAAGTCTAATGCTGTATATTTCAGTTCATTAGGTTCCGTTTAACGCCGTACAGTTCAGTGCGTTACTGCAAGTTTAACGCCATATATTTCAGTGCGTTATCTTCTGTTTAACGCAGTAAAGTTCAGTGCGTTAATGCATGTTTAACGCTGTATATTTCAGTGCATTATCTTCCGTTTAACGTAGTACAGTTCAGCGCGTTACTGCAAGTTTAACCCTCTATTTTTCAGTACGTTACTGGAAGTTTAACTCTGTATATTTCAGTGCGTTACGTGCCGTTTAACGCAGTACATTTCTGTGCGCTAGTGCACGCTTAACACAGTATATTCCAGTGTGTTACTGCAAGTTTAACGCCTTACAGTACAGTGTGTTACTGCAAGTTTAACGCCGTATATTTAAGTGCATTTTCTTTAGTTTAACGCAGTAGGGCCAAAACAACGAATCGATTAATCGACAACGAATCGATTATGAAATAAATCGATTACTATTTTCAGAATCGATTAATCGGCCAGCCGATTAGTTGGCCTGCATACAGAATGCATTATTTGTTTACATATCAGGTATTACAGTGCAGCAAACATACAGCTCAGTACACCATCCATACATGTCAGTAAGTGCCTGAGAACTTGTAAATGTGTGAGGAGCAATGCCTCATGGCACATGTAGTCTTGGGCATGAAGTGAGTGGTTCTAGAAGCAGAAGTTTTCTTTACCTTGCTATTGGGGCACTCTATACTATACTATTTGCAGCTTGCTATTGGGGCACTCTGAAGGCAGGAGGAGCCAGAAGTGTCAGTGGGGGACCCTAGAAGAGGAGGATCCAGGCTGCTCTGTGCAAAATCTGTGCAATTAGACAGAGCAGGTAAGTATAACACGTTTGTTGTTTTTAACTTAAAAAAAACAAGACTTTAAAGACTCAGGGAAGATCAGCATCTGAACCCAGAGAAGGTGGAGGCTGATAGAAGGCTGATAGAAGGCATTACAATTTCATTTAAAGTAAACATTTACCAGTATTGTGCATTATATTTAAAATGATCACATCCATGGAAAAAAAGTATCAGCTTTTAGTACTACTTTATTATAAAAGATTTATATCTCCCTTCCACCATTTATATAGCTTCATGTCTGACTCCTACTTAAAATGCCCATATATCCTACTTCTGGGTGTATTTATTATTATAGATATATGATATAAGTAATATATATTATTACTTTCACTGTTTCACAGTAAAAAAAATGAACCCCTATAGTAACGATTATTTGCTCTTTTTGTACTATAAAGGGCTAATTTTAGTTTTTTTAACCCCATTTTGTTACTAAACGTCTTAGGCCTGGTTCACACCTATGTATCTTTTGATGCTTTTTAGCAGCAATGCACTACAGTGCATTTAACATGGTTTCCTATGGGACACGTTCACATCTATGCTTTTTTCAGCAGCTGCATATTTGGAAAGGGCCAAGGACTTTTTTTCAATGCAAAACGGTGCTTTTTTGGTTCATTACACTTCAATGGAGAAGCTGCAGAAAAGCATGTAGTGCGTTTTTGCAGCAATTTTGTTTTTTAATCTGCCCAACAACAAATTGGCCAAAAAAAAAAGCATAAAAAAATGCTAATACGCAAATTGCAGCAAAATCACAGGTGAAAAATCAAAACGCACAGCAAAAAGCACAGCAGAAACAGATCAAAAGCAAACTGCATAAGTGTGCACCGACCCTTATGCTGGCCACAGGGATCAATTTTCAGATGAGAATATTCATACCAAAAATATTTGTACATTCAATGAATGAAAGAATGTTGTTTGAAATTTTTACTTGCTTTTAACATTCAGTTTTAAAATGAATGTAATTCCTGAGGGAAAACCACATACACTGTCTGAAAATTCCTTTTACCAAAAAGTTTTCTATTATTTCTAAATTTTCCCATCGATGTAGTTGAAAACAAACGTCGATTCGACCCCACTAACGATTAGAAATACAAACGAACGTTCTTAAAATTACATTTTTTTTGAAGGAAGAAATTATTTTTGTATGGCCAGCATATAATATATTACAGTTCTGTTTGAAAATCTGCAAAACAGTCTAACTTTTTTTTTCTTTAAATAAAAAAAATTGATCTCTGAGTCTGGTGATATTTACCAGATTCAACCTCTAATGCCCCGTACACACGGTCGGACTTTGTTGGGACATTCCGACAACAAAATCCTAGGATTTTTTCCGACGGATGTTGGCTCAAACTTGTCTTGCATACACACGGTCACACAAAGTTGTCGGAATATCCGATCGTTCTAAACGCGGTGATGTAAAACACGTACGTCGGGACTATAAACAGGGCAGTGGCCAATAGCTTTCATCTCTTTATTTATTCTGAGCATGTGTGGCACTTTGTCCGTCGGATTTGTGTACACACGATCGGAATTTTCGACAACGGATTTTGTTGTCGGAAAATTTTATATCCTGCTCTCAAACTTTGTGTGTCGGAAAATCTGATGGAAAATGTGTGATGGAGCCTACACACGGTCGGAATTTTCAACAACAAGGTCCTATCACCGTGTGTACGGGGCATAATAGTATATACAGTATATATTTCTTCTGTCTGTTATTCTCAGAGTGGATTAGAGATTTTGCTCCCTAACCATATAGTTGGTTATTTAAATTTACCACTGAATAGAAGTACAGGGGGTCCCCGGGTTACGAACAAGATAGGGACTGTAGGTTTGTTCTTAAGTCGAATTTGTTTGTAAGTCGCAACAGTACCTTTTTTTCAGTGCAAATCCAGTCTTTTATTTATTTTTGTATAATTTTCTTATTTTTAATATTATTTTTCTTATTCTTTACTTTTTTAATTAATTCTTTTTTATTTTATTAATTTAATTATTACTGTATTTCTTATTTTTTTTTTTATTTTTATCAATTTTTTTTAATTTAAACTTTATTGCTATCACACAGGAGAAAACAATTCCCTGTGTGATAGCAATTGGAGGTGACAGGTTCTCTTTATTGACCCTGTCAACTCCAAAACAGGAGTCCTAGCACTGTGCTAGATTTCCTGTCACAGCTGAGAGGGGAGGAGCCCAGCTCTCCCCTCTCACTGTTTACATGGCAGCAGGGACAGGAGACACCAGAGAGAGGGGAGCTGATGTGTGATGGCACAGCAGGGAGATGGATGGATGGTGACAGCAGCAGTGTCTGTGATCCAAGTCTGGGCAGGCCAGCCGCAGTGCACCTCCGCGGGGCAGCGGCGCAGGAAAGACCGGGGATCCTGGAGGCTTCACTAGGCCGCACTAGGCTGCGGCCACGACGGGCAGTTTTTGCGGCCTGGCAGGCCACCGGACCGTACCAGGCCTGTGGATGGGCAGGCAGCATGACGAGGGGGGCCCGCAGCCAGGCCAGGAACGGAGGAACGGCTCAGTCAAGCAAGGAGAGGAAGATTCGGCCGGCAGTGACGTCATTCGGGCCCGTTCGTAAGTAGGAGTTGTTCGCAACTCGGATGTTCGTAAGTCGGGGACCCCCTGTATTTAAGAATAAATTGCCTTTTTAAATTGTACATTTTAACTAAATTATACACCAGACTTTTTTAAGGTTATTAACTGATTGATTGATTAAACAATAAATTACGAAAATAATTGTTAGTTACAGCCCTATAACACAGTACAGTTCAGTGCATTGCTGCAAGTTTAACAAAGTATATTTCAGTGTGTTAGGTGCTGTTTAACGCAGTACATTTATGTGCGTTAGTGCACGCTTAACGCAGTATATTAGATTGTGTTATCTTCTGTTTAATGCTGTATATTTCAGTGCATTACTGCAAGTTTAACGCTGTATATTGCAGTGCATTATCTTATCAAGCATTGTCAGGGACTATATATTTAGTTCACAGCACACTGGGTAACTCTGCTTGCAACTCAGAAGGATTCAGGACAGGGATCAATACTGCAGCTTGTTGTGCCCCCACGTCTCCATACAGCTGGTGGCGATGATGCCAGATTTGTCAGCTCCATCCCCTCCTCCATGCCCTCCTCTGCTGAATTGTCCTATGAACCACCAGTACCCCCTAAGCGTTTAAGAGGCTTATCAATGAGTCAGGCTAAAAGGTGCCATGCAGTGCTTCAGATGGTCTGTGTAGGGGACAGGAGCCACTCCGGAGCAGAGATTCTTTCAGCTCTGCAGGTGCAGGCCCAGAGGTGCATCTTACCAAGCCAACTGGAACCAGGAATGATGTTTTTTTTCGATAATGGCACAAGCCTCCTGTCTGCCCTCAGACAGGGAAAGTTGACACGTGCCATGCCTGGCACATGTCCTCAATTTGGTGGTGCAGTGTTTTTTAAATAGGTACCCAGGGTTGGAAGATCTGCTAAAGCAGGCCAAAAGAGTCTGTAGCCATTTCAAGCTGTCATACACAGTCAGTGCTTGGTTGGCTGAAATTCAGTGGGAATTCCACCTGCCCATAAAACTGCCTGATTTGTGACATGCCCACCAGGTGGAACTCGACTTGAAGGGAGAGGAGGACATCTTTTCCTTTCAAGGCCCATTTTATGCAGACACCACTCTTGTGGCGCCACACAACACACAAGAGGAGAGGGAGGAGGATTCTGCCAGTTTTGGAGGCAATGGCAGTAGTACATGGCTGGGAGGAGGCAGTTCCATATACCATAATCCTCATTGACCCCGGGGAGTCTGCTTCTCATGCCTCCGCAAACTTGCGGTGCATGGGCTCCCTCATTCTTCAATGCCTGCTAAAAGGACCTGAGGATACGTGGCATCAAGAAAAATAAAATCACTATTGGTTGGCAAACCTCCTTGAACACCGTTACAAGGGGAAAGTCTCAGAACTCTTCCCATCCCCACAGAGGGAGCAGAAGATGAAATCTCTTAACATCTTAAAGAGGAGCTTATATAACGCTTTTGGCAGATTACAGTCTCATGGAAAATGTTGTTTTGAGGCTTCTGTTGGTCAAGAGAGGAGCGGTGGAGAAGAGGGCCACCTCAGTGATGCATTTCAATTTTTTTTTAATCCTTGGCACCCAGGGCTGTCAGCTTCCACATCCCATTGGCAGTGTCTGCATCATATGGTGGGAGATTATCTAGGGGTGAAAACTTGGAGAGCCCAGTTAACAATCCACTGGGTTATTGGGTCATGAGAATAAACCATTGGTCAGAATTTGCCCATTATGCAATTGAGCTGCTGGGCTGTCCTGCATTCAGTGTGCTTTCCGAACGGGCATTCAGTGCTGCCGGAGGTATTGTGACAGATAAGAGAGCGTGTCTGTCCACAGACTCCGTGGGCTGTCTGACATTTATCAAAATGAATCAGTCCTGGAATTAGCAGCAGCTATCAAGCCCCTAATGTGGAAATTCTATAGATAGGCAACTCCTATCCACATATTGATTAGTGGTTCCAAATTAATAATAACTACTACAGTAGGGAACAGACACAAAAGATACACTCAGCATCTTTCCAAATAACTATGTTTTATTATGAAGTTTTTTATACACACGATTACGTAGGTATCACAGTAATATTACAGTTTTACTTTTATGGTAACAAGGGGTGTAACATAGGCAGGCTAATTCTAATCAGGACTCAAAAGAATGCAAACATGTACTGAAAACATTATTAGTGTAGTGTGCACAGTGAGTGCATTGAGCAATACATCCAAAATAGAATACAATTATATACAGAACTTACAAATTTCCTTTACAATCTCTTCTCTTTTGATCAATATTTTGATCAATAACCATACCTGTTATCACCTTTAACCTGGAACCTCCACACGCTTAGGTGGAAATAGTCCTGGCCAAAGAGGCAAACTCCCTTGTGGAGAATATAATAGTTGAGGAGCTTTTTCATTACAAAATGACTTTTCATTGTGAAAAACAAATGATTGATAAGAATTATTTAGAGAGTATTGGCTGTACACTCCTGTGGCCAGAATGGCCTTCTAGCTTAATTGTGGACATACTGACTAATCAGCATAGGTAGGTAAACACAGACAATTCTACATAAAATGGAAGACGTATAAAAGACAAATATGGCTTCAACATGGATGAACTACTTTTCAAATCACATTTAATATATGTATATATATATATATATATATATATATATATATATATATATATATATATATATATATATATATATATATATATTTACAGTATATCATGAAGTGATTACGCCCCTCACATTTTTGTAAATATTTTATTATATCTTTTCATGTGACAACACTGAAGAAATTACACTTTTCTACAATGTAAAGTAGCGAGTGTACAGCTTGTATAACAGTGTAAATTTGCTGTCCCCTCAAAATAATTCAACACAGCCATTAATGGCTAAACCGCTGGCAACAAAATTGAGTATACCCCTAAGTGAAAATGTCCAAATTTGGCCCAAGATGTCAATATTTTCTGTGGCCACCTTTATTTTCCAGCACTTCTCTAACCCTCTTGGGCATGGAGTTCAGCAGAGCTTCACAGCTTGTCACTGGAGTCCTCTTCCACTCCTACATGATGACATCACGGAGCTGGTGCATGTTAGAGACCTTGCGCTCCTCCACTTTCTGTTTGAGGATGCCCCACAGATGCTCAATAGGGTTTAGGTCTTGAGACATGCTTTGCCAGTCGATCACCTTTACCCTCAGCTTCTTTAGCAAGGCAATGGTCCTCTTGGAGGTGTGTTTGGGGTCGTTATCATGTTGGAATACTGCCCAATCTCTTTAGGGAGGGGATCATGCTCTGCTTCAGTATGTGTCAGAAACCATGAAATCAGACCGAGACAAAAGTACAGTTAAATCACACTTGTTTAAAGCGGGGGTCCACCTATCTATCGTTTTTTTTTTTTTTTTTTTTAGTTCATTCACAAACTTTTCTTCTCAGCATTACATACTCACATATTGTGTGTAATATGTCCGCCTGTGTCAGATTTCGTCGGAAAGAATAACTTATATTATTTACTGCAGGCGGTTTCCATCTTCATTGTGGGCATTTGAAGCCCACAAGCATTTATTTCCTGGATGTGGTGAATGCTGTGCTCCCAGCATTCACCGCTCGTTCCTGCACATGCTCAGTGGCATCTTGGGAAGCCTGAGATTAGCTCCCAGGAGTCTGGGAGAGGCTAGAAAACGCCTACTCCCACGGGAGGAGAACCAGGAAGTGCAAAGAAGAATAGAAAAATAAAAGGTAATTACGGGGATTTAAATTTTTTTAAACGGCATGTCAGCATCTAGACAAGGAAGAGAATACATACAGATATTGTTCAAAATTTGGGTGGAACCCTGCTTTAATAATAAAAGTAAACAGAACAAACATAGTCAAAACATAGCCAAAGTTCAGTAACTGGAACGGATAGTCAGCCTAGCCAGAAGTCAGGGATCAATGTAGTGGAACAGCAAGCAGGATCTGGAGCCAGAAGGGATGTCAACAAAGAAAGTCTTTAAACAGGAATGCAGGAAATAGTCTCTGTGATGTTGACCAAGGCAAAGGCAGAGATCCACTGGGGGAAAAGCTTAAGTAGGCAGGACTGACGAGCAGGATATCAACAACAGCTGAGTAACTGTGGAGAGATAGGAGCTGGCAATTAGCCAACAGCAGAGCGGCCAGCTCAGAAAAGGAAAGGCTGAGCCCAGCCCTGACAGTACCCCCTCCTTAACGACCCCTCCCCCTCGGAGGCTTGAGGGGAAAATGTCTATGGAAATCACGGAGGAGGACAGGGGCATGTACGTCCGAGGATGAGACCCAAGAGCGTTCCTCCGGACCGCACCCTTCCAATGCACCAGGTACTGTATGCCCCACAGAACCTACGGGAGTCAACAATGAGCTGTACTTCATACTCCTCATGGTTCTCAACCTGTACAGGGTGAGGACATGGCACCGAAGTGGTAAAGCGGTTGCAGACCAAAGGTTTTAATAAGGAGACATGAAATACATTCGAAATACGCATATTAGAAGGAAGGTCTAATGCGTAAGCCACTGGGTTAATCCTGCGAAGAATATGGAAAGGCCCAATAAACCGAGGTGCGAACTTCAGTGAGGGAACACGAAGTCGGAGGTTGCGAGATGACAGCCAGACCCTGTCCCCAACCTGGTAGGAAGGCACAGGCAGGCGTCTGCGGTCTGCATGGAGTCTGTACCTATCATTAGCATGTCAAGAAACCTCCTGGATTTGTGCCCAAGTGGAGCGAAGACCACGGAGATGCTTCTCTAACGCAGGAATACTCTGCGGAATAAATGAGTCAGGCAACATGGAAGGTTGGAAACCATAGTTTGCCATTAAATGGGGACAATCGGGAAGCAGAATTCAAGGCACTATTGTGGGCAAACTCTGCCCATGGTAATAGGTCTGACCAGTTGTTATGATGGTCTGAAATATAGCAACATAGGAATTGCTCCAAGGACTGATTGGCTCATTCTGCGGTCCCATTAGACTGCGGGTGATACGCAGAGGAAAAGGCAAGCTAAATTCCCAACCGAGACACAAATTGACTACCCCTGTCCGAGACAATCACCTTGGGTAGCCCATGTAAGCGAAATAACTCCTGAGCAAAAATGGAAGCCAGTTCCTTAGAAGTGGGCAACTTCTTAAGTGGAATACAATGAGACATTTTTGAAAACCTGTCAACCACAATAAGGATAACTGTGTTGCCCTGGGAGTCGGGTAACTCCACAATGAAATCCATAGACAGGTGGGTCCAGGGCCTCTCTCCATTGGGTATGGGTTGTAGGAGGCCCACTGGAAAATGTCGTGGAGTCTTACTCTGAGCACACACGGAACAGGCAGCTACGAAGGTGGTTAAATCAGCCCGTAGACTAGGCCACCAGAATTGTTGGGAAATAGCCCAAAAGAGTTGATTCTTCCCAGGGTGGCCAGTAACCTTGGGAGAATGGTAAATCTGGAGCACAGCAGTACGGAGACTCTCTGGGACAAAGAAGCAGTCACATGGTTTCTCAGGAGGAGCATGAACCTGAGCAGCAAGAATTTTGTCACCCAAAGGAGAAGTGAGATTGGTGCGAACCGTAGCCAGAATACGATCAGGAGGAATCACAGGAACCGGAACCGACTCCATCTTGGAAGTGGAGGAAAATTGTCGTGACAAAATGTCATCCCTTACTTTCTTAGCACCAGGTAAGAAAGAGACAATGTAATTTAAACTTGACAAGAATAGAGCCCATTGTGCCCTTCTGAGAGAGAGGCGTTTAGCCTCAGACAAGAACTGAGATTCTTATGGTCAGTAAGAATGAGAACCAGCACAGTGGTACCTTCGGGGAGATGTCTCCATTCTTTCAGGGCTAAAATGATCGCCAACAGCTCTCTGTCACCAATCTCGTAACTGCACTCTGCAGGTGACAATTTCTTGGAAAAGTAGCCACAAGGATGCATAGCGCTCTTAGAGGTAGGACGATGAGAAAGAAGGGTGCCAACACCAGTCTCAGAAGCATCAACCTCAAGGATAAAAGATAACGTAGGATTGGGATGTGCCAACACGGGAGCAGAAAGAATGGCAGCCTTGAGACTCTCAAAGGCCTTAATGGACTCTGGAGACCAACTCTGTGGGTTACCGTCCTTTCTGGTCATATCAGTCAGGGGCTTGACCAGAGACGAGAAGTTATGAATAAACTTCCGATAATAGTTGGCAAAGCCCAGGAAACGCTGCAGAGGATGTAAACCCACGTGTCGGGGCCACTGTAGGACTGCCGAAAGTTTCTCTGGGTCCATCGAAAAATCAGCAGTGGAAATGACATAACCCAGGAATTTAACCTGTTCACGATGGAACTCGGACTTTTCCAGTTTACAATACAGATTGTTCTCTCTTAGTTTCTGAAGCACACGACAGACATCTGTGTGGTGGATCTCCTGGGACTTGGAAAATATGAGGATATCATCGAGATAAACCACCATACAACTGCAACAAATCTCAGAGGACATCATTAATAAATTCCTGGAAAACTGCCGGGGCGTTACAAAGGCCAAAAGGCATTACGAGGTACTCATAATGGCCTGTTCTGGTATTAGACGCAGTTTTCCACTCGTCGCCCTCCTTAATCCTCACAAAATTGTAAGCCCCTCTCAAATCAAGCTTCATGAAAACTGTTGCTCCCTTGAGGCGGTCAAATAACTCTGTAATCAACGGAATCGGATAGGCATTCCTAATCATGAAACAATTGAGACCCCTATGTTCAATACAAAGTCTCAGTTCACCACTCTTCTTCTTCACAAAAAAGAAACCAGCACCAGCAGGAGACGAGGATTTGCAGATGAAACCTCAAGAAAATGTGTCTGCAACATTCTCCTCCATGGCCTTATCCTCCAAGACCAACAAAGGGTAAACCTGACCACGAGGGGGTATGGCACCAGGTTGAAGGTCAATTGCGCAATCATACAGCCGGTGCGGAGGCAAACTACCGGCTTGACCCTTGTCAAAGACATCGCTAAAATCGCGGTACTCCTCCGGCAGGGAGGAGAGGGAAGAGGTGCACAGGACCTTGGCTACCTTCTGGAAGCATGTCTCACTGCATTGTGGTGACTAGGGATGAGCTTCGAGTTCGTGTCGAACTCTTGTTCAACTCGAACATAGGCTGTTCGCCAGTTCGCCGAACAGCGAACAATTTGAGGTGTTCATGGCAAATTCGAATGCCGCGGAACACCCTTTAAAAGTCTATGGGAGAAATCAAAAGTGCTAATTTTAAAGGCTTATATGCATGGTATTGTCATAAAAAGTGTTTGGGGACCCGGGTCCTGCCCCAGGGGACATGCATCAATGCAAAAAAAACTTTTAAAAACGGCCGTTTTTTCGGGAGCAGTGATTTTAATAATGCTTAAAGTGAAACAATAAAAGTGTAATATCCCTTTAAATTTCATACCTGGGGGGTGTCTATAGTATGCCTGTAAAGGGGCACATGTTTCCCGTGTTTAGAACAGTCTGACAGCAAAATGACATTTTAAAGGAAAAAAAGTAATTGAAAAGTACTCGCGGCTATTAATGAATTGCCGGTCTGACAATACACATAAAAGTTCATTGATAAAAACGGCATGGGAATTCCCCACAGGGGAACCCCGAAACAAAAAAAACAAAAAAAAAGTGACGTGGGGGGGGTCCCCCTAAATTTCATATTCCCCACAGGGGAACCCCAAACCAAAATTAAAAAAAAAAACTGGCGTGGGGGTCCCCCTAAATTCCATTCCAGGTCTGGTATGGATATTAAGGGGAACCCAGCGCCAAAATTAAAAAAAAATAAATGACGTAGGGGTCCCCCTCAAAATTCATACCAGACCCTTCAGGTCTGGTATGGGTTTTAAGGGGATCCCCACGCCAATTTAAAAAAAAAAATTGGCGTGGGGTCCCCCCACAAATCCATTCCAGACCCTTATCCGAACACGCAACCTAGCAGGCTGCAGGAAAAGGGGGGGGAAGAGAGAGCGCCCCCCCCTCCTGAACCGTACCAGGCCACATCCCCTCAACATTGGGAGGGTGCTTTGGGGTAGCCCCCCAAAACACCTTATCCCCATGTTGATGGGGACAAGGGCCTCATCCCCACAACCCTTGCTCGGTGGTTGTGGGGGTCTGCGGGCAGGGGGCTTATCGGAATCTGGAAGCCCCCTTTAACAAGGGGACCCCCAGATCCTGGCCCTCCCCCCTGTGTTAAATGGTAAGGGGGTACAAAAGTACCCCTACCATTTCACAAAAAAACTGTCAAAAATGTTAAAAATGACAAGAGACAGTTTTCGACAATTCCTTTATTTAAATGCTTCTTCTTTCTTCTGGGACCCCCCACGTAATTTTTTTTTTTTTAATTTTGGTTCGACGTTCCCCTGTGGGGAATTCCCATGTCGTTTTTATCAATGAACTTATATGTGTATTGTCGGACCGGCAATTTTCCTTTGAAATGTAATTTTGCTGTCAGACTGTTCTAAACACGGGAAACATGCGCCCCTTTACAGGCATACTATAGACACCCCCCAGGTACGAAATTTAAAGGGATATTACACTTTTATTGTGTCACTTTAAGCATTATTATAATCACTGCTCCCGAAAAAACGGCCGTTTTTAAAACTTTTTTTTGCATTGATCCTTGTCCCCTGGGGCAGGACCCAGGTCCCCAAACACTTTTTATGACAAGAACTTGCATATAAGCCTTTAAAATTAGCACTTTTGATTATTCATGTTCGCGTCCCATAGACTTTAACGGTGTTCGCGTGTTTGAACAAATTTTTTGCCTGTTCGCAAGTTCTGGTGCGAACCGAACAGGTGGGTGTTCGGCTCATCCCTAGTGGTGACCAGGAGAGAACCTTGGCACGGAGCCAATCAAAAGAGGGGTTGTGCCTCTGTAACCAAGGATAACCAATAACCAGTGGAAACTTAGCTGAGGAAATAACTTGGAATTGGATTATCTTATGGTGAAGTGCCCCTACGGCCATGGACAACGGAATCGTCTCATGAGTCACATGGGCAGGCTGTAGAGGTCTCCCGTCAAGAGCCTCAATGGCCAGTGGAGTGTCACGCAGCTGTAGCAGAATCGAGTGCTTCAATACAAAGGCAGCATCAATGAACAGGCCTGCAGCCCCAGAGTCGAATAGAGTCTCAACGGACGACTCAGCCCAAGAAAGCATAACCGAAACCAGGGGCTTATCCTTCCGGATAACTGGGGATGAAACAACACCACCTAAGGTCTGTCCGTGACAGGACCTCAAGGTTCGGGTGTTCCCTGGACAGGTAGGACAAGACCTCATCCACAGAGAGACGCGTGAAACTCAAGTGCATGGGTTCACCTTCACTGACCAACTCGGTACCAGGAGGCATGGGAGGTGAGGGAGGCACGGGTGGGACTGCAAAGCTCGGAGACAAATGTACAGTAGGCTTTCACAAGCGCCCCTTTAAAGAGAGTCTTTCTCTGAGTCTGGAGTCAATGAGGAGGGCAAACGTGATCAACTTCTCCAGCTCAGTGGGTATATCTCGGGCTGCTATCTCATCCTTGATGGCATCTAAGAGACTATGAGAAAAAGCAGCCACGAGGGCCTCATTGTTCCACGCAAACCTCTGCTGCCAGAGTACGGCATTCAATGGCATAGTCGGCAACAGTTCTCGTACTCTGTTCGATGGACATGAGGCACTTGGCAGCAGAAGCGGAGCGTGCGGGAACTTCAAATACCCTTTTAAATGAAGCCAAAAACTCAGGGTAGCTCAAGACAACAGGTTTTTGCATCTCCCATAGAGGGTTTGCCCAGACCAGGGCTCTCTCAGAAAGCAAAGATATCACGAAACCTACTTTGCTTCTGTCTGTGGGAAATGCCTGGGGCAGCATATCAAAGTATATCTCAACCTGGTAGAGAAACCCTCTGCATTGGACTGGATCGCCCCCAAATCGCTGGGGAAGCAGAGCAGAACCAGACATACCTCTTATAAAGGTAATACTCAAGGCGGGTGCCTGTACAGAGACTGGAGCAGCAGCAGGGTTGGCCTGTAACATAAGTTGTACCGGGATGGCCACAGTGGGAGATTCCAGGTGAGCCGTGCGACTCAGGAGCGTTTGTAACGCCATGGCTAACTGAACCATGTGGTGATCCAGTTCATCCAATCTGGAAAAAATATTACCAACAAGTGGATTGACTGCATCTTCTGAATTCATGGCCTTCGCTTACTGTCAGAAACCATGAAATCAGACTGAGACAGAAGTACAGTTAAATCACTTGTTTAATAATAATAGTAAAAAGAACTAACGTAGTCAAAACATAGCCAAAGTTCAGTAACCGGAAGGGATAGTCAGCCAAGCCAGAAGTCAGGAATCAATGTAGTGGAACAGCAAACAGGATCTGAAGCCAGGAAGGATGTCAGCAAAGCCAGTCTTTAAACAGGAATGCAGGAGATAGTTTTTTGTGATGTGACCAAGGCGAAGGCAGAGCTCCTCTGGACTGGACGGCTTAAGTAGGCAGGACTGATGAGCAGGATCATCAACAGCTGAGTAACTGTGGAGAGAGATGGGAGCTGGCAATTAGCAGACAGCTGAGCGGCCAGCTCAGAGAAGGAAGGGCTGAGCCCAGCACTGACTATGGTCGTGTTCAGATCTATTCCCAGGTACCTGTTGTAAGCACCCAAGGTTGCATAGGAGAGCGAATGGAATCTGACTGAAATAAACCCTTACACTACCATCTGCCATACACTCCGCACATACTACCCATTGTCGTACACTCCATATTCCTCTCCTGAACATACTAACCACCTACAGTGCCTTGCAAAAGTATTCACCCCCCCCCCCTTGGTTTTTTACCTATTTTGTTACATTACAGCATTTAGTTCAATGTTTTTTTGATCTGAATTATAGGTGATGGTTCAGAACACAATAGTCTAAGTTGGTGAAGTAAAATTAGAAAAATATATACATAAAACTATTTTTCAGAAATAAAAAATTGATAGTTGGCATGTGCATATGTATTCACCCCCTTTGTTATGAAGCCCATAAAAAGCTCTGGTGCAACCAATTACCTTCAGAAGTCACATAATTAGTGAAATGAAGTCCACCTGTGTGCAATCTAAGTAAGTATCACATGATCTGTCATTACATATACACACCTTTTTGAAAGGCCCCAGCGGCTGCAACACCTAAGCAAGAGGCACCACTAACCAAACACTGCCACGAAAACCAAGGAACTCTCCAAACAAGTAAGGGACAATGTTGTTGAGAAGTACAAGTCAGGTTAGGTTTTTAAAAAAATATCCAAATCTTTGATGATCCCTAGGAGCACCATCAAATCTATCATAACCAAATGGAAAGAACATGGCACAACAGCAAACCTGCCAAGAGACGGCCACACACCAAAACTCATGGACTAGGCAAGGAGGGCATTAATCAGAGAGGCAGCACAGAGACCTAAGGTAACCCTGGAGGAGCTGCAGAGTTCCACAGCAGAGACTGGAGTATCTGTACATAGGACAACAATAAGCAGTACGTTCTATAGAGTTGGGCTTTATGGCAGAGTGGCCAGAAGAAATCCATTGCTTTCAGCAAAAAACAAAATGGCACGTTTTGAGTTTGCGAAAAGGCACGTGGGAGACTCCCAAAATGTATGAAGGAAGGTGCTCTGGTCTGATGAGACTAAAATTGAACTTTTTGGCCATCAAAGAAAACGCTATGTCTGACGCAAACCCAACACATCACATCACCCAAAGAACACCATCCCGACAGTGAAACATGGTGGTGGCAGCATCATGTTGTAGGGATGTTTTTCAGCAGTCGGGACTGGGAAACTGGTCAGGGTTGAGGGAAAGATGAATAGTGCTAAATACAGGGAAATTCTTTACAAAAACCTGTACCACTCTGTGTGTGATTTGAGGCTAGGAAGGTTCACCTTCCAGCAGGACAATGACCCCAAACACATTGCTAAAGCAACACTTGAGTGGTTTAAGGGGAAACATGTAAATGCGTTGGAATGGCCTAGTCAAAGCCCAGACCTCAATCCAATAGAAAATCTGTGGTCAGACTTAAAGATTGCTGTTCACAAGCGAAAACCATCAAACTTGAAGGAGCTGGAGCAGTTTTGCAAGGAGGAATAGGCAAAAATCCCACTGGTAAGATGTGGCAAGCTCATAGAGACTTATCCAAAGTGACTTGGAGCCGTGATAGCCGCAAAAGGTGGCTCTACAAAGTATTGACTTTAGGGGGGTAAATAGTTATGCACATTGACTTTTTCTGTTATTTTGTCCTATTTGTTGTTTGCTTCACAATAGACAAAAACATCTTCAAAGTTGTGGGCATGTTCTGTAAATTAAATGATGCAAATCCTCAAACAATCCATGTTAATTCCAGGTTGTGAGAAAACAAAACACGAAAAATGCCAAGGGGGGTGAATACTTTTGCAAGGCACTGTACATACACTCCGCACTCCTCTCCTGCACATACTACCCACATCCATACACTCCGCACTCCTCTTCTGTACATACTACCCACCGCCATACACTCTGAACTCCTCTCCTGCACATACTACCCACCATACAACATGGTAGGCAGGGGGGGATTAGAGAGCTGAATGCCTGGCTTAAACTGGAGTTCCACCCAATTTTGAGAGGTGGTCTTAAACAAAAGACCACCTCTCCACCCCTTGTTTTTGGATATTTAAAAAAAAGATTTAATTTCTAACTTACCTTTCTTGGAAGTACTAAGAGTACTTCAGATCCAGCTGGGCCGCGGACGAGGAAGTCACATCCTCTTCTGCGGCGAGCCCCCCCGTTGTCTTCTGGGACATGTCTGTGTCCCAGAAGACAAGCTGGCCATTCACAAAGCACCGCGGGACTCAAGCATGCGCAGTCGGAAAGCGGCAGTAAAGCCACAAGGCTCCACTGTCGGTTTCCCTTAGTTGGAATCGCGGTGCCTGCACCGGATCTGATGGACGGATCAGCCTCGGGGGGCCGACATCACGGGCTCCCTGGACAGGTAAGTGTCCTTATTAAAAGTCTATACAAATATTTTACTAAATATATAAACTTGCGCTGTGAGTGTCACAAAATAGGATTTTTTATAACAGCTTACCTGTAAAATCCTTTTCTTTTGATGAACATCACAGGACACAGAGCCTCAGTAATTACTGATGGGTTATATAGGGTATCACTAGGTGATTGGACACTGGTCACACCCTAGACAGAAAGTTCAACCCCCTATATAATCCCTCCCCTTACAGGGATACCTCAGTTTTGTAGCAAAGCAATATAAGTGTATTAGAAGAGGGGTGGGGCCTCTGTGTCCCGTGATGTACATCAAAAGAAAAGGATTTTACAGGCAAGCTGTTATAAAAAATCCTATTTTCTTTCTCGTACATCACGGGACACAGAGCCTCAGTAATTACTGATGGGATGTCCCAGAGCAATGCTATCTGAGGGGAGGGGAACCACAACAAAGTAGGGTGTAATCAGACCTGAGGACCTTGTACCACTGCCTGCAGCACAGTACGCCCAAAGGCGATATCCTCATGCCTTCTTACATCCACCTAAAAATAAAATTTGGTGAATGTATGGACTGAAGACCAGGTTGCGGCCTTACAGATTTGAGCCATAGAGGCCCTGTGATGCACCGCCCACGAAGCACTAATAGCCCTTGTGGAGTGTGCCTTGATTTGAATAGGCGGAATATTCTGTTTCCTTGTCAAAACGGAAAATTGTATACTCACCTTTCCGTAATTTTCCTTTCCTGTCGCATCTCATGGCAGCATACACCTATGGGTTGTGGCTCCGCCCCCGCAACCTGATAGGACCGCGTAGCTATTAAAGTCTGAGAGAGCCCCTGCCCCAGCATTCTCCGTGTATATATACCTCACCTCAGATGGGTGGGCATTTGTATGCTGCCATGAGATGCGACAGGAAAGGAAAATTACGGAAAGGTGAGTATACAATTTTCCGTTTTCCTGTCGCATCATGGCAGCATACACCTATGGGGAATAACTCGCAAACTGGGTGGGTATGAGCAAAAGATAAGTTTTTATTTAGAAGGTATTAAGGAGTTAGCCTGAATAATTGCTCTCCCAAATTCTACCGTGGACAATCTAGCGGAGTCCACTTTATAATGAGAAATAAAAGTGGTTTTTGAAGACCAAGTGGCTGCTTTGCAGATGGTTTCGGCTGATACCCTGCAGTAGGCCGCCCAGGAGGTCGCCATTGCCCTTGTGGAGTGTGCCCTTAAGCCCTCAGGTACTCGTGCATTGTTAGATGCGTAAGCTCTCTTAATGATCTTCACCAACCATGCTGCGATGGTGCGAGGGGTTGCTGCTTGTCCTCTTCTAAACCCATGAGGAATGACCAGTAGGTCCTCTGTCTTCCTCAAATTGCTGGTTGCCAGGAGGTAGGCCTGGATATTCGACTTTATGTCAAGCGGATGTGGATCACCCTGTTCTGTGGAGAGAGTGGGGAGACATAGTTCTTGGTTAAAGTGGAAAGATGATGACACTTTCGGGATGAAGCGATCCGATGGCTTTAAGACTACTTTGTCTGGATAGAACATCAAGTATGGTTCTTTAGCCTGTAAGGCCTGAATTTCCAATACCCTTTTAGCTGATGTAATTGCTATTAGGAAAGTGACTTTGAGAGTTAGGTCCCACAGGGAAACATTCTCTAACGGAAAAAATGGCTCATGGGATAAGGCTTCCAACACTACTGAAAGATCCCATGTCGGGAAGGAAGGTTTCCTAGGTGGTCTCAACTTTAGGCAAGCCTTCTGAAATTGGATGATGAGAGGTTCTTGAGCCCATTTCACTCCTGTCATAGCAGATAGGGCTGATACATGTACCTTCAGGGTACTAGATCTAAGACCTTTATCTAGGCCTAACTGGAGAAACTCGAGGATTTGAGCAACTGAGCAACTGATGGAGATGCCGGGTTCCAGGATTGCTGTTGTGCGACTAAGAGAAAACTCTCCCAGATCCTTTTATAGGTTTTATTGGTCGTGGATTTTCTGGCCTGGAGGAGAGTGTCTATCACTTTCTGGGAGCAACCTTGGACTAAGAACCTAGTCCTTTCAATCTCCATGCTGTTAGATGCAGCCTCTCCGGAAATGGGTGAAGGAGTTGCCCCTGCGACAGTATATCCGCTGTCATTGGGAGTGTCAGTGGTTCTGCTGTGCTCAATTGGAAGAGCGTCGTAAACCATGGATGTCTCGGCCAAAATGGGAGGACTGCTAGCACTGTGGCTTTCGACCTCTTGAGTCTGAGTAAGAATCTCGGGATGAGTGGCGTTGGCGGAAATATGTACCCCAAACGGAAGTTCCAGTCGTGTTGTAGGCAATCCGTGCCTTCTGCCGATGGGAAAGGAATTCTGGCTAGATATCTCTGGCATTTCGTGTTGACCGGTGTTGCCGCCAGGTCTATATCCGGTATCCCCCAGGTTTGTGTTATGAGGGTAAAGGCTTGGTGACTTAAGGCCCACTCGTTGTTTGATACAAAGGTCCGACTTAGAGAGTCGGCTAGTTGATTTTGGACTCCTGGGACATACGCTGCCGTTAATCCCGACAGGTTCAGCTGTGCCCACTCGAAGACTGGACGGACTTCCTGCATCATGGAGCGACTCCTGGTGCCCCCCTGCCTGTTGATATAGGCAACTGCCACTCTGTTGTCCAATTTTAGCAGGACCTCTTTCCCCCTGAGGAGGGGGCTGAAGGCTAACAGAGCTTGGAAAGCTGCTTTCATCTACAATATATTTGAAACCACGTTCTGTGTTCTGAATGTCCAAAGGCCCTGGACCGCGTGATGGCGGTAGTGTGCCCCCCAGCCCTTCAGGCTGGCGTCTGAAGTGATTATTTCCTGAGGAAGAGGGACTATATGCCTGCATTTCTTCAGATTGTTCAATCTGGTCCACCACCAGAGTGATTGTTTTACTTCTTTCTGGACTATGATTGGCTGAGACAATGATACCCCGTTCCATTGTTTTAGCAGTGATGCTTGCAGAGGTCTGGTGTTCCATTGGGCCCATTGTACCATTGGGATGGTTGCTGAGAATGACCCCAGTATGCTGAGGTACTCCCGGGCTGGTAGTGTGGTAGAGGCTAATAACTTTCTTGCCTTCTGAATGAGGCTGGGAATTTTTTCCCGCGGAAGTTCCACCGTATTGAGACGGGTGTCTAGTTCCGCCCCCAGGAATATCATTCTCTGAGTGGGCTGCAGATTGCTTTTCCCCCAGTTTATGATCCAGCCGAAGTTTTGTAGGGTGGTAATCAGAATGGATCGATGCAGTAGAAGGGAATCCTGATTGTCTGCTAGCAAAAGGATGTCGTCCAGGTAATGATGGACTCTCAATCCTTGTTCTCTTAGTAAGGCTATTACTGGCAGTAAGATTTTTGTGAATGTCCTTGGAGCGGTGGAGATCCCGAACGGGAGACTTCGGAATTGAAAATGATGGAGACCTACTGCAAAGCGGAGAAACTTTTGGAATGAGATGTGAATGGGGACGTGCAGATAGGCGTCTTGTAAATCGACGGAAAGCATCCAATCCCCGATATTCATGGCCCGAAGAATTGACTGGAGGCTCTCCATTTTGAATGTCTCGACTAAGATTGAGCGATTGAGATTCTTTAGATCTAAGACAGGGCGTAGATCCCCCGATTTCTTCTTCACCAGAAACAACGGGGAGTAGAATCCCGTTGACCTTTGGGATATTGGAACTTCCACTATGGCTTCCTTTTGTAACAGGTCTTGGACGTATTTTGTCAGTAGCATCCTTTTTTCTCGAGATGCCGGTAATCTGGTTACAGAGAATTGGTCTCTTGGAGCCCGTGTCTTGAATTTCCATTTGTGCCCGAACTGGACAGTGTCTATCGTCCATGGGTCCTTTATTGTATCCGCCCAGACCTGCTTGAAACTCATGAGTCTGGCCCCCACTAAAGCTGGTTGGGCGGACGCACCTTCAAAAAGACTTTTGTTCCCCTGTGGCAGGGGTCTTAGACTTTTGGAGCTTGAGGAATGATGAATGGGGATTCTTCCAGTTCCTCCTATACTCTTTTCCGGGCCTGTAGGATCTTGCCTCTCTGTATTTATCTGGCAGATTTCTTCTAGAAACCGGTGGTCTCTGCTGTCTGGGCCTCCTATCTGAAGGGATGAGTCCCGATTTTCCCCCCGTGACTTTAGAAATAGCCAAGTCCAGTTTTTCTCCAAAAAGGTTTACGCCATCAAAGGGTATTTTACACCAATTGGATTTTGAGGAGGGATCTGCCGACCAGGGTTTTAACCAGAGCGCCCTTCTGGCCATTACTGAGCTTAACATTGCTCTTGAAGTGGTTTTAATTATATCCACAGAGGCTTCTGCGACAAAGTCGCCTGCAAGACTAAGTTCTTGGAGTGCTGAGATAACTTTCTCCTGCTCCATTCCTTCTGATACCAGCTTCTCGGCCATCGTGGACCAGCTTGAGATAGCCTTACCGACGGCAGCCAATGCTATTGCTGGCCTGCAAGCGCCACCTGCCAAGAGGTAGGTTCTCTTAAGATCCAGATCGATCTTTCTATCCAGGACATCTTTAAATGTGACTGCATCCTCTATTGGAAGTGTTACGTGCCTGGCGAGGCGCATTAGGGAGGAGTCGACCACTGGAGGAGATATTAGTGGGTTGACGTTAGGTTCTTTTAGTGGATAGAGCTTTGATAATCTGTTGCTGAGGCCAGTTTTTTTCTCTGGCTTTTGCCACTCATCCTTAATTAGATCCTCAAGTTCCTCAATGAACGGGAAGTTCTCTGGGTCTTTTTTGAGATTTGGAAAGTATTTCCTCACTTTTTGAGGAGTTTCTTTTTCTTCCACCCAGTCGATCGCCTCTTTTACTGACTTCACGAATGGGTCGATCAGTGAGAAGTCGAAGCCGGTGGATGCCTCTAAATCATCAGTGTCAGAGAGAGGGTCTGACGTCTTTGATGATGATGGGGCAGTGGATGAGGTACTTTGTATAGGCCTGCTGGCCTCTGGCTCTGCGACTTGTGGTGATGGTTCGATTGGTTCTCTTGCCTCTGTTTCTCTGTCCTTAGTTGCCTCAATGAAGCATGTGCGACAGGCTAGTTTGTCTGGAAGTGCTGTAGCACCGCAGATCCAGCAGGAGTTCCCGGGTGGACGGGAAGGCTGGGTGACAGGAGATTTCCTGCGCGCAGGGGATTTCTTGTGGTGGGAACGACTATGCCTTGATCTTGATCGGCTTCTCCTGCGACTTGATCTGCTCCTCCTGCGACTTGAGCGGCTTCTGCGACTTGAGCGACTTCTGCCGCGCTCTGAGCGACTCTGCCTGTGGCTTGAGCGGCTCCTTCTTGAAGGCTCCCCTCGTCTTGAATGTGACGATCTGGAAGACCTGGTGGGGCTGTTCAATTTAAACAGCATTAGTGAGGGCTCTCTTTTTCCTTCTCTTCATACTTACCCATCATCCCCTCTTACCTAGTAGGCTGGCGATGGTCTACCTGGGCAACGGTCTCCATGAAAGGTGATGAATCAACCTATAATATATAGGTGGCTTAGCATGCATGGGATAGCAGATAGTAAACAAGCCAAGAAAAAAACATCATAGATCTTACCTGGGCATGGAGATAGCAAGAGAGAGACAGGGTAGAACAGCTGGGTAGAGTAGCAAAGAGATCCGGTCAAAATTCCTCCTTACAGGCTCAGGAGAGAAGAGACAAGAAAATGCTGACATTACAGCGTTTTTAAACTTGCCGCCGTCGCGGTGGTGATGACGTCACGCTCGCGCATGCTCAGATGCGCTCTGAGGCCTCCGACGCCATTTTGGAAGCTGGAAAGTGGGATGCCCTGACGAGATACCGCTGTTTGCGCATGCGCGAGGAGCTGAGACGCTCGGCGCTAGGCACAGAGAGCGGAGGGGAGACAAGCTGAAGCTATGGAGACAGACAGGAGGGGAAGTTACCCACAGGTGCACAGAAAGGAGCTGGAGACCGCTGCGATCCATAAACCTGTTTAAGGTTTGTAATGTATTGTAACATACCCCTGAGACCATCAGAGTGGGGTTCCTTCCATTGAGCTCATTTAGAGGCTGTACAGGATAGGACTTCCACCCAGGAGAGGCTAGAACCTGGCTGGGGCGAATGTTTAGGTAAGGGATGCATGTTTTCGGTCCTTGACAGGTGAGGAAAAAAAGGAGAATGCTGGGGCAGGGGCTCTCTCAGACTTTAATAGCTACGCGGTCCTATCAGGTTGCGGGGGCGGAGCCACAACCCATAGGTGTATGCTGCCATGATGCGACAGGAAAAGAAGCTTATTGAGTATACAATGTTATAAAGATAAGTAAGTTTACAAGGATCTATAAAGTAAGCTCATTGTTTTACAGTAGGGTTTATATAGGTAAATATCATGAAATTTCAAATATTAAACATTGGGTTCACGTAAACCTAAATTAAAGATATATATCATTTCCTTAGTTACTTTTGTAGGTATTTATGATTTATACCTACTATACATATTGTTTACAAGTAGAGTGTATATAGGTCAAATAAATTCTGATAATGAGCTTTAATCGTAAGGTGGAGAAAAGGAAAGAGAAAGAAGAAAAAGGGTTGAAAGGTAGAGGTATGGTCCACAAGGTTGTCCAGCTCGTCAGTTTATTATTCTTTTTAGTTCTCTTTGAAGCCTTAGAATGGGTGTCTCTGTAAGTCATTTAATCTGTTACCATGGCAACAGGACAGAGTCATTGAAGTTTGACAGGAACTGTTGTTTTATCCAAGGATGCCAAAGTTTTTCAAATTTTGGAATTTGATTTTGATCGATGGCTACCATCTTAGCGTGGGACATTGTATTATTCATTCTGTGAATTGTTTCTGCTAGTACCAATGTAGGAGATTTCCATGCCTTGGCCACTGTTTGTTTTGCAGCCGTTATTAGTTGGATCATAAGTTTGAATTGAGAGAGTGTTAACCATTCCGGTTTTAGATTAAGTAAAGTTAAATATGGATCTGGTTGTATTATTTTTTTAAATATTTTAGATGCAATCACAAAGACTTCCTTCCAGAAGGTTTGGATTACTGGGCACGTCCACCATATGTGTAAATATGTGCCTATTTCTGGGCATCCTCGAAAACAAAGAGCTGAGGTATTAGGTGAATATTTTGCCACTCTAGCGGGTACAAGGTACCAGCGAGTTAGGACTTTATAATTTGTCTCCAGTGCTAAGATGTTGGGTGAAGATGACTTAGATGTGAGCCATATGTTAGACCAGTCCGTGTCTTCTAAAGTTCGTCCCAGGTCCTCCTCCCACCTCTGAACGTAAGAGGGTCTATTAAGATTTGCTACTCCATATAATTGATTATAAAGTGATGAAATTGTACCTTTAGCAAATGGATCTTTTGTACAAATTGATTCAAAAATGGATAATTGGGATAATGGTGTATCCCCCTTTAGGAATGGTGTATAGAAATTTTTGATTTGGAGATATCTAAATATCTCAGCATTTGGTAGATCATATTTTTCTCTAAGCGATGGGAATGAAAGGAATGATTTAGATGCTATGAAGTCATTTAGTGTCTGAATGCCTGATGTTGTCCAAGCTTTAAAAGAATTTGGGTAGATCCATGCCGGATAAAAGGCCGGATTTCTGATAAAAGAAAGGAGAGGATTGTGTGGAGATTGTAACTGATATTTGGTTTTTAGTTTATCCCAGAGAGATAAGAAGTGTTTAGTTATGAGATTATGAATTTTAAAGCGGTCTTTAGGATCAAGCCATAATAAATTTGATATTAATAGAGGGTCATTTTCTGAAGCCTCTATAAATACCCATAATGGGATTTCCTGTTTTGCATGGTATTTGGACAGACTGGCCAAATGTGCTGCTCTGTAGTAGTTAGTAAAATTAGGGTATCCCAGGCCTCCTTTATTTTTGGGAAGATGTAGTGTGCGTATAGGTATACGTGGTTTAGAAGAGCCCCATATAAACGAAGTTGCTCTTTTTTGTACTATTCTCAAAAAATAGGAAGGAATTGGAATAGGGAGGACTCTGAATAGATAAAGCAATTTGGGTAGAATAGTCATTTTGATTGCATTAATCTTCCCTATCCAGGATAAAGGAAGTTGCGACCATTGTTTTATTAGATTTGTGATCTGTCTTAATACAGGAGGATAATTGGTTGAGAATAAGTCAGAATGAGATGCTGTTAAATGAATTCCAAGATATGGGATTGATTTTTCTGCCCATGTGAATGGGAGTGCAGCCCTAGCCGGGATCAATTCCATGTTTGTGAGTGAAATATTAAGCACTAGGAATTTCTTAGGATTAATCTTAAGGCCGGATAGGGCTGCAAATCCATCAAGAGCTGGTATTAAGTTAGGACTAGGGATGAGCTTCGTGTTCGAGTCGAACCCATGTTCGACTCGAACATCGGCTGTTCGATCGTTCGCCGAATTGCGAACGTTATGGGCCGTTCGCGCTAAATTCGTGTGGCGCGTCACGGCCCATAATTCACTGCGGCATCGCAGTGCATTGCTGGCTGATGATTGGCCAAGCATGCACTATGACCCGCATGCTTGGCCAATCACAGCGCCGTCAGTAGAGAGAGCTGTAATTGGCCAAAGCCAGGGTGGCTTTGGCCAATTATGGCTCAGGGGATTTAGTACACACCCCACACTATATAAGGCCGCCTGCACGGCGGCCCTGTGTAGTGTGTGTTCCGGTGTGCTGAGAGATAGAGAGAGAGAGAGAGACAGTGTCATTTGATTTGAGTTAGATAGATTAGGCAGAACAGTCAGTCAGTTAGCTGCACTTACAGTGTATTGTGTATATATATGCATCCCAGGTGTTGCATATATATATATACACTGTATTCAGTTTAGCTAGATCCGTTCCTGTTATCTTCTATCTAGACTATTTACATTTAATGCAGTGCGTCCTGCTCACAGTGTTCAGCTAGATCCGTTCCTGCTATTTACATTTAGTGCAGTGCGTCCTGCTCACAGTGTTCAGCTAGATCCGTTCCTGTTATCTTCTAGACTATTTACATTTAGTGCAGTGCGTCCTGCTCACAGTGTTCAGCTAGATCCGTTCCTGCAATTTACATTTAGTGCAGTGCGTCCTGCTCACAGTGTTCAGCTAGATCCGTTTCTGCTATTTACATTTAGTGCAGTGCGTCCTGCTCACAGTGTTCAGCTAGATCCGTTCCTGCTATTTACATTTAGTGCAGTGCGTCCTGCTCACAGTGTTCAGCTAGATCCGTTCCTGCTATTTACATTTAGTGCAGTGCGTCCTGCTCACAGTGTTCAGCTAGATCCGTTCCTGCTATTTACATTTAGTGCAGTGCGTCCTGCTCACAGTGTTCAGCTAGATCCGTTCCTGCTATTTACATTTAGTGCAGTGCGTCCTGCTCACAGTGTTCAGCTAGATCCGTTCCTGCTATTTACATTTAGTGCAGTGCGTCCTGCTCACAGTGTTCAGCTAGATCCGTTCCTGCTATTTACATTTAGTGCAGTGCGTCCTGCGCACAGTGTTCAGCTAGAGCCGTTCCTGCTATTTACATTTAGTGCAGTGCGTCCTGCTCACAGTGTTCAGCTAGATCCGTTCCTGTTATCTTCTAGACTATTTACATTTAGTGCAGTGCGTCCTGCTCACAGTGTTCAGCTAGATCCATTCCTGCTATTTACATTTAGTGCAGTGCGTCCTGCTCACAGTGTTCAGCTAGATCCGTTCCTGCTATTTACATTTAGTGCAGTGCGTCCTGCTCACAGTGTTCAGCTAGATCCGTTCCTGCTATTTACATTTAGTGCAGTGCGTCCTGCTCACAGTGTTCAGCTAGATCCGTTCCTGCTATTTACATTTAGTGCAGTGCGTCCTGCTCACAGTGTTCAGCTAGATCCGTTCCTGCTATTTACATTTAGTGCAGTGCGTCCTGCTCACAGTGTTCAGCTAGATCCGTTCCTGTTATCTTCTAGACTATTTACATTTAGTGCAGTGCGTCCTGCTCACAGTGTTCAGCTAGATCCGTTCCTGTTAAATTCCTACTGACAGGCAGGCTTGTCTGGTTACAGTATATAAAGCTACCTGAAGAAAATTACAGGTGTTCTATTTGATCCTATTAGTACCACGGTCAGGCAGCTAGACTATTTACATTTAGTACAGTGCGTCCTGCTCACAGTGTTCAGCTAGATCCATTCCTGTTATCTTCCTACTGACAGGCAGGCTTGTCTGGTTACAGTATATAAAGCTACCTGAAGAAAATTACAGGTGTTCTATTTGATCCTATTAGTACCACGGTCAGGCAGCTAGACTATTTACATTTAGTACAGTGCGTCCTGCTCACAGTGTACAGCTAGATCCGTTCCTGTTATCTTCCTACTGACAGGCAGGCTTGTCTGGTTACAGTATATAAAGCTACCTGAAGAAAATTACAGGTGTTCTATTTGATCCTATTAGTACCACGGTCAGGCAGCTAGACTATTTACATTTAGTACAGTGCGTCCTGCTCACAGTGTACAGCTAGATCCGTTCCTGTTATCTTCCTACTGACAGGCAGGCTTGTCTGGTTACAGTATATAAAGCTACCTGAAGAAAATTACAGGTGTTCTATTTGATCCTATTAGTACCACGGTCAGGCAGCTAGACTATTTACATTTAGTACAGTGCGTCCTGCTCACAGTGTTCAGCTAGATCCGTTCCTGTTATCTTCCTACTGACAGGCAGGCTTGTCTGGTTACAGTATATAAAGCTACTTGAAGAAAATTACAGGTGTTCTATCCCAGCTTAGTGCAGCTACAGGCCATTAGTATGTCTGGAAGGCCAAGAAGGAGAGGCAGACAGTCACAAGCCAATAAGAGAGGGCAAGCAGGCTCTGTGTCTAGTGCTGGTCGTGGAGACGGTGCATCCTCATCAGCACGTGGCCATGGGACACGCTTGGCCTTTTTTTCGGCAGCTGGCCGTGTTGAGCCGCAACATGCGGAAGACTTGGTCGAGTGGATGACCAAGCCGTCCTCATCCTCCTCATCCTCTCTCACCCATGCCCAGGGTGCTTTGTCTGGCAAAGCAGCGGCCTCTTCCCTCAGCTCAATGTCATCAGTGACTCCTTCCCTAGCTCCACCATGTCCTCATGAGGATTCCCTCGAACTGTTTGACCACAGTGTTGGGTACATGCTCCAGGAGGATGCCCAGCGTTTGGAAGGCTCTGATGACGATACTGAGCTCGATGAAGGCAGTAACATGAGCGCGGACAGAGGGGGTGCCCAAGAAGGACAGCAATCTGGCAGTCATGCTCCCCCTGCTGCAGCATACTGCCAGGTTTGCTCCAGTGATGAGGAGGGAGGGGATGATGAGGTCACTGACTCAACGTGGGTGCCTGATAGGAGAGAGGAGGAGGAGGAGGAGGAGGAGGAGGCGGCAGCACATCACCAACGAGGCAGGATGCCCTCCAGGGGCCAGCCTAAGGGCAGCACATTGACTGCATCACACCCCAAAGCTCCACATGTGCAGGGCGCTGCAGTCTCTGCGCGTTATTCAAAAAGTTCTTTGGTGTGGGCCTTTTTTGAGACGAGTGCATCAGATCACACCGCTGCTATTTGCAACATATGTCTCAAGCGTATCTCGCGTGGCCAAAACATCTCCCGCTTGGGTACCACATGCTTGACCAGACATATGTTGACCTGCCATGCAGTTCGTTGGCAAGCGTATCTAAAAGACCCACACCAAAGAACAAAGAGGATCTCTCCTTGCTCCTCATCAGCTGAGATTTCCAACCCCACTAGACCTTCAGTCCTCTCTGAGACCTGCAGTGAGAGGAATGAAGGTGTAGAATTAGGTGTGTCACAGCCAAGTATTTGTGGGCAATCTGCTTTTGGTACACCGACGTCAGATTGTACCAGGCAAATTTCCCTGCCCCAGCTGCTGCACCGCCGAAAGAAGTTTGCTCCCAGCCATCCACATGCCCAGCGGTTGAATGCTAGCTTGGCAAAATTGCTAGCACTTCAACTGCTGCCTTTTCAGTTGGTAGACTCTGCCCCCTTCCGTGAGTTTGTGGAATGTGCGGTTCCTCAGTGGCAGGTACCCAAACGCCACTTTTTCTCACGGAAGGCGATTCCGGCTCTCTACCGGCATGTGGAAGGCAATGTCCATGCCTCGCTGGACAGGGCGGTCAGCGGTAGGGTGCATATTACCGCTGACTCATGGTCCAGCAGGCATGGACAGGGACGTTACCTAAGTTTCACAGCGCATTGGGTGACTCTGCTGGCAGCTGGGAAGGATGCAGGACAAGGTGCAGTAGTGTTGGAGGTTGTTCCGCCACCACGCCTCCAAAATGCTGATTGTGACACACCTCTCTCCTCCACCCCCTCCTCTTCTTCTTCCTCCATGGCCTCTTCCTCGGAACCAGCGGTGCTCCGTAGGCGTTCAAGGGGCTACGCAAGTACGCAGGCCAAAAGATGCCATGCGGTGCTTGAGCTGGTGTGCTTGGGGGACAGGAGCCACACTGGGGCAGAGGTTCTGTCAGCTCTGCAGGGGCAGGTTCAGAGGTGGTTGACGCCACGCCAACTTAAGGCAGGAATGGTGGTTTGCGACAATGGCACCAACCTCCTCTCTGCCCTCCGACAGGGACAAATGACCCATGTGCCCTGTTTGGCTCACGTCCTTAACTTGGTGGTGCAGCGGTTCTTGGGCAGGTACCCGGGCTTACAGGATGTCCTGAGGCAGGCCAGGAAAGTCTGTGTGCATTTCCGCCGGTCATATAATGCCAGTGCTCGGCTGACGGACCTCCAAAAGGAGTTTAACCTGCCCAAGAACCGCCTAATCTGTGACATGCCCACCAGGTGGAACTCAACGTTGGCCATGCTGCAGCGGCTGCACACGCAGCAGAGGGCCATCAATGAGTACCTGTGCGACTATGGCACCAGGACAGGGTCAGGGGAGCTTGGTTTTTTTTCCCCACGCCAGTGGGCCATGATCAGGGATGCATGCACTGTCCTGTCACCATTCGAGGAGGCCACGAGGATGGTGAGCAGTGACAGTGCATGCATCAGTGACACTGTCCCCCTTGTCCACCTGTTGGAGCACACGCTGCGTGGAATAATGGACAGGGCACTTGAGGCAGAACAGAGGCAGGAAGAGGAGGACTTCCTTAGCTCTCAAGGCCCCCTTTATCCAGACAGTGTTCCTGCGTGCCCGCCGATCACACAGGAAGAGGACGAGGAGGAAGAGGAGGAGGAGGAAGATTGTGTCAGTATGGAGGTGGAGCCTGGCACTCAGCATCAGCAGCAGTTTTTAAGGGATCAGTCCCAAGAAACACATGGACTTGTATGTGGCTGGGAGGAGGTGGCTGCGGACCATGTCGTTCTTAGTGACCCAGAGGACTCCGGACCGAATGCCTCAGCAAACCTACGCTGCATGGCCTCCCTGATCCTGCAAAGCCTGCGCAAGGATCCTCGTATTCGTGGTATCAAGGAGAAGGACCAATACTGGCTGGCAACCCTCCTTGATCCACGTTACAAGGGTAAGGTTGCGGACCTTATCTTGCCATCGCAGAGGGAGCAGAGGATGAAACATCTTCGGGAGGCCTTGCAGAAAGGTCTGTGCAACGCGTTCCCAGAGACTGGGAGGTTACAAACTCCTGTTTCTGGACAACGTGTTGCTGAGGCTTCGGTCAGTCAAAGAAGGAGCGGTGGAGAAGGTGGCCGTCTGACCGATGCGTTCAGACAATTTTTTGGTCCGCAGCCCCAAGGTATGATCGGTTCCAGCAACCATCGCCAGCGTCTGTTTTACATGGTGCAGGAATACCTAGGGGCAAGATCAGACTTGGACACCTTTCCCACCGAAAATCCTCTGGGTTACTGGGTCTTGAGGATGGATCACTGGCCAGAGCTTGCACAGTATGCAATTGAGCTACTGGCCTGTCCTGCATCCAGCGTTCTTTCGGAACGCACATTCAGTGCTGCTGGAGGCGTGGTAACCGATCACAGGGTGCGTCTGTCCACCGACTCGGTCGATCGGCTGACCTTCATAAAAATGAATGAGTCTTGGATCACCACCAGCTACCAAGCACCTGATGCTGATGTAACCGAATAATTTTTTTTGAAATCTCAGATCCCTTCAAAGACTGCCTATGCTGATGCTGAGTGACTATCCCTGAGTAATTATCCTCTTCCTCCTCAATCATCACGCTGATAGCTTGTAAGAACATTTTTGGTTCTGGGCGCCACCACCAGTGCCTAAGGCACAATTTTTCAGCCCCTGTTTAACAGGGGCGTGTAATTACAATTTTTGATGTAATACTTTGCAGCAGGGCTCGTTCCTGCATTCCAACTAGAGTGTCTGTGAGGGGTTGCAGTGTTGTGGCACCAGCACCAGTGCCTAGGGCCCAATTTTTCTGCCCCTGTCTAACAGGGGCGTGTAATTACAATTTTTGATGCAATACTTTGCAGCAGGGCTCGTTCCTGCGTTCCAACTAGAGTGTCTGTGAGGGGTTGCAGTGTTGTGGCACCAGCACCAGTGCCTAAGGCCCAATTTTTCTGCCCCTGTCTAACAGGGGCGTGTAATTACAATTTTTGATGCAATACTTTGCAGCAGGGCTCGTTCCTGCGTTCCAACTAGAGTGTCTGTGAGGGGTTGCAGTGTTGTGGCACCAGCACCAGTGCCTAAGGCCCAATTTTTCTGCCCCTGTCTAACAGGGGCGTGTAATTACAATTTTTGATGCAATACTTTGCAGCAGGGCTCGTTCCTGCGTTCCAACTAGAGTGTCTGTGAGGGGTTGCAGTGTTGTGGCACCAGCACCAGTGCCTAAGGCCCAATTTTTCTGCCCCTGTCTAACAGGGGCGTGTAATTACAATTTTTGAAGCAATAATTTGCAGCAGGGCTCGTTCCTGCGTTCCAACTAGAGTGTCTGTGAGGGGTTGCAGTGTTGTGGCACCAGCACCAGTGCCTAAGGCCTAATTTTTCAGCTCCTGTTCAACAGGGGCATGTAATTACAATTCTTGATCTAATATTTCACAGCAGGGCCCTGTGAGCGCTTACAGTGTTGTGGCCACAGCAACACCTAAGGCCCAAATTTCTGCTGAGTATATAGGGCAGGACCCTACTTTCAAACATCTAACTTACAAACGACTCCTACTTGCAAACGGAAGGAGACAACAGGAAGTGAGATGAAATCTACCCCTAGGAAGGGAAATTCTCTCCTGTAAGAGTTAATATGGGAAAACAATTTCTCCTTTCCACTGATGCTTTCCAATCCTTGTTCCACAAAAAAACCCAAATTTTCAAAAAACATTTTTCATTGGGACAAAAAAGTGAGGTGAAATCTTCTGAAGAGGAGGAAAGACAGCAAAACAAATGTCACAGGGGTTCCCTATGTTTTCCAAAAAGCTTAGAAAAGATTTTTTGGCTGGAGCTAAACACGTTAAAAATGTTCAAAATTACAAACAGATTCTACTTAACAACAAACCTACAGTCCCTGTCTTGTTTGCACCGCCTGTATACTGCTGTTCAGAGTATATAGGGCCTGGTGGCCCCACACCTTTCCTTATTTTAATTTGGGTGCGGGGTTCCCCTTAATATCCATACAAGACCCAAAGGGCCTGGTAATGGACTGGGGGGTACCCATGCCGTTTGTCTCACTGATTTTCATCCATATTGCCATGACCCGACATGACATTAAACCCGCAAGCAGTTTTAAATGAGATTTTTTCCTTTAAAAATGACATTTGGTGCAGGGACTGTTCTAAACATGGGAAACACGCGTCACTTTACAGGCATACTATAGACACCCCCCAGGTACGATATTTAAAGGAATATTTCACTTTTTTTTTTTTTACTTTAAGCATCATTAAAATCACTGCTCCCGAAAAAACGGCCATTTTTAAAAGTTTTTTTTGCATTGATACATGTCCCCTGGGGTAGGACCCGGGTCCCCAAACCCTTTTTAGGACAATACCATGCAAATTAGCCTTTAAAATGAGCACTTTTGATTTCGAACGTTCGAGTCCCATAGACGTCAATGGGGTTCTAACGTTCGTGCGAACGTTCGGTCCGTTCGCGGGTTCTGGTGCGAACCGAACCGGGGGGTGTTCGGCTCATCCCTAGTTAGGACCAGAGACCTGTGGTGATGATAGAAAAAGTAATATATCGTCTGCAAATATACATAATTTGTGTGTAATACCTCCTACTTCAATGCCAGTTATAGTTTGGTTTGTTCTGATGTATTGGGCCATGGGTTCGAGTATAAGGGCAAATAATAAGGGAGATAATGGGCAACCCTGTCGGGTACCTCTTTCGATATTAAAGGCTTCAGATTTGTATCCAGCATATTTTATATAGGCTTTGGGTTTATTATATAATGCTTTGATCCATGTTAAAAAGTGGGGTCCAAAACCCCATTTTTGTAATGAATATTGCATATATTGCCAGGATACTGTGTCAAATGCCCTCTTAATATCGAGAGATAGAAAACATAAAGGGATTTTCCGTTTTTTAGCAATATGTGCCAATAACACTGCTCTGCGTATATTATCGCCTGCCTGTCTATTTGGCATGAAGCCTACTTGATCTCTATGTATTAATTTTCCTATAATGCTATTGAGGCGTTTTGCTATTATTTTTGCTAATAATTTAATATCGAGGTTTAACAGAGAGATAGGCCGATAATTCACACAGGAAGTATCATCAGAGAGGGGTTTTGGGATCATACAAACAATTGCCATTAGTGTTTCTTGCCGAAAAGAATGTCCATATAGAAGTTTGTTAAAAGTTTCAGTTAGAATGGGAGAGAGTATTTCTGAGAATGTTTTATAGTATAAAGCCGAGTAGCTGTCTGGGCCTGGTCTTTTGTTAAGTTTTAGGTCTTTTATGGCGTTAGCAACTTCATCTATAGTTATAGGCTCATCCAAACTGCTTTTTTGATTCTGAGATAACTCAGGTAAGGTTATTTTTGAGAAGAAGGATTCAGCCTCTGTAGGATTAAATTCATTGTTTGTCTTGTATAAAGTTTCGAGATGTGAGTGAAATTTATGGACTATTTTAACTGGATTACAAGTGTAAACATTTTTTGATAATTTCAAACGTATTGGTTTGAAAGATTTGTTAGTTGAATTTAATGCCCGAGCCAAATATGTACCTGGTTTGTTTGTATTCATGTAGAAATTGTGTTTGGAGTGTTTGAGGGATTTATCAACTGACTCAGTGAGAAATAGATCGTATTCCAGTCTAGATTTTTCCAGATGAGATTTTGTACTCTGAGATGGATTATCTTGAAATGATATGTAGGCTGCATTAAAATTGAGTTCTAGTTTTTTTGCTAGATTTTTGCGTTCCCGTTTAAATAGTGCCATTTGTCTTTGTATTGTACCACGCTAGACAGGCTTATGAGCTTCCCACAGTGTTATTGGGGAGATGTCTGTTGTATTATTAATTGATATGTATTCCTTTAAAGCTTGTTCAATGGGAATTTTCTGTTTCAAACCATAAGCTTGAACAATCATTTGTCGAATCCATTTTGAAATGGTAGACTTTGACGCTGCCTATCTTTTATTGGGACCTTCTGGCAACACAAACAAAACATCCGTTTTGCGAATTTGAGCAGTTGCTTCCAGATAGGCCTTGACTGCTCTTACTACATCCCAAGAATGTAGTGACCTTTCTTCTGTAGAACGGGGATCTAGAAAAAAGTAAGGCAGAACAATATCTTGGTTTAGATGGAAATCTGAAACCACCCTCAGTAGAAAGCTAGGATGAGGGCGCAATACCACTTATGCATGATTAAATAAGGCTCTTTACAGGAAAGAGCTGCTAATTCTGATACTCTTCTAGCTGAAGAAATTGCTACCAGAAAAAATTAACTTCCTTGTCAACAAGACCAAGGGAATTTGACGTATTGGTTCAAAAGGCTGTTTCTGTAAAACTGACAGAACCAAATTCAAGTCCCAGGGGTTTAGGGGCGCCCTAACCGGAGGATTAAGCCGCATTACCCCCTGTATAAAGCTTCGGACCAAAGAACGTGAAGCAAAGTGGCCGTTGAAATAATACTGACAAGGCCGAGACCTGGCCCTTGATGGTACTCAAGGCCAGCTTCATTTCTAATCCCATTTGCAGAAAGTCAAGAATTCTGCCTATTACATATTTTCTGGGATGGCAACCCCTGGATTCACACCAGAATACATAAGTTTTCCAGACTCTATGATAAATCACTCTAGAAGCTGGCTTCCTTGCATTGATCAAGGTAGAGACCACAGGACCTGAAAGCCCACGACTCTTCAGAACGTGGGTTTCAAAAGCCAAACCATCAAATTTAGCGTTTGTAAGGCAGGATGGAACACTGGACCTTGGACTAACAGGTCTGGACATGACGGTAGTGTCCAAGGGGAACCTACTGTCATCTTTACAATTCCTGCATACCAAATTCTTCTGGTTCACGCTGGGGCCACCAGAAGTACCGAATTCCTTTCCAACCTGATCCTGCGAAGAAGTCGTGGTAGTAGCAGAATAGGCGGGAATGCGTAAATCAGTGAAAACCGATGCCACAGAGTCACCATTGCATCTGTCCCACATGCAAGAGGATCCCTTGTTCTTGACACCAATCTGTCGATCTTGTTGTTGAACCTGGATGCAAAGAGATCTACATCCGGAACCCCCCATCTTTGGCATATGGCCAAAAGGACATCGGGGTAAAGAGACCACTCCCCGGGGACTAATTGCTGGTGACTCAAGTAGTCCGCCTGCCAGTGAAAAATTGCCGTTATATATGGCACATGGTTTTCTGCCCAGATTAAAATCTGGTTCACCTCTTCCTGAGCTGCAAGACTCCTGGTGCCTCCTTGGTGATTGATATAAGCCACTGCTGTGGCATTGTCAGACTGGATTCTGACAGGGCAATCCTGTAGCCTGAGTGTCCAGGCCTTTAAGGCTAAATATGCCGCCTGGATCTACAGAATGTTGATGGGTAAGGTCCTCTCGATTCTGGACCATTTCCCTGGGGCAGTTGACTGATCCAGAACTGCACCCCAACCCAAAAGACTACCACTGTCCCGGTAACCGGTAAAAAGGGTCTTCCTTTTTGCAGATTTTTGGGTATTAACCACCAACTGAGGCTCTGATGCACTGTAGGAAACAGACGCATCGGAAAATCTAATGCCTGAACCTTCTTGTTCCAGGCAGACAGGATACTGTGTTGCAGCAGTCTTGAATGGAACTGAGCATAGCGAACTGTTTTGAATGAAGCCACCATCTTTCCCAGCAGCCTCATACAAAGGTGAATAGAGGGGTCCCTCTTTGCCCTGACTACTTGAATCAGTTCCTTTATGGCACTGATCTTTGCCTGGGGTAAAAAATACCTTCTTTTGGCTTGTATCTATGATCAGGCCCAAATACTCTAGTCTTCTTACTGGGTTTAAAGAAAACTTCTCTAAGTTGAGAATCCAACCTAGATATTCCAGGTAGTTGACTGCGGTAACCAGGTTTTGGTTCAAGTGGGCTACCGACCGGTCTATCAAGAGCAGGTCGTCTGGGTATGCTATTACCGTTATACCTTGCGCCCTTAATCTGGCCAAAGGAGGAGCCAAGATTCTTGTAAACACCCGAGGTGCAGTAGCTAGCCCAAAAGGCAGAACTTTAAACTGAAAGTGGCGTTCTACTTCGAAACGCAAGTACTTTTGATGAGCAGGGAAAATAGGTACATGCAGGTACGTATCTTTGATGTCTATAGATGCCAGCAGTTCTCCTCTTTGTAGGATGGAGACTACCGATCGGATCGATTCTATGCGAAAGGACCAAATCCTTAGGCACTGGTTTAGATCCCTTAGATTTAAAATGGGTCTGACATCTCCATTTGGTTTTGGAACCATAAAAAGGTTTGAATAAAACCACATTCCCTGCTCTTCTGTGGGAACCACCCTGATAACATTCTGCGACAATAGTCGCTAGAAAGAGACTTCTTTTTCTCTGGATCTCTGGGAACATTTGACCATAGGAATCGAGGAGAGGGGAATTCTCGGAACTCTAGCTTGTAACCTAGAGTTACTGTGGAGATCACCCATCTGTCCTGAAAATCCTTCTGCCAGAGCTTTGAGAACTGTAGAAGTCTTCCCCCCACCCAAGCGAGCGGGGGCGCACCTTCATAAGGAGGCTTTAGCGTCTTGTCTAGAAGGCCTCCTACCCCAGGACCTCTTTGTCCCTGGGGTCGACTCTGAGATTTATCCCTTGAGCCTGACGGAGGAGGCCGTCGAGAGTGTCTAAACTGGTAAGAGAGTGCTCTTTCCACTAGAGATCTTTTGGATATAATTGTCCAAATCCTCTCCGAACAGCCTAGCGCCACGAAAGGGAAATCCTGCCAGGAGCTTTTTACATTGTGCTTCGGCTGACCAATTTTTCAACCATAAGATTCTACGCATATGCACCAACCCAAGTGACAGACGAGAGGTTTGGATGATAGAATCTCTGTTGGCGTCAACAGCAAAACATAAGGCCGCTGGAAGGTTAGCCAACCCCTGGGCCTGCTGTTCAGGTAGAACTTTGAGGACCTGCTTAACATGGTCTCTTAAGTATTGACAGACTCCGATCGCTGCCACTGCAGGTTGAGCTACTGAACCTGCTAAGGAAAAAATATCTTTCAACAGGGATTCCATTTTTTTATCAACAGGATCCCTGAGCATCTGAGCATTGTCTACAGGACAAGTCAGACCTTTATTTACGGAGGAAATGGCGGCGTCAACAGCCGGTATCCCCCACATCTTTATAAACTTTTCTTCCATAGGATAAAGTGTTGAAAACTTTTTAGGCGTAAAAAAACGTTTATCTGGGTGATCCCACTCAGAATAAATGAGCTTTTCTAATAAATTATGAACAGGAAAAGCATGTGTTTGAGGAGGCTTCAGTGAACCCAAAGAAGAAGGGGGTCCTTTAACTGACTCAGATACGGGTAATTTAAATGTGGAGCGGACCAATCCAGCAAGGATCTGCACTAAGACCTTCTCATCCTGAGAAGCTGAAGAGGGCCCTTCTCCACTTGATTCCTCAGAGGAGGAATCATCTGTCTCATCCCGATCCTCTGAAAGGGATTCTTCTCCTTTTTCCCCAGAGTTCCTCTGCCTGAGGGTCCTGGGTAACAGAGGAAGACCTAGTGCGTTTTCTTCCACTGAGTGAAGATGCGATTAAGGCCATTAATCTTTCCTCTAGTCCATTAATGGTTGAGGAGAAAACCTCCTGCGTAATATATACAGGGGCTGAAGTGCCAGAAGCAGATGCAGCCCCCGACCCCAACGGCTCTCCCTAGCCGGCCATCCCAGGTCCTTCAGGGGGGGAAGGCACTGCAGAAGGGGGGTCCTCAGAGCCTGAGGGAGATCCCCTAGAGCCTCTGGTTTTTGGGGTATTTGTACCTCTTCTACCCATAGTGCAAAGCAAACAAGGTGGAGGTATCACACAAATAAAACACTGACTGCTGAGCGATGTAGTACAGCAACTGCCGCTGCTACCAATGCCCAGTCAAATGATTCTAAGTAAATGCTGCCCAGGAGAATGCCTGTGTTCCACCTTACATGCGATCGTCAGCTCTGTGTCCCTCCATAGGCTGTGTGCACCTGAAAAAGTGTGCTTCTTATAGCCTGTGCAGCCGGCGATGTGGGCGTCTAAGCATGCCGGACGTCGCGCTAACGCTCCGCCCCCCCTCTTCTGACCACCCCTCCCGCCCACCAACCTTGTTTTTTTCAAAAAAAGTGCTCTTTCCCACGCGAGCCGACCCTCCGGGACAAGCGTGGAGGAGAGGCTGGGGTGGAGGAGGAAGGAGAGAGGCCGGCAGATGATGGGATCTGCCAAATAGTAATGGCGGCGGTGGCAGGGGCAGTGCGGTATACTACCGCCTTTCAGACCACCGTGGTCCCCCCTAATCTTGGGGGGATAATCCCAGCAGGAAGAGCCCCCCATCCCATCCTACCTGGAGCTCGGCTGGAGGAGCTGTGCAGCGTGAACACCGAGACAGACAATCAAGCATGTGAAGGTATGTGCTCTTGGCAGCCCCCGGTGGCGACAATAGGCATAGCATTCATTTACTTAAAGGAGAAACCTACTAGAATTAAAAAATTCTGTAGAATCTCCCTTACCTTATCCAGCTGCAGGGTTCTGTTATACAGACCCAATCTTCACCTCTCACGATGGGCTCAGTTTGGAAAACCTTCAGAGACTGGGGCCCCCTATGGATAGGGGGATCCGCAGTTCTGGGCCTGTAAAGCACCCAGCCAAGAATAAGGCTAGAAAAACCAAATTCTGAAATGCGGGGTCCAGCTCTCTAAAAAGCGTTACAGGTAAAACCTTGTTTCTTCGGACATGAGGCCCGGGTACCATCCAATTCGGCCTAGAAAGGACACTTTGAAATGGATCTGGTTCGCCTGGCTTGCCCCAGTATAGAATTAGGATATTCCCTTTGGAGCTCAGCACAGCACATCTTTACACGTGACAAACACCTAAGACACTGGCGAAAAAACTGAGGTATCCCTGTAAGGGGAGGGATTATATAGGGGTTGAACTTCCTGTCTAGGGTGTGACCAGTGTCCAATCACCTAGTGATACCCTATATAACCCATCAGTAATTACTGAGGCTCTGTGTCCCGTGATGTACGAGAAAGAAATGAATGTTTTTAAATATAACCTAAAGTGAAAACAAACAATAAAAATAGTGATAATATGTGCAGCTGCTGTACACAAAGTGCTAACCACTTGAACAAAGTAATAATATAGGTATTACAGCGCTAGCAAACATAACATTAATAAAAGGAAAAAACACTAAAATAAAAAAAATAAAAAAAAATAAATCCCAAGAAATTCTTTAAGTATGTAAACAGTAAAAAAGGGAGGACAGACCATATTGGCCCCATAAAGAATGAGGAAGGACATCTGGTTACAAAGGATGGGGAGATGGCAAAGGTATTGAATTTATTCTTCTCCTCAGTATTCACGAGTGAATCGGGGGGCTTCAGTAACCAAAACTGCAGTGTTTATCCTCATGACACAACACAGGAAGCACCTACATGGTTAACAGAGGACGGAATTAAAATTAGATTTGAGAAACTGAACATTAATAAATCACCAGGACCAGATGGCTTGCATCCGAGGGTACTTAGGGAACTCAGTCAGGTGATTGCCAGACCGTTGTTCCTAATTTTTACAGACAGTCTATTGACTGGAATGGTACCAGCTGATTGGAGAAAAGCCAATGTAGCACCAATATTTAAAAAGGGCCCAAAAAACATCCCTGGGAATTACAGACCAGTTAGCCTAACATCAATAGTATGTAAACTCTTGGAGGGGATGATAAGGGACTATATACAAGATTTTAGTAATAAGAATGATATCATTAGCAGTAATCAGCATGGATTCATGAAGAATCGTTCTTGCCAAACCAACCTATTAACCTTCTATGAGGAGGTGAGTTGCCATCTAGATAAAGGAAGGCCCGTAGACGTGGTGTATCTGGATTTTGCAAAAGCATTTGACACAGTTCCCCATAAACGTTTACTGTACAAAATAAGGTGCGTTGGCATGGACCATAGGGTGAGTACATGGATTGAAAACTGGCTACAAGGGCGTGTTCAGAAGGTGGTGATAAATGGGGAGTACTCAGAATGGTCAGGGGTGGGTAGTGGGGTTCCCCAGGGTTCTGTGCTGGGACCAATCCTATTTAATTTGTTCATAAACTATATGGAGGATGGGATAAACAGTTCAATCTCTGTATTTGCAGACGATACTAAGCTAAGCAGGGCAATAACTTCTCAGCAGGATGTGGAAATCTTGCAAAAAGACCTGAACAAATTAATAGGGTGGGCGACTACATGGCAAATGAGGTTCAAAATAAAAAATGTAAAATAATGCATTTGGGTGGCAAAAATATGAATGCAATCTATACACTGGGGGGAGAACCTCTGGGGGAATCTATAATGGAAAAGGACCTGGGGGTCCTAGTAGATGATAGGCTCAGCAATGGCATGCAATGCCAAGCTGCTGCTAATAAAGCAAACAGAATATTGGCATGCATTAAAAGGGGGATCAACTCCAGAGATAAAACGATAATTCTCCCGCTCTACAAGACTCTGGTCCGGCCGCACCTGGAGTATGCTGTCCAGTTCTGGGCACCAGTCCTCAGGAGGGATGTACTGGAAATGGAGCGAGTGCAAAGAAGGGCAACAAAGCTAATAAAGGGTCTGGAGGATCTTAGTTATGAGGAAAGGTTGCGAGCTCTGAACTTATTCTATCTGGAGAAGAGACGCTTGAGATGGGGTATGATTTCAATTTACAAATACTGTACTTGTGACCCCACAATAGGGATAAAACTTTTTCGCAGAAGAGAGTTTAATAAGACTCGTGGCCACTCATTACAATTATAAGAAAAGAGGTTTAACCTTAAACTACGTAGAGGGTTCTTTACTTTAAGAGCGGCAAGGATGTGGAATTCCCTTCCACAGGCGGTGGTCTCAGCGGGGAGCATTGATAGCTTCAAGAAACTATTAGATAATCACCTGAATGACCGCAACATACAGGGATATGTAATGAAATACTGACACATAATCACACACATAGGTTGGACTTGATGGACTTGTGTCTTTTTTCAACCTCACCTACTATGCAACTATGTAACTACATTAATGACAAAAAATAAAAGTCCATATAAAGTGACCGATGTGCTTCAATCCAACAAAAGTGAAAAAGTGCTCCAGAGTTTTCAAGGTGTACCACACCCCCTCCTGCGTCCCCACTCACCAAATATAGTGGACCCTCAGCTTTTCAGTCTAGGGGTCGTTTCAGGCTTAATAGTGATGGCCAGGAATTGCAACTTGAACATCAGATCATCCAATATATTCCCTTAGTTGAGGATACTCGGCCAAGGTTAATAGATAACCAGAAATTGAAAAAAAAGGAACTAATAGTAAAGTACCGCTTAAAAAGGTGTTTATTGCGCATAAAAAATGTACTTACAAGAGGTAAGATTTAACCAGGCATAAGAAGCATGGAGCTGAAGATACAAAAACGCCATTCATGGCGTGCGTTCCACGACACCAAAAGTGACGTCAATAAAAATAGAAAGAAATCCTGTGAGCCACCACTGTCTAGATGCTTAAAGTGGTTTAAATAACCCTAATGCCACGTACACATGACCGGACTTTACGGCATACTTGGTCTGGCATACCGGAGTCCGTCGGACAATTCGATCGTGTGTGCACTCCAGCGGACTTTTTTTTCTCAAAAGTTTGACGGACCTAGAAATGAAACATGTTTCAAATCTGTCCGATGGACTCGAGTCTGGTCGAAAAGTCCGCTCGTCTGTATGCTAGTCCGATGGACAAAAACCGACGCTAGGGCAGCTATTGGCTGCTGGCTATGAACCTTCTTGTTTTAGTCCAGTCGTACGTCTTCGCGTACGAATCCGTCGGACTTTGGTTGATCGTGTGTAGGCAAGTCCGTTCATTCATGAAGTCTGTCGTAAAGTCCATCGAAAAGTCCGCCGGACAAAGTCTGCCATAAACTCCGCTCTGGTGTACGTGGCATAAGACTAATGGTATTAAGCCTGTCACCTGTATCGTGAAAGATAAATAAATTATCTAAAAGCTGCTAGCGTTGAACACGTCACATATATTGTGCAAAGATAAATACATTAATTGAATAACTAATAAATGGATATGATATACACATAAAACCAATTTAAAGTGTCTCGTGCATAACTGTGTTTAAAACCATAAAACAAATAACATATCGAAAAAGTGCTCCTGTGCAATATATAGTGTCCAAATATGTCGCAAATCACCGTGCTGAAAATAAACAACACTGCAGGGGATATGTGATTCAGATCATAAGACAAAGTGCTCATGTGTATATAAATCGCAACCAAATCGCATCCAACTGCATCTCTAGTAACGTGATAAAAGTTCTTGTAATGCAGGAACAATAAAAAGTGTGATCCAAGACGTGCTGGGGTGTCTTTACTCAGGTGCCCCCCTTAGGTAGTAAACGCTCACCTTGGAGCGTGTGACTTTGCGATTAAGTCAAAGCACGCACGTGAACCACCTCTGGGCTCTTTAGAATGTTAGGCTCCTGGGTTCCTCAGCATAGTTATCCGGGATATGTGAAAGGAAAATCTCGATAGTGCAATGACGTTTTAACCAATTTATTTCACTAAAGCAAAGATTCCCATCTGGGTTAGGCCCCTTTCACACTTATACGACTTGTCCCACGATTTTGTACTGCAAAATCGTATGACAAGTCATTCTCCATGATTTTCAATGACTACCATTCATATTGGCCCGACTTTAAGTCGTGCCGACTTGAAAGTAGTCCCTGCACTACTTTGGTCCAACTTCTATGCGAGTTGTACTCCATAGACCTCAATGTTAAACCCTGAAGTAGCATGCAAGTCGTACCTGAATAATATAGACATGACTTCAGTACCACTTTGTAAGCACAAGCCTGGCTCGCTGATCGGCAAAGGAAAACTTTTTTTTCCTTTCCCGATGAGCGACAGGCAGTGCTGACAGCTGTCTGGTATGAATCCAGAGGGGGAACGCCAAGTTTTAAATGAAAAAAACGGCGTGGGTTCCCCCCCAGGGGCATACCAGGCCCTTAGGTCTGGTATGGATCTAAGGGGAACCCCCTATGTCGAAAAATCGGCGTGGGGTCCCCCCCAAAATCCATATCAGACCCTTATCCGAGCACGCAGCCCGACCGGTCAGAAATGGGGGTGGGGACGAGCGAGCACCCCCCCCCTCCTTGACTGTACCAGGCCACATGCCCTCAACATGGGGGGTGGGTGCTTTAGGGCACCCTGCCGGGCCCCCCCACCTGCCGGGCCCCCCCACCCCAAAGCACCTTGTCCCCATGTTGATGAGGACAAGGGCCTCTTCCCGACAACCCTGGCCGTTGGTTGTCGGGGTCTGCGGGCGGGGGGCTTATCGGAATCCGGGAGCCCCCTTTAATAAGGGAGCCCCCAGATCCCGGCCCCCCACCCTATGTGAATGAGTATGGGGTACATGGTACCCCTACCCATTCACCTAGGGAAAAAAGTGTCAATAAAAAACACAGTACACAGGTATTTAAAATAATTTATTAGGCAGCTCCGGGATCTTCTTCCGACTTCGGGGGTCCTCTTCCGACTTCGGGGGTCTCTCCGGCATCTCCTCCCGGTGTCCTGATCTTCTGCCGGCTCCTCCGCTTTCTTCTGCAGCTCAATTGCTAGCGGTGGTCCGGACTTCTGCCTTCTTCTTTTCTTCCAGAGATGTTGACACGACGCTCTCTCCAGCTGGAATGGTCTCTGAACGCTCCGCAACGGACTTATATAGGCGGTGACCCCGCCCCCTTATGCCGTCACAGTCCCTGGGCATGCTGGGACTGTGACGTTTTAGGAGGCGTGGTCACCGGGTGATTACACGCCCCCTTATGACAGCACAGTCCCAGCATGCCCCGGGACAGTGACCTCATAAGGGGGCGGGGTCACCGCCTATATAAGTCCGTTGCGGGCATGCGGCCTGGTACGGTTCAGGAGGGGGGGGCGCTCGCTCGTCCCCACCCCCATTCCTGACCGGCCGGGCTGCGTGCTCAGATAAGGGTCTGGTATGGATTTTGGGGGGACCCCCACGCCGATTTTTCGGCGAGGGGGTTCCCCTTACAATCAATACCAGACCTAAGGGCCTGGTATGCCCCTGGGGGGGAACCCACGCCAGTTTTTTTATTTAAAACTTGGCGTGGAGTTCCCCCTTATGATTCATACCAACTACTGTATGTTTTCATTTGTTAATGCCAAAAACATGGCAAAGTCATACAGAGTAGTACTGCTCCCAAATCGCGGTAAAATCGCGGCAAATCGCGGCAAAATCGGGGCCGCGAAATCGCGGTAAAATCGCGCGACTTTGAAGTCGTATAAGTGTGAAAGGGGCCTTACTCACATATATCAGGTGCGTCAGTGCACCATTCTATGATGAACATGTAGCAGATTATACCAGGGTGGTACTGGGATGATACGAGCATCCTCCTTAGCTTTTAAGATGTCTTGTCCTGCCGTCCTGACCCCTCCCCAACTAGTGTTGATACAGGGATATCATATCTGCTTCAGGGGAAAATAGGAACCAGAAATTACGTCATTTGCAGATGACACCAAGCTATGCAGTGGTATAACGTCCTTACAGGATGTCTCCAATTTACAAGCCGACCTCAATGCTCTGTCTAATGGGGCGAATATGTGGCAGATGAGGTTTAATGTTGATAAATGTAAAGTTATGCACTTGGGGTCTAAGAATATGCATGCATCATACAAACTAGTGGGAGTACAACTGGGGGAATCCGTAGTAGAGAAGGATCTGGGAGTTTTGGTAGATAAGCTCAATAGTAGCATGCAATGCTAAGCTGCAATTTCCAAAGTGAGCAAAGTCCTTTCTTGTATTAAGAGAGGTATGGACTCTTGAGAGAGAGAGATATCATTTTTCCCCCCTGTACAAATCATTAGTAAGACCTCATCTGGAATATGCAGTTCAGTTTTGGGCACCAGTTCTCAAAAAGGATATCGGAGAACTGGAGAAAGTGCAGAGAAGGGCAACCAAACTGGTAAGAGGGATGGAGGAGCTCAGCTATGGGGAAAGATTAGAGGAACTGCATTTATTCTCTAATAAGGGAGGATATGATCAACATGTACAAATATATAAGGGGTCCATATAGTGAACTTGGTGTGGAGTTATTCACTTTAAGTCAACACAGGGGACAAGGGGACACTCTTTACGCCTAGAGGAAAAGAGATTTCATCTCCAAATACGGAAAGGTTTCTTCCAGTGGTGGCTGGTGCTCAAAATTATTTTTGGGGGGGGCACAAAACTATTTTGAAGAAAAATCATCAATTGCAGCCACTGTGCCATCAAACACTGCCACTGTGCCCATCAAATGCTGCCACTGTGGCCTCAAACACTGCCACTGTGCCCTCAATTGCAGCCACTTGTGCCCATCAAGTGCTGCCACTGTGCCCATTAAACGCTGTGTCTTTGCCCATCAAACGCTGCCACTGTGCCCTCAAACACTGCCACTGTGCTATCAAACGCTGCCACTGTGCCCTCAATTGCAGACACTGTGCCCATTAAACGCTGCCACTGTGCCATTAAATGCTGCCACTGTGCCCATCAAACGCTGCCACTGTGCCATCAAATGCTGCCAGTGTGCCCATCATATGCTACCAGTGTGCCCATCAAATGATGCCAGTGTGCCCATCATATGCTGCCAGTGTGCCCATTAAATGCTGCCATTGTGCCCATCATATGCTGCCAGTGTGCCCATCAAATGCTGCCAGTGTGTCTATGAATGCCTCCAGTGTAACCCCTGCCCACTCGCCGTCTGCCCGGCACTTACCCTGTCTTGGTGGGGCAGCGGGTGACAGCGTTGAGCGGGGTCCTCCATGCGTCTCCTGCCGTCCTCATCTCCCGTCCTCTCCTCCTGATAGGCGTCCAATAGCGGCGCCTGTCGTTTCAGCCAATCAGGTGACAGGTAACAGACCGGAGCACCTAAATGGCGAAGAGGCGTTTTAGTGTTAGGAAAGTGAATAGTCATTTGCTTTTCTAACACAGCTGAGTGATCTGCGAGCGCCCAGCATGGCACTCGCAGGTCACCTTTTTCGACGCCTATTAGAGCCTAAGGCTCTAATCAGGTGCTTCAAAAACACCCCCGCCGCTGTAATTCAGGCGCCCTGCGCCCAAAAAGGGTGCGGGCGCCTGAATAGAGGGTGGCAGCGGTGGCCATAGATAGATTCATGCACTGCATGAATCTATCTATTGAGGGGGTGGCAGGAGAGAGGGGGTGGCGCCCGTGCGACCATAATGCACGGGCTGCCACTGCTTTCTTCACAGTAAGAGCTGTGAAAATGTGGTTCTGGCCAGCTCAGTAGATTGCTTTAAGAAAGGCCTGGATACTTTCCTAAATGTACATAATATAACTTGGTAGTTGGTACTAACATTTATAGGTAAAGTTGATCTATAGAAAATCTGATTGCCTCTTGGGGGTCAGGAAGGAATTTTTTCCCCTGCTGTAACAAATTGAATCATGCTTTGCTGGGTTTTTCGCCTTCCTCTGGATCAACTGTGGGTATAGGATTGGGTATATGGGATTGTTTGATATTATTTTTTATTTATTTATGTATTTTTATGGTTGAAGTAGATGGACTTGTGTCTTTTTTCAACCTGACTAACTATGTAACATATATATATATATATATATATACACACACACACACACAGTGGTGACAGAAAGTATTCAGACCCCCTTAAACTTTTCACTCTTTGTTATATTGCAGCCATTTGTTAAAATCATTTAAGTTCATTTTTTTTCCTCATTAATGTACACACAGCACCCCATATTGACAGAAAAACACAGAATTGTTGACATTTTTGCAGATTTATTAAAAAAGAAAAACTGAAATATCACATGGTCCAAAGTATTCAGACCCTTTGCTGTGACACTCATATATTTAACTCAGGTGCTGTCCATTTCTTCTGATCATCCTTCAGATGGTTCTACACCTTCATTTGAGTCCAGCTGTGTTTGATTATACTGATTGGACTTGATTAGGAAAGCCACACACCTGTCTATATAAGACCTTACAGCTCACAGTACATGTCAGAGCAAATGAGAATCATGAGGTCAAAGGAACTGCCTGAAGAGCTCAGAGACAGAATTGTGGCAAAGCACAGATCTGGCCAAGGTTACAAAAAAATTTCTGCTGCACTTAAGGTTCCTAAGAGCACAGTGGCCTCCATAATCCTTAAATGAAAGACGTTTGGGACGACCAAAACCCTTCCTAGAGCTGGCCGTCCGGCCAAACTTAGCTATCGGGGGAGAAGAGCCTTGGTGAGAGAGGTAAAGAAGAACCCAAAGATCACTGTGGCTGAGCTCCAGAGATGCAGTCGGGAGATGGGAGAAAGTTGTAGAAAGTCAACCATCACTGCAGCCCTCCACCAGTCGGGGCTTTATGGCAGAGTGGCCTGACGGAAGCCTCTCCTCAGTGCAAGACACATGAAAGCCTGCATGGAGTTTGCTAAAAAACACCTGAAGGACTCCAAGATGGTGAGAAATAAGATTCTCTGGTCTGATGAGACCAAGAACTTTTTGGCCTTAATTCTAAGCGGTATGTGTGGAGAAAACCAGGCACTGCTCATCACCTGCCCAATACATTCCCAACAGTGAAGCATGGTGGTAACAGCATCATGTTGCGGGGGTGTTTTTCAGCTGCAGGGACAGGACGACTGGTTGCAATCGAGGGAAAGATGAATGCGGCCAAGTGCAGGGATATCCTGGACGAAAACCTTCTCCAGAGTGCTCAGGACCTCAGACTGGGTCGAAGGTTTACCTTCCAACAAGACAATGACCCTAAGCACACAGCTAAAATAACGAAGGAGTGGCTTCACAACAACTCCGTGACTGTTCTTGAATGGCCCAGCCAGAGCCCTGACTTAAACACAATTGAGCATCTCTGGAGAAACCTAAAAATGACTGTCCACCAACGTTTACCATCCAAACTGACAGAACTGGAGAGGATCTGCAAAGAGGAATGGCAGAGGATCCCCAAATCCAGGTGTGAATAACTTGTTGCATCTTTCCCAAAAAGACTCATGGCTGTATTAGATCAAATGGGTGCTTCTACTAAATACTGAGCAAAGGGTCTGAATACTTAGGACCATGCGATATTTCATAGTTACATAGTTACATAGTTACATAGTAGGTGAGGTTGAAAAAAGACACAAGTCCATCAAGTCCAACCTATGTGTGTGATTATGTGTCAGTATTACATTATATATCCCTGTATGTTGCGGTCATTCAGGTGATTATCTAATAGTTTCTTGAAGCTATCCAATGCTCCCCGCTGAGACCACCGCCTGTGGAAGGGAATTCCACATCCTTGCCGCTCTTACAGTAAAGAACCCTCTACGTAGTTTAAGGTTAAACCTCTTTTCTTCTAATTGTAATGAGTGGCCACGAGTCTTATTAAATTCTCTTCTACGAAAAAGTTTTATCCCTATTGTGGGGTCACCAGTACAGTATTTGTAAATTGAAATCATATCCCCTCTCAAGCGTCTCTTCTCCAGAGAGAATAAGTTCAGTGCTTGCAACCTTTCCTCATAACTAAGATCCTCCAGACCCTTTATTAGCTTTGTTGCCCTTCTTTGTACTCGCTCCATTTCCAGTACATCCTTCCTGAGGACTGGTGCCCAGAACTGGACAGCATACTCTAGCCTTGTAGAGTGGGAGAATTATCGTTTTATCTCTTGCGTTGATCCCCATTTTAATGCATGCCAATATTCTGTTTGCTTTATTAGCAGCAGCTTGGCATTGCATGCCATTGCTAAGCCTATCATCTACTAGGACCCCCAGGTCCTTTTCCATCCTAGATTCCCCCAGAGGTTCTCCCCCCCCAATGTATAGATTGCATTCATATTTTTGCCACCCAAATGCATTATTTTACATTTTTCTACATTGAATCTCATTTGTCATGTAGTCGCCCACCCCATTCATTTGTTCAGGTCTTTTTGCAAGGTTTCCACATCCTGCGGAGAAGTTATTGCCCTGCTTAGCTTAGTATCGTCTGCAAATACAGAGATTGAACTGTTTATCCCATCCTCCAGGTCGTTTATAATCAAATTAAATAGGATTGATCCCAGCACAGAACCCTGGGGAACCCCACTACCCACCCTTGACCATTCCGAGTACTCCCCATTTATCACCACCCTCTGAACTCGCCCTTGTAGCCAGTTTTCAATCCATGTACTCACCCTATGGTCCATGCCAACGGACCTTATTTTGTACAGTAAACGTTTATGGGGAACTGTGTCAAATGCTTTTGCAAAATCCAGATACACCACATCTACGGGCCTTCCTTTATCTAGATGGCAACTCACCTCCTCATAGAAGGTTAATAGATTGGTTTGGCAAGAACGATTCTTCATGAATCCATGCTGATTACTGCTAATGATATCGTTCTTATTACTAAAATCTTGTATATAGTCCCTTATCATCCCCTCCAAGAGTTTACATACTATTGATGTTAGGCTAACTGGTCTGTAATTCCTAGGGATGTATTTTGGGCTCTTTTTAAATATTGGTGCTACATTGGCTTTTCTCCAATCAGCTGGTACCATTCCAGTCAATAGACTGTAAAAATTAGAAACAACGGTCTGGCAATCACTTGACTGAGTTCCCTAAGTACCCTCGGATGCAAGCCATCTGGTCCAGGTGATTTATTAATGTTAAGTTTCTCAAGTCTAATTTTAATTCTGTCCTCTGTTAACCATGGAGGTGCTTCCTGTGTTGTGTCATGAGGATAAACACTGCAGTTTTGGTTACTGAAGCCCACCGATTCACTCGTGAAGACTGAGGAGAAGAATAAATTCAATACCTTCGCCATCTCCCCATCCTTTGTAACCAGATGTCCTTCCTCATTCTTTATGGGGCCAATATGGCCTGACCTCCCTTTTTTACTGTTTACATACTTAAAGAAATTCTTGGGATTTTTTTGCTCTCCTCCACTATGTGTCTTTCATGTTCTATCTTAGCCGTCCTAATTGCACCCTTACATTTCTTATTGCATTTTTTATAAAGTCTGAATGCTGAGGATGATCCCTCAACCCTGTATTTTTTGAAGGCCTTCTCCTTTGCTTTTATATGCATTTTTACATTGGAGTTAAGCCATGCAGGATTTTTGTTCGCTCTTTTAAATTTATTACCCAATGGGATACATTGGCTAATGCCCTTATTTAATATGCTCTTAAAGCAAACCCATCTCTCCTCCGTATTCTTTGTTCCTAATATTTTATCCCATTTTATGCCTTTTAGCAAGGTTTGTAGTTTAGGGAAGTTGGCTCTTTTGAAATTCAGTGTCTTTGTGCTCCCTTCATGTTTCCTATTTGTGTGATTTATACTGAAACTAATTGACCTGTGATCGCTGTTACCTAAATTGCCCCGTATTTCCACATACGTGATCAGGTCTGTATTGTTGGTAATCAGTAGATCCAGTAATGTTTTATTTCTAGTTGGTGCGTCTACCATCTGACCCATAAAACTGTCCTGCAAGACATTAAGGAACTGGCGAGCCTTAAATGAATGCGCGGTTCCCTCCGCCCAGTCTATGTCTGGATAATTAAAATCCCCCATTATGATAACACTTCCCATCCTTGCTGCTAATCCAATTTGTGATAGGAGATCAGTCTCCAATTCCTCCCTCAGGTTAGGGGGCCTATAGCATACTCCCAGTATTATTTTCCCCTTAGCTTCATCCCTTTGGAGCTCTACCCATAAGGATTCCACCTCCTCTCTAGCTCCCTCAGTGATGTCATCTCTCACATTCGCTTGTACATTATTCTTGATATATAGGCATACCCCTCCCCCTTTTTTACCCTCTCTATGCTTGCGGTATAGGGTATACCCTTGAATGTTTGCCAGCCAATCATGAGAGCTGTTGAACCAGGTCTCTGAAATTCCCACAAAATCCAAATCCTCCTTGTACAACAGTATCTCTAGTTCACCCATCTTGTCCGCCATGCTCCTGGCATTGGTGAACATGCCACATAGTTTAGACCAGTCGCATATTGTCCTCGTATTGGACGTTTCAAGATTGCAACTAGGACTTGCTACTATACTCACCTTCTGTTTTTGTGGTTTGGTTAACCTACCACTAATGCCCTCAATACTACCCTCTGGAATATCTTCCACGCTGGCTATCTCTGTCTCTGGACCCTCCCCCCCATCGCCTAGTTTAAAAACCCCTCTAACTTTTTGGCCATCTTCCTTCCCAGCAGATCTGCACCCTCCTCATTTAGGTGCAGTCCGTCCCTTCTATAGTACCGGTTACCGACTGAGAAGTCGGCCCAGTCCTCCAGGAACCCAAACCCCTCCTTACTACACCAGCTCTTCAGCCACTTGTTTACTTCCCTAATCTCCCTCTGCCTTTCTGGTGTGGCTCGATGTACCGGTAGTATTCCTGAGAATACTACCTTGGAGGTCCTTTTCCTCAATTTAGCTCCTAAGTCCCTAAAATCGTTCTTTAGGACACTCCATCTGCCTCTGACTTTGTCATTGGTGCCAACGTGCACCATGACAGCCGGGTCTTCCCCAGCCCCTCCCAGTAATCTGTCCACAAGATCCATGATGTGCCGAACCCGAGCGCCTGGTAGACAACATACTGTTCGGCGCTTCAGGTCTTGGTTACAGATTGCCCTCTCTGTCCTTCTAAGAATTGAGTCCCCTACCACCAGAATCTGTCTTTCCTTTCTCTTTGCTGCCCCCCCCCCACTCTCACTGGAGGAGTTCTTCCCCTGGTAGCTAGGAGAGTCCCTCAGCTCCAGCCGTGCTGGTCCCTGACTGGTCTCACCAATGTCACTCAATGGAGCGTACTTATTGGGATGCTCCAGTCCTGGATCGGCCTCTCTGGCACTTCCCCCTCTACCCCTCCTGACTGTAACCCATCTACTCTTTGCTAGTGCCTGCACCTCTTTGTCTCCACCCGTCTCTGTGCTGGCCCCTGCCGGCACCTGCCGTGTACGTTCCTGGCTCTCCTTTAGTATAGAGGGACTTTTCAGTGCTGACAGTTGCTTCCCCAGATTCAGAACCTGGGCTTCCAGGGAAACAATGTACTTACATTTTGCACAGCAGTATTCCCCCTCGATCGGATGATCAAGGAACGCATACATGCGGCAAGATGTACAAAAAGTCGCCTCTCCACACCCGCCGGGCATCGTACCTATTAAATTTAGTGAGGATTCGGGGATTTTACCCTGTCCAAATTACCTAACAGCTAGCTTCCTGGCACTAATACTCAAGACAATACACAGGTACACAACAAGACAATACACAGGTACTCACAGACCTACGTGCAATCGCAGAACAGTCGCAGACCTACGTGCACTCGCAATACTCAAGTATACAGTACACAATACACAGGTACTAACGATCCACACACACTACTCAGAAAACACTCAGGTACTCACACTACACAGGTACTATGACCCCTGTTATAACCTCCTATTTTAAACTCTGGTTTTTAACTCACCACTTATACCAGTTCCACTTACACAGAGTTCCACAGCCTCAGACTGAGCACACTCAGACTGAGTTCTACACACAGTTATATAGGCACCTGTGAGCAATTAACCACCCCCCTTAATTGATAGACTGAAGGAACCAGAGAAAAAAAAAAAAAAAAAAGCTATTTAAAAAGTGACAGAAAAGGTGATTGAAAAACTAAAAGGAAAAAGCCCCAAAAATGCTACCCAGCAAACCCAGCAAACAAAAAGCAAGACTTGTTCACTCTCCCTCTGGTTTTTTATCACCACTTATACCAGTTCCACTTACACAGAGTTCCACAGCCTCAGACTGAGCACGCTCAGACTGAGTTCTACACACAGTTATATAGGCACATGTGAGCAATTAACCACCCCCCTTAATTGATAGACTGAAGGAACCAGAGAAAAAAAAAAGCTATTTAAAAAGTGACAGAAAAGGTGATTGAAAAACTAAAAGGAAAAAGCCCCAAAAATGCAACCCAGCAAACCCAGCAAACAAAAAGCAAGACTTGTTCACTCTCCCTCTGGTTTTTTATCACCACTTATACCAGTTCCACTTACACAGAGTTCCACAGCCTCAGACTGAGCACGCTCAGACTGAGTTCTACACACAGTTATATAGGCACCTGTGAGCAATTAATCACCCCCCTTAATTGATAGACTGAAGGAACCAGAGAAAAAAAAAAAAAAAGCTATTTAAAAAGTGACAGAAAAGGTGATCGAAAAACTAAAAGGAAAAAACCCCAAAAATGCAACCCAGCAAACAAAAAGCAAGACTTGTTCTCTGGTTTTTTATCACTACTTATACCAGTTCCACTTACACAGAGTTCCACAGCCTCAGACTGTTTTTCTTTTTTAATAAACCTGCAAAAATGTCAACAATTCTGTGTTTTTCAGTCAATATGGGGTGCTGTGTGTACATTAATGAGGGAAAAAATGAACTTAAATGATTTTAGCAAATGGCTGCAATATTTAAGGGGGTCTGAATACTTTCCGTCCCCACTGTATATATATATATATATATATATATATATATATATATATATATGTATATATATATGGAACCTAATAGATTCACTTAGCGCCCCTAATCACCCATTATCCAAATTGCACAGTGCCTAGTTCAATGTTTTGGGGAGCAGTTTTGGGGAGCAGCTTTAAATATAAGCTATTATTTTTAAAATATTGTTTGGCACAAGGTTTCTCTTTACACTTTTCACATACTACACTCTGCACTCCTCTCCTGTACATACTACCCACCGCCATACACTCCACACTCCTCTCCTGCACATACTACCCACATACATACACTCTGCACTTCTCTCCTGCACATACTACCCACCGTCATACACTCCATATTCCTCTCCTGAACATACTACACACCGCAATACACTCCGCACTCCTCTCCTGCACACAGGGCCGGACTGGCCTACCGGGATACCGGCCACTTTGAGCGGTGGCTGCAGTGCTCCCCCTCCCTCTGTCCTCCATCTCCTCTTCTTGTATGGCACTAGGCTGGGTCTGTGTGTGTAAGGTGGCACTGTAACAAGGTCCTGCCCCCCTAGACCGGCTCGTGTCATAGTCTTCTAGATGGAACACTGATTGAATCAGTGTTCCGCCTATCACATGAGCCGGTCTAGAGGGGCGGGACATTGTTACAGTGCTGCCTTACACACACAGACCCAGCTCCGCGCCATACATCGGCTGCTGTGTGTGATCCAGGAAATGGTGAGGCTGCAATTTGTAGGCACAGAGGCTGCAATGGTGGGCACCCAGAGGCAGAGAAGCCCGGAGTTATGCCCAAAAGTAATAAAACGTAGGGCTTGCATGACTGGGTTAACAGGGGTACAGGGAATAATGTAAGAGGGGATATGATTGGGGAATAGGGAGTAATAGGAGGAGTCGGCAGGAAAGAAAGGAGGTCCCTCCCCAGCGTCAGTGTGAGCGGAGGAGACAGCTTCCCACCCTCCCTTCCTGGAATAGGTTTGGGTTGTATATTTGTAACATGTTTTTTCTTTACAGAGGTCTGTTTATAGGATGTCGTGGCAGTTGGTGGGTGTTGGTCTTTGCAGGTGAAGGAAGAAACCCCCCCCCAAATAAGGTGAATGCGGGACTCATAGGTAGTATGGGCCCGTTAGTGGTATTCCAGCTAATGTTACTTAGCTGGAATTTGGTGAAAGGGTGCACTGCGGTCAGTGGTTTGGTTGTCTCCGAGCTAATATGTCAGCTGGAGGCCTATTTTCAGTTAAAGGTAACGCAATGCATGGTGAGGATCGTTATGTTGATGCTGGGGGGGGGGGGGGATGTCCTGCATAGACCAACGTGACCAGTTGAGGTTTAACAGATGTTGTTTCAAATATGTTAATTTAATTGATTGTGTTAATAAAGGGGCTGCTACGGCCAATAATTACTCCAAAATGGTGTGGTCTCCTTTAATGGGAAAAAAGGGTAAGAGAGATGGAGTTGGGTTGGCTGGGTAAAGCAGTGGGTATGTAACATCTGTTATACTATAGTCATGCAATGGCTGGCACACAGAGACTGCAATGGCTGGCACACAGAGGCTGTAATGGCGGGCACACAGAGGCTGCAATGGCTGGCACACAGAGGCTGCAATGGCTGGCACACAGAGGCTGCAATGGCGGGCACACAGATGCTGCAATGGTGGGCACTCAAAGGCTGCAATGGCTGGCACACACAGGCTGCAATGGCTGGCACACACAGGCTGCAATGGCTGGCACACACAGGCTGCAATGGCTGGCACACACAGGCTGCAATGGTGGGCACACAGAGGCTGCAATGGCTGGCACACAGAAGCTGCATTGTCTGGCTCACAGAGGCTGCAATGGTGGGAACACAGAGGCTGTAATGGTGGGCACACAGAGGCAGCAATGGCTGGCACACAGAGGCAGCAATGGCTGGCACACAGAGGCTGTAATGGTGGGTACACAGAGGCTTCAATTGGGTGGCACAGAGAGGCTACATTGGTGGGATCAAAGAGGCTGCAATTGGTGGGCACACATAGGCTGTAATGGGCATACAGAGGCTGTAATGGGTACACAGAGGCTGCAATGGTGGGAACACAGAGGCTGTAATGGTGGGCACACAGAGGCAGCAATGGCTGGCACACAGAGTCAACAATGGCTGGCACACAGAGGCTGTAATGGTGGGTACACAGAGGCTGCAATTGGGTGGCACAGAGAGGCTACATTGGTGGGATCAAAGAGGCTGCAATTGGTGGGCACACATAGGCTGTAATGGGCATACAGAGGCTGTAATGGGTACACAGAGGCTGCAATGGTGGGAACAAAGAGGCTGCAATGGCTGGCACACAGAAGCTGCATTGGCTGGCTCACAGAGGCTGCAATGGTGGGCACACAGAGGCTGTAATGGTGGGCACACAGAGGCAGCAATGGCTGGCACACAGAGGCAGCAATGGCTGGCACACAGAGGCAGCAATGGCTGGCACACAGAGGCTGTATTGGTGGGCACACAGAGGCTGCAATTGGGTGGCACAGAGAGGCTGCATTGGTGGGATCAAAGAGGCTGCAATTGGTGGGCACACATAGGCTGTAATGGGCACACAGAGTCTGCAATGGCTGGCACACAGAGGCTGCAATGGTGGGCACACAGAGGCTGCAATGGTGGGCACACAGAGGCTGCAATGGTGGGCACACAGAGGCTGCAACGGTGGGCACACAGAGGCTGCAATTGGTGGGCACAGAGAGGCTGCAATTGGTGGGCACAGAGAGGCTGCAATTGGTGGGCACAGAGAGGCTGCAATTGGTGGGCAGAGAGAGGCTGCAATTGGTGGGCACAGAGAGGCTGCAGTGGTGGGCACAGAGAGGCTGCAGTGGTGGGCACAGAGAGGCTGCAATTGGTGGTCACAGTGAGGTGAAAGTGACATGTCCTCAGTCTCTGACCATCTCTTGTATCATGTCCTCAGTCTCTATCCATCTCTTGTATCATGTCCTCAGTCTCTAGCCATCTCTTGTATCATGCCCACAGTCTCTAGCCATCTCTTGTATCCTGTCCTCAGTCTCTAACCATCTCTTGTACCATGTTCGCAACCTCTGACCATCTCTTGTCTTATATAATTTCTGCAGTCTCTGAGGGGGAGTCTGGAGAGGTGTCAAGAGTAGGAGTGCCACCAGGATGGGGGTCATGGGAGAAGTAAAACATGTGTGGACTGTAGAGAGAAGACTATAGGATAAAACCAGAGTCACAAACCTTGAGCCATCTAACTGAGCCCTGCGCAGTGTACCTGCGAGGAGGTCAGCCCTATACACACACACACACACACACACACACACACACATACTGTATTTATTGGCGTATAACACTCACTTTTTTACCATAAAAATCGGGTGCAAATAGTGTGTGCGTGTTATACGCCAATACTTCAATTTTAGCTGCCTCAGAGGGGACAGAGAGGAGGGCGGGATGAGCGCCGTCAGATTACATACAGTGAGAATCTCCTGTTTACTTGGCGGCCTCTGTAATAGGAAGCCCCGTCTCCTGGGCCGCCATTGGACCACTGTTCTGTTCGATCAGGCTGCACTGATGGCAATGGTGAGGCTGCTGCATTGATCACAATGGTGAGGCTGCTGCATTGATGGCAATGGTGAGGCTGCAGTTGGGCATTGATCAGGCTGCATTGATGGCAATGGTCAGGCTGCAGATGGGCACTGACTCTTATTTTGCTTCAAAGTTTCTTATTTAAAATGTAGGTTTTTTTCCTGAAACTTCCCTCTTAAAATGAATGTGCGTGTTATACGCCGATAAATACGGTATATATATATATATATATATATATATATATATACACATACATTATATATATACCGTATTTATCGGCATATAACATGCATTTTTTTCCTCTGAAAATCAGGGGAAAATCATGGGTGCGTGTTATAGGCCGATCCCCGCCGATTTTGTGTCATCGGAGCGATCGTGGCAATTGCCGCGGTCGCCGCCGACATACACAGCCGTGGGTAGATTCAAATATGGCACCGAGACTGCAGGGATTAGTCGGAGCCGAGATACACATACCCGAGTGTTCTCGGCTTTTTTCGGCGCCGCCGTCACACCCAGTCCCGCCCCTTGGACCTGTGTTATGTCCATCATAGGGCGGGACTGGGCGTGACTGTGAGCGGCGCCGAAAAAAGCCGAGAACACTCGGGTATGTGTATCTCGGCTCCGACGAATCCCTGCAGTCTCGGCGCCATATTTGAATCTACCCACGGCTGTGTATGTCGGCGGCGAGTGCACAAAGCTGCACTGACATGGCTGGACTGGGGCAAAGCTGCACTGGGGCAAGGCTGCACTGACAAGGCTGCACTGACAAGGCTGCACTGGGGCAAGGCTGCACTGACACTGAAAAGGCTGCACTGACACTGAAAAGGCTGCAGATGGACAGATAAGGCTGCATTGATGGGCATTTTAATGTAAGTTTTTTTTTTCCTGAAACTTCCCTCCTAAAAGTTTTTTTTCCTTAAAATTCCCTCCTAAACTTGAGGTGCGTGTTATACGCCGATAAATATGGTATATATATAAAATGCACTCTTGTGCTTTAAAATGCATGGTTTTCCCTTTCATGAACAAGGAAATAATGACGTTATGATGTTGGGCTGGTATAATAATGCTATGGGGCTGGTATGACATTTTTTGCAGGGCTGGTTTTCATTCCCAGTCCGGCCCTGCCTGCACATACTACCCACCGTTGTACACTCCATGTTCCTCTCCTGCACATACTACGCACCTTCATACATTCCACACTCCTCTCCTGTACATACTACCCATCGCCATATACTCTGCACTCCTCTCCCAGCACATACTACCAACCTCCATACATAGGGTTGCCACCTCATCCCTTTAAAACTGAACACATATTAATTGACACAGGTTCTGAGTGTAATTAAAGCAAAGTGTTCGGCTTTAAAGCGATAAGGTGGCAACCCTAGCCATACTACCCACCTCCATACACTCCACACTCCTCTCCTGCACATACTACCCACCTCCATACACTCCACACTCCTCTCCTGCACATACTATCCACCTCCATACACTTTGCACTCCTCTCCTGTACATACTACCCACCTCCATACACTCCACACTCCTCTCCTGCACATAATACCCACCTCCATACACTTCACACTCCTCTCCTGCACATACTACCTACCGCCATACGCTCTGCATTGTACATTCCCTATTTAACATCACCACATTCTGCACTACAGTATCTAAGTAATCTCAGACTGTATTTAACCACATCCTCTTTAACCACTTTCTGACCTCACTATAGTCAAATGACGGCTACAGCATGGTCGGCCAGTTCTGGGAGGGCGTCATATGACGTCCTCCCGTTATTGCGCCCACTGCGGCACACGTGTGGCGCTCTTTGTGATTGCTGTGTCCTTAGTAAAGGGCCAATAACAGCAGCCCTTTACCACACGATCAGCTGTGTCCAATCACAGCTGATGACGATGTAAACACAAGCCGGTTATTGTCAGAGGAGAGGAGAGCTGATAACCGACTTGTGTAAAAGGGACATGTACACTGATAATCAGGGTACTGATTATCAGTGCAGCCCCAACAGTGCGCATCAGTGCCACCTATCAGTGTCCATCAGTGCAGCCTCATCAGCGTACATCAGTAAAGGAGAAAAATTAACTGTTTGCAAAATTTTATAACAAACTCTGAAAAACTTTTTTCCCAAAATGTTTGGTCTTTTTTCGCTTATTTAGCAAAATATAAAAACCACAGTAGTGATTAACCACTTACCGACCGGCTCCTGTACATATACGTCGGCACTTTAAAGATGGATATCTCGGTAACGGCAGCAGCTGCTGCCACAACCGAGGTATCCATCTTTTCAGGAGCCGGTCGTGTTTACGATAATGGTGGTCTCTGCGGCGGATTGACCGTGAGACTGCCACCCCCCTCCCGCTGCGATTCGGTGCCCTCCACCGCTTACCGGAGCCGTCGGCAGCGACGGAGGTTATCGCGTTTGTCCCCTGGGCTTACATGTAGACCAGTGAGATGTAGATGGCCCCCACCTATCTCCATGACACTGCAGGGCGGAAGCGACGTTAAAACGTCACTTCTGCCAATAGCTCTTAAAGGGTCAATTTATTTTTTTAATTTTTTTAAATTATATATATTTTTTTTTTTATTGCATTAAGTCTAAATATGAGATCTGAGGAATTTTTGACCCCAGATCCTATATTTAAGAGGTCCTGTCATGCTTTTTTCTATTACAAGGGATGTTTACATTCCTTGTAATAGGAATAAACGTGACCCAAATTAAAAAAAAAAAAAAAAACAGTGAAAAAATAAATAAAATCAAGTAAAATAAATAAAAATGACAAGCTCGCGCACAGAAGCGAATGCATACATGAGTAGCGCCCGCATATGAAAAACTGTGGTCAAACCACACATGTGAGGTATCGCAGCGATCGGTAGAGCGAGAGCAATAATTCTAGCCCTAGATCTCCTCTGTAACTCAAAACATGCAACCTGTAGAATTTTTTAAACGTCGCCTATGGAGATTTTTAAGGGTAAAAGTTTGATGCCATTCCACGAGCGGGTGCAATTTTGAAGCGTGACATGCTGGGTATCAATTTACTTGGCGTAACATTATATTTCACAATATAAAAATAAAATTGGGCTAACTTTACTGCTGTCTTATTTTTGAATTAAAAAAAGTGAATTGTTGTAAAAAAAAAGTGTGCTTATAAGACCGCTGCGCAAATACGGTGTGAAAAAAAAGTATTGCAATGACCACCATTTTATTCTCTAGGGTGTTAGAAAAAAAACAATATATAATGTTTGGGGGTTCTAAGTAATTTTCTAGCAAAAAAAATGGTTTTAAACATGTAAACATCAACATCTCAAAACGAGGCTAGTCCTTAAGTGGTATACCCAGGGCTTTTTTTCTCAGAGAATAGGTGCAGGAACTCAACCATGCCCGCCACACTCACATACCTGCCAAATGGCATCAAATAGTAGCTCTTCCCTCTGCATACAAACCCCTTCCCTCCACTCATCTTCTCCCCCCCCTTAAAAGCTCCACCATCTGTCATATATCTTACCTTTGTTGCAATATTAAGCTGAAACACCTATCCGGCTGTAGTACCTCCCAGCATACTATACTATACTGCAGTCACTTGCAAGGGAGATTATGCAGTAGGAGCATCAACAACTGGTCACCAGGGAAAAAATGGAGACCGCAGAGGGTGCAGCCTACCACGTACCCTCTCCTGCCTATGAACCCTGGGCACCTGTTCTGTATCTCCCTTGTCCCTGTCCGGCACTCAGTGGGATCTGTGCAGGAGATCTGACCTGTGGGAGCTACTGGGAGATAAGCTGTCACTTGTAAATGCAAAAGCTGGACTTCAGTGTTACCAAGTGATAGTGGTGAGCAGGGAGCAGAAGACCTGAGACAGAGGTGGTGGAACTGAGTTCCCCCTAGTTCCTGCTGAAAAAAAGCCCTGGGTATACCATCAAAAGAAAGCCCTATTTGTGTGAAAAAATTATAACAATTTTATTTGGGTACAGTGTTGCATGATGCGCAATTGTCATTCACAGTGTGACAGCGCTGAAAGCTGAAAATTGGCCTGGGCAGAAAGGGGGTAAAAGTGCCCGGTAGGCAAGTGGTTAAGCCACGCCCAATATTTAGAGCAATTTAAACCATGCCCATTCTTTGTTTTCATCAATGCCTAGGGCCCACTTTGGATCTTGCACATGGGCCCACTGATTTCATGATACACCCTGCCTGTACTTTTTCCATAAATGCACTGCAGCTCTGCTGCATTGATGTGAAGGCTCACTATTGAAAATAATGTGATTTCCATTGTCATGCGATACTGTTCAACAGTAGTCACATCTGAAATCATACTAGTGTGAACAGGGGCTTAGACATAAGAGATTTTAGTAGTGTGACTAAATATCACCTGAGTGTTCTTGCACTAAACCCCCTACATCTGTTGTATCTATACTATGTATTTCCATGTTATATCATACCTGCTGTTCCTGGTCCTCTATGACCAGTAGATCGGCTCCCATCTCTTCACACACTTCCCGGCTCTCATTCCATGTTCTGACATCTCCTCCAGATGAAAAGTAATAACAGTTCTCTCTGTGCCCCAACCAGCCATTGGGACAAAGTGTGCATCCTAGAAGAAAATATTTTTAATACATTTTTTGTAAAATCTTTATAAAATTAACACTGAAAACGTATAAATAACCTCATCATTCCAAAGTTCAATCCGAATTGTAATCACAGAAGGAAAATAAAAACATACAGTATATGTCAAACTGTCATTATATTTTCAGTGTTGGGGTCATAAGTTAATATTAAAGTGGTAGTACAGGCTAATGGCAAGTATTCTTAACCGATTCCCATCCTTAGAATGTACCCATACATCCTTGGATGGGAAGGGTGATATCTCAGGCATGGCTGCAGCAATGGTTGCGGTATAATTTTTTTCTGTCAGTGGTTCCCTACATGGCAAAAGTGATCAGAGTGGCTATACTGCCGCCTGGACCACTTTTACAGCAGGCAGAAGGGGGTCCCCCTCCTCCAGCGGTCGCCTTTACCGAGCTGTTCTGTCCCACTGGGGAGCCTGGTAAGGATGCGTCCGGTGGCATTGTCTTCCCCGGACACAGTGAGAGGACTTGATGTTGCTGCTCCCACTGTGTGATGCCAGAAACCGGAATCCATGAGGATTTAATCACTTTCGATTTTGGTCTGATGTAAACAAGTCATTACCAGCTTGTGAAAGCATCTGATCAAAGTGATCTCAATTTGAGCAGATTCTTTGAAGGCCAGAGGAGAGATTTGGGGTTTTATAGACCCCAGATCTCTCCATAAAGGGGACCTGTCATGGCCTTTGCTATCACAAGGGATGTTGTTTATCCTTCATGATAGCAGTAAGTTGATCCAAAAAATAAAATAAAGGTACAGTGTAAAAGAATTTAATAAAACAAATAATTATAAAAAAATACAAATCTAAAGTGCCCCCCCCTGCATACACACAAATGTAGGTACCGCACACTTACGTTGACAGTGATTGCATGTGAGGTGTTGTCACAAACATCAAAACAAGGACAATAATTCTAGCACCAGACCTCCTGTTTAACTCTAAACTGGTAACCTGTAAAGGCTTTTAAATTCACACTTACAGTATGGAGATTTTTAGGTAGAGTAGTTTGGCGCTGTTCCATGGGCGTACACAATTTTAAACCATGACATGTTAGCTAGCTATTTACTCAGCCTGACATCATCTTTTATGTTTTACCAAAAATTGGGTATTATATTGTATTTGTGTGCACTGAAATTCATTAATGTGTATTTTTTCCTGAAAATTTGCGGTTGGTAAACCGCTGCGCTAATATCGCGTGACATAAAAAAAATTGCAACAACAACCATTTTATTCTCCAGGAGCCTCTGCTTAAATATATTATATATATATATATATATACAGTGACGGAACTACCACCATAGCCACCCACGTGGGCGCTATGAGGCCCACAGCCGATGAGTCGGCGTGCAAGTGAGCGGGTGGCAGGTGAGCTGCCCATCCACTTGGTGCTCATACAGTCACACTGACTGTGCGAGCGGACCCAGCTGGGTGGCTCAGCGGATGGGTGAGAGAACGGATGGGAAGCTGCCAGCTGGGAGGCTCAGTGGGTGGACTGGCCAATCAGCGGGTGGCAGAGCAGAGAGATGACATCATCTCTCATCGCTTGGCGTACGCCCTGCATCCCGGCAGTTCCGCCCTCACTCACTGTGCAGGCAGCAGAGAGATTACATCATCTCTCTGCTGTCTGACTCAGACTGGGACACAGGAAGTGACAATCCCCATTCCCCACCTTAGCAGGAAAGTGACAATCTGCAACTTGTGGCATATGATGTGGCAAGTGGACTATCCGCAATGTGTGGCAGATGACTTGGCAAGTGACAATCTGCAACTTGTGGCAAGTTGACAATCCGCAACTTGTGGCAAGTGACAATGCGCAACTTGTGGCAGGTGACGTGGCAAGTGGACAATCCGCAATGTGTGGCAGGTGACATGGCAAGTGGACAATCCGCAATGTATGGCAGGTGACGTGGCAAGTGGACAATCCGCAATGTGTGGCAGGTGACATGGCAAGTGGACAATCCGCAATGTATGGCAGGTGACGTGGCAAGTGGACAATCCGCAATGTGTGGCAGGTGACATGGCAAGTGGACAATCCGCAATGTGTGGCAAGTGACGTGGCAAGTGGACAATCTGCAACGTGTGACAGGTGACACGCCAAGTGACGTGGCAAGTGGACAATCCACAATGGGCGTCAGGTGACGTGGCAAATGACAATCTGCAACTTGTGGCAGGTGATGTGGCAAGTGACAATCCACAGCTTGTGGCAGGTGACGTGGCAAGTGGACAATCCGCAATGTGTGGCAGGTGACATGGCAAGTGGACAATCCACAACTTGTGGCTAGTGGACAATGCGCAACTTGTGGCAGGTGACGTGGCAAGTGGACAATCCACAATGTGTGGCAGGTGACGTGGCAAGTGGACAATCCGCAATGTGTGGCAAGTGACGTGGCAAGTGGACAATCTGCAATGTGTGGCAGGTGACATGGCAAGTGACGTGGCAAGTGGACACTCCACAATGGGTGGCAGGTGACGTGGCAAGTGACAATCTGCAACTTGTGGCAGGTGACGTGGCAAGTGACAATCCGCAGCTTGTGGCAGGTGACGTGGCAAGTGGACAATCCGCAATGTGTGGCAGGTGATGTGGCAAGTGGACAATCCCCAATGTGTGGCAAGTGATGTGGCAAGTGGACAATCTGCAACGTGTGGCAGGTGACATGGCAAGTGATGTGGCAAGTGGACAATCCACAATGGGTGGCAGTTGACGTGGCAAGTGACAATCCGAAGCTTGTGGCAAGTGGACAATCCGCAATGTGTGGCAGGTGACGTGGAAAGTGGACAATCCGCAATGTGTGGCAGGTGACATGGCAAATGGACAATGCGCAACTTGTGGCAGGTGACGTGGCAAGTTACAATCTGCATCTGGTGGCAGGCGACGGTGGCAAGTGACACACTCGGGGCTCCCACTGATTCTGCATTATGGTGAGTTGAACTATTTCATTTTATATAACAATGTAGTAATATAAATAATGTGTTTCAATCATCCTGCCACCATAACAACCAGGGTGCCGTGATGATTGAAGCGCCAACATCAGCCATTGCCCTGATAAATTGCCCCCCAAAAAACTTATTTTCTGGCAGCGCCCCTCCGGAGACAAGGCTCTGGATCCGCCCCTGGGTGAGGATGAGGAATGTAAGTTTACTGTTAACCCTCCCGGGCCCCGCAAGTCCGGCCACGTACCGACACACTCAGCTGCATACAGCAGGAGGCAGGAGCAGAGAGCAGAGTGGGCGGGAGAAGAGTGGGCGGGAGCAGGGTGGGCGGGGCAGAACGCCCAAGCGCGCCTGTGAAGGGACATCGTTTTCGGCACATGAGGAGGCTCTGGAGTCTGGACAGGAGGTAGGAAGGGAGGGGGAGACTGTCATCTGTTATGCACTGTTTTGCTATTTTTGTGAAGAAAATGTTTTGCTATATTTTTTCATTAGGATCATTTTGGCACAAAGAGAGAGGGAGCAATGCCAGGTTCAAGGGTGCAGATGTTCCTAAGACCTTCAGAATAAACTTGATCAAACTACCATTAGGGCCACTGTTCATCATTGCTGTCTTATTTCTCCCCTATTTGTCTTGTATTTACACAGAAGTTTAATCAGAACAGAAATTGGTTGAAGGCTGGAGGTCAGCAATGTGTGTCCTTCAGGGGCTGCATACAGTATACTGCATACTTTGTTGTTTGAAATTATAAGGTGTTACCTGGGTACTGTGCCACATGGGTGTTGTAATCTGTTGTTCAATGGCATTAGTTCTTTTTTTTTGTGGGGGGGGGGGCTGTTTGCAGGGGGGGGGGGGGGCATACAACATTTTGCTATGGGACCCTGTGATTTCTAGTTATGCCCCTGTATATATATATATATATATATATATATATATATATATATAAATATAAAATGTTTGGAGGTTCTAAGTAATTTTCTGTCAAAAATTATGATTTTTACACGTATGAGAGAAATGCCAGAATTGGCCCAGACTGGAAGCAATTAAAAATACCCCCTCCCCCCCTCCTACCTATGTTGTATAGCCTGTATAAAAAAAAGTGTAGAAATACCTTTTTTAATCTGTTCCAGTCATGTGATCTCGTAGCTGTGGCTCCCCTATGTAAGAGAGCGCTCAACACTGCCTCTGAATTCCCAGAGCTGTGACATCACCTGCTGGTTGCTATTGCCCCCCAGTTCTTGTCATCCCTCTTTTCCCCTGCAGCCACCACTCTTTAGAACACTGGAGACAGAGCTGCTGGAACACATAACCATAGCAGATTAGAAAAAGGTATTTCCACTATCTTTTTTACACAGGCTATGTAGGATAGGAGGGGTGAGGCAGTCTGTTTACTGTTCTAAATTATACATGAACCTCTCAGGTGGGAACAAAACTGCATACAGTTTGTTATGATATCATTAATAACCAGTTCCCAACCAGCCGATGGCAAAATGATGGCCGGGCCGCATTAGTTGATCTGGGTGCATGTCATATGACATCTTCCCGGCGGCACGTTCTGTCACCGGCTGTGTCCAACGCACACGGCGGATGACTGATCAGTGTACCAGCCCGCTGCCAGTAACATGTCAGTGCTGTAACCAATCACAGCAGATGACATGAGAGTTGTAAACAATGGACGGCTTTCTTTCATGCCATCCATTTTGTACAATTGTGTTGCTAGCTGTGATTGGTCACAGTGATCAGATGGTACAGACAGGGCCAATCACAGCCCATCTGTAACATGTGACTAGATGTGACCAATCACAGATAATCACAACAAAACACACTGAATGAATCAGTTTCATTCAGTAAATATGGTTGCTTATAACAGTGAAACTCACTGGTATAAACAATCATAATTTGTAACAAAAAAAAAATCCTGATCACTTCCCCAGAGTAGTACAGTGTTAGATTCTGGGACTAGTCAGTGTCCCTGATCACCGCTACACCCAATATATGATGTACTGCACTGGTGAAAGTGTGAAAAAAAAAAGTATTTTTTCGTTTCTTAATTTTCAAAAAAATTGTGACAAAAAATTACAACTTCAACTCGCTATGTCTCTTACTAAATATCAAAAAAGGGGTCATTTGGGGATATTTGTACTGTCCTGGTGTCTTCAGGCCTCAAGAAATGAGATTGGCCATCAGTACATCAGTATTGGTCAATTTTCAGATATATCCCAAAGTTTGTGGACTCTATAACTTTCCTACAGACTAAATATTATACACTGATTTGGGTTATTTTCACCAAAGAAATGTAACAGAATATATTTTGGCCTAAATTTATGAAGAAAGATTATTTATTTGCGGAATCTTATAATAGAAACAAAGAGAAAATTTTCTTCTAAATTTTCAGGTTTTTTTTTTTTTTGTTTAGCAAAAACATTAAAGCAGTAAAGATATTGAACTCCCTTCCACAGTTAGCAGCATCAGCTGAGAGTGTAGAGAATTTAAAAAAAAACTGCTAGATGCATTTCTATGCTTTATTACATGCTACTATGTAACTGTAAAGCATTTCCTTGTCATTTTCCCAACAAAATGTTTATGTAATTTGTGCACCCCCAAGTACTCACTGAAAAATATAATCAGCAAAGTCTGCTGATGAAAATGATATCACATTATGTAACGTTTTGCTTTTGGTGTCACATTGCGACACATCCAGTAGAAGAAAAAAAAAATCGATTCATGTAAATTGTTTCTGCAACATTATGATAAGATTAAATCAGGTTGACAAGTGCACAAATTAATATGGTGACGACTTTTTCCTAAGTTTTCGATTGCTAAAATTTCAAATGACATTGCCCTCACTTATGTGAGAAGTTAAAGTAAAACTATAGGCAATTTTTTTTTTTTTTCATTTTAGTTTCATAAGTCTTTTATGGAATGTCACAGCGTACAATGTTACTTTTACATGGTAAGCAGTAAATAAATATGCCGGCAATCCGCTGTAGGTTTATTACAACCAAGGAGGTTAACAAATGTCATACAAATACAAAATGAGAACATTAAAAGTAGAACAATTAAAGCAGGTGCCAGTGATGGCAACAAGTATATTCCAGATCTCTCAATTGCAGAAGTTACCGGTGTCCAATTGTGAGATGGAAGCCATCAATCTGATAAGAGTGGCGGTGGTCATATAAACTGCCGAATCTGGCCCAACTAAGTCAAGCAGTTACAGTTTAAACATTCTCCCTTGCTGCCTCAGCGCTGTCGGTCTGTTGTATGTTAAACAGGCATTAAAGCTGCAGGAGTGTTGTATGCTGTGTGGGTCGCCCACCCACATCCTGCCAACCGATTACGTCATCGGTTGCTAAGGGCATGTCAGGTGCTAGCACAGCTTACTGGGATCATTACACACAGGTGCTTTCTGGGAACTGGAGGGTGACACTCCTTTGCCTAGGTGTCTAAACTGTGTGTCTGTGTAAGGAGGCCATGCACTGTGACAGGAAGAAGGCTGGTCAGAGGGCTGCATACAAGCTCTTGTGAGCTCTTTGGAGGGCATGGGTAGTAGAGCACAATTGCTTTTCGACTGGTACAGTTTTTTGCTTAGCACCTTGTGTTTTTTCTTGGAGATCTTGAAGTGATAATGCTCCTCTGTTACACATTTGTAAAACCTTTTGCTTGGCCTTGAATTGTGTATGTGTTTATCTCTCTCTCTCTCTCTCTCTCTCTCTCTCTCTCTCTCTCTCTCTCTCTCTCTCTCTCTCTCTCTCTCTATATATATATATACACAGTATATATACAGTATCTCACAAAAGTGAGTACACCCCTCACATTTTTGTAAATATTTTATTCTATCTTTTCATGTGACAACACTGAAGAAATGACACTTGTCTACAATGTAAAGTAGTGAGTGTACAGCTTGTATAACAGTGTAAATTTGCTGTCCCCTCAAAATATCTCAACACACAGCCATTAATGTCTAAACCACAACAAAAGTGAGTACACCCCTAAGTGAAAATGTCCAAATTGGGCCCAATTAGCCATTTTCTCTCCCCGGTGTCATGTGACTCATTAGTGTTACAAAACAAATGTTTGAGAGCAGGTCTTAAATTTTCCGACAACAAAACTTTCCAATCGTGTGTACACAATTCCGACGCACAAAAGTCCACACATGCTCGGAATCAAGCAGAAGAGCCGCACTGGCTATTGAACTTCATTTTTTCTCGGCTCGTCGTACGTGTTGTACGTCACCGCGTTCTTGACGTTCGAAATTTCCGACAACATTTGTGTGACTGTGTGTATGCAAGACAAGTTTGAGCCAACATCCTTCGGAAGAAAATCCACGGTTTTGTTGTCGGAAAATCCTATTGTGTGTACAGGGCATAAGAGTCTTTTAAAAATATCCATACTCCCCGCAGCCGCCACCAATTATGAGAGAGAGTTCCACATTCTTTTTGCCCTAACAGTGAAGAACCCCTATGCAGTTTAAGGTTAAACCGCTTCTCCTCCAGTCTCATTGTGTGCCCCCCGTGTCCTTTTACAATCCCTATGACGGAATTGTTTATTTCCTATGCTAGGATCCCCATTGAGATATTTGTAGATTGCTTTTATGTCCCCTCTTAACCGCTTAACAACCGGCCCATAGCCAAATGACGGCTACAGGGCGGTTGTTTAACTCTGGGAGGACGTCCAGGGACGTCCTCCCAGAATTCTGCTCTCGCGCGCCCCCTAGGGCGCGCACTCGAGAGCATCCGTGACCGCCGGGTCCAGAGGACCCGGCGCATCACAGATCCCGGTAAATGGCCGCTGATCGCGGCCGTTTACCATGTGATCGCTCCGTCAAATGACGGAGCGATCACATGTAAACAAACCGGCGTCATCTGATGACGCCGGTTCCTCTCCTCCCCTCTGTGTACCGATCGGTACGCTGTGAGCGGAGAGGGAGATGGATGGATGGCTGCAGCGTTGTGGGCTGCATGTGTAGTGCCCACAGCGCTGCACAGAGACATCCAGCCATCCATCCATCCATGCTCAGCCATCCCCACTACTATGCATGCCCTGCAATGCCCTCTGCAATGCCCCACAGTACTCTGGTATGCCCCACAATACCCCTGCAATACTCTGCCATACCCTGCAATACCCCTGCAATACTCTGCCATACCCTGCAATACCCCTGCAATACTCTGCCATACCCTGCAATACTCTGCCATACCCTGCAATACTCTGCCATACCCTGCAATACCCCGCCATACCCTGCAATACCCCGCCATACTCCGCAATACCCCGCCATACTCCGCAATACTCTGCCATACTCCGCAATACTCTGTCATACCCTGGAATACCCCGCAATACTCTGCCATACCCTGCAATACTCTGCCATACCCTGCAATACCCCGCCATACTCCGCAATACCCCGCCATACTCCGCAATACTCTGCCATACTCCGCAATACTCTGTCATACCCTGCAATACCCCTGCAATACTCTGCCATACCCTGCAATACTCTGCCATACCCTGCAATACCCCGCCATACTCCGCAATACCCCGCCATACTCCGCAATACTCTGTCATACCCTGGAATACCCCGCAATACTCTGCCATACCCTGGAATACCCCGCAATACTCTGCCATACCCTGGAATACCCTGCAATACTCTGCCATACCCCGCAATACCCCACAATATCCCGCAATACTCTGCCATACCCCGCGATACCCAGCCATACTCAGTGATACCCAGCCATACTCTGCAATACTCAGTGATACCCAGCCATACTCTGCAATACTCAGTGATACCCAGCCATACTCTGCAATACTCAGTGATACCCAGCCATACTCTGCAATACTCAGTGATACCCAGCCATACTCTGCCATACCCAGCCATGCTCTGCAATACTCTGCCATACCCAGCCATGCTCTGCAATACCCCGCAAAAATCTGCAATACTCTGCCATAACCTGCAATACTCTGCAATACCCCGCAATACCCAGCCATACTCTGCAATACTCGGTGATACCCAGTCATACTCTGCCATACCAAGTCATACTCGGCGATACCCAGTCATACTCGGCGATACACTGCAATACCCAGCCATGCTCAGCCATACTCGGCCATGCTCAGCCATACCCGGCTATGCTCAGCCATGCTCAGCCATACTCTGCCATACCCAGTCATACTCGGCGATACTCTGCAATACCCAGCCATGCTCAGCCATACTCGGCCATGCTCAGCCATACTCGGCCATGCTCAGCCATACTCGGCCATGCTCAGCCATACCCAGCCATGCTCAGCCATACCCAGCCATGCTCAGCCATACCCAGCCATGCTCAGCCATACTCTGCCTCTGTATGTGGCCAGGCTGTGGAAGTCTCACACATGTGGTATCGCCGTACTCAGGAGGAGTAGGAGAATCTATTTTGGGGTGTCATTTTTGATATGTACATGCTATGTGTTATAAATATTGTATAAATGGACAACTTTGTGTTAAAAAAAAAAAAGCGTTTTAACCACTTCTGGCCTTCCGTCATACGACGTCCTTGACTTTGTGTGGGGATATCTGAATGATGGGTGCAGCTACAGGCATCATTCAGATATCATCTTTTTCAGCCGGCGATTCCCTACACCATAAGAACGATCATAGTGGCTGTTACACTGCTTGATCGTTCTTATGGGAGGCGAGAGGGGACGTCCCCCCCTCCCGCCGCCCTCCGGTGCTTCTACCGACTCACCACTACGATCGATGCCAGGATCTTTTTTTTTTTTTTTTTAATTTCAGGCACAGCCTAGAGGTGAGATTTGGGGTCTTATTGACCCCATATCTCACTGTAAAGAGGACCTGTCATGCCATATTCCTATTACAAGGGATGTTTACATTCCTTGTAATAGGAATAAAAGTGATCAAAAAAATTTTTTTTGGGAAAAAAGTGTCAAACTAAAATAAATAAAGTAAAATGAACAATAAAAAAAAAAAAAAAAAATTTTTAAAGCGCCCCTGTCCGTGTGCTTGCATGCAGAAGCAAACGCATACGTAAGTCCCGCCCACATATGAAAACGGTGTTCAAACCACACATGTGAGGTATCGCTGCGATCGGTAGAGTGAGAGCAATAATTTTGGCCCTAGACCTCCTCTGTAACTCAAAATTTGTAACCAGTAAAAAATTTTAAAGCGTCGCCTATGGGGATGTTTAAGTGGCGAAGTTTGGCGTCATTCCACAAGCGTGTGCAATTTTGAAAGGTGACATGTTAGGTATCTATTTACTCGGCGTAACTTCATCTTTCATATTATGCAAAAACATTGGGCTAACCTTACTGTTTTGTTTTTTAAAGCAAAAAAACTTTTTTTTTTTCCAAAAAAAACGCGTTCGAAAAATTGCTGCGCAAATATCGTGCGAGATAAAAAGTTGCAATGACCGCTATTGTATTCTCTAGGGTCTTTGCTAAAAAAACATATATATTGTTTTGGGGTTCTATGTAATTTTCTATCAAATAAATGATGATTTTTACATGTAGGAGAGAAATGTCAGAATTGGCATGGGTGCTCCAGAATGCCTGAAGGTGCTCCCTGCATGTTGGGCCTCTGTATGTGGCCACGCTGTGTAAAAGTCTCACACATGTGGTATCGCCATACTCAGGAGTAATAGCAGAATGTGTTTTGGGGTGTAATTTGTGGTATGCATATGCTGTGTGTGAGAAATAACCTGCTAATATGACAATTTTGTGAAAAAAAAAAAAAAGAAAAAAAAAAACTTGATTTTGCAAAGAATTGTGGGAAAAAATGACAACTTCAAAAAACTCACCATGCATCTTTCTAAATACCTTGGAATGTCTTCTTTCCAAAAAGGGGTAATTTGGGGGGTATTTGTACTTTTCTGGCATGTTAGGGTCTCAAGAAATGAGATAGGCCGTCAGTACTTCAGGTGTGATCAATTTTCAGATATTGGCACCATAGCTTGTGGACGCTATAACTTTCACAAAGACCAAATAATATACACTAATTTGGGTTATTTTTATCAAAGATATGTAGCGGTATAAATTTTGGCCAAAATATATGAAGAAAAATTACTAATTTTCAAAATTTTATAACAGAAACGAAGAAAAATTAATTTTTTTACAGATTTTTCGGTCTTTTTTCTTTTATAGCGCAAAAAATAAAGAACCCAGCGGTGATTAAATACCACCAAAAGAAAGCTCTATTTGTGTGAAAAAAAGGACAAAAAATTCATATAGATACAGTGTTGCATGACTGAGTAATTGTCATTCAAAATGTGAGAGCACCAAAAGCTGAAAATTGGTCTGGTTATTAAGGAGGTTTAAGTGCCCAGTGGTCAAGTGGTTAAACATCTCATCTCCAGCGAGACTAAATTTAGTGTTTGCAGTTGTTCCTCGTAATTGAGGTCCTCCAGACCCCTTATACGTTTTTTTGCCCTTCTCTGGACTCTCTCCAGCTCCAGCACATCCCTTCGGATGACTGTGACCAGAACTCGACGGAAAACTCCAGATGAGGCCTAACCAGAGTTTTATAAAATCCCCCCTTCAGTCTATTATGAATGCTGCTGCTAGACTAATACACCTCACCAATCGATCAGTGACTGCTGCTCCTCTCTGCCAATCCTTTCACTGGCTTCCCCTACCCCACCGTGTAAAAATCAAAATGCTAACCATAACATACAAGGCCATTCACAACATCGCCCCCATCTACATCACCAACCTCATCTGCAGATATCGCCCAAATCGCCCCCTCCGCTCCTCCCAGGACCTCCTGCTCTCTAGCTCCCTTATTACCTCCTCCCATGCTCGCCTTCAGGACTTCTCCAGAGCCTCTCCCATCCTCTGGAACTCCCTGCCCCAGTATGTCCGGTCAGCTCCTACCCTGTCCACCTTTAAGAGATCCCTGAAAACTTGTTTATTCAGGGAAGCCTATCCCACACCCACATAATTGTCCCTGAGCCACCCCCCATCAAATCATTCTTTGCAGCTATTACCTTTTGTACCACCACCCCCTCCCTTTAGAATGTAAGCTCTACGAGCCGGGCCCTCCTGTACCTTTTGTATTGAACTGTACTGTAATTGTGTTGTCCCCCTTATACATTGTAAAGCGCTGCGTAAACTGTTGGTGCTATATAAATCTTGTATAATAATATAATAATAATAACAATAAAATGGCAGGATTGTAGTTTTGTCCCTGGAGTATATCTCTTTTTTATGCATGCTGATGTTGCTTAATCTATCTATTAGCACCCCTAGATCCTTCTCCATCCTTGATTCTCCCAGCTGTTCTCCACCTAGTGAATATTTTTCATTTATGTTTTTTGACCCCAAGTGCATTACTTTACATTTCTCCACATTAAACCTCATATGCCATTTGTCTGCCCTCTCCTTTATTTTATTCATGTCATTCTGCAAAATTTCTGTCTTGATGAGAATTTTATTACTCTGCTTATCTTTGTGTCATCCACAAAGACAGACTGAACTAGTTATCCCATACTCTATATCATTTATGAATATGTTGAATAAAATTGGTCCCAAGACAGAGCCTTTGGGTACCCCACTTACCACTGCAGACCAGTTTGCCTTTGGGAAATAGATGTATAAGTGCTGCCAGCATTGCTGCAGAGGTTGTAGGGGTGGGGAGTCAGCCTGTCAGTGCTCAGACCATACGCCGCACACTGCATCAAATTGGTCTGCATGGCTGTCATCCCAGAAGGAAGCCTCTTCTAATGATGATGCACAAGAAAGCCCGCAAACAGTTTGCTGAAGACAAGCAGACTAAGGACATGGATTACTGGAACCATGTCCTGTGGTCTGATGAGACCAAGATAAACTTATTTGGTTCAGATGGTGTCAAGCGCGTGTGGTGGCAACCAGGTGAGGAGTACAAAGACAGTACAAAAGAAAGTACAAAGTGCTTTGTCTACAGTCAAGCATGGTGGTGGAAGTGTCATGGTCTGGAGCTGCACGAGTGCTGCCAGCACTGGGGAGCTACAGTTCATTGAGGGAACCATGAATGCCAACATGTACTGTGACATACTGAAGCAGAGCATGATCCCCTCCCTTCAGAGACTGGGCTGCAGGGCAATATTCCAACATACTGACTACAAACAGGGTAAAGGTCATGGACTGGCCAAGCATGTCTCCAGACCTAAACCCTATTGGGCATCTGTGGGGCATCCTCAAATGGAAGGTGGAGGAGCGCAAGGTCTCTAACATCCACCAGCTCTGTGATGTCATCATGGAGGAGTGGAAGAGGACTCCAGTGGCAACCTGTGAAGCTCTGGTGATCTCCATGCCCAAGAGGGTTAAGGCAGCGCTGGAAAATAATGGTGGCCTCACAAAATATTGACACTTTGGGCCCAATTTGGACATTTTCACTTAGGGGTGTACTCACTTATGTTGGTAGCGGTTTAGACATTAATGGCTGTGTGTTGAGTTATTTTGAGGGGACAGCAAATTTACACTGTTATACAAGCTGTACACTCACTACTTTACATTGTAGCAAAGTGTCATTTCTTCAGTGTTGTCACGTGAAAAGATATACAGTACAACCTTGGATTGCAAGCATAATTTGTTCCAGAAAGATGCTTGTAATTCAAAGCACTTGTATATCACAGCGAATTTCCCCATAAGAAATAATGGAAACTCAAATGATTAATTCCACAGTCATTTATTCATAGGTCCTTCGCTTTATAGTCCATATAAAAAGATTATAACACTGTGACCAGGTTTTGTAACCAGAAAATGTTCATCCACAAAAGGAAGCCTCCACAAGGGGATTAGAAGCAAAATCCAGCAGGAGCTACAGAGTATAAAAGAGAAGAGAGGCGCCTCTAAGTGTAGCAATATGGTTACATTAAATGAAGGTACAACATTTAGCAACTCACATGGTTGATAATTAAAACAGGCACATCTAAATATGGAGGCATCCGGGGTAAAGCTGTCCACATAGACCATCCTCTGCAATGCCGGCTCTCACCGCTGTCAGTCTGCATTCGTGACCGGGAAGACTACCCTGCAGTAGAACGATCTGAAAGCGAGGCTTGAATCGCTCGTGGAGCGCAGCGTAGAAGGGACAATGTCGATGGCGGTGGGAAGGATGGTCTATATGGACAGCTTTACCCCGGATGCCTGCATATTTAGATGTGACTGTTTTAATCATCAACTATGTAAGTTTGCAACATGTTGTACCTTCATCAAATATAACCATATTGCTACACTTAGAGGCGCCTCTCTTCTCTTTTATACTCAGTTGTGACATGACGCTACTTGTATATCAAGAGATCACTTCTATATCAAGCAAAGTTTATTAAAAAAATTTTGCTTGTCTTGCAAAACACTCTTAAACCAAGTTACTCTCAAACCAATGTTTTACTGTAATAAAATATTTACAAAAATGTGAGGGGTGTACTCACTTTTGTGAGCTACTGTATGTGATTGGCTGATTAGCAATTTGTGTTACCAAGCAATTGAACAGGTGTACCTAATAAACCGGCCGGTGAATATACAGTATATATATATATATTTGTTGGGGAAAGAAAGGATATGGTTCATTGTGACACACCTTTTCAGACCTACCAGCTTCAGCTTCAGCTTCTTTGCTCCTCTTAGCTATTGGTCACTGAGAGCCCCTGATCCCGTACTAACAATCAATAACTGGGAAGCCCGGTTCCTGGTCACCTGATCACTGTGATAGCCTTTGATTGACTGACTTTCAGGCTTTGTTCACACTGAAAACAGCTGCAGATCGGACAGGCCACCCGGTGACCCCGCCCCCCTCTGACGCACGGGGACTTGACGGGGACTTCCCTGTGGCATTCCCCGTGACGTCAGAGGGGGCAGGGTCACCCGTTACTTTTGTACCCCCTTACCATTTCACACAGGGGGGGCCAGGATCTGGAGGTCCCCTTGTTAAAGGGGGCTTCCAGATTCTAATAAGCCCCCCGCCCGCAGACCCCCACAACCACTGTCCAAGGGTTGTGGGGATGAGGCCCTTGTCCTTATCAACATGGGGACAAGGTGCTTTGGGGGGACCCCAAAGCACCCTCCCAATGTTGAGGGCATGTGGCCTGGTACGGTTCAGGAGGGGGGGTGCTCTCTCGTCCCCCCTCTTTTCCTGTAGCCTGCCAGGTTGCGTGCTCGGATAAGGGTCTGGTATGGATTTTTGGGGGGGGCCCACGCCAATTTTTTAAAAAATTTTGGCGCGGGGTACCCCTTAAAATCAATACCAGACCTGAAGGGTCTGGTATGAATTTTGAGGGGGACCCCTACGTCATTTTTTTTTAATTTTGGCACGGGGGTTCCCCTTAATATCCATACCAGACCTAAAGGGCCTGGTATGGAATTTAGGGAGACCCCCACATCAGTTTTTTTTTATTATTTTGGTTCGGGGTTTCCCTGTGGGGAATTCCAATGCCGTTTTTATCAGTGAACTTTTATGTGTATTGTCGGACCGACAATTCATTAATAGCCGCGAGTAGTTTTAAATGACTTTTTTTCCTTTGAAATGTCATTTTGCTGTCAGACTGTTCTAAACACAGGAAACATGCGCCCCTTTACAGGCATACTATAGACACCCCCCAGCTACGAAATTTTAAAGGAATATTACACTTTTATTCTTTCACTTTAAGCATCATTAAAATCACTGCTCCCAAAAAAACTGCCATTTTTAAAACTTTTTTTGCATTGATACATGTCCCCTGGGGCAGGACCCGGGTCCCCAAACACTTTTTATGATAATACCATGCATATAAGCCTTTAAAATTAGCACTTTTGATTTTGAATGTTCGAGTCCCATAGACTTCAATGGGGTTCTAACGTTTGTGCGAAGTTTTGGTCTGTTCACAAGTTCTGGTGTGAGCCTAACCGGGGGGGGGGTTCGGCTCATCCCTACTCGCAACCTTTCCATGCCATTGCAGAGCCTATCATCTACTAGGACCCCCAGTTACAGTACAGTTACAATACAATTCAAAACAGGAGGAATAAGAGGGCCCTGCTTGTTAGACCTTCCAATCTAGGAGGGAGGGTCAAGTGATACAAAAATTTAATAACTGTGGGAGATGAACTGATGGAGAAAATAAAAGTTCAGTTGGTAGGTCGGGGCAGGCTCTGAAGAGATGAGTTTTCAAGGATCATCTAAAAGCAGAGTAGGAGATAATCTGATAGATTGATGTACAGAGTTTGATAGGATAGTAGAGACTTGGGAAAAGTCCTGGAGGTTAGAATGGGAGGAGGTGATGAGGGAGCTAGAGAGCAGGAGGTCTTGGGAGGAACGAAGAAAACGATTAGATTGATATTTTGAGATTAGGTTAGTGATGTAGCTGGGGGCAGAGTTGTGGATGTAATTTATTGTTAGTATTTTGAATTTCTGAGCCAATGAAGGGATTGAGACAGGGGAGTAGCAGACGCTGAGCGGCTGGTAGGGTGGATGAGTCTGGCAGCAGCATTTATAAGGGACTGAAGGGGGAAAGCCTATGTTAAGGTAAGCCAATGAGAAGGGAGTTGCAGTAGTCGAGGTGAGAGATGACCAGGGAGTGAATTAGGAGCTTTGAGGTGTCACCGGTGGTGTGGTGGAGGTGATCGTATCCTGTCCCCTGCTTGGCATGGAGCTGAGTGAGGGGAAGATGGCCTCCATACCATTGCAGGGCGGAAGCGATGTCAAAACGTCACTTCTGCCCATAACTCTTAAAGGGAAATGTTTTTATTTTTATTTTTTTCAAACATTTTTTTTTATTGCATTTTAGTGTAAATATGAGATCTGAGGTCTTTTTGACCCCAGATCTCATATTTAAGAGGTCCTGTCATGCTTTTTTTTTCTATTAAAAGGGATGTTAACATTCCTTGTAATAGGAATAAAGGTGACACAATTTTTTTTTAAAAGAACAGTGTAAAAATAAAAAGTAAAATAAATAAGAAAAAAATAAAAAAAAATTTAATGCTCCCCGTCCTGCCGAGTTCGTGTGCAGAAGCGAACGCATACGTGAGTAGCATCCACATATGAAAACAGTGTTCAAACCACACATGTGAGGTATCACCGCAAGAGCAATAATTCTAGTCCTAGACCTCCTCTGTAATTCAAAACATGCAACCTGTAGAATTTTTTAAACGTCGCCTATTTAGATTTTTAAGGGTAAAAGTTTGTCGCCATTCCACGAGCGGGCGCAATTTTTTGTAGCATGACATGTTGGGTATCAATTTACTTGGCGTAACATCTTTCACAATATAAAAAATTGGGCTAACTTTACTGTTGTCTTATTTTTTAAAAAAGGGTATTTTTTCCAAAAAAAGTGCGCTTGTAAGACCGTTGTGCAGGTCATTTTATTCTCTAGGGTGTTAAAAAAAATATATATAATGTTTGGGGGTTCTAAGCATTTTTTTGCTAGAAAATTAATGATTTTAACTTGTAAACAGCAAGTTTAAAAAATAGGCCTGTTCCTTAAGTGGTTAAGGATGGGGGTGAATAGTGCATGTTTTAGAGAGTTGGGGAGGATGCCAGAGGAGAGATTGAAGATGTGATTTAGAGAGTGTAGAATAGAAACAGAGGGTGAATGTAGCATTTGCGAAGGAACAGGGTCCAGAGGGCAGGTGGTAAGCTGGACTTTAGAAAGAAGTTTAGCAACCTTGTCAATAGTGGTGGGGTTGAATGATGGAAGTAATGATTGTACCTGTGGACATGGAGTGTTAAATGGGGAGGGCACCTGTATGGCGGAGATCTCCTCACAAATTGTATTAATCCTATAAAAAATAATCTATACACATTCACTACTTCACCAATTCCTACCCAGCCTATAGCAAATGATGGCCGGCTGGGACTTTAGTCGTTGCGGGTGGAAGTCATATGATGTCCTCATGTGTGGCTGTGACCTGCCACTGGCGGTGCCCACCAGACACCGCCAATGACAGGTCATTGTACTGGCTCGCTGCTGGGACCATGTAATCTGCTGAATCACAGCAGATCACATGGCAGTTGTAAAGAATGGATGCCATTCTTTCATGCCATCCATTGTGTACAATTGTGTTGCTAGTTGTGATTGGTCACAGTGATCACATGGTATGATATAGGCGATAGGGGGAATCCAATCTGTACATCTGAATCAGTTTCATTCAGTAAAAATGGCTGCTTATACAAATTCATTGGTATAAGCAATCATAATGTGTGTTTATTAAAAAACTTGTACAAAAAGGAAAAAATTAATAAAAAATAAAATTGAAACAAAATTATTACTTCTTTTTTTTAGTGCATACTAATGTCCCAGATCACCACCACACCAGTTATATTAGTTATATGATGATGCTGTACTGTCCTGGTCACAGTATGTAAAAAAAAAAAAAAAAAAATATATATATTTTTTTAATATCTTAATTTTCCAAAAAAATCCTCTTACTAAATTCCTTGGACTGTCTACTTTCCAAAAAAGGGGTCATTTTGGGGATATTTGTACTGCCCTGGGGTTTTCGGGCCTCAAGAATTGAGATTGTCCGTCAGTACTTTAGGATTGATCAGTTTTCAGATATATCCCATAGTTTGTATAATTTTCCTACAGACCAAATAATATACACTGATTTGGGTTATTTTCACCAAAGAAATCTAGCAGAATACATTTTGACCTAAATTTATGAAGAAAGATTATTTATTTGCTAAACTTTTTAACAGAAACAAAAAAAAACATGTTTAATTTTTTTTAACTTTCAGTCTTAGATAGTTTATTTAGCATAACATAGAAAATCCCAGTGGTGATTAAATACCACCAAAAGAAAGCTCTATTTGAGTGAAACAATTATACAAAATAACATATGGGTACAGTGTTGCATGACTGCGCAATTGTCATTTAAAGTGTGACAGCGCTGAAGGATGAAAATTGGACTGGGCAGGAAAGGGGTGAGAGTGTCTGGTATTGAAGTGGATAAAGGCCCTGTAATCTATTTTTTCAAGTAATTTCTTACATTATGTTTTTCTGTTTCTTTGTAACATTCCAATGGGAGCTTCTGAACCTCTCCTTTCCCCCTGTCTACCGGTTGTTTGAAATGAGCAGTGCACATTGGTTGAGGTCATGTTCACTGCTTTATACACACTACAATTCCCAAACACCACAGTCCATCTCAGCAGCTATCAGGAGAGGGTGGCTATGTTCCTACATACAGTGGGACCATGGAGAATGAACATAGCCACCTTTTAACAGGCAGTCAAGTCATTGCAGCCAAAGAAATATAGGTATTTGAAGGAGGCCGAAAGCAATAAAAGGTCACTTTAATTGTGGTCAGTCCATCTAAGCTTTTTAGCTGTGGTGCAAATGTGTGGTGCTTATCAATCCTTAGATGTGGTAGGTTCATTAATTTTCTTTTCTGGTAATTCCGCAGGTAATGCAGTGTTGTCACTCTAGACTGTTCTCCCAATTTGGACTGCATACCCATCATTCACTCCTTATTCCCATTACATGGTGGAGCGGGTTTGTAGTTTATAGAAAAGAACATGGAAGATACATCACAAGATATTTCAAGGACACTGCAGTTCTCACAAGATCAGTAGCTATTTTTTGTACTTGCTGAAAATGTTGTGACAACTCTAATATTTAAGAATTCCACTTTCTGGGGGCGTGACCGAGTGTCGGAGCGTGATGACAGCCTGGTACAGGAGCTCCGCCATCCAGAGACCGAACACCAGCTATAATTAGCGGGAGACAGTGGTAATCGGAGACCGAGTATGATGGAGAAAGGCTCAACTTCCTCCCAATCACAACCGAACCCAGCCGCCCAGCTGAGCGGGAGTATCCCGGCGATGTTCCGCACACAACAGGCGGCATCGCAGGCCTCATATTAAGCCCCGGAGCGTAGTGCACAGAGCCCCGCGGTATCTGACAGACCTGAGGCGCTCCACGCAGACATGCAGGCATCTCCCTCCTCCCAGATGCTCAGCCTAGCAGACCTGCAGATGGTAGCCCTAGACATCAAAAACACCCTGTCAGCACTGGTGATTTCAGATCTGAGGATCGATCTGAGAGGGGTTACTGGTCCCCAGTTACAGGCAGTTGTTTGGGCCATCTTTAATACCACCAGACGCACCAGTGGAAATGGAGCGGTGCCATAGGGCCCTTAGGCCACGGGGCAGGGAAACTGTCCCACCTAGGGACACTGTCTGCTGTCTGGTCAATTTCTCTCAAAAAGAGGACATTCTACGACTAGCACAAAACCATAATCAGCTAGAATATCAGGGGGCCCCCATCCAGATTTTTCAGGATCTGTCCGCCATCACTCTACAACATAGGAGAGACTTGCGCCCTCTTCTAACTGCCTTAAGGGAAAGATGTATCGCATACAGATGGAAATTCCCTTTCTGCCTACAAGCTACCACCGGGAACCGTACTGCTTCCCTCAGGGTACCCGCAGACCTGAACAACTTCTGTGATACTGACAGAAAAATTACATTTCAAAAGGAAAAAAAGTCATTTAACTGCTTCAATACCCAGCCATAGTCAAATGACGTCCACAGATGGGATCTCCCATCCTGGGTGGACGTCATATGACGGCCTCGGCTTTCCGCCGCTCTGCGGGCCCCGGGGGGCCTGCAGAGCGGCGATCGGGGTACCGTTGTGTCCCTCAGGACACAGCCGTTCCCTGATGGGGGTATTGAAGCGGCGGCGGAGCGGCGGCGGAGCGGCGGTAATGGCGGATGTCAATGCAGACCGGCATTGGGAAGCGGCGTGTATTGTGCGGGTTCCGGCGGAAGAGTGGTGATCAGGGCGGTGATCGGGGCTGAGGCTTTTCCCCTGGATACAGCTCAGCCCCGATCACTGTAGCCAATGACATGGCTCTGCATCACATGACCGGCTGTGTCCAATCACAGCCGGTCACTAATGTAAACAATCACAGACAGTAACTGCTGTTGCTGGGCTCTTCTCCTCACACACCGATCCAGTGTGAGGAGAAGAGATCAGCTAACAGTGAGTTATTAATTACATATGTACTACTGTGCCCAGATCGCCCCTCCTAAATAAAGAGTACCTGTCACCTCAGAGTACCTGTCACCTCAGAGTACCTGTCATCTCAGAGTACCAGTCATCTCAGAGTACCTGTCCATCAGGAATACCCGCCACCTCATCACCTGCCACCAGAGTACCCGCCGCCTCATCACCTGCCACCAGAGTACCCGCCACCTCATCACCTGCCACCAGAGTACTTGCCACCAGAGTACCCGCCACCTCACCACCAGAGTACCTGCCACCAGAGTACCCGCCACCTCTTCACCCGCCACCTCATCACCTGCCACCAGAGTACCCGCCACCTCATCACTTGCCACCAGAGTACATACAGCCAGTCAGCCACTACGTCCAGAAAGATGTACACCCCAGAAGAGACATACCAGATACTGAGTCTGACCGATGAGAGCAACGGGGAGCTCTCACCGCTCAGTTCAGATTCTGGTTCTGATTCGGAATATGAGCCCCCCGAAGGCAGCACATCAGGATCCGAATCAGAGGAGGAAGTAGTCCGTCCAAAAAGACGACGGTCTGAAAACCAGGCAGCTACCAGCAGTGCCAGCGGCAGTAGACCCCAGGAGGAGGGGCCCAGTACAAGCGCTGCTAGACCCCAGGAGGAAAGGCCCAGCACAAGTGGACGCCAAAGAAGTAGGGCCCAAACCCATCTTCCAGATTCCTTGGCAAACCCATTGTGGCTGCCTTCTACCACAGGGTCAGCCACGATCCCCCCTTTTACAGCACAGCCGGATGTGCAGGTCAACACTGCAGGATTTTTACAAATGGATTTTTTAAATTTATTTTTCCCAAACGAATTGATTCAAGGCATTGTGGACCAAACTAATCTGTTTGCCCAACAATTTATTGCAACCAACCCAAGCTCCAGCTATGCCCGCCCTTTTGAGTGGAGACCGCTAACAGTAGTGGAGCTAAAATAGTTTTTAGGCCTAACCCTGAACATGGGGCTTAAAAAAAAAATGAAAAACTGCAGTGTTTATCCTCATGACACAACACAGGAAGCACCAACATGGTTAACAGAGGACGGAATTAAAATTAGACTTGAGAAACTTAACATTAATAAATCACCTGGACCAGATGGCTTGCATCCGAGGGTACTTAGGGAACTCAGTCAGGTGATTGCCAGACCGTTGTTCCTAATTTTTACAGACAGTCTATTGACTGGAATGGTACCAGCTGATTGGAGAAAAGCCAATGTAGCACCAATATTTAAAAAGGGCCCAAAAAACATCCCTGGGAATTACAGACCAGTTAGCCTAACATCAATAGTATGTAAACTCTTGGAGGGGATGATAAGGGACTATATACAATATTTTAGTAATAAGAATGATATCATTAGCAGTAATCAGCATGGATTCATGAAGAATCGTTCTTGCCAAACCAATCTATTAACCTTCTATGAGGAGGTGAGTTGCCATCTAGATAAAGGAAAGCCCATAGAAGTGGTGTATCTGGATTTTGCAAAACCATTTGACACAGTTCCCCATAAACGTTTACTGTACAAAATAAGGTCCGTTGGCATGGACCATAGGGTGAGTACATGGATTGAAAACTGGCTACAAGGGCATGTTCAGAGGGTGGTGATAAATGGGGAACACTCAGAATGGTCAGGGGTGGGTAGTGGGGTTCCCCAGGGTTCTGTGCTGGGACCAATCCTATTTAATTTGTTTATAAACGACCTGGAGGATGGGATAAACAGTTCAATCTCTGTATTTGCAGACGATACTAAGCTAAGCAGGGCAATAACTTCTCCGCAGGATGTGGAAATCTTGCAAAAAGACCTGAACAAATGAATGGGGTGGGCGACTACATGGCAAATGAGGTTCAATGTAGAAAAATGTAAAATAATGCATTTGGGTGGCAAAAATATGAATGCAATCTATACACTGGGGGGAGAACCTCTGGGGGAATCTAGGATGGAAAAGGACCTGGGGGTCCTAGTAGATGATAGGCTCAGCAATGGCATGCAATGCCAAGCTGCTGCTAATAAAGCAAACAGAATATTGGCATGCATTAAAAGGGGGATCAACTCCAGAGATAAAACGATAATTTTCCCGCTCTACAAGACTCTGGTCCGGCTGCGCCTGGAGTATGCTGTCCAGTTCTGGGTACCAGTCCTCAGGAGGGATGTACTGGAAATGGAGCGAGTACAAAGAAGGGCAACAAAGCTAATAAAGGGTCTGGAGGATCTTAGTTATGAGGAAAGGTTGCGAGCACTGAACTTATTCTCTCTGGAGAAGAGACGCTTGAGAGGGGATATGATTTCAATTTACAAATACTGTACTGGTGACCCCACAATAGGGATAAAACTTTTTCGCAGAAGAGAGTTTAATAAGACTCGTGGCCACTCATTACAATTAGAAGAAAAGAGGTTTAACCTTAAACTACGTAGAGGGTTCTTTACTGTAAGAGCGGCAAGGATGTGGAATTCCCTTCCACAGGCGGTGGTCTCAGCGGGGAGCATTGATAGCTTCAAGAAACTATTAGATAATCACCTGAATGACAGCAACATACAGGGATATGTAATGAAATACTGACACATAATCACACACATAGGTTGGACTTGATGGACTTGTGTCTTTTTTCAACCTCACCTACTATGTAACTATGTAATTCATAAGTATTGGTCGACCAAACCCATCCACCATATGCCAGTTTTTTCATCAGCCATGTCCAGGTCCCGATACGAAATCATAATGCGCTTCTTGCATTTCAATGACAACTCACAGTGCCCCCCCCGAAATCACCCAAACTTTGACAAATTATATAAAGTTCGCCCCCTAATTCATTTTTTTTCCCAGAAGTTTGCTGAAGTTTATGTCCCTGAAAAAAATATATCTATGGACGAATCCCTGGTGCATTTCACAGGCCGGCTGGGAATCAAACAATACCGGTTTTGTGTACGCATTCCGCGTGTACGAAGGGAAACATTCCCAGCTCCAGCCCCCTGAGTGTCCCTCGTACATGGGAATAGGTGGGAAAATTGTTTGGGAGTTGGCATTCCCACTCCTCCAAAAGGGGTACCATATTTATATGGATAATTATTATACGAGTTTGCCCCTTCTCCGCCACCTATATCTCAAACAAACTTTGGCCTGTGGTACAACTAGAAAAAACCGAAAGGGCTTCCCATAGTGTCTTGTCACCACAAACATTCCAAGGGGGGAATCGACAAGCTTGAGGAACAAAGAAGTGTTGGCTGTGAAGTGGAAGGATAGAAAAGACGTGTACATCATGTCCACCATCCACGATGACACCTCGGTGGAACTTCACAGAAGACGCGGTACCGTTCGCAAGCCTACCTGTATCACTGAGTACAATAAATACATGGAGGGGTGGATTTAAACGATCAGTTGTTGCAGCCCTATCTTTCAACAAGAAAATCCTTATTCTGGTACAAAAAAGTCGCAATTTACTTTTTTCATTTGGCCCTTTTAAATTCTTTCATAATCTACCAAAAATCCACAGAAACACCCACCACCTTCATAAAGTTTATTGAAGACATTGTCACTGCCCTGATTTATCAGCAAGTATCCCCCCCAGAAAGCATTCGCTCCGATTCTGTCAGCAGACTACATGAGCACCATTTCCCAGACCATATTCCACCAACAGGATCCGGAAGACGACGCCAAAAAAAATGTCGGGTGTGCACCAAAAGAGGAATTAGGAAAGATACCAGCTTCCATTGTACCGACTGTCCCTCCCAACCTGGCCTTTGCATCGGAGACTGCTTCAGGCGATATCACACTCTGGAAAATTATTAGTCCATATTTCTAATACTGCCATTTCCCCATTTTTAATTTCTGTCCTGAATATTTCCCTTCCTCAACCAACCATATTATTGCCTTCCATGTGAACCGACCCTGGCCTGTTTCTCGACTATGCCTCTGCCTACCGTCTGCATTGTTTTTCCGCCATGTTTTTGCCTTTCACGTGAACTGACCCTGGACTGTATCGACTATGCCTCTGCCTACCGTCTATTTCTGCCTTTTACCTGCACTGACCTTGGCCTGTTGACCATGTTTTTGCCTGCCCCTTGGATTGATCTTTCACCCTGCTACACAGGGGTCTCACATATGTGAGGGGCTCCAGAATAGTGTTCGGAGTTCAGAAAACCAGTTTTTGGTTTAATGTGTTCCCATAACAGGGTCTGGTTGCCCAGGGGCTTCAAAGCGATTGGGGTGGGAGAAGCCTCTACCCCTGTCCCCATTCTTTCCTGACCGATGCCCTAAGCTTGATGGTACTGCCTGCTCCCTGGACAAATACTCTGGCTGTGCTGACCATACCTCTGCCTGCTGCATGTACTAACTATGGACAGTATTCCTGCCTGCTGCATGGACGATCCTTTGATCCTTTTGCTGCTGCTGACCACATCCCTGCCTGCTATCTGGACTAATGCTTTGGCTGTGCTGACATCTCTACCTGTACTGACTATTCCTGCCTGTTTTGCTGTCGCTGTCCACGTTCCTGCCTGCTGCCTGGACCGATGCTCTTCTCTGTGGACCACTGCACTACTAAAACTGCAGGTAATCTTTTCTTTACCCTTTACTCAGCAGAATGTATTTTGGTTTGTAATTGGTATGTACAGTACATGCTATGTGTTAGAAATATGAAGGGCCTTCAACAATGTGATAGGTTGGCAGGAATTTGTGTGTAATGTATGCTCCTAGAACAACTGACAGTGCTACTTGGATGTTGGGCCTCTGTATGTGGCCAGGCTGTGTAAAAGTCTCACACATGTGGTATCGCCATACTCAGGAGGAGTAGCAGAATGTATTTTGGGGTGTCATTTTTGCTATGTACATGCTATGTGTTGGAAATATCTTATGAATGGACAACTTTGTGTAAAAAAAATGCGTTTTCATTTTTTTTCCACAGATTCCAAAAACTTCGGGAAAAAAATGAACCATTCAAAAGACTAATTATGCCTCATAGATTATACGTTGGGGTGTTAGCTTTCCAAAATGGGGTCATTTTGTGGGCGTTTCCATTGTCCTGGTGCTCCAGGGCCTTCAAAATTGTAATAGGTGGTTGAGAAATGAGATGTGTAATTTATGCTCCTAGAATGCCCGAAGCTGCTACTTCAATGTTGGGCCTCTGTATGTGGCCAGGCTGTGTAAAAGTCTCACACATTTGGTATCGCCATACTCAGGAGGAGTAGCAGAATGTATTTTGGGGTGTCATTTTTGCTATGTACATGCTATGTGTTGGAAATATCTTATGAATGGACAACTTTGTGTAAAAAAAAATGCTTTTTCATTTTTTTCCCACAGTTTCCAAAAACTTCGGGAAAAAAATGAACCATTCAAAAGACTAATTATGCCTCATAGATTATATGTTGGGGTGTTAGCTTTCCAAAATGGGGTCATTTTGTGGGCGTTTCCATTGACCTGGTGCTCCAGGGCCTTCAAAAGTGTGATAGGTTGTCATCATATGAGATGTGCAATTTATGCTCGTAAAACGCCTGACGGTGCTAGTTGGATGTTAGACCTCTGTATGTGGCCAGGCTGTGTAAAAGTCTCACACATGTGGTATCACTATACTCAGGAGGAGTAGCAGAATGTATTTTGGGGTGTCATTACAAGTATGCATGTGCTGTGTGAGAGAAATAACTTGTTATTATGACAATTTTGTGCAAAAAAAAAAAAAATTCCAAGAATTGTGGGAAAAAATTACAACTTCTAAAAGCTCATCATGCCTCTTGCTAAATACCTTGGAATGTCTGCTTTCCAAAAAGGGGTAATTTGGGGGGTATTTGTACTTTCCTGGCTTGTTAGGGCCTCAAGAAATGCAATAGGCCTTCAGTACATCAGGTGTGATCAGATGTGATCATTTTTCAATGATTTGCACCATAGCTTGTAGACTCTATAACTTTCACAGAGACCAAATAATATACACTAATTTGGGTTATTTTTACTAAAGATATGTAGCAGTATACATATTGGCCCAAATTTATGAAGAAAAATTACTTATTTGCAAAATTTTACAATAGAAACTAAAAAAAAGTGTTTTTTTTTTCAAAAATGTCTCTCTTTTTTCGCTTATATTGCAAAAAATAAAAAAAAACAGCAGTGATTAAATACCACCAAAAGAAAGCTATGTTTGTGAGAAAAAAATGATAAAAATTTGGTTTGGGTACAGTGTAGCATGACTGAGTAATTGTCATTCAAAGTGTGAGAGCGCTGAAAGCTAAAATTTGGTCTGGGAAGGAAGGGTGTATAAAAGCCCTGTATTGAAGTGGTTAAAACTACTCGCGGCTATAATGAATTGCCGGTCCGACAATACACATAAAAGTTCATTGATAAAAACGGCATGGGAATTCCCCACAGGGGAACCTCGAACCAAAATTCTTTTTAAAAAATGACATGGGGGTCTCCCTAAATTCCATATTAAGATATTAAGGGGATCCCCGGCCACGATTTAAAAAAAAAATGGCGTGGGGTCCCCTCAAAAAATCCATATCAGACCCTTATCCAAGCAGGCCGCAGGAAAAGAGGTTTTTGATAAAAACGGCATGGGAATTCCCCACAGGGGAACCCCAAACCAAAATTTTTTAAAAAATGACGTGGGGGTCCCCCTAAATTTCATATTAAGATATTAAGGGGAACCCCGGGCAAAATTTAAAAAAAAAAATTGCGTGGGGTCCCCCTCAAAATCTATACCAGACCCTTCAGGTCTGGTACGGATTTTAAGGGAAACCCCACACCAAAATTTAAAAAAAAATGGCGTGGGGTCCCCCCAAAAATCCATACCAGACCCTTATCCGAGCACGCAACCTGGCAGGCCGCAGGAAAAGAGGGGGGATGAGAGAGTGCCCCCCCTCCTGAACCGTACTAGGCCACATGCCCTCAACATTGGGAGGGTGCTTTGGGGTAGCCCCCCAAAACACCTTGTCCCAATGTTGATGGGGACAAGGGCCTCATCCCCACAACCCTTGCCCAGTGGTTGTGGGGGTCTGCGGGCGGGAGGCTTATCAGAATCTGGAAGCCCCCTTTAACAAGGGGACCCCCAGATCCCGGCCCTCCCCCCTGTGTGAAATGGTAAGGGGGTACAAATGTACCCCTACCATTTCACAAAAAAACTATCAAAAATGACAAGAGACAGTTTTTGACAATTCCTTTATTTAAATGCTTCTTCTTTCTTCTATCCTGTATCTTCTTTCTTCTATCTTCTTCCCTCTTTTCCTGCGGCCTGCCAGGTTGCGTGCTCGGATAAAGATCTGGTATGGATTTTTGGGGGGAACTCACGCCATTTTTTAAAAAAATTTGGCTGGGGTTCCCCTTAATATCCATACCAGACCTGAAGGGCCCCCAGGTAGGAAATTTAAAGGGATATTACACTTTTATTGTTTCACTTTAAGCATTATTAAAATCACTGCTCCCGAAAAAACGGCCATTTTTAAAACTTTTTTTTTGCATTGATCCATGTCCCCTGGGGCAGGACCCAGGTCCCCAAACACTTTTTTATGACAATAACTTGCATATAAGCCTTTAAAATTAGCACTTTTGATTATTCATGTTCGTGTCCCATAGACTTTAACGATGTTCGCGTGTTCAAACAAATTTTTTGCCTGTTCCCAAGTTCTGGTGCGAACCGAACAGGGGGGTGTTTGGCTCATCCCTATTCTTGATATACATGACATTTTAGGGCTTGAAGCTTCACCACTTCTCCTGATCTACAGAGGAGCTAGCTAGAGGAAGATGCCTCTTATGACCCAGGCTTGGGTCCCTACACCGGCAGCCAAATGATGCCGTGATCAACAAATTACCTCACTAAATTACCTCACTTTGTCTATTACAGAGGTATCCCTGGCACCAGAACGCCTCAATGTGTACCATAAAAGGCATAAGCGGGCATAGACTCATTGATGGTAGCAGAGACTCATGGTGAGGGGATGTTGTACGCACCTGCTCATCCAACTCATGGGGAACTAATATGCAGCAGGGGCAGAAGGATACTATTTATAGGGATGTAGATCTTACATTAGTTATGCCGGCCTTAATGTACGTTTAAATAACCGCTGAAGCAGACTGTTGACGGTATGCCCTCCCTCATGCTGCATATATAAGGGACACAGAGTCGCTAGGGAAACACCCTTTGGTGCTTGGCAGGCTACCCCCGGGGTGCAACGGGACCTCTAGGACCAGGGGCACCAGAAAATGCTGGCTTTATCAACAAAGCTGCTGGATTGTTCTCTGCTTCTCCGGAGAGACTCCTAAAATGCAATGAGGTATGGCGGGTTGCACAATGTTATATCTGTTGAATTTATCTTCTTATGGTTGGTTAAGTTTGTTTGTTGGTTGGGAACACCTCAAAAGAGGAAGGGGAAAGAAGGAAAAAAAAAGGAAACACGAAACAAGAAATGGACAAAGGAGAGGAATAAAAAAGGCTTTGTTTTTCTTGTTATAGTCCATCTTATTTCTTCTGCTTGTTGCCTTCCCGGTTTCGGGGGAGGGTGTGGTAGGTGGAACTAAATATGTACTGTGGTATAGGCACTAGAAGTTCTCATAGGGACTTGGTGGGCCATAAGGGCAATAATATGGCCCTCAGTAAACTTGGACGCCTCTTGAGCTCCTCCCTTCCCCCTCTGGCTGCTGAAACAGCAAAAGCAATTAATCTCCTACCTAACTCTAGAATTGGGGACCGAGGAGCTCTGGAAGTGGGGCACACCTAGCAGTAGGTGGGCCTGCTCCAGAGCATTCTGGTCCTTATAGCGGTAACTTTGATCTCCATTCTTTACACTGGTCTACTGTTCGGATTCTGAATGCACCTATCTGAACTCGCCCTTCGGTGTTTGACCCCTTCCCCACCTCAGAGAGGCAGGCTCCCCTTTGAATCCGGATGGATTTCCTTTTTCCTCATATTTTCCCCCAATTTCTCTCTTAGGTGGATTAGCAGGCCTGACGCCACCTCTGGCGACAAGAAGTTACACCCGTCTCTCTTAGTTTGAAAGAGACGGTGTTTTCAATTTTCCGGTTGACGGAGTACGCTAGTTAGGTCAACTCCCTAAACCCCCCCCCTCTTTTTTTTCTCTCTCATTCTCTTCTTTCTTTCCTTCCTCTCTTTTGGTCTCTCTCGTTCTTTATCTTCCTTGTGCTCTACTCTTCCACACCACCACAGACCTTCTCGGTCTCACTGCACCAGAAACACTTCAATATTCTCAATTCTAAAGAATGCTCAGCTACTCTCTCACTCAAGGTGTACTCTGTAAACATTAAAGGGCCTCAATGTGCCTGAAAAACATAGCAGCGTACTAGCAGAAGCACACTGACTGAAGGTACAAATTGTCTTTTTACAAGAGATGCACTTTAAATTAGGCAACATCCCCCTATTATGCAACCGTCGCTTTCCCACAGTCTTCCATGTGACCTGTGCTGAGTCGAAAACTAAGGGAGTCGCGATTTTGCTATCTAGGTCGTTGTCATTTACCCTTAATGACCAGATGCTGGATCCAGAGGGCAGATTCCTTTTTTTAAAAGGTATATGGAAGAATAGACCAGTGACCTTAGCCAATATCTATTGCCCCAACTCTAAGCAAATACTCTTTATCCGGGAAACCCTGCTCAAATTAGATACCTTTCAATCAGGTCTCTTGGTTCTTGGAGGGGACTTCAATTTGTCCCTAAACGCCTTGCTGGACACCTCCTCTGGCACCTCCTCTCTCTCCTTCTCAGTCTTACGCCAAGTCAAATGACAACTAGCCTCTCTTACCCTCCATTACACATGGAGAACATTAAACCCCGATCGGTGGGATTACACTTTTTTCTCGCCACCACACAACAGCTATTTGAGATTGGATTATCTCTTCATACGCCAATTTGACCTTTCGTACCTAAACAACGCCACTATAGAGCAGATGGTACTCTCGGACCACCACCCAGTCACAATGACCCCAGTCTTCCCTGACAGGGAGGTCTCCTCCAAGATCTGGAGAATGGACGCGTCCTTTCTGGCAGACTTTGGGGACCTGACCACTATCAGGCAACATATTGAGGAATTCTTTTGCCTCAACAACACACCTGACATCTCACCCCTGACTCAGTGGGAGGCGCACAAATGTGTCATACGGGGACACATGCTCTCCATTGCAGCTCGGAGGAAGAGAGAACATCAAAAGCTGATAAAAGAACTATCATCCAAGATACATGAACTATAAGCTCAACACAAATGCTCACGTGCAATCCACTTAGCACAGGAACTGGCGGACGCTCGGGCCCTCTTAGTGGAAGAACTCTTTAAAAGGGCGCGTAAAAGACACATACTGACGCAACGCTTGTTTTATGAACAAAGCAATAAAGCGGGTAGACTTCTGGCTAGGGCCACACAGAACCAGACGCTGATCACCACAGTGCATCATGTAACTGACACTCGGGGACACGCACTTCAAAAATGAAGCTATAGCTTCTCAATTTCAATGCTTTTACAGCGAACTATATAACATTCACCCCGACGAACCAAACTCTGTTAGAGCAGACAATAGGATAAAACTGATATGAGAATTCCGAAGTCGAAACCCAATGAGGCTATACAGGACCTCGAGGCACCTCTGTCCTTGGAAGAATGGGGTGCGGCACTGAAGGCTACAAAGCCGGACAAGAGCCCAAGCCCCGATGGATTCTTGGCCCAGTACTACAAGTGCTTCTCAGACCTCCTTGGCCCAAGCTTTCTTAAAGCCTTTAACTCGCTGTCAGCAACTCCCTATTCTTCGACCACCTTACTGGAAGCATATATCGCAGTGATTCTGAAATATGAAAAGGACCCTGCCAATGTTGCCTCATATTGTCCAATAACCTTACTTAATGTGACGTTAAGCTTTTTTCAAAAATCGAAGCAACACGTCTGTCCCAATATATACACCGCAATGGGTGGGACTGGATCAAGTAGGCTTTGTCCCAGGCAGAGAAGCTAGGGACAACACTACCAAAGCCTTGAACCTTCACCACTGGCTAACTTCCACCCAAGGGGAGGGTTTCTTTCTTGCAATGGATGCGGAGAAGGCGTTGGACCGAGTGGCCTGGGACTATATGGGTGAAGTACTGGGAGCTCTGGGTCTTGGCACCAAAATGTGTGCACTCATTCTGTCCCTATATGCCAACCCGAGGGCAAGAGTTAGAGTCAATGGCTGTCGAACACCTTCTCTATCCACAACGGAACGAGACAGGGCTGTCCCCTATCACCCCTTCTCTATATCCTTACCCTAGAACCCCTTCTCCGTTGTATTAGGTGAATACAAGTACAAAGCCGTGCATTAAAAAATAGCAGCGTTTGCAGACAACGTCTTATTATTTCTTTTCTTTCCACTAACGTCCCTACCAAACCTCTTGTCAGTTCTTGAACAATTCAAACACATCTCCAACCTGAAAATCAACTACTTAATTCGCTTTGAATGTCTCCCTACCTTCCGACCTTATGCGACAATACCAGATGAACTTTCCATTCCAATGGAAATTGGACGCGGTCACATATCTAGGCATAAAACTCCCTGTTAACCTAACAGAACTCTATACTAGAAACTTTACAGCGGAATTAGAGAATATGTGTCGAGACCTTCAGAAATGGCATGTGCCCTCAATCTCTTGGTTCGGGCGTGCTTCAATCCTAAAAATGATGATCCTTCCTCGTATGCTGTACAAGATGCAAATGATACCAATCCGACTGCCACCTTTATTTTTTTGCGGCATATAGGACCATGTATAGGTCCTTTTTATAGGCCAACAAACCAGCACAAATCAAATGGGCTAAGCTAGTATTGCCAAAGTCGAGTGGGGGGATTGGTCTCCCAGATCTCCAACGGTACTATTGGGCAGTCCATCTGACAAGGGTGGTGGATTGGAAGATCCATGAAAGGTACAAAGTGCGGGTCGGGCTCGAATACCTAGTCTCCCAGGTACAATTAGGTATAGTACCATGGCTCCCAAATGAACACATACCCCCCCATATACATGCCCACCCTCTAATAGGAGCTATCCTTCAGGCATTTGACAGGGCATGTACCACACACAAACTCTCATCCAAGGAATGCCCGATCACCCCCCTTAGGGGCAACCCGACCTTTACCCCAGGCCTAGCCAGGAATGTCTTGGCAGCAGAATGGCCGCATAGAGAAATCCAAGCAAGATACTTTTTCTGGAGAAGGAGGTTCAAAAAACACAAAGAAATGGCTGAATTATCCAATACAGCAAAGTTCCCTTTCTGGTCATATTTGCAACTGAAACATTACCTAGATAACCCGACTCGTAGAGGACACTTTACTAGGGACACAATGGTGTTTGAGTCTCTCTGCACCAGATTATCTCCCCAAAGCCATGTCATCTCGGCTCTCTACGCCTCAAAGTTTGGGGAGCAATATGCTACAATACGCGCTGACTGCGCTTTTTGGGAATCTGCTCTGGATGTGGAATTAGATGAGGCCTCTTGGGACCGAATACATCTATATATCCACAAGAGGTCTCTAAACGTAGTGACGCAGGAGAATGGATACAAGATCAAAACCAAGTGGTACAAAACGCCAGATATCCTACATAAATTTATACCTGCAGTGTCTGACCGCTGTTGGAGGTGCAGAGTGGAGAAGGGCACTCTGCTTCATATCTGGTGGACATGCTCCCTGAACCAGCCATATTGGCGTAAGGTTCATGACACGACAATCCTGATTGCTTCACTCCCGTTGGAGTTTACCCCAGCACAGTATTTACTACATCACTCACAAATTCCCAGAAAATGTTACTTCAAGTCAGTGATGCACTTGATCAACGCAGCTAGGCTATGTGTGCCAGTCCACTAGAGATCTATGTCTCCGCCCCCTATGAGGGAATGGACATCTCGCATCCGCCACGTTGCAGTGATGGAGCGCTCTTGATAAAATATCTGAATACTCCATTTGTGCAGCTTGGCACACCTACCGAGAATACCAAGACTACCAAGAGCTGATACGTCAAAACAACTGACATGTCCCATGAGCAGGGGACTTGACAGCAAAGGATATTCTGACTGCTCGTCATGAGCCATAATATAAAATTTGAGGTGTTAGAGATGGAGAGGGTAGCTGGTGGTGGCCCCACCCCCTCTCCTCCCTCTTCTCTTCTTCTTTTCGGTTAAACTCTTCAACCTCCATGTCAATGCCTGTCCCACACCTCTATGGCCTTAATTTATGGGCCTCAATTTCTTTGTGGACAGATGCTTAAAGCAGTTGTTAACCCCCCCCCAAAAAAAAATTGGATTCTGTTCCCTTAAAGCATGAATAACAGCACAGTGCTTGTGCTGTGTATTTTGGCCCTCTGTATCACCTGAAATACCTGGCTGATCCTGCCAGTTTCTACCCTCCCCTCTGTATGCTTACCACAATATATCAGAGCTGCTGAGCCCTGGAACCGTGGTCAGTTTACGTGCCTCCGTCATATGCTGCTATCTGCAGCTCTCCTGTGTCTCCCTCTGTCCTCTTCCCCCCTCCCCTCCCTGTCTGACAGCTCTTAACTAGCGCCGCTCTGCTCCTCTCCCCACTGCTTGAAAACTAACTGATCTGTATATCATCCCCTCTGTCACATAAAAAGCTGTGTCCTAGTGCCTGTGCTTTGTAAAGAAAAAGCAGATTTCTACCTGTTTTAACAGTGTCTTCCAGTGATCACATGACTCCAGGCTCTCTGCTCCTCTCCTCCCCGCCTCCCTGGCTGATGTCCGCAGGGAAATCTTGGCCCCACCCGCTGGAGATATCAGACGGGGAAAGCAGAGAGCCTGGATTCATGTGATCGCTGGAAGACACTGTTAAAACAGATAGAAATCTGCTTTTTCTTTATAAAGCACAGGCACTAGGACACAGCTTTTTATGTGACAGAGGGGGATGATATAATGATCAGTTGGTGGCTTAACAACCACTTTAAACTTCACTCTTGAATCATTCCAGCTATTCAATATTTGGTGACAAATCTTAAAGTCAGTAGATAAAAAGACGTACCTGCAGTTTTCTTCTTCTCCACACAAAGTTGCTCCTTTATGTCTGCCAGACATACCACCGTATCGTTACAATGAGCTATAAAAAAAACAAATTAAATGTACAAAATAGAAAGACATATTATTTTGTTGTATATTATATACATTTATATAATGTATATTCATGTTATTTGTGTAAAACATAGTTCATTATCTGTAGATGACAACTAGAAAAAAGTGAGCCCATTTTAATTATATTGGTGGTGTAACTACAGTTTATAATTGTAGTTCATATTGCTGGGGGAACATACTGTAAAGATTCAACTTTGGAGACTGATAGGATCAAAAACTTCAAAAGAGAACAAAAACTAAAAAAAAATATATATATATACACTTCAAAATGCAGTTAACGAAGATTACATTTTAGTTATTGTCACAACCTGGTGGGCTGTCAGCCTCTGGTTTATGGCAGGCTTGTACAGTGCCTTGAAAAAGTATTCATACCCTTTGAAATTTTCCACATTTTGTCATATTACAACCAAAAACATAAATGTATTTTATTGGGATTTTATGTGATAGACCAACACAAAATGGCACATAATTGTGAAGTGGAAGGAAAATGATAAATGTTTTTCATTTTTTTTTTACAAATAAATATCTGAAAAGTGTGGTGTGCATTTGTATTCAGCCCCCTTTACTTGGATACCCCTAATTAAAATTTAGTGGAACCAATAGCCTTCAGAAGTCACCTAATCAGTAAACAGAGTCCACCTGTGTGTAATTTAATCTCAGTATAAATACAGCTGTTCTGTGAAGCCCTCAGAGGTTTGTTAGAGAACCTTAGTGAACAAACAGCATCATGAAGGCCAAGAAACACACCAGACAGGTCAGGTATAAAGTTGTGGAGAAGTTTAAAGCAAAAATATAAAAGCATTAAAAAATATCCCAAGCTTTGAACATCTTACGGAGCACTGTTCAATTCATCATCTGAAAATGGAAAGAGTATGGCACAACTGCAAGCCTACCAAGACATGGCCGTCCACCTAAACTGACAGGCCGGGCAAGGAGAGCATTCATCAGAGAAGCAGCCAAGAGGTCCATGGTAACTCTGGAGGAGTTGCAGAGATCCACATCTCAGGTGGGAGAATCTGTCCACAGGACAACTATTAGTCGTGTTCTCCACAAATCTGATCTTTATGGAAGATTGACAAGAAGAAAGACATTATTGAAAAAAAGCCATAAGAAGTCCTGTTTGCAGTTTGTAAGAGGCCATGTGGAGGACACAGCAAACATGTGGAAGAAGGTGCTCTGATCAAATGAGACCAAAATTTTACTTTTTTGGCCTAAAAGCAAAACGCTATGTGTGGTGGAAAACTAACACTGCACATCACCCTGAACACACCATCCCCACCGTGAAACATAATGGTGGCAGCATCATTTTGTGGGGATGCTTTTCTTCAGAAGGGACAGGGAAGCTGGTCAGAGTTGATGGGAAGATGGATGAAGCCAAATACAGAGCAATCTTAGAAGAAAACTTGTTAGAGTTTGCAAAAGTCTTGAGACTGGGGCGGAGGTTCACCTTCCAACAGGACAATGACCCTAAACATACAGCCAGAGCTACAATGGAATAGTTTAGATCACAGTATATTTATGTGTTAGAATGGCCCAGTCACAGTCCAGACCTAAATCCAATTGAGAATCTGTGGCAAGACTTGAAAATTGCTGTTCACAGACGCTCTCCATCCAATCTGACAGAGTTTGAGCTATTTTGCAAAGAAGAAGAATGGGCAAAAATGTCCCTCTCTAGATGTGCAAAGCTGGTAGAGACATCCCCAAAAAGACTTGCAGCTGTAATTGCAGTGAAAGGCGGTTCTACAAAGTATTGACTCAGGGGGGCGCTATACAAATGTACCCCCCACACTTTTCACATATTTATTTGTAAAAAATGTTGAAAACCATTTATAATTTTTCTTACACTTCACAATTATGTGCCACTTTGTGTTGGTCTATCACATAAAATCCCAATAAAATACATTTACGTTTTTGGTTGTAACATGACAAAATGTGGAAAATGTCAAGGGGTATGAATACTTTTTCAAGGCACTGTATAACCTGCGGTTCATGGGCCTCATGAAGCCCAAAATGGCTATGAATGCAACCAACACAAAAATGAAAACTTATTTAAGAATGTTGAGATTTTTTATTGGGTTTGTAAAAAATGAATTTACACTTAGCGAACACATTCGCCAAAGAAAAAATTGACAGTGTGTCTTTACTGGACTTTTATACGTTTTAGCTTCTCAAAGAAAAACCTCCCACTCTTCACAATCATGCCTTATCTATGTCATCAGTTTTCAGCAGCGACTATATTTGTGAGAACTATTTTCAGGGATGAAGAACACAAAGGGCAAAATTAGAACCAAAATATCTGATGAGCAACTTGAGAATTTCTACTGCATCCATCCAACCAGATATTGATGCGTTAGTTCATTAAAAAAAAGTGTCAAATATTGCACTAGTTTTATGTTGTTTTTTTACTTTTATGATAAAAATATTTTATAAAATTAAGTTTTATTACTCAGATAGGTACATTATGTATATCAGTGATCGGTAACTTGTGATCTGCCTGACTTTTTCTGCTCATCAGCTCTCCTTATTGTTAGTGTATTTTATGTGCGACCCAAGACCATGCCTCTTCTTCAGATGTGGCCCAGGAAGGTCAAAAGGTTGGACACCCTTGCTATATGTATTGGTTACTCCAGCAATGGGGTTGATTTACTAAAACTGGAGAGCGCAAAATCTGCTGCAACTGTGCATGGTATCCATCAGCTTCTAACTTCAGCTTGTTAATTTAAAGTGTAACTCCACTTTTGTTAAGAAAAAATACCCCCCCCCCCCCCGTGTTATCTATGTACGTTGCAGATTCCTACCTTTTGTTATTCTGAAGAAATCCATGTGGGGAAGTGAGTCTGATGGGAGTGGTTTAATAATTTTTAATCAACTGTGCACCTGCAGGCCACTAATGAGGAAAGCTGCTGGGTCTGCATCCCTTTAGACGTGATTTCCTATTGGGAGTATCTCACCAAAAATTTAAATTTTTGTTGCATGGGATGTGTGATATCTGACTTGTATCTTAGGCAAACTTCTGGGAAAATTGGTGAGCCAATCACACAAGCAGGAAATGATGTTTCTGGGGGACGTTCTGTACACATTCTGTCTACAGAACCCCTCTAGGTAGCCATATTGCATTTTCAGAAAATTACAGCGGCTGCAGATTGAAAAAGAAAGGTCATTTTTATTAACATTCAAGTACAATATAACGCAATTATTTTTTCTTTATTTGCCATTTTTTTTGCCCCGTGAAAGTGGAGTTACCCTTTAAGCTTTGACAATAAAACCTGAAAGCTGATTGGTTTCTATGCAGAGCTGCACCAGATTTTGCACTCTCCAGTTTTAGTAAATCGCCCCCAACAAGATCTCCCTGCCATAAGTTATTAAAGTCCTGACTTAACTTCCACTTGGAATTTTTTGTTGTCCACCCTTCCCACTACGTTTGTGTGTTACAGCTCCTCCTATTACATTCTCTAATACATTCTCTATTGCATACATTCTCTATATAAAAATCCAACAGAGGTGGTTGGTGAATCACTGAGTGATATAAGAAACCTTGAGGTAGTTTACTACCATAAGCTGAAATACTTTTTTTTGGCTTTTTGGCAACAGCTTCACTTTTTTGTTTAGTTTCTCCCTTGAGTTTAATATAAAAACAAATAAATAAATAAATAAAGCCCTTAATTTGCATTTGATTGGTAAGGGGGGGGTTAGAGCATGATATAATACAGGTAAAAACTCCTTTCTGATACCCAATACAACACTCCTTGAATACACCTCAAATGAATACACCTCAAATTTTGGAAAGTAGACATTCAAAAGGTATTTAGAAAGAGGCATGACCTTTCATTGAGGTCCAATCTTCAGCGGCTTGGAAGACCTGCTCGAGTTCTGGATTTTCGGTTGTCATACCTGGATCCATATTGGCTGATCGACACAACGTCTGCCCTTGGAATGATCCTTCTACAGGTTTTGTTTACCTTTCAGTCGGTGGTACCGATGAGCACCAGGCTTTCGGCCAACATATGCCCGATTGACCCACTGTCATACGACAGGTGGGTCCACCTTGTCTGGTAAGAAGTATCCATCCATAACCTCCCATTAGATGAATGTTCATTCCATTACGTTTTGTTGTATACAGCCATCCTTTTGTCCACATCATCCCATCATTTGTCACAGAGGATTCATTACAGCCATGTTGATTGGACATTACTTTTAGGAGTTTAGTTTGATTCCTTTCTTCAGTGTTTGGACTTTACTATGCCATAGTCACCACACATTATTATTTATTCATGTTGTTTTCACACCCTCATGAGGTTTTGATTATTGTTATTTTGTATTATAACACTCCTCTTATCAATTGTTGTGATACGCATTGGTTCATCACATTCACGGTGTTTTATTCTTGATACATTTAGCGCTACACTTTTGTATTTATTATTTATCTTGGACTTTGTTTGTTTTAGTGCTAGCAGCTTTTTGTATTTTATTTTATTTAATTTTGGTTTAGTGCAGCAATTTTTCACACAACTCCTTGGATCAACACTCAGCAATGTTGTTTGTTCTAATTTTTTTTAGGAGCTGTGCATTTAGGATTACATCCAGCTATTTTTTCATCAATCTACAGCCACTAGAGCCAGTTCCTCAAGTAGACCATTCTGGCTATAGAAATTTGGAGAGGTTCAACCTTTTCCCTTCAGGCACAAAGAGTGCCATTTCCTCTTTCTTTATTTGGCCTAAAAATGAACAACTTTCCAATGAACATTTTATATGGACCATTTAATTGTGATCATATGCACCATTCAGAAATTAAGGTGATTTATATAATATACAAGGCTGTGAAATGCTGGAAGTTTTGTGTCAACCACAAAGCAGGAAAGTTTTACTTTTGATTACCAGGGGCCTATAATTATGTCGTTAGTGTAGAGGGCAGAGGAAGCAAACACCTTCAAGTATATCTAAAGCCAAATTGTTCCATTTTTTTTTTCCTTTTAAGTAATCTTTTTTTTATTTGGTTTAGAAACATAACAAGTCAAATAAGCAGGAAAACAGGAAAACAGGAAAAAAGAAAGTCATCCATTTGTCAACAGGCCCAAATAGGTGCCGTTCTTGATACGTAACAAAAGGTCCGATTGACCATCCTACATAAGGAATATAAAGGCATATGATCTGCATACTTAGTACTAAAGCAGATGAGACCTCACACGTTGAATATCCTTATTCCTATCAACAAGTCTCCGTACCAATAAAAGCACCCATCTATGTATATGTGGGAGATGGAGAGCAATATCAGGGATAACTAACCCAATAGGGAAGGTCACGGGAGTAAGACCAGGAGGGAGAAGTGGAATGGGAGTGGGGGGGAAGGGGAAGCAAAGGAGGGGGGTAACAGAAACAGCACTCTAGTGAAGGGTGCTTGGCCTTGCACCTGGTGACACAGGGATTCTGCTGGGTCTATAATGGTGATGATGAAAATGACCCCCCAATAGTCACTCTGCCGACAGGGGGCTAGCAAAAGTGGATCTGCTTGCAGGTGTATTGCACACTCGATGATGACTCTCCATGCCACCCAGGTGCCCACACCCTTACATACTACTAACCTCTGAACTCTGCATTACTTACTCGTTCCCCCTGCACTGTTTTAATCAAAATGTACTGTATACTACTAAACCTACACACCTTGTATTTATACCATACACCAGGCCAGAACTCTGCCCAGCCAGCCAGCCAAGTCAGAATTCAAACCAGCCTGGCCAGAACACAAGACAACCCTCACAACCTAATGTTAACGTAATGTTTGACTTGCAGTTGCAGTGCCACCCTATTCACCAGAATGGGTCACTTTCGATGGCAATGCTTCACGGCGACAGGGGTTATAATTTTTGCTGCACTGATCAAAAAAAAGGATCACTGCTGCAGCATGTGTACAACCCCATCCAGCTAGATTTGCAGCCCAAGGGGGGGATACAACTGGGATGGCAATAAGGTTAAAGGGTAATTCCACTTTCTTGGGGAAAATAAATAGCAAATAAAGAAAAAATATAGCGCATATAATTGCAACACTAATCATATTGTAATTGAATGGTATTAAAAATTACCTTTCCTTTTCAATCTGCAGCCGATGTAATTTTCTGAGAATGCAATGCAATATGGCTACATGGAGTTGTTCTGTACACAAAATGTGTACTGATCACTCCCCAGAAACATAATTTCCTGCTTGTGTGATTGGCTCACCAATTTTTCCAGAAGTCTGCCTAAGATACAAGTCAGATTTCAGGCATCCCCTGCAACAAAAATTAAATTTTTGGAGAGATACTTTCAATAGGGACTCGTATAAAGGGGTGTAGGCCCAGCAGATTTCCTCATTAGTGCCCTGCAGCTGCATACCTGACAGTTAAATATGAAACCACTCTCATTGTACCCACTCAGAGCAGAGGCACAGAGAAACACACAGGGATTTCTTCACAATAGCAAAAGGTAGTGTAGCGATATCCCTGAAGAAGCTGCTTTTGTTTGTTCAGCCTGTTACTCTGCCTCTCAACCCCAAAGAACTGTCCTCCCACCCCCTCTGTGCACACCTAGCAATGTGATTAATGGAATAACCCAGTAATAACACACAAACACAGTTCTGCTCTCTCAAATTTACTTGGACCAGAGAAAAGCTTAAAGTAATATTAGTCAGCCAAGTCCTGTACAAGTAGCCAGGACTTGGTTGAAACAGTTCTCAAAACAGTCAATAACACTATTCAACAATGTACTCCCCCAAACAAGCTATTGATTGATGTAGAATACTAGGGCTAAAGGGGAAATCCAGGCCGGCCTATAGTACCTCCAATACACACACAATGAAGTAATATAAACACCAGTGGCGTGTCCCCTTTAAAAGCAACAACAATACTGTTCTAGAAGCAAAGCTTTGCATTTGTTCTCTTCACCGGCATGTAGGCGCTCTGTGAACAAGGGTCCCTCAATGTAACAGGGTGTTTGGAAGGAATGTAAAGTAGCTGGTGCTGTGATGTAGCGCACCTCTATGTGATCCGGATAACAGGTGTCTGTGCACAGTATTCAGGTGTGGTGTTTTATGGAAGGCAATAAGATTCCTGGGCAAAGCCCTCTCACCAATCCTATACGCATTCAGCAGTCCTCCAAAGAGCGACCAACCGGTTCTCCTGGCTACAGATGTGTAGCGATGGCTTTAAGTCTCTGACCCGTTGAATCGGCCGATTTCGTGGCATTCCGCACTGCTGCAGAGCATACTTCTGGAAGCATGCAGGTTCTGTTCCTCTGGGCTGGAGCTGCAGACTGTGTGCCCCTTGGTAGGCCGCAATCCCCTCACACAGCAACAGAGGGTTGCTCTCCTGATGGGATCCAGAGACTTTTTGGCCTGGTCCGCCCTGTGCTTTTTAGGCTTAATGTACACGGGACGTTTTTACAACCTCTTCTGAACGAATTAACTTGACAGATAGTAACCCACATTTAAAACGTCTGTTTTGCCGCATTTACATGCCACGTTTAAAAGTGTTTTGCCGCGTTTGTGTTTATAAGCGTTTGAAAAAAAAAATTTTAATTTTTTTCAAAATAGGCAAAAATGAAAAACGCCTGTAAAGGAAACACGGCTAAACGCGAGTTACCGCAAGTTATTTTACACTGCTCCGACATGAAAGTCCCATGGCTTCAGATCTGACTTTGCCCTGCAACATCGGTCAGACTTCAATGAACAGGATTCGACTTGAGATGAGTGCAACTTGGGTCTAGTATGGATTTTTTTTTTTTTCAATACATTTTGCAGCGTTAACATTGCCTTTGAGCACAAGTCGCATGTAATAAGTTGGATCAGTTAAAATGATGATCTGACTTGTAAACATCTTCAATGATATTCAATGGGCTGAAATCGAACCAAAGTCGGATCAAATTAGTGAGGATTCTGAGGAACCTTTTCCAAAGTTGGACTGATACAAGTCAGACCAGTTAAGATGGCTCTCAGGGAATCATTGATTTCAGAGCCGTAACTAGAACTTTGAGGGCCCCTGTGCAGGAAAGCATGAAAGCCCCCCTGACCCCTGGCTGGGGCCCTTCCCTCTGGGCCCAAGGCCCTTTACTCCTGTTGCAGGTCCCTTTATTGCGGTCCCGTAGCGGGACCCTTTCACATGTTCTGCAGTGGGCCCCCTTCCTGCTGTCTTGGGGCCACCTCATGGTGAGAGAACGCCAGGGCCCAGTCACAAAGGTGACCTTTCCTACCCTGGCAGTTCCGCCACTGGTGCCAGTAGTTTTTATTTTTGTTATTTTATCTAGGGGCAGCAGGGCCTAGATCAGTCATAGTGGGTGGTTGGGTGTAATTAATACTTTTGTGACCCTCATGGGCTCCTCTACCCCTCCCCCTCTTCTGGAACTTGTAGTTCGGCCTTCTCTGGATCTACTTTCCCCATGACAGGTCCTCTGCCCCCTCCCACTGACTGGTGTATGGCTCGGGAACAGGAAGGCAGGGCCGGCTCAGTGATAGGGGTGGGGTTACCAATCTCTAATCCCTTCTCCAATGACTGATCCTCTTTACCCCTCCCACTGGCCAGTGAAAGGTTCAGGAACAGGAGGGGGCAGGTCAGGTTCAGTGACATGGAGGCGTGGTTACCTGTCTCTAATCCCCTCCCTCATGGCAGGTCCTCTTTACCCCTCCCACTGATTGGTATAAGGCTCAGGGACAGGAGAGAGAGTGGGTTCAGTGACAGGGGGTGGAGTTACCAGTCTCTTAATCCCCTCTCCCCATGACAGATCCTCTTTCCCCCTCCCACTAATTGGTATATGGCTCAGGGACAGAAGGGCAAAGCAGGCTCAGGGACATGGCATGGTGTTACAGTTAACATATCAGTCTGGCTCATTGGTGCTCCCACCATGCTGTCACTGTCCAGGGGGGACGCTGTCTGCTCCTTTCCCGCACCATCATATGTCACTCTCCACCTCCCACACCACCCCCTCCGATGCTCCCTCGCACCCTGCTGGGTACTATGGATTTCCGCACAGGGGAACTGCATTGGCCCCCTGGAGCATTGGGCTGGGTTACAATTGAGACCCCTATAGCTACGCCCCAGATTGATTTATACATGGCATGTAACATGTACTCTCAAAGTCGGAGCGTATGTCGAACCAGTGGGAACTAGGCCTTAAAAAGGAGTATACCAAGGAGTGTTCTAATAAACAGAGCCATAATAAACAAACAGAGATACAGTATATTGATATAGGTAGAGTAGTAGCCTCAGGTATAAATTGGGGAACCCCAGTCCATATTGTTGAATCAAAAGACATTGGCAAAAATGTGGGTGTATTCTTTTATACAGTATTTAATAGAAAATGTGGAGATTATATTGTTTGTGCATGCTAATAAAAACTACTATATACAGTATCTCACAAAAGTGAATACACCCCTCACATTTTTGAAAATATTTTATTATATGTTTCCATGTGACAACACTGAAAAAATGACACTTTGCTACAATGTAAAGTAGTGAGTGTACAGCTTGTATAACAGTGTAAATTTGCTGTCCCCTCAAAATAACTGAACACGCAGCCTTTAACGTCTAAACCGCTGGTAACAAAAGTGAGTACATCCCTAAGTGAAAATGTCCAAATTGGGCCCAATTAGCCATTTTCCCTCCCTGGTGTCATGTGACTCGTTAGAGTTACAAGGTCTCAGGTGTGAATGGGGAGAAGGTGTGTTAAATTTGGTGTTATCGCTCTCACTCTCTCATATTGGTCACTGGAAGTTCAACATGGCACCTCATGGCAAAGAACTCTTAAGGATCTGAAAAAAAGAATTGTTGCTCTACATGAAGATTGCCAAGACCCCGAAACTGATCTGCAGCACGTTGGCCAAGACCATACAGCAGTTTAACAGGACAGGTTCCACCCAGAACAGGTCTCACCATGGTTGACTAAAGAAGTTGAGTGCACGTGCTCAGCATCATATCCAGAGGTTGTCTTTGGGAAATAGACGTATGAGTGCTGCCAGCATTGCTGCAGAGGTTGAAGGGGTGGGGGGTCAGCCTGTCAGTGCTCAGACCATACGCCACACACGGCATCAAATTGGTCTGCATGGCTGTCATTCCAGAAGGAAGCCTCTTCTAAAGATGATGCACAAGAAAGCCCAAAAACAGTTTGCTGAAGACAAGCAGACTAAGGACATGGATTACTGGAACCATGTCTTGTGGTCTGATGAGACCAAGATAAACTTATTTGGTTCAGATGGTGACAAGCGTGTGTGGTTGCAACCAGGTGAGGAGTACAAAGACAAGTGTGTCTTGTCTACAGTCAGGCATGGTGGTGGGAGTGTCATGGTCTGGCGCTGCATGAGTGCTGCCGGCACTGGGGGGCTACAGTTCATTGAGGGAACCATGAATGCCAACATGTACTGTGACATACTGAAGCAGAGCATGATCTCCTCCCTTCAGAGACTGGGCCGCAGGGCAGTATTCCAACATGATTCCATATTCCAACACACCTCCAAGACGACCGCTACCTTGTTAAAGAAGCTGAGGGTAAAGGTGATGGACTGGCCAAGCATGTCTCCAGACCTAAACCCTATTGAGCATCTGTGGGGCATCCTCAAATGGAGGGTGGAGGAGCGCAAGGTCTCTAACATCCACCAGCTCTGTGATGTCGTCATGGAGGAGGGGAAGAGGACTCCAGTGGCAACCTGTGAAGCTCTGGTGAACTCCATGCCCAAGAGGGTTAAGGCAGTGCTGGAAAATAATGGTGGCCACACAAAATTTTGACACTTTGGGCCCAATTTGGACATTTTCACTTAGGGGTGTACTCACTTTTGTTGCCAGCGGTTTAGACATTAATGGCTGTGTGTTGAGTTATTTTGAGGGGACAGCAAATTTACACTGTTATACAAGCTGTACACTCACTACTTTACATTGTAGCAAAGTGTCATTTCTTCAGTGTTGTCACATTAAAAGATAGAATAAAATATTTACAAAAATGTGAGGGGTGTACTCACTTTTGTTAGATACTCTATATAGATGTCATTTTTTTTTTCTGAAGATATAAATATTTGTGCAAACATTGTACAATAAAATTGTGATTACAATCTTTTTATAGACCCTGGAATGTCAAAAATGATATGATGTTTAATGTCGATTTTAGCATGTGTGTGAAAAAAAAAAAAAAAAATTCCTGCTTGTAAGGCTGGGTTCACACATCTGCGGTGCGAATTGAAACTCAGTTTTCACAGCTAATTGACAAAGTAGTTGTTCAGCCTTTTCAGGTCAGCTTTTGATCAGGATCAGGTCAGGTTTACATCAGTTTTATTCAGGTCAGGATTTATTTCTGTTCACAACTGAATGATAGGTGCGATTCAGAAGCGTTCCTATAGAAGTCAATGGGCCTGAATTTGCACCTGAGCCGGACCGCACTGCTCAGAAAACTGACAGGACTCTTTTTTAATTCATACTGAATCCGCACTCCGGCTGTCCGGACATAGTTGAACAGGCACAATAGAAAGCAATGTACTTTCAAATGCCATGCAAATTGGATGCAGCTCAAAATGCATCCAATTTGCATATGTGTGAACCTAGCCTAAAAGGCTAACTTCACAGTTTTGCAGTAACACGTGTCTTACCACATGCTTTACTGAAATGCACATGCATTGCATGGCATTCCAATACACCAAGCATCACACCTATTTTGCAGCAAGTACAATGCATGGAAACACACTGTATGCACGTGCAGCCATTGTCGTGCGCTGCGTTGAAAAAAAATAGTGCAGGTTTTTTGCTTCTTCTGGTGCAAGAATGTCCACCTGATAGGAAAGGCGTGTAAAGGGGGCTTACGTATTTTCCATGCATACAAATTAGAAAGTGGGATTATGGGACTTTAGGTATCAAAGAAAATTGGAATTTACAAAATATAAAATCCATTTTTTATACACAGGTTATGTTAGATGTATTTTACAAAGATATCATGTTCTATACAATAACACAGTGGTAATATCCACCAAATCAGGGATCCTTAAACTACAGCCCTCCAGCTGTTACGGAACTACACATCCCATGAGACATTGTAAAACTCTGACATTCACAGACATGACTAGGCATGATGGGAATTGTAGTTCCTGAACAACTGGAGGGTCGTAGTTTGAAGACCCCTGCACCAAATGATCAGTACAAGTAATTCAAGACAATATTTAAGCCTATATTACAGGTGTCCTCACATGATGGACAAGTAGTCGGCACCCATACTGTTATATATTTATCCTAAAAAACAACCCTGGATGGTGGTTCTTCATTCTATTAAATCCAATAGAGTATGGGTGGGTTACTTTAACCATTTGATTTGTATTAAATTATCAATACTAGAACCTTCCCTTCATCGCTTCCTTTGGTCCGCATCTTGCTTCCTTCTGGTGGATTTGAGAGGTGAGGGTTATCCACCTTTGTGTGGTCTGAGTGCCTATTATGAGCGGATGTGTGTTTTCAAGTGGTATGCCTACCTGATGAAGTCACTAATTGTCATCGTCATGTGAAGACACCTGCAATCTCGGCTCAAAAATGGTTTAGTATTACTTGTACTAATAATTTGTTGGATATTGCCACTGTTTTATGGTGTATTTTATGATGTCTTTGTGCAATAAAGTAAATTGATTTTATATTGCATGAATTGCAATTTTCGTTGGCACCTAAACTGTCCTATAATCCCACTTTCTAATTTGTATGTTTACACTGTAGTATGCGGTGCCCTTTTTGGTCTTCCTTTTATCTGTTCCTTATATACTTTGTTTTCCAAGTATGCTCTTTGCATACTTAAAATCTGTTTTTTTTTATTTATTTATTTTTGTTCTATAAAAATAACAAACATGTTATACTTACCTGCTCTGTGTAGTGGATTTGCACAGAGCAGCACAGATTCTCCACTTTTCGGGTCCCTCTTTGGTCCTCCTGACCCCTCCCTCATGTTGAGTGCCCCCCCCACAGCAAGCAGCTTGCTGTGGGGGCACCGAGCCAAGCCACAGCTCAGTGTATCCATGGTTCAGCCCCACCCCCTCTCTCTCTCCTCATTGGCTAACTGACTTTAATTGACAGCAGCAGGATTCAATGGTGCCGCTGCTGTGTCTCAGCCAATCAGGAGGGAGAGTCTCGGACAGCCAAGGCACTCGTGGACATCACTGGATAGAGATGGGGCTCAGGTAAGTATTTTAGAGGCTGCTGCACACTGAAGGTTTTTTTATCTTAATGCATAGAATGCACCTTCTGCCTTAATAAAACAAGTGGAGGTGCAACAACTAAAACCATAAAAAAAACCGAATAAAAATCTACAATAAAACTGTAAAATGATCAATCATAGATCTGTGATCAATCCGTTTTGTATACACAGTCTATATAAGTCTATGTACGGATGGTGAAAAGGGGTTAAAAGTCCAGAGCAAGCAGGGCTGCCATCATATTAGAACAGAAACCATGTTCCAGGGAGCTGCAAAGAAACAAGGAGAGAGGCGCCTCTGGGTGCAGACATTTTTAGCAAGCTTTAATACACATAAATTAGTCACTCACATTTCAGCAGAAAGTGATAGGCATGGAAGTATAGACATGGTTATGTCACGGTGGCGATTCTGTGTCCTCGGCCTTGTAGTTCCTCTGTCAAAACAGTCTGGTCAGAGAGGTGTCCGCCGTTAAGATGGTAATGCCGGCTCCGGAAGACAAACTCAAGACGAGGCGTGAGGTGTAGGGAACAGGAGGCTGCAGGGGATGACGTCACCAGTAGTGGACGCATTTCTTGAGTATGCGCGATGCGGTGTACTGGCAAGCCGCACTCCTTTATCAACAGACATAATGTGGATACTATACAAAGCCATATATTGTATAAGGGAGGTGAAGGGAACACTGTGTGGGTTGGTCCCCCCTTCTATCAATCTCCTGTGTTCACCAAAACTAGTCCTTAGGGCTCGTATGGTGCGGCCCACATACAGTAGGCCGCACGGACAAACGAGTGCATATACAACAAAGGCCGACGAACAATTATAAAATTCTTTCAATAGATATGTTTTGCCTTTGGTGTTGAAAGATTTTTGGCCGTGTTTGACATACTTACAAGTTTTACATAGGGCCTTACGACACTGGTACATCCCTACCAGTGATATGAGAACAGGTATTGCGGGGGGAATATAACTAGGTCTGATTTTACTGGGGGCTATTTTACTTTTCAAGTTTGGCGCTCTGCAGTATGTGACCCTGGGGCATTCCGGAATAATGGATTTAAGAAGTGGGTCCTGTAATAGGATATTCCAGTGGTTGGCTAATATTTTTTCCATCTTCCTAAATTGGAAGTGAAACCTGGTAGTGAACCGAACAGAATGGTTTTCTGGTTCACGGACCACTTTGGGAGGTTTCCCATTAAGGTAATGTTGGAAAGCTTGATTAATCAAGGTCTCAGGATATTCTTTGTCACTGAACTTCTTCAATAGTAGGCTTTGATCGAAATAGTTTCTGTCTTTCGTACAGTTCTGTTGTAATTGACAGAACTGGCCTTTTGGGATAATGGCGATCCATTTGGGAAAATGACAGCTATTATGATGCAAGTAAGAATTACCCGCAGTGGGTTTAACGTAATTTTTGGAGAAAATGGTGGAGGTTACTTCATCGTGACCTAGCTCTAGGTCTAGAAAAGCTAGCGTATTGGGATCAGTAACGGATGTGAAGGAAAAACCATCTTGATTGTTATTACAAGTTCCACAAATTGGTTGATGGTATCGACGGAACCATCCAAAATTATGATAATATCGTCGATATAGCGACCAAAAAATATAATATTACACGAAAAGGGGTTATTTTTAAAAACATATCTCCCAAAAACCCATGGCTAGATTTGTGCAGGAAGGCACAAAATTAGCCCCCATGGCTGTGCCCTGTAATTGAACATAAAAATCACCATCAAAATTAAAATAGTTGTGTGTCAAACAAAATGATGTGGCGTCCAAGATAGAAGTATTCCAGGGCCTGTAGGCCAAAAGTATGGGGGGTGGATGTGTATGAGTTGACATCAAGTGAGAGCCAGACGTATGTCAGCTCCCACTTATAAGGGGAAAGGAGTTCTAGCAGATGGGTCCCGTCTCTGATATATGACTGCAATCGATGTACAACGGGCTGTAGAAATTGGTCAATATACAGGCTTAACCCTGTGGTGACGCTATCCATCGCAGTCACTATCGGTCTGCCAGGAGGATTTTCAAGATTCTTGTGGACCTTTGGGAGATGGTAAAAATAGGGGATCTGATAAAAGTCTTTAAGAAGAAAAGATTTTTCCATTTTATTAAGGATGTTATTATGAAAGGCCGAAGATACCAAAATTATAATTTCCCTAGCAAAATCAGGGGTGGGATCTTTAGTGATTTTTTTTGTAAGTAATGTCATCAGAAAGCAGTCTCTTAGCCTCACCAACACAATCACTTTTATTCTGTATTACGATCCCTCCACCCTTGTTGGCCAATTTGATGACTATGTCATCGGCTTCGATCAGAGATTTGAGAGCTCCGATCTCAAGGGGGGAGAGATTGTTGGTGCTAGAAGACTGGCACAGTTTTTGAAAGTCTTCAAACACCACCCTATAAAAACTCTCTATATACAGACCCTTGGCGTGTGAAGGGTTAAAAATGGACTTGGGCCTAAAGGGTGTGTGGATAACACGAGGGGAAGTGGCAGAATGTTGCGTAAGAAGGTGAATCAGCTCTTCGTCAAACAAGGAATTGTCAGTATCCTAAATAGAACTAGTGTCAAATAAAAATAGATCTGACGCAATGGGAGGGGATTGTGTTGGGAGAACATCACTAGACAGTAAATTATTTTTTTCTTTGATATGGTAACATCTTTTCAGGGTCAGATTAAGTACATATCTGTTAAGATCCTTGAAAAGAAGAAAGGGATTGGGTTTATCAGGGGAGCAAAATTTAATCCTCTACTTAAGAGAGAAGCGTCAGCAGTGGAGAGAGTGTAAGAAGATAAATTGAATATTTTTATAGTTTCCTGATTTTCACCGTGTTTGGATTGTTTCTTGTTTTGTCCTCCTCTGCAACCTCTCCAGTGAGCTTTTTTTTTTTTTTGGAGGCTGCCAGAGGAGGACTGTGTACTAAAAAAAGAAGAAGTAGTAGAGGCAAAAGAGGAGGAATCAGTATGGGTGGTAATTGTTAACGGATCAATGTCAGGTATAAATAGGACAGCATTAGTATCTGCAGAGGGATCTTCTGTTATATCCATGGTATTACCAGTAAGAATACTGGTGTCTACATTACCAAACATTATGTGGTTAGCAATTGGAGGGATCTTAGCTGGTACAGGAACAGAAGCTGGGGCTAGGGACTGACTGGGCCCAATAAGGCTGCCAGCTTCCTTGGCGGTCTATTGTAAAACAGGTTCAGGGCATTTAAAAGATTGGTGTTACTGTGTTTACTGGTATGGTTATTGGTCCTAGAGTTTCTATCTTTATTCTGGCCTGTGTTTTTGGGTGGGCCTGGGTGTTGTCTTTTGAACCTCTGATACTTATCAGAGGTAGGTAAACCTGGTAATGATAAGTTCATGAGGGGGAGTGGGAGATTAATACCAGTTGACTGGTAAGGTGGCTGGGGTAGTGATCAAGGGGGAATGCAGTAGGAGGGACCCCCAGATCTTGGGCAGACAGGAATTTCTTTGTGAAAATGATTTTTGCTTTTTTTATTCCATGTGAAAACTTTGTCATTATTAAAAGTCACGTCTACATTTTCCAAGTTTCATACGTAACAGATCATCTTCATCAGCCTTAGCATTTTTCTTAAGCATATCTAGCCATGAAAGGGGAATCCATAGTATTCTGACTAATGATATATTGTATCAGTAGGTGAACCTCTTGTAATTTGTTAAACCTGGATGTTTTGTGTGAGATTAGAATAGTCATTCATTTAGAAGTACAGAACGATATCTGCCCATTCTTTTTTATTGTCAACTTCAAGAAATGGACCTTCTTTCATAACCCTCAAGCCTCTAGGAGAGATTTTAAGATATTTAAGAGATTTTAAGTATTTACTTAAAAAGAATTTATCCCACCACTGCTGATTGGTGGTCTGGATAACTCTTTCCAATTGTTTAAATTTCCCACATAAAAATTGGCGTGTTTTACTAGGCAGAACGAAATCTTGTTGAAAAATGGATAATAGAAGTATGGTATATAAATGATCATGAACCTTGTATTTATGCTTTTCTATATCATTAATAAGATCCATGGCAAATTATTTAAAATATATAGGAATAAAAACTCATTAATAGAAAATATTAGAACTGGGGGAATAAATAAAATTATATGAGAACGGAAGGAGACAGTGAAAGGAGATGGAGAAAGGGGTGAGATGGAGGGGAACTGAGAAAGGGGGAAGATAATGACTGGAGAAACTGAGATCAAGCAGATAAAAAAGCAGATAAAAAACGGAAGATATGAGCCAAGTGTGCAGCACAAAGGTTTCTGTAAACAAACAAATAAAACAAGTGGAGGCGCAACAACTAAAACCATTAAAAAAACGAATAAAAATCTGCAATAAAACTGTAGATTGATCAATCATAGATCTGTGATCAATCCGTTTTGTTTTGTATACACAGTCTATATAAGTCTATGTACAGATGGTGACGTCATCCCCTGCAGCCTGCTGTTCCCTACGCCTCACTTGAGTTTGTCTTCCGGAGCCGGCATTACCATCTTAACGGCGGACACCTCTCTGACCAGACTGTTTTGACAGAGGAACTACAAGGCCCAGGACACAGGATCGCCACTGTGAAATAACCATGTCTATACTTCCATGCCTATCACTTTCTGCTGAAATGTGAGTTTGACTAATTTATGTGTATTAAAGCTTGCTAAAAACATCTGCACCCAGAGGCGCCTCTCTCTTTGTTTTTTTACCTTCTGCCTTAAGCCTGAGTTCACACTGCTGCAATCTCAGAGATTGCATGCGATTCGGACCCGCACTGCAGGTCCCGATCGCATGCGATCTCTGAACAATGCGAGTTCAGCCATACAGTTGTATGGCTGAACTCGCGTTCAATTCGCACAGAAGGAACTTGTTTTTCCCAGCACTAGAATCCGATCGCATGGGTTTTCTCACCTATTCGATCCGATTCCTGTGCGAGTTCACAGTTCGCACTGCGATCTGTGAACAAACTGGGGGTGTCATTAACTTTGATAATGACACTCGCAGTGGTTCGCACAAGGCAGTGTGAACTACCTGTGGGAGAGGAGCGATGCGGGAACCAGCGCTGTAATTGCACTGGTTCCCGCATCTCATCAGTGTGAACCGAGGGTTACAATCACAATAACAATACATAAATATCTGCTGGGGCAAATAGACGGAACAAAGTATTATCCTTTTCCAAAGGTAGGAGATGTGTGTTCAGTGGCGGCCGCTCCATTAGGTGTGCAGGGGTGCCGCCCCCCCTAATTCATGTGCCCGGCCCCTAATCTACATGCGGGGCGCTGGACGCATGGACTTCAATGGGTTGTTGTTTTTTTTTTAAGCACATGATTAGAGCATGAGGATCTAATTGGCTTTAAAAGGGTAGGCTCAGCGCCTTGAGCCCACCCAGTTGTGTGAAAATGGCAAATTAATATTCACTATTGACTTCCTGCTTCTCCTCCCGGTCAATCAGGAAGCGGGTCTTAAGACCCGATTGGCTGAGAGGAGAAATGAGGAGGAGGCGCAGGGGGAAGCCGCTGAGGTGGCTGAGAGTCAGGGGGAAGCCACCGAAGCTGACTGCGACCTAGATGGGGTAAGTGTGGGGCTGGTGGGCACTAGGCAGGCAGGTGAGCGACAGGGAGTTGGTGGGCAGTTTTCCGATCGCCTGAGCGACTGGGGGGGTTTGACTGATGGACTGACTGACCAAATGGGGGGGTGGCTAGGGTTGCCACCTCATCCCTATAAACCCCAACACACAGGGGCGCTGCTAGGTCTACAAAAGATCTGGGGCTAGAACCCATAGCAGCGTATTAAAGAAAGTCATACGCTTGGGTGGGCATACACATGTATATACAGTAATATACATGTATGTATATCCCCAGAGAGCCCCCCACTTACATTAGGGTCCCCAGAGAGCCTCCCCCTTAAATCAGCATCCCAGAGAGCCTCCCCCTTAAATCAGGGTCCCCAGAGAGCCTCCCTGCCCCTTGGGGACCTCTGCAGAGACTCGGGGCTATGGGCCCCAGATTCAGGGCTATAGCCCCAAAAGCCACCCCCTAGCGACGCCACTGCCAACACATATTAGTTATACAGGTTCTGTGGCTGATTAAGGTGGTAATTAAACTCAAAAAAAGTGTTTTCTACTGCTAAACCTTTCATCTGATTTCTAAATTGCTGCATTTGTGAATTCCAAAAGCCAATATAAAGGAATAGAAGTGGTAAAAAAAGCACTTGTGGGTTTAACCAATCTTGTTTTTTTGTACAATTCCCCTTTAAGGGGGCGTGGCAAGGGGCGTGTCCCATGCTTGCATACTTTTATTGATAGGTGTCCCTCATTCCCATCTCAAAAAGTTGGGGAGGTATGAAACTGTGTTCATGTTAAATACCCAATAATATGCAGAGGAAATAAACAGGAATTTGGTTTTCACATGATTTACATCATAGTATCCAGTTATATTTTGTGCATTTAGGAAAAAAATAATAAAACCAATCTACTGAGCTGACCAGAACATGTTCTTGAATAATTGGTTCTTCATAACTCCTTCAGTAAACCAATCTCATTGTCTCTAGTTAGTGTTAAGATAAAGGATTGTCTGCACAAGTCATTGGTCAACAATGCACTAATGCTGTGCAAAGGTACAGAAATCTATATGAGTGAATTAATCAATTTAGAGTTGTGAAAATAATAATCATTATAACTGAGTGGCACATAATGAAGATGACTTGCAACGAGCCGTGTGTGTAACTGAATATAAGAGGACCCCGAGCAAATCCATTTTCTGGTGTGCCTGAACACAATATTGATATTCATCTCTAAAGCCTCGTACACACGATCCAATTGTTGGCCAACCGAGCGTCAGATTTTTGTCTTAAGGGTGTGTGCCTGGATCTTGTCTTGCGTACTAAAGGCCCCAAATCTGAAGATAAATTTCGTCCGATGAACGATCTGCCGATTTTCTGATCGTTAGTATGCTGCTTTTGACAGCCGATTACAAATTTTCGGCAGACAAAAACTGGATGTGCAGGCTTGAAAATTTTTGTTGATGTGACCACAACGTCCGATTTTCTTTTCATTAGTACGGTTTTCTGACAAAAAAAATAAAAAAATCTGAAGAGCAAGACTAGGCATGCTCAGAAACGAAAGAACACATACAAAACAATTCAACACATTACGCCACTTCTGACATTGAATTGAATTTTCTGATGGCGAGTACCCTCTTGACTTTTGATTTGAAGCTAGCATCCAACAAAAACTGACGAAAATTCGTCCAATAATCTGACCGTGTGTACGAGGCTTAACGGTACACAATTGTCAGCCAACAAACACGAACGTAGTGACGTACTACAAGGAATTTCAGCTCTTGAGCGCCACCCTTTGGGCACCTTCTGCTAATGTCGTATTTGATGAGCATTGATTCCGAGCATGCGTGTTTGTACTTTCAACTTTTGTGTGACAGACTTGTGTACAGACAATACGAAAATCTGACAACAGACCGGTGTCCGCCGAAAATTTACTAGTCTGTCATCCAACATTTGTTGACCAAAAGTTGGACAACAATTGTCAAAAGGAGCGTACTAACGGTAAGATTTTAGGACAGCAGTCTGGATCATGTGTACGAGGCTTGAGGCTCATTGTTAGGTTGAAGCCACAACATTCCTTTATACACCCAGATATGATGACGGTATATCATGAGTCATCATCTATGATACTGTACTTACATGAATTGGTTATATTCTGTGTGCAATGCGAATAGCAGTTTGATTGCTCAACGATCTGTTTGTAAACTGAAGAAGAGACAAGAGAAATTACAATGTAGCACACATATAATATTTCTTTGGCATTAAAAATAAACTCAGGATTGCATTGTTAACCACTTCAGCCCCAGAAGATTTGGTTGCTCAATGACCAGGCCATTTTTTGCAATATGACACTGCTTCGCTTTAACTGACAATTGCGCGGTCGTGCGATCTTGTACCCAAACAAAATTGACGTCCTTTTTTTCCCCACAAATAGAGCTTTCTTTTGGTGGTATTTGATCACAGCTGCGGTTTTTATTTTTTGCGCTATAAACAAAAAAAGACTGCTAATTTTGAAGAAAAAAAAAACACAATATTTTTTACTTTTTGCTATAATAAATATCCCACATTTTTTTTCAAAAAAGCATTTTTTTCTCAGTTTAGGCCGATATGTTTTCTTCTACATATTTTTGGTAAAAAATAAAAAAAATAAATAAATAAAAATCGCAATAAGCGAAAAGTTTGCGCAAAAGTTATAACGTCTACAAAATAGGGGGTAGATTTATGGCATTGTTATTATTATTTATATTTTTACTAGTAATGGCAGCAATCTGCAATTTTTATCGGGACTGCGACATTGCGGCGGACAATGGGTGGAGTGTCATGGGTGGAGACCTCAAGATTCTCCCATTTTAGAAGAGTGTAGCTCTCATGGTTTAGAGAAGCAGGATCTCCCAGTCTATGGATAGTGTAGGACCCACTAATCATGGGGTACTTTGTTGCAGTATGTCGGCTTAGCACCATATAGCAATATGGTGTGACCAAATCCCCATATTTTTTGATAATGTTTTTCTGAAAATGTTTAGGTGTTTTAAACTAGCCTTGCTGGAGGTAAATGTCTTTTTTGGATGAGGGCTCCTCGCATCAAATTCGCAATAGCAGAAGATTTTGAATGGCTCTTTGACTGGAGCCGGTTCACATATCTCTGCAGTGGGTCCGGTGCGATTTGCACAAAAACACCGCGCGTCTTTTGTTCCGAATTCAGCCGAAAATTTGGGCTGAAATCAGACCTGAAACGGTGAACCAGCAAGCACCAGACACCCCTGCTGTGAGCCGCATGCAGCTCATATGTGAACCCAGCCTTAAACTTTTTTTCCCTCTGTTTTCACCTGTTGATCCTGTCAGTAACACACCTCCTGTATTAGAGAGCCCCCACTCTGGATGAAGGGGCATAGGAAGCACGCTTGGACAGCAGCATTGTCAGTCTGCTGGGGGGGAGAGTGTAAAATGTACTAGCAGATTTAGATACACTTAAAAGTTGAAATCAGACTCCACTTTATAATCAGTAAGGCTTAATGTACACGGGACGTTTTACAACGTCTCCTGAACGATTTAACTTGGCAGATAGTAACCCACGTTTAAAAACATCTGTTTTGCTGCGTTTAAATGCCGCATTTAGCCACGTTTGCGTTTACAAGCGTTTTTTTTTTTCAAATAGTCAAAAATTCAAAACGCCTGTAAACGAAATGCGGCTAATCGTGAGTTACCACATTTACACGCGTTTACAAGCTGTTACAGTCATATGGCGTTTCAAATTCCTCTGAACATCCGTCCTGAATGTATTTTTTTGCTTTCCAAAAAATGTTTCTAAACTCAACTGTCTACAGTAGAAACCACTATAAACGCCCATGTGTACATGTACTGATAAGATAACATGGAGGAGAGTTCAGGGGCCTCTGAAAAAAATGCCCAACTGCTCCTAAACACACAGCTCCCAACTGTCCCTGATTTGGAGCAATGTCCCCCTGTCCCTCATTTCTCCTCATTTGTCCCTCATTTTGGTCTGAACCATATAGTTGTATATAAAATGCACTTTTTATCTATAAAAAAGTGTTTTCCGGTGCTAAACCTTTCATCCGATTTCTAAATTGATGCATTTGTAAATTTAAAAGCCAATATAAAGGAATAGTAGTGGTAAAAAAAGCACTTGTGGGTTTAACTAACTTCTTTTGGGTTAATTCTTATTTTAAGGGGCGTGGCAAGGGGTGTGTCCTATGCCTGCATACTTTTGCTAATAAGTGTCCTTCATTCCCATCTCCAAAAGTTGTGAGGTATGCAAAGGTTTGTTTACCAGCAGCAGTGTACATGAAGCCTTACAGCAAACATTTTTTTTTTCTTTTGGGATAAAGGATTTAAATAACATCTGATTTTATGTAAGCACTCCTGTCAGTGGTAAGTAGTTTGTCTCAGGTAAGTAACTGATTAATTTGCAGGACAGCTTGTTCTTTTGAAAAAAAAAAAAAAAAACAACAGACTTACTGGCCAGATGAAATGTAAAGAAAGAAAGCCTAAAAAAAACCACTAATGCAGCCATCACATCTAAGAATTAGTAAACTGCAATATAATGAATGTTTGCTTTTGTGTTTGAGGTGGTCATAAAGGTTCAAATCAGTTTTTTACGATCTGATCAACATGTTTTGTTTGTATGCAGTCAGACAGGCACTTACTAGTTGGTACATTTAAAAGAGAAGTATGGCTTTTGTTTTTTAAATCCTACTTACCTTGGTGGATCAGGTGCTGCATCTGTCCCCCGCTCGCCCTAATGCCGCGTACACACGAGCGGACTTTACGGCATACTTTACGACGGACTTTACGAATGAACGGACTTGCCTACACACAATCCACCAAAGTCCGACGAATTCGTACGTGATGACGTACGACCGGACTAAAATAAGGAGGTACATAGCCAATAGCTGCCCTAACGTGGCTTTTTGTCCGTCGAACTAGCATACAGACGAGAGGACTTTTCGACCGGACTCGAGTCTGTCGGATAGATTTGAAACATGTTTCAAATCTAAGTCCGTCCAACTTTTGAGAAAACAAAGTCCGCTGGAGCCCACACACGATCGAATTGTCCGACGAAATCCCATCCGCTGGGCAAAGTCTGCTGTAAAGTCCGCTCGTGTGTACGCGGCATAAAGGTGAGAACTGAGCAATCAGGCGCTGCTGATCGCTAAGTTCTCCCCCCCGCTCTGAGCAGAGCAGAGAGCCGGGATTGTCAGTCAGCAGCTCTCTGCCTTCCCCTCCAGCGCTCACTGGAGCTGGCTCAGGCTCTCAGTGGACTGCTGGGAGGCTGAGCCAGGTGCCAGGCTTCTGGGCGTATTGCGACTATATAGTCAGGATCTTTTCAGAGACTGGACTGGCCCTTGCAACATCAAAGGCTGAAAACAGGTCACAGGAGAGCAGAACAAACTTCACTCCTGTGATCCATAAGAGAAGTATCGCTAAATAGCTTTGGCCATGCATCTCCTTTTAAAAACCAAAACAAACATGCTTTTTATTTTTCTTTGGGAGAAGGAAAGTGTATGGCTTGGCTGGCAGAACTATACAGCATATTAAAAAAAAAATCTGATGTGTCTATGTTTTCAGCTGTGCCTACAATCTAAATTAGCCAAAATGGTGAGTTGGTGGTACTGACATGGAGAGGAGCTCAGGCATGTTCGGACACAAGTCTGACTGCGTCTATGCAATCCTGTATGGAAGCAGTCAAAGCTGACAGTGAATCAAAGGTGGTGGAGGCATTTCCCACCCCAAAGCAGCACATATGCAAGGAGGATCGCTCCTACTGACTCTGATTGGCTTTTTACAGCTTCCCGGCGGTAGTCTGGGTTGCCAGTGCCAGGGGCAAGGCAAATATTGTGCTCCCTAGCCCATGGGAACAATACTTTTAGCATGTGGGGCAACTGCCCCTGTGGCTCCATCCATGCTAAGTCACTGGGTACTGTATCCCATGCTAGAGGAAAAGGCGAAGACAGCAGATAAAGGGGTTCACATTATTGTGGTCACGGTGCTTTGCTCTGTGCCCGCAGAAAAAAATGATTGTCCAGTACCGCTGCTGAATGTGACCCATTCAAGGATATGGGGACACACCACAACCTCTGAGCAACTGCCTGCAATAAATGCTAATGGAAATTAGAGATTACAAACGAAACAAGCCAAAATATTGGGAACAGAAATTCATTTTATCACAGTAATCTACTCACTCAAAAAAGCAAGAGCACAAGAAAGGATGAGGATAATAAGGATGAGGATTTTGGTGATGTTTCTACACTTCAAACGTCTTGCTGTGTTTTCTGTAACATCTAAAAGAAAAAGAGGGACCCACAGTAATACATTTATAGTATATCTTTATACTCAAAATAACTGAAGCATAAATGATCCTGGATAAGTTTTACAGCTCATATATGTAATGATTGTCAGTTGATCAATCAAGATTTTAACCCCCGTCCAATCAAAATTGATTGATATAAAATGTTGCTTGTTCTCAATTAGGAATGGATTGTGGTGGAATCTGGACCATTTCATGTGCAAAGTGGACTGATTATATAAAGTTAAAGTGACTCTGCCATAAGAGAGGTATGGGGGGGCACCATTGCTGGCCTCTTTTTAAAAATGATAGTTGTCTGGCAGTGTCTGACTTAAAGGGGCTGTAAACCCTCGCCGTTTTTCACCTTAATGCATTCTATGCATTAAGGTGAAAAACCTCCTTTGCTGCAGCAGCGCCCCCTTATACAGTGGAACCTTGGTTAACGGGTAACGTGGTTAACATGCATTTTGAAAGACGAGCAACTTTTTAAAAAAAATTCTGACTCGGTTTGCGAGTGTTGTCTCGCAAAACGAGCAGAATTCAAGCTAATGGTGTGTGCAGTACCGCATTTGGCCAGAGGTCCGGGGGCGCTGGAGACACTCGGAGTGGTTCGGAGCCGTCCGGAAATACTCAGAAACACTCGGAAATACTCCGTTCCCGAGTGTTTCCGAGCCTTTCCTGAGATCAGCCAAGCTGTCCCCGAGTATTTCCGAGGCTCAACGTTGCCCCCCCACCTCTGCCACATGCAGTATTCCATGCAATAGAAGTTAATGCGGAACAAATTATCTTTGTTTCCATTGACTTCTATGGGGATCTGTCGCTTTCATATGCGAGTGCTTTGGATTACAAGCATTCTCTTGGAAGGGATTATGCTCATAATCCAAGGTTCCACTGTACTTATCTGATCCCCATAATTCCCACGACGGGAACGAGCACACCAGCTCCGGCCGGTGTCTCGTGTCCTGATTGGATAGATTGATACCAGCGCAGCCATTGGCTCCCACTATAACGAAATAGGGGAACTAATGCGCAAAACCAAACTGTATAGAATAGGATATAAAAGGATGGGAGAAGCTGCCAACATATAAAAGTGTTCCCACACAGATAAAATATACGAAAGAGTGAAGTATATACATACTTCACTCATTGGTTCCCGCTGCTGTTAATCAAATCCAATGACGCAGGAGTCAAGTCCTGCTGTCTATGTCTATAGACGCAGCAGCAGGACACGGGAGCATGCCCAAACGTGTGTCCACGAAGGAGTGCACTTCTCCGATGGGGCACTCGAGAAGAGGAGGAGCCAGGAGCACCGCTGAGGGACCCCAGAAAAGAAGGATCAGGGCCACTCTGTGCAAAACCAACTGCACAGCAGAGGTAAGTATGACATGGTTGTTGTTGTTTTTTTTTTTTTTTTTTTAAACAAACCTTTATAACCACTTTAAGTACATTTTAAGTGAGTGTCAGGATTCATTATCTCTATGCCGGTTCCAGGTGCAACATTTAAGTGATTGTAAAATCCTCCATATACCCAGTGGAGTGACTGGCCTCAGCTGATATGCAGAGATTAAACAAATCCTCTTACATAAGTTGTACCCGTTTGTCTGCAGTCTATGATTCTCTACATCAGTTTATGCAGAATTTATACCGCTTGACTGAGAATTCATAAAAGAGGGGGCGGAGAGCTGAAGTTACTTTGCAGAGCTTGGTGAGAGTCGATTGGAGGGAAGGGACTCCCCCCGCCACCCCCTTCACACAGCACATAAGAAGGGAGCTGAGGCTGTCAATCACAGTCTGTATGCTGGAGCTCCTTCCACTGTCACCTTTTTACCTCTTGGTGTCAGGAAAACTTGTCAGAAGTGACTCATGCTGATAGCAGAGGAAGGAGGTAGCAGACAGAAATTTTACTTAGTGCTCTGGACTGAGACAAGTACACGCTATAGAGGGATACGATTTGTTCATATTTCATGTCTGAGGTTTACAACCACTTTAAAGGTAAAGTAGTAGTAGTATCTTCAAAAGGTAATTTCAGCAATGGCAGCCTCCATTATTGTGTCATGACAGAGTCCCTTTAAGTTGACCTTTTATGTCAATTAACCTTTATTCTTCTGTAGAATCCTATCATTGCAAATTTATAAAAATCTTCAATTTAAGCAAAAGAAAAAGTTTGCGGCAAAATCAGCTGCAAACAAACATTTAGTGCAAAAACTCCACTTGATTCCCTCGATCTAGACATTTTCTAGTACATTTGCCCTTCTTTTCAACTCAACAAATGTTCAACTGTCTCCATCCATCCAACTTTCTAATGAAGGTTAATAGTAATTATGTTCAATACTTTTTTTTACATGTTTAAAACTAAAAGTTACAGAAGTTACAGTACAGTAATGAAGTATATTACAGGTATTAAAGGAGATCTATCATTAAATTTGTGTCACAGCTCTGTCCTCTATGAGACAAAGTACATGTAGTATGTTGTCCTATGTTTTGTAGAAGCTTCCTAACCCTAGATATGAAAGCTTACCTGCCTCTCTCCCCTCCTGTAGTGGCTGATCTGACAACAGCTATGAAGGAGACGGCTGATTCATAGTTGTAACTTATCTCGGCTGTGAGCATTTTCCTGAGACAAGCAGCAGCAAGAGGAATGAAGATGAGGGGGGATGTGCTAGATTCTGCATTCCTCTTGTCATTGCTTGTCTCAAAAAAGAACTCTCACTTGAATGAATCAGCCATCTCCTTCATAGCTGTTGTCAGATCAGCTGCTGTTGCCTTCCTCCCAACTTTCTGAGATGGGAATGAGGGACACCTATTAGCAAAAGTATGTAGGCATAAGACACACCCCATGCTACTTGTCAGGGACCACCAGTGCTACTTGTCAGGGACCACCAGTCAGGGGCGGATCCAGAGTCTAGTCCCGGGAGGGGCATTGCCAGAAAATAAGGCTATTTTCACACTGGGGCGGGCGTCGGCGGTAAAGCGGCGCTTTTTTTAGCGCCGCTATTTGGCCGCTAGCGAGGTGGTTTTATCCCATTTATTTCTACTGAGACACACAGCTGCTATATCCCAATATGACATGCTGGTGCGGCAGGGATAAAGTGGAAGGCGGTCACTGGCAGGGAGGAGAGAGGAGAAGGACAGCTCCCCATGGGCAGCACAGACCAGGGGCCGTGAGACCCCTCCGCCCACAACATGTCTGCTTCCTCCTACTCGGCTTTACAGAGGACTACAAGGGGGGCGTGTCAGACCGCTGGCTGATCTCAGGAGAGAGATAGAAGCCATTGGTCTTACAAACAGGATGTCAGTAGGCAATAACGTTTTTTCAGCAAGTTCAGTAGCTTATTTCAGAGGAACTACAGAGCTCAGAAGAACATGGATGGCAAAGTGGGTGAAGGTAGGAGATCAGCAACAAGGACATGGAAAAAAAAATTTGGCCGGAGTTCTGCTTTAAGCAAGTCAAATATATAAATTTGTATATGTAACATTTGACTTTCACAAATTAACAAGGAAGAATGTTGTATTGATCCAAAATGGCTTGTATACTTGCAAATAGCCAATACTAGGGAATAGGTATGGGCGAACTTTCGCTGTTTGGTCATTCGGTGAACATCCGAACAAATGGGTCATTCGACCGTTTGTTCACCCCCGAACCCACCACAATGCATTGCGGTGCTGAACAGTGCATTACAAGCCCTGATTGGCTGAAGCAGTTAACAGTTAACATATTCACGTATTAACATGTTCCTGACAGATAAATAGCTCTTACAACAAGTATAAACCACTAAAATACATAACATTACATGGTCAGACCACGCAGCAATATCTATGTCTGTTAAAGAACAGGGAGTCTCCTCTTCACCGCCCATCTGGTGCTGTAATGTTCGACTGCTACAAGAACCCCAAACCCACACAAAAATCTCTCAGCATCTCCAAGATTTCTTCCTAGATAACAATGCATCAGTAACTGACCCATATATCCTGTGGAACGCATATAAGGCCTTTATGGGGGGCATATTTATCCAATTAGGGGCCAAAGAAAAAAAAACGATATACACAAAAACTTAATAAATTGTTATCTGAAATCCATACCACAGAAACCCAAAACAAAAAGTCGCCTACAGCAACATTAACAAACAAAGTGACTACAACACAACAGAAAAAACCTGAGAGAACACCTATCCCAACAATATGACAAACATCTTAGACGCTTACAGCTAAACTACTATGCCAACGGAAACAGAGCAGGCAAATACTTAGCAAATAGATTGAAAGCAGCATGCACGAAATCCAGAATAGCATACCTAAAGCATCCTACCCTACACCACAAAATCGAAAACCCACAAGCCATAGCAAATCAATTTGCTGAATACTACAGCTCACTATATACTTTGCACAAAGATCCCACCACACCTAAACCAACCACAGAAAAAATACAAAGATTTCTACACCGGGGCCAGATGGCTTCTCCAACGAATACTTCAAGACGTTTAAAAACATATTATTGCCACACATGCGAATAGTCTTTAACAAAGCTGCAGATTCTGCAAACTTTCCCCAAGAGATGCTGAGAGCGCATATAGTAACCCTACCCAAACCGGGAAAGGACCCCAACACACCAGCTAACTTCAGACTAGGGATGAGCCGAACACCCCCCGGTTCGGTTTGCAGCAGGACATGTGAACAGGCATAAAATTTGTCTGACCACGTGAACACCATTAAAGTCTATGGGACTCGAATGTGAAAAATCAAAAGTGCTCATTTTAAAGGCTAATATGCAAGTTATTGTCATAAAAAGTGTTTGGGGACATGTATCAATGCAAAAAAAGTTTTAAAAACTTATTTTTTTGGGAGCAGTGACTTTAATAATGCTTAAAGTGAAACAATAAAAGTGAAATATTCCTTTAAATATCGTGCCTGGGGGGTGACTATAGTATACCTGTAAAGTGGCACATTTTTCCCTTGTTTAGAACAGTCCCTGCACAAAATGACATTTCTAAAGGAATAAAAGTCATTCAAAACTGCTTGCGGCTGTAATGTAATGTTGAGTCTCGGCAATATAGATGAAAATCATTGAGAAAAAAGGGCATGGGTACCCCCCCCCCGGCCCATTACCAGGCCCTTTGGGTCTGTTATGGATATTAGGGTGATTCCCGCAATTACAAAAAAAAGGCGTGGGGCCCCTAGGCCCTATATACTCTGAACAGCAGTATACAGACGGTCCCCGGATTACAAACAAGATAGGGACTGTAGGTTTGTTCTTAAGTTGAACCTGTTTGTAATTTGGAACAGGTATATTTTTAAAGTGTAGCTCCAGCACAAAAAATCTATTTTTAAGCTTTTTGGATAACATAGGGAAGGGTTATCACCCCTGTAACATTTGTTTTGCTGTCTGTGCCCCTGTTCAGAAGATTACACCTCACTTTCTGTCCCAATGACATTTTGGATTTTGAAAATTTTGGGTTATTAGGGAAACAAGGATTGGAAGCATCAGTGGAGACACCTTTTTCGCATATTAATTCTTACAGGAGAGAATTTCCATTCCTAAGGGTAGATTTCCTCTCACTTCCTTTTGTCTCCCTCCGTTTGTAAGTAGGAGTCGTTTGTAAGTCGGATGTTTGAAAATGGGGGGCCGCCTGTATATACTATACGGCCTGCCCTATACAATCTGCAGAAAATTTGACCTTAGGTGTTGGTGGTACCAGAACACTGTAAGCCCTCACAGTTACTCTTGGTGGGCGCTGGAATGGGCCCTGCTGTGAAATATCAGATCAAAAATTGTAATTGCGCACCCCTGTTAAACAGGGGCAGAAAAATTGGGTCTTAGACAGTGATGGGTGCCACAACACTGTAACCCCTCACAGATTCTCTTGTTGAGCGCAGGAACGGGCCCTGCTGTAAAATATTAGAGCAAAAATTGTAATTACATGCCCCTGTTAAACAGGGGCAGAGAAATTGGGCCTTAGGCAGTGGTGGTGGTGGTGGAACAACACTGTAAAGCCTCACAGATTCTCTTGTTGAGCGCAGGAACGGGCCCTGCTGTAAAATATTAGAGCAAAAATTGTAATTACGCACCCCTGTTAAACAGGGGCAGAAAAATTGGGCCTCAGGCAGTGGTGGTGGTGCCACAACAATGCAGCCCCTCAAAGATACTCTTGTTGAGCGCAGGAACGAGCCCTGCTGTTAAACATTTGATCAAAAATTGTAATTGCACGCCCCTGTTAAACAGGGGCAGAAAAATTGGGCCTCAGGCAGTGGTGGTGGTGCCACAACAATGCAACCCCTCAAAGATACTCTTGTTGAGCGCAGGAACGAGCCCTGCTGTTAAACATTTGATCAAAAATTGTAATTGCACGCCCCTGTTAAACAGGGGTAGAAAAATTGGGCCTTAGGCAGTGGTGGTGCCCTGAACCAAAAACATTCTTAGAAGCTATTATCATGAAGATTGAGGAGGAATAGGATAGTCACGCATAATAAGATAATCTTCAAGGGATCCCACATCCATAGAAAAATCAATCAGTTACATCAGCATCAGGTGCTTGGTAGCTGGTGATCCAAGACTGATTCATTGTTATGAATGTGAGCTGATCAGTAGAGTCTGTGGACAGGCGCACTCTGTGATCGGTTACAAAGCCTCCAGCAGCACTGAATGTGTGTTCAGAAAGAACGCTGGATGCAGGACAGGCCAGTAGCTCAATTGCATATTGAGCAAGCTCTGGCCAGTGGTCCATCCTCAAGACCCAGTAACCCAGTGGATGTTCTGTTGGAAAGGTCTCCAAGTCTGATCTTGCCCCTAGATATCCCTGCACCATGTATTTCAGACACTGGAGATGGTTGCTGGAACCGATCAGATCTTGGCGCTGAGGACTGAAGAATTGTCTGAAGGCATCAGTCAGCAGGACACCTTCTCCACCGCTCTTTCTGTGACTGAACGAAGCCTCAGCAACACGTTGTCCAGCACCAGGAAATTGTAACCTCCCAGGCTCCGGAAACGCATTGCACAAACCTTTCTGCAAGGCCTCACAAAGATGTTTCATCCTCTGCTCCCTCTGTGAAAGCTGGATAAGTTCTGCAACCTTACTAGGGATGAGCTTCGAGTTCGAGTCAAACCCATGTTCGACTCGAACATCGCCTGTTCGACCGCTCGTCGAATTGCGAACGATATAGGCCGTTCACGCCAAATTCGAGTGGCGCATCATGGCCCATAATTCACTGCAGCATCGCAGTGCATTGCTGGCTGATGATTGGCCAAGCATGCACTATGACCCGCATGCTTGGCCAATCACAGCGCCGTATGTACAGAGAGCCGTAATTGGCCAAAGCCAGGGTGGCTTTGGCCAATTATGACTCAGGGGGTTTAGTACATGCCCCACACTATATAAGGCCGCCTGCGTGGCAGCCTTGTGTAGTGTGTTGCGGCGGCGGAGAGAGATAGATAGACAGAGAGACATTGTCATTTGATTTAAGTTAGACTAGGCAGGTCGAGTCAGTTAGCTGCACTTACAGTATATTGTGTGTGTGTATATATATATATATATATATATATAAAATATATATAATGCATCCCTGGTGTTGTGTGTGTGTGTGTGTGTGATATATATATATATATATATATATATATATATATATATATATATATATTACACTGTATTCAGTTTAGCTAGATCAGTTCCTGTTATTCTCTTCCTAATATACTGACAGGCAGGCAGGTGTTTTTACAGTATTTACAGTTAGTGTACTGTGTACCCTGCACAGTTGCACCTATAGTATAGCTACCGGAAGATAAGTGCTTGCGTTCTTCTTCTGATCCTATTAATAGCACAGGCAGGCTCTTGAAGTATTTACAGTTAGTGTACTGTGTACCCTGCACAGTTGCACCTACAGTATAGCTACCTGAAGACAAGTGCTGGTGTTCTTCTTCTGATCCTATTAATACCACAGGCAGGCAACCTAAAGTATTTACAGTTAGTGTACTATGTACGTTGCACAGTTGCACCTATAGCTACCTGAACACAAGTGCTTGTGTGCTTCTTCTGATCCTATTAATACCACAGGCAGGCATTCTGCTAGCTGCTGTAAAATCAGTATATGTATACATCCCAGTTTTGTGCAGCTACATCTCACTGCAGTGCAGGCCATTAGTATGTCCGGAAGGCCAACAAGGAGAGGCAGACAGTCACAAGCCAATAAAAGAGGGCAAGCAGGCTCTGTGTCTAGAGGCAGCAGTGCTGATCGTGAACACGGTGCATCCTCATCAGCACGTAGCCGTGGGACACGCTTGCCCTTTTTTTTGGCAGCTGGCCGCGTTGAGCCGCAACATGCGGAAGACTTGGTAGAGTGGATGACCAAGCCGTCCTCATCCTCCTCATCCTCTCTCACCCAGGCTCAGTGTACTTTGTCTGGCAAAGCAACTGCCAATGCGCCCTCTTCCCTCGGCTCAATGACATCAGTCACTCCTTCCCTAGCCCCACCATGTCCTCCTGAGGAGTCCCCCGAACTGTTTGACCACAGTGTTGGGTACATGCTCCAGGAGGATGCCCAGCGTTTTGAAGGCTCCGATAATGGTACTCAGCTAGAGGAAGGCAGTAACGTGAGCCCAGACAGAGGGGGTGCCCAAGAAGGACAGCAATCTGGCAGTCTTGTTCCCCCAGCTGCAGCATACTACCAGGTAGGGATGAGCTTCGTGTTTGAGTCGAACCCATGTTCAACTCGAACATCGTCTGTTCGATCGTTCGCCGAATTGCTAACGATATGGGCCGTTCGCGCCAAATTCAAGTGGCGCGTCACGGCCCATAATTCACTGCAGCATCACAGTGCATTGCTGGCTGATGATGGGCCAAGCATGCACTATGACCCGCATGCTTGGCCAATCACAGGGCTGCCTGTACAGAGAGCTGTAATTGGCCAAAGCCAGGGTGGCTTTGGCCAATTATGGCTCAGGGGGTTTAATACAAGCCCCACACTATATAAGGCTGCCTGCACGTTGGCCCTGTGTAGTGTGTTCCAGCATTGAGAGACAGAGACAGAGAGACAGTGTCATTTGATTTAATTTAGATAGATTAGGCAGGACAGTCAGTCAGTTATGCTCAGTGGAAACGAGGCATTAGCTGCACTTACAGTGTATTGTGTATATATATGCATCCCAGGTGTTGTGTTTGTGTCTGTGTGTGTGTGTATATGTGTATATAGAGATATATACATATATATAGATAGATAGACATATATATATATACTGTATCTATCTATTACTGTATTCAGTTTAGCTAGATCCGTTCCTGTTATTATCTTCCTACTGACAGGCAGGCAGGTGTTGTTACAGTATTTGAAGAAAATTACTGGTGTTCTTCTGATCCTATTAGTCCTATTAGTTACAGTATTTACAGTTAGTGTAGTGCGTCCTCTGCACAGTGTGCACCTAAAGCTACCTGTAGAAGATTGGTGGTGTTTTTCTGATCCTATCACTACTGCAGGCAGCTACATTATTTTTTTAGTGTAGTGCGACCTCTGCACAGTGTTCAGCTAAAGCTACAAGTTAGTGTAGTGCGACCTCTGCACAGTGTTCAGCTAAAGCTCCAAGTTAGTGTAGTGCGACCTCTGCACAGTGTTCAGCTAAAGCTCCAAGTTAGTGTAGTGCGACCTCTGCATAGTGTTCAGCTAAAGCTCCAAGTTAGTGTAGTGCGACCTCTGAACAGTGTTCAGCTAAAGCTACCTGTAGAAGGTTGGTGGTGTTTTCCTGATCCTATCACTACTGCAAGCAGCTACATTATTTACAGGTCAGTGTAGTGCGACCTCTGCACAGTGTTCAGATAAAGCTACCTGTAGAAGGTTGGTGGTGTTTTCCTGATCCTATCACTACCACAGGCAGCTTCATAATTTACACGTTAGTGTAGTGCGACCTCAGCACAGTGTTCAGCTAAAGCTACAAGTTAGTGTAGTGCGACCTCTGCACAGTGTTCAGCTAAAGCTACCTGTAGAAGGTTGGTGTTGTTTTTCTGATCCTATCACTACCGCAGGCAGCTACATTATATAGACGTTAGTGTAGTGCGACCTCTGCACAATGTTCAGCTAAAGCTACCTGTAGAAGGTTGGTGGTGTTTTCCTGATCTTATCACTACCGCAGGCAGCTACATTATTTAAACGTTAGTGTAGTGCGTCCTCTGCACAGTGTTCAGCTAAAGCTACAAGTTAGTGTAGTGCGACCTCTGCAGTGTTCAGCTAAAGCTACCTGTAGAAGATTGGTGGTGTTCTCATACTAATAATACTACAGGCAGGCAGTTGATTTTGCTAGCTGCAGTATCAAAATATATATATATATATATATATATATATATATATACATATATAATCTCCCAGCTTAGTGCAGCTACATCTCACTGCAGGCCATTAGTATGTCTGGAAGGCCAACAAGGAGAGGCAGACAGTCACAAGCCAATAAAAGAGGGCAAGCAGGCTATGTGTCTAGAGGCAACAGTGCTGGTCGTGGACACTGTGCATCCTCATCAGCACGTGGCCGAAGGACACGCTCGGCCTTTTTTTCGGCAGCTGGCTGTGTTGAACCGCAACATGCGGAAGACTTGGTCGAGTGGATGACCAAGCCGTCATCATCCTCCTCATCCTCTCTCACCCATGCTCAGGGTACTTTGTCTGGCAAAGCAGCTGCCAACGCGACCTCTTCCCTCGGCTCAATGGCATTAGTGACTCCTTCCCTAGCCCCACCATGTCCTCCTGAGAAGTCCCTCTAACTGTTTGTTGGGTACATGCTCCAGGAGGATGCCCAGTGTTTAGAAGGCTCTGATGATGATACTGAGCTAGATGAAGGCATTAACATGAGCACGGACAGAGGGGGTGCCCAAGAAGGAAAGCAATCTGGCAGTCATGTTCCCCCTGCTGCAGCATACTGCCAGGTTTGCTCCAGTGATGAGGAGGGAGGGGATGATGAGGTCACTGACTCAACAAGGGTGCCTGATAGGAGGAGGCACATCACCGATGAGGCAGGATGCCCTCCAGGGGCCAGCCTAAGGGCAGCACACTGACTGCATCACACCTCAGAGCTCCGCGTGTGCAGGGCGCTGCTGTCTCTGCGTATTATTCCAAAAGTTCTTTGGTGTGGGCCTTTTTTGAGACAAGTGCATCAGATGGCACCGCTGCTATTTGCAACATATGTCTCAAGCGTATCTCGCATGGCCAAAACATCTCCTGCTTGGGCATGACATGCTTGCCCAGACATATGTTGACCTGCCATGCAGTTCGTTGGCAAGCGTACCTAAAAGACCCACACCAAAAAACAAAGAGGACCTCTCCTTACTCCTCATCAGCTGGGATCTCCAACCTCACTATACCTTCAGTCTTCTCTGAGACCTGCACTGAGAGGAATGAAGGTGTAGAATTAGGTGTGTCACAGCCAAGTACTTGCGGGCAATCTGCTACACCAACGTCAGATTGTACCAGGCAAATTTCCCTGCCCAAGCTGCTGCACCGCAAAAAGAAGTTCGCTCCCAGCCATCCACATGCCCAGCAGTTGAATACTAGCTTGGCAAAATTGCTAGCACTTCAACTGCTACCTTTTCAGTTGGTAGACTCTGCCCTTTTCCGTGAGTTTGTGGAATGTGCGGTCCCTCAGTGGCAGGTTCCCAAATGCCACTTTTTCTCACGGAAGGCAATTCGGGCTCTCTATCGGCATGTGGAAGGCAATGTCTTGGCCTCGCTGGACAGGGCGGTCAGCGGTAAGGTGCATATTACCGCTGACTCATGGTCCAGCAGGCATAGACAGGGACGTTACCTAAGTTTCACGGCGCATTGGGTGGCAGCTGGGAAGGATGCAGGACAAGGTGCAGTAGTGTTGGAGGTTGTTCCACCACCACGCCTCCAAAATGCCACTACTAGTGTTTCTGACACACCTCTCTCCTCCACCCCCTCCTCTTCTTCTTCCTCCATGGCCTCTTCCTGTGCTTTGTCCTCTGAGCCAGCGGTGCTCCATAGGCGTTCAAGGGGCTACGCAAGTACGCAGGCCAAAAGATGCCATGCGGTGCTTGAGCTGATGTGCTTGGGGGACAGGAGCCACACTGGGGCAGAGGTACTGTCAGCTCTGCAGGGGCAGGTTCAGAGGTGGTTGACGCCACGCCAACTTAAGGCAGGAATGGTGGTTTGCGACAATGGCACCAACCTCCTCTCCTCCCTCCAACAGGGACAAATGACCCATGTGCCCTGTTTGGCTCATGTCCTTAACTTGGTGGTGCATTGGTTCTTGGGCAGGTACCCGGGGTTACAGGATGTCCTGAGGCAGGCCAGGAAAGTCTTTGTGCATTTCCGCTGGTCATATAATGCCAGTGCTCGGCTGGCCGACCTCCAAAAGGAATTTAACCTGCCCAAGAACCGCCTAATCTGTGACATGCCCACCAGGTGGAACTCAACGTTGGCCATGCTGCAGCAGCTGCACATGTAGCAGAGGGCCATCAATGAGTACCTGTGCGACTATGGCACCAGGACAGGGTCAGGGGAGCTTGGTTTTTCTCCCCACGCCAGTGGGCCATGATCAGGGATGCATGCACTATCCTGTCACCATTTGAGGAGGCCACAAGGATGGTGAGCAGTGACAGTGCATGCATCAGTGACACTGTCCCCCTTGTCCACCTGTTGGAGCACACTCTGCGTGGAATAATGGACAGGGCACTTGAGGCAGAACAGAGGCAGGAAGAGGAGGACTTCCTTAGCTCTCAAGGCCCCCTTTATCCAGACAGTGTTCCTGCATGCCCGCCGATCACACAGGAAGAGGAGGAGGATTGTGTCAGTATGGAGGTGGAGCCTGGTACTCAGCATCAGCAGCAGTCTTTAAGGGATCATTTACAGTCCCAAGAAACACATGGACTTGTACGTGGCTGGGAGGAGGTCGCTGCGGATCATGTCGTCCTTAGTGACCCAGAGGACTCCGGACCGAATGCCTCAGCAAACCTACGCTGCATGGCCTCCCTGATCCCGCAAAGCCTGCGGAAGGATCCTCGTATTCGTGGTATGAAGGAGAAGGAACAATACTGGCTGGCAACCCTCCTTGATCCACGTTACAAGGGTAAGGTTGCAGACCTTATCTTGCCGTTGCAGAGGGAGCAGAGGATGAAACATCTTCGGGAGGCCTTGCAGAAACAAACTCCTGTTTCTGGACAACGTGTTGCTGAGGCTTCGGTCAGTCAAAGAAGGAGCGGTGGAGAAGGTGGCCATCTGAGCGATGCATTCAGACAATTTTTTGGTCCGCATCCCCAAAGTATGATCGGTTCCAGCAACTCCATCGCCAGCATCTGTTTTACATGGTGCAGGAATACCTAGGGGCAAGATCTGACTTGGACACCTTTCCCACCGAAAATCCTCTGGGTTACTGGGTCTTGAGGATGGATCACTGTCCAGAGCTTGCACAGTATGCAATTGAGCTACTGGCCTGTCCTGCATCCAGCGTTCTTTCTGTGCTGCTGGAGGCTTTGTAACTGATCACAGGGTGCGCCTGTCCACCAACTCGGTCGATCGACTGACCTTCATAAAAATGAATCAGTCTTGGATCACCACCAGCTACCAAGCACCTGATGCTGATGTAACCAAATATATTTTTTTGAAATGTAACATCACTTTAACCACTTAAGGACCGCCTCACGCCGATGTACGTCGGCAAGGCGGCACGGGCAGGCAAAATCACGTACAGGGTACGTGATTTGCCTCCCGCGGGTGGGGGGTCCGATTGGACCCCCCCCCGCCGCCCGAGGCGGTCCCGTTCTGTCCCCCGGCGATCAGAGACGAGGGGGAGGCCATCCGTTCGTGGCCCCCCCTCGCGATCGCCGCCGGCCAATGAGAACACTCCTTTGCTGCTGTATGCTAAACAGCAGCAAAGGAAGTGATGTCATCTCCCCTCGGGTCGGTATTTTCCGTTCCGGCCCGAGGAGAGAAGACATCTATGTGAGTGCACCAACACACACACACACAGTAGAACATGCCAGGCATACAAAACACCCCGATCCCCCCCCGATCGCCCCCCGATCCCCCCCCAATCACCCCCCCCCCTGTCACAAACTGACACCAGCAGGTTTTTTTTTTTTTTTTTTTTTTTTTTCCTGATTACTGCTAGGTGTCAGTTTGTGACAGTTACAGTGTTGGGACAGTTACTGTTACCCCCCCTGTAGGTCTAGGGTACCCCCCTAACCCCCCCTAATAAAGTTTTAACCCCTTGATCACCCCCTGTCACCAGTGTCGCTAAGCGATCATTTTTCTGATCGCTGTATTAGTGTCGCTGGTGACGCTAGTTAGTGAGGTAAATATTTAGGTTCGCCGTCAGCGTTTTATAGCGACAGGGACCCCCATATACTACCTAATAAATGTTTTAACCCCTTGATTGGCCCCTAGTTAACCCTTTCACCACTGATCACCGTATAACCGTTACGGTTGACGCTGGTTAGTTCGTTTATTTTTTATAGTGTCAGGGCACCCGCCGTTTATTACCGAATAAAGGTTTAGCCCCCCGATCGCCCGGCGGTGATATGCGTCGCCCCAGGCAGCGTCAGATTAGCGCCAGTACCGCTAACACCCACGCACGCAGCATACGCCTCCCTTAGTGGTATAGTATCTGATCGCATCAATATCTGATCCGATCAGATCTATACTAGCGTCCCCAGCAGTTTAGGGTTCCCAAAAACGCAGTGTTAGCGGGATCAGCCCAGATACCTGCTAGCACCTGCGTTTTGCCCCTCCGCCCGACCCAGCCCAGCCCACCCAAGTGCAGTATCGATCGATCACTGTCACTTACAAAACACTAAACGCATAACTGCAGCGTTCGCAGAGTCAGGCCTGATCCCTGCGATCGCTAACAGTTTTTTTGGTAGCATTTTGGGGAACTGGCAAGCACCAGCCCCAGGCAGCATCAGGTTAGCGCCAGTACCGCTAACACCCACGCACGCAGCATACACCTCCCTTAGTGGTATAGTATCTGATCGCATCAATATCTGATCCGATCTGATCTATACTAGCGTCCCCAGCAGTTTAGGGTTCCCAAAAACGCAGTGTTAGCGGGATCAGCCCAGATACCTGCTAGCACCTGCGTTTTGCCCCTCCGCCTGGCCCAGCCCAGCCCACCCAAGTGCAGTATCGATCGATCACTGTCACTTACAAAACTCTAAACGCATAACTGCAGCGTTCACAGAATCAGGCCTGATCCCTGCGATCGCTAACAGTTTTTTTGGTAGCGTTTTGGGGAACTGGCAAGCACCAGCGGCGTAGTACACCCCGGTCGTAGTCAAACCAGCACTGCAGTAACACTTGGTGACGTGGCGAGTCCCATAAGTGCAGTTCAAGCTGGTGAGGTGGCAAGCACAAGTAGTGTCCCGCTGCCACCAAAAAGACAAACACAGGCCCGTCGTGCCCATAATGCCCTTCCTGCTGCATTCGCCAATCCTAATTGGGAGCCCACCACTTCTGCAGCACCCGTACTTCCCCCATTCACATCCCCAACCAAATGCAGTCGGCTGCATGAGAGGCATTTTTATGTCCTCCCGAGTACCCCTACCCAACGAACCCCCCCAAAAAAGATATTGTGTCTGCAGCAAGCGCGGATATAGACGTGACACCCGCTATTATTGTCCCTCCTGTCCTGACAATCCTGGTCTTTGCATTGGTGAATGTTTTGAACGCTACCATGCACTAGTTGAGTATTAGCGTAGGGTACAGCATTCCACAGACTAGGCGCACTTTCACAGGGTCTCCCAAGATGCCATCGCATTTTGAGAGACCCGAACCTGGAACCGGTTACAGTTATAAAAGTTAGTTACAAAAAAAGTGTAAAAAAAAAAAAATATATGAAATAAAAAAAAATAGTTGTCGTTTTATTGTTCTCTCTCTCTCTATTCTCTCTCTCTATTGTTCTGCTCTTTTTTACTGTATTCTATTCTGCAATGTTTTATTGTTATTGTTATTGTTATTATGTTTTATCATGTTTGTTTTTCAGGTATGTAATTATTTATACTTTACTGTTTACTGTGCTTTATTGTTAACCATTGTTAACCATTTTTTTGTCTTCAGGTACGCCATTCACGACTTTGAGTGGTTATACCAGAATGATGCCTGCAGGTTTAGGTATCATCTTGGTATCATTCTTTTCAGCCAGCGGTCGGCTTTCATGTAAAAGCAATCCTAGCGGCTAATTAGCCTCTAGACTGCTTTTAAAAGCCGTGGGAGGGAATGCCCCCCCCCCCCACCGTCTTCCGTGTTTTTCTCTGGCTCTCCTGTCTCAACAGGGAACCTGAGAATGCAGCCGGTGATTCAGCCAGCTGACCATAGAGCTGATCAGAGACCAGAGTGGCTCCAAACATCTCTATGGCCTAAGAAACCGGAAGCTACGAGCATTTTATGACTTAGATTTCGCCGGATGTAAATAGCGCCATTGGGAAATTGGGGAAGCATTTTATCACACCGATCTTGGTGTGGTCAGATGCTTTGAGGGCAGAGGAGAGATCTAGGGTCTAATAGACCACAATTTTTTCAAAAAAGAGTACCTGTCACTACCTATTGCTATCATAGGGGATATTTACATTCCCCGAGATAACAATAAAAATGATTAAAAAAAAAAATATGAAAGGAACAGTTTAAAAGTAAGATTAAAAAAGCAAAAAAATAATAAAGAAAAAAAAAAAAAAAAAAAAAAAAAGCACCCCTGTCGCCCCCTGCTCTCGCGCTAAGGCGAACGCAAGCGGCGGTCTGTCGTCAAACGTAAACAGCAATTGCACCATGCATGTGAGGTATCACCGCGAAGGCCAGATCAAGGGCAGTAATTTTTCCAGTAGACCTCCTCTGTAAATCTAAAGTGGTAACCTGTAAAGGCTTTTGAAGGATTTTAAACATGTATTTATTTTGTTGCCACTGCACGTTTGTGCGCAATTTTAAAGCATGTCATGTTTGGTATCCATGTACTCGGCCTAAGATCATCTTTTTTATTTCATCAAACATTTGGGCAATATAGTGTGTTTTAGTGCATTAAAATTTAAAAAAGTGTGTTTTTTCCCCAAAAAATGCGTTTGAAAAATCGCTGCGCAATTACTGTGTGAAAAAAAAAAATGAAACACCCACCATTTTAATCTGTAGGGCATTTGCTTTAAAAAAATATATAATGTTTGGGGGTTCAAAGTAATTTTTTTGCAAAAAAAAATAACTTTTTCATGTAAACAATAAGTGTCAGAAAGGGCTTTGTCTTCAAGTGGTTAGAAGAGTGGGTGATGTGTGACATAAGCTTCTAAATGTTGTGCATAAAATGCCAGGACAGTTCAAAACCCCCCCAAATGACCCCATTTTGGAAAGTAGACACCCCAAGCTATTTGCTGAGAGGCATGTCGAGTCCATGGAATATTTTATATTGCGACACAAGTTGCGGGAAAGAGACAATTTTTTTTTTTTTTTTGCACAAAGTTGTCACTAAATGATATATTGCTCAAACATGCCATGGAAATATGTGAAATTACACCCCAAAATACATTCTGCTGCTTCTCCTGAGTACGGGGATACCACATGTGTGAGACTTTTTGGGAGCCTAGCCGCGTACGGACCCCGAAAACCAAGCACCGCCTTCAGGCTTTCTAAGGGCGTGAATTTTTGATTTCACTCTTCACTGCCTATCACAGTTTCGGAGGCCATGGAATGCCCAGGTGGCACAAACCCCCCCAAATAACCCCATTTTGGAAAGTAGACACCTCAAGCTATTTGCTGAGAGGTATAGTGAGTATTTTGCAGACCTCACTTTTTGTCACAAAGTTTTGAAAATTGAAAAAAGAAAAAAAAAAATGTTTTTTCTTGTCTTTCTTCATTTTCAAAAACAAATGAGAGCTGCAAAATACTCACCATGCCTCTCAGCAAATAGCTTGGGGTGTCTACTTTCCAAAATGGGGTCATTTGGGGGGGTTTTGTGCCACCTGGGCATTCCATGGCCTCCGAAACTGTGATAGGCAGTAAAGAGTGAAATCAAAAATTTTCACCCTTAGAAATCCTGAAGGCAGTGATTGGTTTTCGGGGTCCCGTACGCGGCTAGGCTCCCAAAAAGTCCCACACATGTGGTATCCCCATACTCAGGAGAAGCAGCTAAATGTATTTTGGGGTGCAATTCCACATATGCCCATGGCCTGTGTGAGCAATATATCATTTAGTGACAACTTTATGAAAAAAAAAAAAAAAGTGTCACTTTCCCGCAACTTGTGTCAAAATATAAAATATTCCATGGACTCAATATGCCTCTCAGCAAATAGCTTGGGGTGTCTACTTTCCAAAATGGGGTCATTTTGGGGGGTTTTGTGCCACCTGGGCATTCCATGGCCTCCGAAACTGTGATAGGCAGTGAAGAGTGAAATCAAAAATTTACACCCTTAGAAATCCTGAAGGCGGTGATTGGTTTTCGGGGCCCCGTACGCGGCTAGGCTCCCAAAAAGTCCCACACATGTGGTATCCCCATACTCAGGAGAAGCAGCTGAATGTATTTTGGGGTGCAATTCCACATAGGCCCATGGCCTGTGTGAGCAATATATCATTTAGTGACAACTTTTTGTAAATATTTTTTTTTTTTTGTCATTTTTCAATCACTTGGGACAAAAAAAAAAAAATATTCAATGGGTTCAACATTCCTCTCAGCAATTTCCTTGGGGTGTCTACTTTCCAAAATGGGGTCATTTGGGGGGGTTTTGTACTGCCCTGCCATTTTAGCACCTCAAGAAATGACATAGGCAGTCATAAACTAAAAGCTGTGTAAATTACAGAAAATGTACCCTAGTTTGTAGACGCTATAACTTTTGCGCAAACCAATAAATATACGCTTATTGACATTTTTTTTACCAAAGACATGTGGCCGAATACATTTTGGCCTAAATGTATGACTAAAATTTAGTTTATTGGATTTTTTTTATAACAAAAAGTAGAAAATATCATTTTTTTTCAAAATTTTCGGTCTTTTTCCGTTTATAGCGCAAAAAATAAAAACCGCAGTGGTGATCAAATACCATCAAAAGAAAGCTCTATTTGTGGGAAGAAAAGGACGCAAATTTCGTTTGGGTACAGCATTGCATGACCGCGCAATTAGCAGTTAAAGCGACGCAGTGCCAAATTGGAAAAAGACCTCTGGTCCTTAGGCAGCATAATGGTCCGGGGCTCAAGTGGTTAAGACTGCCTATGCTGATGCTGAGTGACTATCCTGTTATGCCGAGTGACTATCCTCTTCCTCCTCAATGATCATGCTGATAGCTTGTAAGAATTTTTTTGGTTCTGAGCGCCGTCACCAGTGGCTAAGGAACAATTTTTTCAGCCCCTGTTTAATAGGGGCGTGTAATTACAATTTTTGATGCATTACTTTGCAGCAGGGCTCGTTCCTGCGCTCCAACTAGAGTATCTGTGAGGGGTTGCAGTGTTGTGGCACCAGCACCAGTGCCTAAGGCCAATTTTTCAGCGCCTGTTTAACCACTTCAATACAGGGCACTTATACACCTTCCTGCCCAGACCAATTTTCAGCTTTCAGTGCTGTCGCAGTTTGAATGACAATTGCGCGGTCATACTACACTGTACCCAAACTAAATTTTTATCATTTTGTTCCCACAAATAGAGCTTTCTTTTGGTGGTATTTGATCACCTCTGCGGTTTTTATTTTTTGTGAAACAAATAAAAAAAGACCGAAAATTTTGAAAAAAATAAATGTTTTGCTTTTGTTTAAAAATTTTGCAAATAAGTAAGTTTTCTCTTTCACTGATGGGCACTGATAAGGCGGCACTGACAGGCACTGATAAGGCGGCACCGATGAGGTGGCACCAATGAGCGGGCACTGACGGGCACTGATGATGGGCACTGATATGCGGCACTGGTAGGCGGCACTGATGGGTGGCACTGATATGCAGCACTGATGGGCATTGATAGGCGGCACTGATGGGCACTCATGGGTGGCACTGGTGGGCACTGATGGGCACTGATAGGCGACACTGATGGGCAGTGATAGGCTGCAAAGATGGGTTCTTATGGGTGGCACTGATGGGCACTGATAGGTGGCACTGCTGGGCACTGATGGGCACTGATAGGCGGCAATGGAACGTGGCACTGATACGCGGCACTGATACACGGCACTGATAGGCATCCCTGGTGGCACTGGCAGTGGTAGGCATTGGAGTGGGTACTGATTGGCAGCTGCCTGGGCATTGATTGGCAGCTGCCTTTGCACTGATTAGTTTTTCCCCGGGGGTCTAGGGGGCATACCTGGTGGTCCAGTATGGCTGGTTTCCCTGGTGGTCCTGGGCGGCTTCCCTGGTGGTCCTGGGTAGGATCCGAGGGGGGGCTGTGCTGATAAACAATCAGCCCAGACCCCCCCTGTCAGGAGAGCAGCCGATCGGCTCTCCTCTACTCGCATCTGTCAGACGCCCCAACTCGCGTCTGTCAGAGGCCCCAATTTCTGCAGAGTATATAGGGCAGGCCCCTACTTTCAAACATCCAACTTACAAATGACTCCTACTTGCAAACGGAAGGAGACAACAGGAAGTGAGATGAAATCTACCCCTAGGAAGGGAAATTCTCTCCTGTAAGAGTTAATATAGGAAAAACGTGTCTCCTCTCCACTGATGCTTTATCAACAATCCTTGTTTCACTAAAAACCCCAAATTGTCAAAAAACATTTGTCATTGTGACAGAAAGTGAGGTGAAATCTTCTGAAGAGGTGCACAGACAGCAAAACAAATGTATGATAACCCTTCCCTATGTTTTCCAAAAAGCTTAAAATACATTTATTGGCTGGAGCTACACTTTAAAAATGTACCAGTTCAAAATTACAAACAGATTCTACTTAACAACAAACCTACAGTCCCTGACTTGTTTGCAATGGTAATGGACTGGGGGGTACCCATGCCGTTTGTCTCACTGATTTTCATTCATATTGCCGGGACCCGACATTACATTAAAGCCGCAAGCAGTTTTAAATTTTTATTCCTTTAAAAATGTCATTTTGTGCAGGGACTGTTCTAAGCACGGGAAACACGCGCCACTTTACAGGCATACTATAGACACCCCCCAGGTACGATATTTAAAGAAATATTTCATTTTTTTTTCACTTTAAGCTTTATTAAAATCACTGCTCCCGAAAAAACGGCCGTTTTTAAAACTTTTTTTTGCATTGATACATGTCCCCTGGGGCAGGACCCAGGTCCCCAAACCCGTTTTAGGACAATACCATGCAAATTAGCCTTTAAAATTAGCACTTTAGATTTCAAACGTTCGAGTCCCATAGACTTCAATGGGGTTCTAAAGTTCGCGCACATTTTTGGTCCGTTCGCAGGTTCTGGTGCGAACCGAACCGGGGGATGTTTGGCTCATCCCTAAACCTTACCCTTGTAACGTGGATCAAGAAGGGTTACCAGCCAGTAATGATCACTCTCCTTGATACCACGAATCCTAGGGTCCTTTTGCAGGCTTTGCAGGATCAGGGAGGCCATGTAGCGTAAGTTTGCAGAGGCATTCGATCCTGAGTCCTCTGGGTCACTAAGGATCACATGATCCTCAACCACCTCCTCCCAGCCACGTACAACTCCATGGGTTTCTGGGGAGTGAAAACTATCCCTTGAAGACTGCTGCTGATGCTGATTGTTATCCTCCACCTCCACGCTGACACAATACTCCTCCTCCTCTTCCTCCTCCTCCTCTTCTTCTTCCTGTGTGATTGGCGGGTCCACAGGAATACTATCTGAATAAAGGGGGCCTTGAGAGGTAAGGAAGTCCTGCTCTTCCTCCTGCTGTTCTGCCTCGAGTTCCCTGTCCATTATTCCACGAAGCATGTGCTCCAACAGGAAGACAAGAGGGACAGTATCACTGATGCATGCACTGTCACTACTCACAATCCTCAAATAGTGACAGGTCAGTGCATGCATCCTTGATCAGTAGCCACTGGTGTGGCGAAAAAAAGCCATGCTCCCCTGACCCTGTCCTGGTGCCATACTCACACAGGTAATCATTGATGGCCCTCTGCTGCGTGTGCAGCCGCTGCAGCATTGCCAACGTTGAGTTCCACCTGGTGGGCATGTCACAAATGAGGCGGTATTGTGGCAGGTTGCATTCTCTTTGAATGTCAGCCAGCTGAGCACTGCATTATATGACCGGTGGAAATGACCACAGACTTTCCTGGCCTGCCTCAGGAGATCCTGTAAGCGGTTACCTGCTCAAGTACCACTGCACCCCCAAATTCAGGACGTGAGTCAAACGGGGAACATGGGTTAAGTGTCCCTGTCGTAGGGCGGAGAGGAGGTTGGTGCCATTGTCGCATACAACCATTCCTGACTGAAGCTGGCGTGGCGTCGACCACCTCTGAGCCTGCCCCTGCAGAGCTGCCAGAATCTCTGCCCCAGTGTGGCTCCTGTCCCCTAAGCAGACCAACTCAAGCACCGCATGGCATCTTCTTGCCTGAGTGCTTGCGTAGCCCCTTGAACGTATACAGAGCACCGCTGGTTCAGAGGACAAATCTGCAAAGTAAGAGGCCATAGAGGAAGAAGAAGAGGAAGGGGTGGAGGAGAGAGCTGTTGCAGAATCACCACTACTAGTATTTTGGAGGCATGGTGGCAGGACAAGTTCCAACAATACTGAACCATGTCGTGCATCCTTCCCAGTTGCCAGCAGAGTTACCCAGTGCGCTGTGAAAGAAAGGTAACATCCCTGTCCATGCCTGCTGGACCATGAGTCAGTGGTAATATGCACCTTACTGCTGACCACCCTGTCCAAAGAGGCCAAGACATGGCCTTCCGTGAAAAGAAATGGCATTTGGGAACCTGCCACTGAGGTACCGCACATTCCACAAATTCATGAAAGGGGGCAGAGTCTACCAGCTGAAAAGTTGCAGTGCTAGCAATTTGGCCAAGCTGGCGTTCAGACGATGAGCATGTGGATAAAAGTGCTAAATTCAGATGTTGGTGTACCGCTAGCAGATTGGCCGCAAGTACTTGAGACACCTATTTCTATACCTTCATTCCTCTCAGTGCAGGTTTCTGAGAGGACTGGAGGTATAGTGGAGTTGGAGTTCCCAGCTGATGAGGAGCAAGGAGAGGTCCGCCTTGTTCTTTGATGTGGATCTTTTAAGTGCTGTTGCCATTGGACTACATGGGAGGTCGTCATGTCTGGTCAAGCATGTGGTGCCCAAGCGGCTGCTGTTTTTGCCACGCTTGATACGCTTCAGACATACAGTCAGATCCATAAATATTGGGACATCGACACAATTCAAATCTTTTTGGCTCTATACACCACCACAATGGATTTGAAATGAAACAAACAAGATGTGCTTTAACTGCAGACCTTCAGCTTTAATTTAAGGGTACTTACATCAAAATCAGGTGAACGGTGTAGAAATTACAACAGTTTGTATATGTGCCTCCCACTTTTTTAAGGGACCAAAAGTAATGGGACAGATTAACAATCATCCATCAAACTTTCACTTTTTAATACTTGGTTGCAAATCCTTTGCAGTCAATTACAGCCTGAAGTCTGGAATGCATAGACATCACCAGACGCTGGGTTTCATCCCTGGTGATGCTCTGCCATGCCTCTACTGCAAGTATCTTCAGTTCCTGCTTGTTCTTGGGGCAAAAGTTCTTTGGTGTGGGCCTTTTTTGACAGGTGTGCAGCAGATCGCACCGTTGCTGTTTGCAATATACAGTCAGGTCCATAAATATTGGGACATCGACACAATTCTAATCTTTTTGGCTCTATACACCACCACAATGGATTTGAAATGAAACAAACAAGATGTGCTTTAACTGTAGAATTTCAGCTTTAATTTGAGGGTATTTACATCCAAATCAGATGAACGGTGTAGGAATTACAATAGTTTGTATATGTGCCTCTCACTTATAAGGGACCAAAAGTAATGGGACAATTGGCTGTTCAGCTCTTCTATGGCCAGGTGTGTGTTATTCCCTTATTATCCCATTTACAAGGAGCAGATAAAAGGTCCAGAGTTAATTTCAAGTGTGCTATTTGCATTTGGGATCTGTTGCTGTCAATTCTCAATATGAGATCCAAACAGCTGTTACTATCAGTGAAGCAAGCCATCATTAGGCTGAAAAAAACAAACCAACCCATCAGAGAGATAGCAAAAAACATTAGGTGTGGCCAAATCAACTGTTTGGAACATCCTTAAAAAGAAAGAACGCACCGGTGAGCTCAGCAACACCAAAAGACCCAGAAGACCACGGAAAACAACTGTGGTGGATGACCGAAGAATTCTTTCCCTGGTGAAGAAAACACCCTTCACAACAGTTGGCCAGATCAAGAACACTCTCCAGGAGATAGGTGTATGTGTGTCAAAGTCAACAATCAAGAGAAGACTTCACCAGAGTGAATACAGAGGGTTCACCACAAGATGTAAACCATTGGTGAGCCTCAAAAACAGGAAGGCCAGATTAGAGTTTGCCAAACAACATCTAAAAAAGTCTTCACAGTTCTGGAACAACATCCTATGGACCGATGAGACCAAGATCAACTTGTACCAGAGTGATGGGAAAAGAAGAGTATGAAGAAGGAAAGGAACTGCTTATGATCCAAAGCATACCACCTCATCAGTGAAGCATGGTGGTGGTAGTGTCATGGCGTGGGCATGTATGGCTGCCAATGGAACTGGTTCTCTTGTACTTATTGATGATGTGACTGCTGACAAAAGCAGCAGGATGAATTCTGAAGTGTTTCGGGCAATATTATCTGCTCATATTCAGCAAAATGCTTCAGAACTCATTGGACGGTGCTTCACAGTGCAGATGGACAATGACCCGGAGCATATTGCAAAAGCAACCAAAGAGTTTTTTAAGGGAAAGAAGTGGAATGTTATGCAATGGCCAAGTTAATAACCTGACCTTAATCTGATTGAGCATGCATTTCACTTGCTGAAGACAAAACTGAAGGGAAAATGCCCCAAGAACAAGCAGGAACTGAAGACACTTGCAGTAGAGGCCTGGCATAGCATCACCAGGGATGAAACCCAGCGTCTGGTGATGTCTATGCATTCCAGACTTCAGGCTGTAATTGACTGCAAAGGATTTGCAACCAAGTATTAAAAAGTGTAAGTTTGATGGATGATTGGTAATCTGTCCCATTACTTTTGGTCCCTTAAAAAGTGGGAGGCACGGGGGGTGTGTCCTTTACGTGAAGCTGGGAAGACGTGCAGATACTGAGCTCTCCATACCCATCACCAATCTGCCACCATCCACCGCTCACCTTGCCCTGGTGAAGCCCTAGATCGTCTTCCCTGGTGTTTGGACTGCTCCTACCTTAGTCCAGGGGACTATTGTCATTTGTGGCTGGCTGGTCCCAGCTCTGTGGCTGACTTTACAGCACGGCGGCCCCGCCATCTTGGGGCCTACAGTCCGCACGGTGCTTCTTGCACCCTACAATCGCCATCTGCAGACAGAACGCATACCTCAGCCTCGATAGTGGGACAACCCGCCTCCAGAGGACTTTGGGCAGTGTTCCAGCCAGAGGGAGGTGTGAGAGACTTCCCTTTGCGGACCTCCTCTGTATCATGGCCGGCCGTTCTGTTGAGGCCTCCGGACTCGACCTCGGATCTCCTCCCGGGCCATAGTGAGTAGCATCCCCCCACAGTTGATACCCCCTGAGGTGTGCGTCCTCCTGTGAAACACTACCCGTCCTCATGCTGGGGGTTTTGGGCCTCAATGGAGTGGATCTCACTGGTCCGGCGACCGCTCCCCAGGAAAGTCCACGGCTTCGGCCTGCACCTGGAGGACGGCGGCCATCTTGGGACTCCCAGGCACATTTATTTCTCTCCTGACACTCAGCTGGCCATCCTTCCACGAAGCTTCTGGGGACCACCTGCCCTAATAATCACCCCCTCACAAATACTATAGGGGTCCACAGGGCTGCTGATCAACGGCCCCGCCAAGCTTAACAAAGTCCTTCTCCCTATTATATCAGTTGTTTTCTAAGTGACTCCTGGGCCCTTGTCTGCTCTCCGAGACCTCCAAAATTTTATGTTAGCTATGTTTAGCCCCGGAGGTAAGCCTGCCTGAACACTACACTCCTCAAGCACCTCATGGGCAAAGTTGGCCAGCAGCAGCGTTATTATAAGCCACAGTTTGGGCCACGTGAGGGATCAAATATGGAACGCTTTGTTACTAGGCCACAACCCACAACCTTGAATTATTTCGCGAACCCATTCACCACGATGGATCCATCCCTAGATACGGAAGATACAGAGAACCCTCAACTAGCTAATACCCAAAGTCAAGTTCTCAATCCATCATCCCCACATGAGTATCTCACCCCTGATTACCTGGACGCTAAACTGCAGCTTTTGCTTCAACAAATCACGTTTAACGTCTCGGCAGAGGTAAGCAAATTGGCAGACGAACTGAGAGGGGAAATAAACCAAATTGGGGAATGTATGGATACTCTCGAAATTAAATTCGATGAGATGGTAAGCTATATACAGGCTATGGAGGAAGAAAATCACAATCTGCGTCTCTCAGTTTCTCAGTTACAACTACAACAAGAGGACTTAGAGAAGAGAGAGGAGACAAAATCTGCGATTCAGAGGAATTCTGGAAACGGTAGGAGACCCTGACCTACGTACATATCTCTTGGGTCTTTTTAACACTCTGGCCCCTACAGTGGTGGATATAGAATGGGGCCTGGACAGGGCACACAGGTCCTTGGGCCCAAAACCTCCAGCTGGAGCTAGGCCCAGGGATGTTATAGTGAAGTATTACTTTTTTGAAAGCAAAGAGACGCTAACCTTGGCCACACGTAATAAATCCCAAATTATGTACAAGGGTGCGAAACTGCAGATTTTTAGTGACCTCTCTCCCAACACTCTTACTAAACGAAGGAACCTGCGTTCAATCACCTCCCATCTGCAACATCATAAGATTCCATACTACTGGGGTTTCCCCTTTCGCCTTGCCGTGTCAAAGGAAGGTACCCAGTACACCCTACATAACTTACAAGAAGGCGAGGGCTTCCTGAAAAACATTGGCCTGCCTCCTCTTCCGGTAGAAGATTTGATCCCTCCTGCCGCCCAGGGATGTCTACCACCAAATACTCCTAGCTGCATCTGGACACCCGTTCGGGGTAAATCCAAGAAGCACCTCTCTACACCTCAACGTCCACGCTCCTCCAAACAACCACCTTGAATCTTCTGTACAGTTCTTTTTTTTGGATCCTTTTTTACTCCTTGCTTTCCGTTTCTTCATGTTACAGATGAAATGAAGTTTGCTGCTCTGGTTTTATAAAGTTTTGTATCTACCCTGTTTCCTGTTCGGGGTAGAATTTTTTTACCATCCCATGAGGTACTTTCTTTAGAGGTTCTTACACCTTAGGCAATGACTTCTCCTGTTCTTCAGCTGACTTTTTTTTTGTGAACAGGTCTCCTATTGTCAGTTCTATTTTACATGTTACCAAGTTCATAAGGTAAGCAGCTGGCCCTTCCCTTTTTTCCTATCCAGAGTCTCCTGATGGAAGTCCATACATGCCCCTACCAAGCCTTGGATTTTATCCAGGGCTCCCTGAGATGCAGTAACATCTCAGGCTTTCGAAAATTTAAGTATTTTGTTTCTTTTTTCTGTTTTGTTTGTTGTTTTTTTTCCTTCTTATGTCCATGTTTATAGATCAGCTTTATAGGTTGCAACCGCAATGTTTCTGTTTCCTTGCTTCAAAGAGTTTTAACTACAGAGCTCATTTGTTAACACTCACATGCCGAGGAGTTACTGCTAATGATACCATTCACAATCAGAATTATACATATTCCTTTGTTGTCGATATTGTATTGCTCCTCTCCCATACTGTCTCTACACGAGCCTATCTGAATACAATACAGTCATGGCCCTGAAGATCATGTCGTATAATGTGAAGGGCCTAGGTTCTATTAGTAAACGCTGGATGGCTCTGAAGGACTTCAGAGCCTCAGGCGCAGACATGATAATAATCCAGGAAACTCACTTCCGGGCAGGAGGTTCATTTAACTTTGCCTCAAAGTTTTTCCCCACCTCCTTCCTTGCCTCTGACGCCACGGGCAAGGCGGGAGTGGCAATTCTGATTGGAAGTCGTGCCCTGTTAAGGTCAAAAAAGTCCCACGCAGACCCCCACGGGAGATTTCTTATTTTAAATTGTGAATATATGTCTGCTTCCTTTACTCTTGTCAATCTCTATGCCCCTAATACAGGCCAGATTGAGTTCCTAAACAAATTTTTTGATACCCCTCAATACTGCACACAACCTTTTATGATCGTTGGTGGGGACTTCAATTTGGTTATGTCACCCTCTAGAGATAGACAGACCCTCTTCAGTACTGTACCATCCAAAAAAATCTCGTCCCAAGCTAATGCTTTTCGTAAATGTATTAGGTCTCATCCACTATTCGACTCATTGAGGATCAAACATCCCTCTGCTAAACAGTTCATGTTCTATTCCCCAGCTAATAAAATGTACTCACGCCTCAACCACTTTTTATCTCAGGCCCACTCCTCTCCTACGTGGTTGAGTCTGACATATTCCCCATTACATGGTCAGACCATGCACCCATCATCCTGGATCTAATGCTTTCTCAGGCCTACACCAAATCCTGTCATTGGCGTCTTAATGATCACCTCTTACAGTCCGAGGTATCCCATTCTGTTTTAGCAAAAAGTTTGGTAGACTATTTTCAGCTCAACACTGGGTCGGTGTCTGGGGTTTCTACTCTGTGGGAGGCACACAAGGCTGTATTTCATGGTGCATGCATAGCTGAAAGTTCTCGATTGAGGAGAGATAGAGCTGGACTTTTACAGTCCTTGACATCCGCTTTGATAGTTGCGGAGAGGAGGCTATTGTGTGCTCCCAAGGTGGAGAAATTATGTAAAGTCACCTCCCTCAGGGAACAAATTAAATCAACACAGCTTAACAAGACAGCCAGATCCCTTCTCTGGATGAAGCAGAAATTTTATGAATACTCTAATAAACCCCATAGAATGTTAGTCAATAAACTATGCCCACGACCATTCATTTCGTTTCCTGACTTTCTCCAACAGGCAGATGGGTCTAGAGCACACTGCCCTCATGAGATGTCCAAAATATTTGGCGCATTTTACAGTGAACTCTATAACAGTCTGACCCCGGAGAATCATTTCAATTTCACCCAAGAAAAATTTGAGTCTTTCTTTTCTAACATAAAACTTCCAAAATTATCTGTAGCAGATTTCGATAGCTGGAATGCGGCCATAACAACTGGGGAACTTCTGTCCATAATTAAGACTCTACCACTGCATAAATCACCAGGCCCTGATGGCTTACCATACTCCTACTACAAAACCTTCTTTGATATTCTACCCCCACACATGTTATCTCTGTATGACTCGCTACTTAAAGGCACTTCCCCACTTCCACACTTTTCTTACTCCTATATCTCAGTTATTCCAAAGCCTGGTAAGGACCCCTCTATTCCGGATAATTATAGACCCATAGCCCTTCTAAATTCCGACTATAAAATATTCACCAAAATACTTGCATCCCGGTTATCCAGGTTTATCCCCAAACTGATACATATTGACCAAGTAAGCTTTGTCCCTGGCAGACATGCGGGGGATAACACCCGCCGTACGATAGATCTAATAGATCTCCTGGACATGTCGTCTCGCTCAGCACTGATTCTAAGTTTAGACGCACAGAAGGCCTTTGACAGGCTGAGTTGGCCTTATATGTTTGCCACCTTAAAGTATGGTTTTAGTGGTCCTTTCTTAAAAGCTTTGGAGGCTCTTTATGCGACTGTTACGGCTCAAGTGCGGATGTCATCCTTCCTATCGCCCAGTTTTCCCATGACAAACGGAACTCGGCAGGGGTGCCCCCTATCACCTTTACTTTTTATTTTATGTTTAGAACCCCTAGCTGAGTCCATCCGCTCTCATCTTGATATTCGGGGGGTAGTGATGCGGTAGGAGGAATATAAATTGTCACTTTTTGCAGATGACATCCTGCTTACCATTACCAAGCTGTTAATTTCTCTCCCCTCGCTACATAAACTATTGGCTTCCTTTGGTGCCATATCTGGTTATAAAGTTAATACTTCCAAAGCTGAAGCCCTCCCCATGCACATACAGTAACATCATCTCAACTGTCTCAGCTCAAACACTCATACCCCTATAAATGGTGCAATGCCTATCTCAAATATTTGGGTGTCCTTCTTACCCCCTCCTACTCATCCCTCTATTCTGCTTACTTTCCCCCTCTGATTCTAGATATTAACAAATCCTTGTTGACCTGGACGAAATATCCTCTGTCCCTATTAGGTAGGATCAACGTCCTTAAAATGTCTATTTTACCCCGATTGCTTTACCACTTTGAAACACTACCAGTTGCCCTGCCTTCTTCTCAGCTAAAAGCACTTCAGAGGAGTTTTCTAAAATTCATATGGGAAGGTAGGGCTCAACGCATTGCTAGCTCGGTGGTTTTCTCCCTAAGATCCAGGGGGGGTTTGGGAGTCCCGGACATTGCTAAATATTACTTCGCTACACACTTAAGGGCCATTACTTCATGGTCCTCTCTACATGCAACGAATCAGTGGACTGCCATTGAAAAAGGAGTGTTATACCCGGTCCACCCGTGCTCCTTGATATGGGGTGACCCTCACTCCCTGGATCCCATTTATAAGCGTCAGTGCACTGCTCCAATGACCTTTACCCTAACCATCTGGCGTAAATGTTCCAAGGACTATCCTCTCACCTCACCTTGCCCTGCTCTAGCGAACGTGCTGCTTAACCCATTCATACCAGACAGTATGTCCCTGGGTAGGGTCTTCCCATGGCTTCATGCACCTCTTTTTCAGTTACGGAATTTGGTCCATCCCATCACACGTAGACTACATACCTTCAATACGTTATGTGAGAAGTTTGATATACCCTCCCATCTTTTCCATTTTTATCTACAGGTTAGACACTTCTTTCACTCTCAATCTTCAACCTTGACCTTTGATAACCCAACCGCTTTTGAACATATATGCGCTCAGGGCCCACACCAAAGACATTTAATATCCTGTATCTATCGCATCCTCCATGAGTCGACTCCTCTAGAGGAGACCACGCACCACTATATGAAAAGGTGGTCCCTTCTATTGGCTCGACCCATTACAGTACAGCTTTGGGACAAGATTTGGTCTTCTGTTTTCAAATCCTCCAAATGTGTCACTCAAAAGGGAGACATCCATTAAGATTCTTATGTTCTAGTATAAGACCCCTGATGTAATTCATAAATATGACCCCTCAGTTTCGCCGCACTGTTGCATTGCGGAACTAACATAGGTTCCTTATTTCATATTTTTTGGCAATGTTCTCTGATTCAACCCTTTGGGTACTATGTGAACAAACTCATAAGAAGGTGGTGGATGTGACCCTAGATCCCTTAAATTGCCTGCTGGGCCTCCCTATTCCAGGCATACCCAAAAAAACATACCGGCTAATCTCTTACATTCTGCTAGCTGCCAAAAGGCTTATTCCATTATGCTGGCTGTCCAGTACACCTCCTCCATGGTCTAGATTTCTGCAACTAGTGGCTGAGATCCGGAGGATGGAGTTCCTAACGGCATCTGTACATGATTCCATTCCCCAATTAACTAAGGTGTGGGAACCTTGGGATCTATCGAAATATGGGTCTCATGTAACAACCACCACCTCCTAATTTATATTTATATTAACATAACGGTGTCTCTGTTCATTCTCCCTCCCCCTCTCCCTATTGCTAAATATGCCAATTGATGCTTTAATGGCCTTCTATTGATTATTTTATACCCTCCCAAAAGCCTCTACCCTTCTTATATTCTTGACTGTGCTTTGGTTTTGGACTCTAATATATGCCTATAAGTTGTTTATAATTTTTGATAAGCGATACAGTACACCCCTGTGTCCTGTATCTGTGGACATTGCTTATGTACACCTACGTGTTCTACATTGTCATCTTTTTGTATGTTTGTTAACATTTCATTTTTCTTACTAGTTTAATGTGCATTGTGTAACGAGTTTACATGTATCTTTTCTTCTTTTTATAACCCAATAAAAATACAATTTTGAAAAAAAAAAGTGGGAGGCACATATACAAACTGTTGTAATTCCTACACCGATCACCTGATTTGGATGTAAGTACCCTCAAATTAAAGCTGAAGGTCTACAGTTAAAGCACATCTTGCTTGTTTCATTTCAAATCCATTGTGGTGGTGTATGGAGCAAAAAAGATTACAATTGTGTCAATGTCCCAATATTCATGGACCTGACTGTATGTTGCAAACAGCAACAGTGCGATCTGCTGCACACGTGTCAAAAAAGGCCCACACCAAAGAACTTTTCAAAATATGCGGGGAGTAAACAGCGCCCTGAACCTTCTTAGCTCTGCGGTGTGGTGCAATAGGGTGGCTTCCCTTAAGCTGCCCCCTGGAGGGCATTCTGCCTCGTTGGAGATGTGCCTCCTCCTATCTTCTATCAGGTACCCAAGTAGAGTTAGTGACCTCATCATCCCCCCCCTCATCGTCACTGGAGCAAACTTGGCAGTATGCTGCAGCTTGGGCAAAATGACTGCCAGTTTCTTGTCCTTCTTGGGCACCCCCTCTCTTCAGGCTCACATTACTCCCTTCCTCAACCTGGGTACCAACATCGGAGCCTTCAATTCGCTGCGCATCCTCCTGCAGCATGTACCCGACACTGTGGTCGAATATTTTGGGGGACTCCTCCATGCATGATGGTGGGGCTAGGGAAGGAGTGACTGTTGACATGGAGCCGAAGGAATAGGCCGCTTTTGAGGAGGATGAGGATGACTTTGTTATCCATTCCACCAACTCTTCTGCATGTTGTGGCTCAATAACATGGCCAGCTGCAGAAAAAAAGGACAAGCGTGCCCCAAGGCCACGTGCTGAGGATGCACCGTGTCCACGACCAGCACTGTTGACTGTAGACACAGAGCCTGCTTGCCCTCTTTTAGTTGCCTGTGAGCGTCTGCCTCTCTGTCAGGAAAGGGTCCGTCCGCTGGTAAGATCTATCATTTGGCGTGCGGTACTGAGGTCCACCAGAAGGTGTCTCCTGGCAGTTTGGAACTGTCAGGAGAGTCTTTCCCTGCTGGTGTTATGTCATCATTGTGCCGCAGTACTGACGTCCACCAGCGGATGGATCCTGGCAGTATGGAGAAGACAACACTCCCTGCGCTCAGGTGTTACATGAGGACAATCACTGGCAGTCCCATAAATACCCAGAAAGTCCTCACATGCTTGCCTTGGTATCTTTCCTCCTTGCGCCCTGACCTGTACCTGTGACCTGCATCCTGAACCCTGTAATCTGTATCTGAAACTGAGCCTGCACCTGAGCCTGTACCCGATCCCATCCTGATCCTGTCCCTCCTGTCCCTCCTGTGTTCCTGTTCCCTTGTAAGCCTTATCCCATCCATTATCTCCCTCTCCTGTCCTGCCCTTGTTCATTTGCTGATCCCCTGTGTATGACCCAGGCCTGGCTAACGTGTTTGATTTCAGTACTTCCCTTTGGCTGTATATATTATCTGTTGTCTGTGGGTTTCTGTTGGTTGGTTGAGCACTATTTGTATTTGGGGTGTTTACTTATAACTTATCTTAAATAAACATTATTCTTATTCACTTTACATGCGTTTTGGTTTCCTCTTTGCATTCCACACGATCTGGTCACACCTGTACTCTCTCCTTGGTGGCCTTCCGGACATGCTGTAAATTTTGTTTAGCAAAACCACACTACACTGTATTGTGTACACCACCAGAAAACTAATAGCAACTATGGGTGCACTGTATGTATTGTGTACTGTGTACACCACCAGAAATGTCGTAGCAACTGTACTATGGGTGCACGGTACTGTGTAGACCAACAGAAGTGTAATAACAACTATGGGTGTACTGTATGTATTGTGTACACCACCAGAAAAGTAATAGCAACTGCACTAGGTGTGAACGGTATTGTGTACACCACCAGAAGTCTAATAGCAACGAATAGTTCTAATAGTTCCCCATAAACGTTTACTGTACAAAATAAGGTCCGTTGGCATGGCCATAGGGTGAGTACATGGATTGAAAACTGGCTACAAGGGCGATTTCAGAGGGTGGTGATAAATGGGGAGTACTCGGAATGGTCAGGGGTGGGTAGTGGGGTCCCTCAGGGTTCTGTGCTGGGACCAATCCTATTTAATTTGTTCATAAACAACCTGGAGGATGGGGTAAACAGTTCAATCTCTGTATTTGTGGATGATACTAAGCTAAGCAGGGCAATAACTGCTCTGCATGATGTGGAAACCTTGCAAGAAGACCTGAACAAATTACTGGGGTGGGCGACTACATGGCAAATGAGGTTCAATGTAGAAAAATGTAATATAATGCATTTGGGTGGCAAAAATATGAACGCAATCTATACACTGGGGGGAGAACCTCTGGGGGAATCTAGGGTGGAAAAAGACCTGGGGGTCCTAGTAGATGATAGGCTCAGCAATGCCAAGCTGCTGCTAGCAAAGCAAACAGAATATTGGCATGCATTAAAAAGGGGATCAACTCCAGAGATAAAACGATAATTCTCCCGCTCTACAAGACTCTGGTCCGGCCGCATCTAGACTATGCTGTGCAGTTCTGGGCACCAGTCCTCAGGAAGGATGTACTGGAAATGGAGCGAGTACAAAGAAGGGCAACAAAGCTAATAAAGGGTCTGGAGGATATTAGTTATGAGGAAAGGTTGCGAACGTTGAACTTATTCTCTCTGGAGAAGAGACGCTTGAGAGGGGATATGATTTCAATATACAAATACCGTACTGGTGACCCCACAATAGGGATAAAACTTTTTTGCAGAAGGGAAATTAACAAGATCCGTGGCCACTCATTACAATTAGAAGAAAAGAGGTTTAACCTTAAACTACGTAGAGGGTTCTTTACTGTAAGAGCTGCAAGGATGTAGAATTCCCTTCCCCAGGCGTTGGTCTCAGCGGTGGGGCATTGATAGTTTCAAAAAACTATTAGATAAGAACCTGAATGAGTGCAACATACAGGGATATACAATGTAATACTGACAAATAATCACACACATTGGTTGGACTTGTGTCTTTTTTCAACCTCACCTACTATGTAACTATGTAACTTTGGGTGCACTGTATGTATTATGTACTGTGTACACCACCAGAACAGTAGTAGCAACTGCACTAGGGGTGCACGATACTGTGTACACCACCAGAAGTCTAATAGCAACTATGGGTGCACTGTATGTATTGTGTACTGTGTACACCACCAGAAAAGTAGTGGCAACTGCACTATGGGTGCACGGTACTGTGTACACCAACAGAAGTGTAATAACAACTATGGGTGTACTGTATTGCGTACACCACCAGAAAAGTAGTAGCAACTGCACTATGGGTGCACCTTGCTGTGTACACCGCCTGAAGTATATTAGAATAAGTACACCACCAGGAATGGCCTGCAGTCAGATATAGGCTTGGCTACACTGGATGCCCTCTGTCACTGACCATATTTAATCTAATGATAGAACCACTATCCGAAGCAGTTAGAACACAGCCCTTGAGTACAGGTTTCCAGTTTGGCTCTAGCATGCATACTATAAACTTATTTGCAGGCGATGTTATCCTGCTCCTGACCAACCCGCTTACATCCCAAAAACAGGCCCACAAAACGGATTTCAGCAATATCTCGTATTACAACGTTAACTTCACTAAATCCCTAATTTTAGATGTAGGAGCACCACCTCCCATATGGAATATACCACAAAAACAATTATCATATACGTGGAGTAAGAGAGGTATTACCTACCTAGGAATTACACTAACAAATACAACTTCTGCACTAGTAAAAGCTAATATCAATCCGCTAATTGCCAAACTGGAAACCCAACTAAAAGATATGTCGAAAAAAGAATGTCCTGGCTAGGTAAAATAACAGCCTACAAAATGTTGATCTTACCACAAATCTTATATATATTCCGCACCCTGCCAATTCGTATATCGCACCACTATCTCAAAAACCTGTCAAATCTAAGCTGGAAATACATTTGGGGTGGCAAAAAAGCTAGATGCTCCCGCAATAACCTCACCTCTCACAGGAAAGTAGCAGGGGCAGGGCTAGTACGACTATCTATGGGCAGTAAGAATAGATCATATCAAATACTGGTTATACAAGCACAATACACCACTATGGGAAATCACCAACGAAAGACCTAACATCACTACTTATGGGCGACATCTGGTTACCATGGGACAAAAAACTCTTCCCCCTCCTATGCAGATTTCACTAATGGCATGGAGATTCCTCCTAAACCAAAATCACACTGATACACAGGAAATAAATTACAAGCTACCACTGAACCTCCTAGAAACAAAAATTCCAATGCTATCAGTGAAGGCTCTGGTAAACCATGGCATCACACACATATCAGACCTCTATAATGGACTCCAGCTCCGTGTCCTCTCCTCCATCACGGCGGCTTTCAGCGTGCAGGTCTGCCCTCCTCCTAGGCATCCAATAGGATCTCCTGTCCTTTTCAGCCAATCGGGTGACCGGTCTCAAAACCCGCTTCCTGATTGGCAGGAGGAGGATCAGTGTTACAACAGCTAATATTCATGCGCTGTTGTAACATACCTGGGTGGGCTCTGTTCGCATTCTCTGTGCCCCACGCCCACCCTATTTTAAAGCCTCTGGCTCTAATCGGGTGCTTCAAAACAACACCCCTGTCATTGTATCTCATGCATCCGACATCCTGCAAGGGGCTGGGTGCATAGATGGGGGGGGTGATGGATAGGGGGGCGGCGCCTGTGCGCCCTTAATAGACGGTCCATCCCTGCAAGATTATATCGAGATTTTGGACACTTTTCTTATTCCATCAATTAAAAAGATTTTTGGTGATGATGACATAATTTTTCAGGATGTAATCTGATGCAGATGTTTGTTTTAGAACTGCAAAGTACATGGTGATTCCATAATATTTTCCTCCGAAATTAGTGATTCCATATTTTTTTCCTCTGCTTGATCTTCAAAAACAGTTGCAACTGACTACAGTTTTCTTTCTTTTTTTATTTTTTTAACTGTTTCTTAAAGACAGAAGGTTGGAATGTTAAATGAAAATAGTTTTGAGGCATGTCTGTGATTAGTTTTTTTTTCTACACAATTAAACAATTGGTTCAATATTTTCCAAGAGTGTTGATTCTATACTTTTTTCCAGGGGCTGTAGCAATCTGAACACAGATCAGTCTTCAGAGATTAAAGCAAATGTAAATGCAGATTTAAAATGTTTTTTATTGTTTTAAAGATTTATCATTTTGGTAATATTTTGCATCTAAAATATCAAATCACAAAAATAATCACATGGGTTGTTGTTATTGAAAATATCGCCCTCTACTGGCTGATGTTCATCTTCAGATTTTAAGAGAAAGTAGCAGTAGCAGCCATCAGCTTGTGTGGGTTTTGTTTAGTAGCCGGAGGCAAAAAAAGTAAAAAGTCCCCGCGCAGTGGAATATTACTCCGGAGATGTTTTCTAGAACTGCTGCCTCTACCAATTACTTCCACTAGGTGGAGTAAGAAGCTAAAAAAAGAGAGAAGTAGATATGGCGCTGTTCTAAACCTGATAGGGTTCAGGTGTGTTCTACTCCCCAAAAGGGGAGGAAGGAGTTTTAGGTGGGGAGAAAAAAATGTGAATTAAGTAGTGCCTATTAAATGAGTATCTGCAACCAAAAAGAATGTCAGATGTACTGTGCTCATAAAAAATAAAATTGAAAAATAAACATGAAAAAATTTGAAAAAATGAAATAAAATAAAAAATGAAATGAATATTAATGGGTGGGAACTCCTAAGTGAAAAGTGTGTCAGGCTGTGTGCCTGCCTAAATAGGAAGTGCAGAGTGTATCATACCAACTTGTTTAAGTAGTAAATTCGATACAACAAATCATTATTAAAATAACCATAAATGCAATATATTCATACAATTAAATAAATATACAAAGTGCTGGTGTGCATAAACGCTCCAGATGACGTCAGAGTGACGAAACGTGTTGGGTGGAGTCAGCATACGACCTTGCATCACTTCCTGTCACTGAGATAGTGTCAGCAATATATGCTTGTTATACCTTTTTCTGAATGTGAGTACCTTTTAAACGTATACACCAATAAACCAGGTTTTTATACAGTATTACGCTATGTGGGCTCCCTCTCTTCTCTTTCCATAATGGAATTTCGCCATAGCCAACAATAAAGACGGAGCTATCCTATACTGCTACACAGGGCATATACTGTGGATGTGTGAGACCCCAAGAGGGGGTGGAGGATCTGGTGAGTGCAATCATTATAGGAGCACGAATAAGGCACGCACTAAGTGTTTATTCATTGAAAAGCCCACCAGAGCCAAAACGGATTCCTTCACTGGCACAACAGCACTTTTATTGTATCAGTCATGTGTTCACTTGTTTATGCACACCAGCACTTTGTATATTTATTTAATTGTATGAACATATTGCATTTATGGTTATTTTAATAATGATTTGTTGTATCTAATTTACTACTTAAACAAGTTGGTATGATACACACTGCACTTCCTATTTAGCCAGGCACACAGCCTGACACACTTTTCACCCATTAATATTCATTTCATTTTTTTTTTTATTTCATTTTTTCACATTTTTTCATGTTTATTTTTCAATTTTATTTTTTATGAGTACATAGGCACAGTACATCTGACATTCTTTTTGGTTGCAGATACTCATTTAATAGGCACTACTTAATTCACATTTTTTCTCCCCACCTAAAACTCCTTCCTCCCCTTTTGGGGAGTAGAACACACCTGAACCCTATCAGGTTTAGAACAGCGCCATATCTACTTCTCTCTTTTTTTAGCTTCTTACTCCACCTAGTGGAAGTAATTGGTAGAGGCAGCAGTTCTAGAAAACATCTCCGGAGTAATATTCCACTGCGCGGGGACTTTTTACTTTTTTTCCCTCCGGCTACTAAACAAAACCCACACAAGCTGATGGCTGCTACTGCTACTTTCTCTTAAAATCTGAAGATGAACATCAGCCAGTAGAGGGCGATATTTTCAATAACAACAACCCATGTGATTATTTTTGTGATTTGATATTTTAGGTGCAAAATATTACCAAAATGTTAAATCTTTAAAACAATAAAAAAAAAAACATTTTAAATCTGCATTTACATTTGCTTTGATCTCTGAAGACTGATCTGTGTTCAGATTGCTACAGCCCCTGGAAAAAAGTATAGAATCAACACTCTTGGAAGATATTGAACCAATTGTTTAATTGTGTAATTTTTCACAGAGCCCAAAAGACCCCCCCCCCCCTATTTTCCAGGCTCTCCCGCTGTTACTGGAGCCCGGGATCACAACAGCCAGCTAGGGGAGAGAGATCACCATGATCTGGGATCATGGGAGATCCATGCCTGGATCTCCCATGCACATAATGAAAAGGGAAGTGATGTAACTTCGGTGTTTCAGATCCACCATTTCCTGTCCAGTACAGCCAGGGGACACATCTAACTAATGCGTTCTGTGCTTGGTTAGAGGGTGTGAAGGGCAGGGGAGACATTGGGGTCTATTAGACCCCTAATGTCTCCATATAGAGTACCTGTCACCTTCCCAATGCTACCACATGGGGGTTTATTAACCCCTTATGATAGCAATAAAGTAAAAATACATTTACAATAAATAATTTTAAAAATAAATTAAATTATAATATATATACCGGTATATAAAATGCCATAACTCTCATTGCCCAGCACACCTGTGCAAACACAAGCACAGGGTGCGTACGTGTATGTAAACCACAGTTGAACCACACGTGTGACCTATTGCCGTGAATATCAGTTAACGTGTGACCGATCGCCGTGAATATCAGTTAACGTGTGACCTATCACCGTAACTATCAGTTAACGCTAAACTGATGAACTGTAAAGGCTTTTAAAGCGTCACCTATGATGATTTTTGGGCACCATCATTTTTGGTGATATCGTGGGCGCACGCAATTTTAAGACATGCAACATTTGGTCTAACATATTACTTGATGCAACCTCATCTTTTATATTTTAATCAAAAATGGGCATTAAATGGTGTGGGGGTTTTTTTGCACTATAATCCATTTTATTATATTTTTTCCTGAAAATTTGCATTAAATAAACAGCTGCGCAGATATCATGTGACATAAAAATTTGCAACTATCACCTTTCTATTCTACAAGGCCTCTGCTTTGAGAAAATATATAATGTTCTGAAGGTTTAGGTAATTTTGTTGCCAAAAATTGGGTTTTTTTCATATATGCGACAAGTTAAAAATATTGCTTTGGAGCCGAACTGGTTACAGGAAAAAAAAGGTCTTGATAGTAAAGATGAAAGCAGTGTAAATGGTTTATGAGTAAATGTAAACGTAAACATCAGTTTGACTTGCTTCAAATTTTTTAGTGCTCATTTTTTCAGTTCTCTTTTATTCTAACTGCATTGAAAGTCATTCAAATATACAGAACAAGCAAACTAATGTGTGTGTTTTACTTATATTTTTCTTAATGCCTATGTACTTGTAAGTTTAAAAATATAATAATTAGTGATATCTAATACAACATGCGCTTCCCAGGTCAGTACTTGTCTATATGCAACTTTACTATTTGCATTTGGGTTTGGCTAGCTTTATTAAAAATGAACACTGATCTATACAAATCTATAGGATTAAAAGAGAGGACAAATAATCAAACATGTACCAACCGGGTTTTGGATCCTCCACTGGTAACTTAACGTGGGAAGTCCTTATATCAGCGTAGACAATTGTGGTTGGATCTGTTATAAACACAAGACAAGTCTGATATTACAACAATCTTATGACTTTCATAAAACAACTTCTGATAGGTGAAATTTCTGTTATACAAAATATCCACTTTTTTTAGAACATAAACTGTGAACCTTGGAATGAATATTGAAACTGTATGTTTTACCCCTGACGTTGTTGCCGTTTTTTTTTATATTATGTGACCAAACTGACAACTATTTAACAGCAGACTCATCTGCCACCCTATCATTAACCTGACATACAAACCTGTTGCCTGTACCCAACCGTGGCTCTAGACTTACTTCAGCAGCAGCCATCAGCCATGGGTATTGGTCAAATGGGCACTGTCAAAGGCAGACCAGCTGTGATGGTCCAGAGTCAGGTTTGGAGACTAATTGCTATAGAAGTATAGAGCTGACCAGCTGGATAAGTGCAGCAGTAGGTCACCCTGGCGGGTGACAAGGGCTCACCCTAGGTGAGGAGTCTAAGCACTAACCAGTGTTTACCAGAGCTCCTGGTGGTGGAGAAGGGTTTTGCTGTGTGTTAATACCAGGTTGTGGTCATCAGGATCCCCCCACCAGGAGGTGAGCAAGCCGGGGTCCCGTAGCAGATATAGCAGGTAGGGATCAAGCAGAAGCGTAGTCAGTAAACAAGCCAAAGGTAGGTAATGAGTGGTCACAGGTTGAGATCAAGCAGAAGTGTAGTCAAGGAACAAGCCAAAGATCAGTAGTTAGTGCTAGTGAAGATACAGACAGCAGCAGGAGTGAGACATTAGCTGGAGAGAGCACAATAATCTGGAAAACAGGGATTGCAGAGACATGGCTTAAAACAGGAAGTTAATGGAAGGAGCAAAGGCAAGAAGCCCAAACAATCAGACAGGAAGCTGTCCAGCATCTCAGGTGGGTCAGCAAGAAAAGACATCTCCAGACATGGCAGAAATTGCAGGTTCAGACCCGGGTCCTGATGCCAGCCAATCAATGGTTCTGCGCAAACACAACTCCCACCCTTTCAGTGTTGCCACATGTATTCAGGTACCAGTGGTTGAACTGAAGCTGATGAGTACAGATTGTTTATTCTTTACAAAGTAGGGTGGGGCTATATAATATCTTAGGCTAGCAATGACTTTTAGATCCCATTAAGTTATATGCAATTTAAATGCAATTTTTTTATTTAATTTAGAATAGAGTAGGAAAGGGTGAGACTGCAAAAAAGAAGACTTCTCTCTGGGGGGTTTGCCCTCTCTGTTTGTCCTCATGACCCTTGTCACTAAGACAGAAAGTTAGTGGAAAACCAACCTTTTAGAGTTGTTATGAGATTTTGTAAACTACAGATTCCATTGCCCATGCAATAGATATTAGAGGGGAATATATCTGTAGTACAAGTTAGAGGAGCAGCCTGAGTGTCAGCTATGGCTCCTTCCATAGATACAGTGGAGTGAGCGTAGTCACCTTAGAACGGGAAGTGGGTTATTTGCAGTATTACTAGGTGAAAATAAAGGAAAAAAATGTTATTACTGTCTTTGTCCCGGTGACAAGTGTCCCCAGTGGAAGATGCACATGTACAGTAGTCGCCAATGGATCGGCACTGCAGTGTACCACAAGGCACATGGTAAAAGTCTAATTTTTCTGCTGCCATGCATTTGCAGCTCAATCTACATCAATAGGCGTCCTTAACGCAATGTATGTTAATTCACAAAATAGAACAGGTGTGATGATGCACGACCATAGAATGGTATACTGGGGTGGGGTGAAATCCCCTGTGTCTAACACTAGCTAATTAATTTTTAGACAATTACAACCACTATTAACCAGCTTTCGAAAAGGGGAAAAAAATGGCAACCCACCACAAACAGTTTCTATCAAAATGAGAAGGCTTTCATCTTTTTGCTGGTTGTTACAATTGAAAGCTCGTTGAAAGTGGTTAAATATTCTTAAAAAACGGTCATTTTATGTCTACCAATAGATTGTATACTAGTATAGCCAGAGTTCGTAATGTATACACTTTTACCATTGTACAGCACTGCACACATATCCCTGCTTTATAAATAAACGCTGTAATCTACATCTATAAAGTCTGGGAAAGAAAAGCAATTGATGTGACTTACCCTCCAAGTAAGGTTTTGTCTGTTGTGGTTTCCCACGTCTTTTCTTGTGGTTTAATTTAGCATACTCAACGTCATCCATATCACCCGTGTAAGTATGAGTTACGCTTTGTAAATTATAATCGGACAGGTTTATGTAGCAACACTTATACGTATACTGGGCTAAATGAAAGTCGTTTTCTGAAAAACAAAAAGAGAAAAATAAAATTTTCATTAACTAATATTCCAGGAAAGTACAATTAAAGGCCCACTGTAGTGAAAAATAAAATAAAAAATACATTCAAATTTGAAATCTAAAGATAAAATCATAAAATTAAAAAATAAGTTATAATTAGTCTGATTTGTTACACACAGATTTATGTAACAGCAGTTTCATATGTACTGTATACTGGGCTAAATGAAAGTTGTTTTCTGAAACAAAAAGGAGAAAAATAAAATGTTCATTAATAAATATCCCATATAAATCAATCAATATCCCATATAAATCAAATATTAAAAAAAAAGTAAAATTATGAAGTATGAGTTAAATGACATAAAGAAAATTAATTTATATAATGAATATTATTATTAGTATTCAGTATACAAATTATTTTTATTTTTGTTCCCATGTTTTTATTTTAAAGGGTCAATTAAAAAAAAGAGAAAACTCTTGTAACTGTTTAAAAAAAAATTGTAACTGCTTAAACAGTGTTAATTACAGTTAGTATTTAATTTATTTGTCACTTAGAGCTATGGTCTCTCATAAAAAAAAAAAAACATGTAATGCATCCATCCTAACTGCAAAGTTCCACAAATGCCTGTTTATTCTGTCAGTGAAGTACAGGCGGTCCCCGGGTTACAAACAAGATAGGGTCTGTAGGTTTGTTCTTAAGTTGAAATTGTTTGTAAGTCGGAACTATTGATGGGCGAACGGTTCGGCCCGAACCTATCCCCCCCTTATGTGAATTGGAAACGGGGTACATTGTACCCCTACCATTTCACCAAAAAAGTGTAAAAAAATGGTAAAAAAGACAAGAGACAAATTGGGACAAAATTAAAAAATAAGAAAATAAAAATGCCCTGCAATGTAAATCTACGCCGCCCGACAGACCAAAAAAGAAAAAAAAAAAAGCCTCTCTCTCGCCCCCTCTTTTCCTGTGGCCTGAAGGATCTGGTATGGATTTTAGGGGGACCCCCACGCAATTAATTTTTTTATTTTGGTTCAGGGTTCCCCTTAATATTCATACCAGACCCAAAGGGCCTGGTAATGGACAGGGGGAAGACCCATGCCCTTTTTTTCAATGAGTTTTATCTATATTGCCGAGATCTGACAATTCACTACAGCCACGATCAGTTTTAAATGACAATTTTCCCTTTAGAAATGTCATTTTGCTGTGGTACTGTTCTAAACACGGGAAAAATGCACCACTTTAAAAGGCATACTATAGACACCACTCAGGCATGATATTTCATTTTGAACACATTCACTCACGGAGTTACGCTATGGGGCTGCAATTTGTCTTGTGAGATCACAGCATGATCTCCAAGAGCTCTGATTGAAAATGATCTGGCGGTGGATGCAATAGACTGAACGATCAGTGGGATGAGCTAGTGACAGCAATCGTTTAAGGGGAGGATTGAGGAGATTTCTTCATCAGGCTTTACAGGCTGTTTGAGAGTCATCTTCCCAGCGGAGTACGATCTTACTGACCTCCCAATTGAACTGCATACTATATGTTCATTCCCTTAATCACCAGCACTGTATTTAGTTACAGTTTATACCAACAAGTGGTTGATTTATGAGCGCTGCTTGCTTTTGTTACATTTAACCACTTTAGCCCCGGAAGATTTGGCTGCTCAATGACCAGGCCATTTTTTGCGATACGTCACTGCGTCAATTTAACTGACAATTGTGCGGTCGTGCGACGCTGTACCCAAACAAAATTTTTCCCACAAATAGAGATTTCTTTTGGTGGTATTTGATCACCTCTGCGGTTTTTATTTTTTGTGCTGTAAACAAAATATGAGCGATAATTTTGAAAAAAACACTATGGGATTGATTTACTAAAGGGAAATCCACTCTGCACTACACGTGCACTGCATTTGAAAGTGCACTTGTAAGTGCAGTTGCTGTAGATTGCTGTAGATCTGAGGGGAAGCTCTGCTGCTTGTATAATGCAATCATGTGCAAGCAAAAATGCTGTTTTTTTTTCCTTGCATGTCCCCCTCAGATCTACAGCGACTGCACTTGAAAGTGCACTTGTAGTGCAAAGTGGATTTGCCTTTAGTAAATTAACCCCCCCATATCTTTTACTTTTTGCTATAATAAATATCCCACATTTAAAAAAAAAAAAAAAAAATTTTCCTAAGTTTAGGCCGATATGTATTCTTCTACATATTTTTAGTAAAAAAATTGCAATAAGCGTATATTGATTAGTTTGCGTATACAAAATAGGGGATAGATTTATGGCATTTTTAGTATTATTATTTTTTTATTGGTAATGGCGGCGATCTGCGATTTTTATCGGGACTACAATATTGCGGCGGACACATCGGACACTTTTGACACATTTTTGGGACCATTAACAATTATACAGTGATCAGTGCTATAAAAATGCACTGATTACTGTATAAATGTAACTGGCAGGGAAGGGGTTAATACTAGGGGGTGATCAAGGGGTTAACTGTGTTCCCTCACTGTGTTTTAACTGTAGGGGGGGTGGAACTAACTAGGGGAAGAGAGAGATCGGTGTTCATACTTTGTATGAACACACGATCAGTCTCTTCTCCCTGAAAGAACCGAGATCTGTGTGTTTACACACACAGATCCCGGTTCTCACTCTGTCACGAACGATCGCGGGTGCCCTGCGGTCATCGGGCCCGCCAGGCGCTCACATCGTCTCCGGTGGCGAGCCACGGGCGTGTGCTCCTAGTGGCCAAAAGACGAAGCGACGTAAGGTAACGTCGCTTCGCCCAGCCATGCCATTCTGCCACGGTAAAACTGTGGCAGCTGGTCAGCAAGCAGTTCATTTTTAAATCTTGCCACAGATTCTCAATTGGGTTTAGGTCTGGACTATGATTGGGCCATTCTAACACATGAATATGCTTTGATCTAAACCATTCCATTGTAGCTCTGGCTCTATGTTTAGGGTCGTTGTCCTGCTGGAAGGTGAACCTCCCCCCAAGTCTCAAGTCTTTTGCAGACTCTAACAGGTTTTCTTCTAAGATTGTCCTGTATTTGGCTCCATCTATCTTCCCATCAACTCTGACCAGCTTCCCTGTCCCTGCTGAAGAAAAGCATCCCCACAATATGATGCTGCCACCACCATGTTTCACGGTGGGGATGGTGTGTTCAGGGTGATGTGCGGTGTTAATTTTCCGACACACATAGCATTTTGCTTTTAGGCCAAAAAGTAAAATTTTGGTTTCATCTGACCAGAGCACCTTCTTCGACATGTTTTCTGTGTCCCCCACATGGCTTCTCACAAACTGTGAACAGGACTTCTTATGACTTTCTTTCACCAATGTCTTTCTTCTTACCACTCTTCCATAAAGGCCAGATTTGTGGAGAGCACGACTAATAGTTGTCCTGTGGACAGATTCTCCCACCTGAGCTGTGGATCTCTGCAGCTCCTCCAGAGTTACCATGGGCCTCTTGGCTGCTTCTCTGATGAATGCTCTCCTTGCCCGGCCTGTCAGTTTAGGTGGACGGCCATGTCTTGGTAGGTTTGTATTCGTGCCATACTCTTTCCATTTTCAGATTATGGATTGAACAGAGCTCCATGAGATGTTCAAATCTTGGGATATTTTTTTATAACCTAAGCCTGCTTTAAACGTCTCCAAAACTTTATCCCTCACCTGTCTGGTGTGCTCCTTGGCCTTCATGATGCTGTTTGTTCACTAAGGTTCTCTAACAAACCTCTGAAGGCTTCACAGAACAGCTGTATTCATACTAAGATTAAATTACACACAGGTGGACTCTATTTACTAATTAGGTGACTTCTGAAGACATTTGGTTCCACTAGATTTTAATTAGTGGTATCAGAATAAAGGGGGCTGAATACAAATGCACGCCACACTTTTCAGATATTTATTTGTAAAACATTTTGAAAACCATTTATCATTTTCCTTCCACTTCACAATTATGTGCCACTTTGTGTTGGTCCATCCCATAAAATCCCAATAAAATACATTTACATTTTTGGTTGTAACATGACAAAATGTGGAAAATGTCAATGGGTATGAATACTTTTTCAAGGCACTGTAGATGACATTTTATATTTTGATCATAGTTCCATTCTAATTGCGAAGGAAAGAAAGGAAGTGAATTTCTCCAGGAAAGAGTTAAGTTTTTTTGAACAAACAGAGGACAATAAGTTGCAGCCTTCAAGCAAAACCATCAAAAAAATTACACTGTCCTATGCAACTTCCACTGCTACTCAAATCACAGCCAGAGCACCAACCGTCACTGGCAACTGTCAAGAATACCTAACGTTGTATTCTCTGTCCCTCCAAAACTCTAATGCCCCGTACACACGGTCGGATTTTCCGATGGAAAATGTGTGATAGGACCTTGTTGTCGGAAATTCCGACCCTGTGTGGGCTCCATCACACATTTTCCATCGGATTTTCCGACACACAAAGTTTGAGAGCAGGATATAAAATTTTCCGACAACAAAATCCGTTGTCGGAAATTCCGATCGTGTGTACACAAATCCGATGCACAAAGTGCCACGCATGCTCAGAATAAATAAAGACATGAAAGCTATTGGCCACTGCCCCGTTTATAGTCCCGACGTACGTGTTTTAGGTCACCGCGTTTAGAACGATCGGATTTTCCGACAACTTTATGTGACCGTGTGTATGCAAGACAAGTTTGAGCCAACATCCGTCGGAAAAAATCCTAGGATTTTGTTGTCGGAATGTCCGAACAAAGTCCGACCGTGTGTACGGGGCATAATGCTGCGTACACACGGTCGGACTTTCCAACGGGAAATTTTTGATGTGAGCCTGTTGTCGGAAAGTCCGACCGTGTGTAGGCTCCATCGAACATTTGCTGTCGGAATTTCTGCCCACAAATGTTTGAGAGCAGGTTCTTAAATTTTCAGCCAACTTCACTTTGTTGGCGGAAAGTCCGATCGTGTGTACGCGGCATAAGAGTCCAATCAAGTTATCACCAGTACATCACAGCTGCCTGTGGAAGGGGCCCCTGGTGGCTTCAAATTGTTGCCGCTTTTATTAAATATGATATCTTGAATTGGACTTATACTTTGGTGGAGCCATTTGCCATTTCATCACAGCACCTTCCTCAGCCTCTGTATCATTGTTGCATGAAGGGTAGCAAGTCATTTACATCACTGGCGCTGCCCGTTCTTCAATCTGTGCATATCATAGCAAAACAGTAGTAACATATGCATACAAACAGGCAAAAAGTAGCTCAAGCGATCTGTGACTGTATCAAGGAAACTGCCAAACAAAATACAATAAAGTACGGCAGATACCCCAATGTAATAATCAAGCTCTCCAGGTTAAACAGATTATGTAGAAACATTTGCTCATTCACAATACAGGGGGTCCCCTACTTACAAACATCCGACTTACAAACGACTCCTACTTACAAACGGAGGGAGACAACAGGAAGTGAGAGGAAATCTACCCCTAGGAAGGGAAATTCACTCCTGTAAGAGTTAATATGGGAAAAAGGTGTCTCTACTGATGCTTTATCACCAATCCTTATTTCCCTAATAACCCCAAATTTTCAAAATCCAATTGTCATTGGGACAGAAAGTGAGGTGAAATCTTCTGAACAGGGGCACAGACAGCAAAACAAATGTTACAGGGGTGATAACCCTTCCCTATGCTATCTACAAAACTTAAAAATAGATTTTTTGGCTGGAGCTACACTTAAAAAATGTACCTGTTCCGACTTACAAACAGATTCAACTTAAGAACAAACCTAAAGTCCCTATCTTGTTTGTAACCCGGGGACCCCCTGTACAGAAGGGATACTTCAATATGTAACAAGTTAGTTCCAAGTCATTTATTTTTCAAGTAATAGAGGATACCCATATAGGAATCCTCACAGGTACTCTAATATTCTTTTTGTAAGTATATAAGCCTGTGGGTATTGAATATATAATGAGATGACTGGGGCAGTTCATATTCTTAGTTGCAAATGTGGAGCTTTCTATATTGATAAAAAAAAGTAGACCATTTAATTGTTGAATTTATGACCACATTTATGTTATTATGAACGCAAATCTTCAAACCCCCATAGGGAGGCATTTTGCAGGATTTCATAAATAGCAAGTAGAGGGGGTGCCATTTGCAGTTCTAGAAAGTATTTATCAAGGTCTCAAAGAAGGTACCGGTAACTTCAATTAAAAAAAATCCTACAAGTAAAAATGAAATGAATTTACCAAATAAAAGACGTTGTAAATCCAGGCTTAAATAAGCCATTTTGTTTTCCATTATTTCTTTAAAAAGAATTATAGTTTGATACATCAATGCATAGAAACATAGAAAAGTGACGGCAGAAATACAACAAGAAGACCATTGAGTCTGCCCATTTTTTTTGCTTTCGTTAACTTTTTTGTCTGAATATATATTTATGTTTGTCCCAAGTATATTTTAAGCAATTTACTGCTGACTGTCTCACTACCTCTGTAGTAATGACTTTTAATTTATCCTCTCATGCACGAGGGGTCTTCAAAAAGTTTCCACGTTTTTTATATTTAATAGAGTTAAAAAAAGTGTGAAAACTTTTTGAAGAACCTTTGTATATTGTGGAAAAACATGGTGACTGATGTGATGCATATACAATATTGTTTCCCATGAATACCTTATAGAATGTGAGCCCCCTTTTTTCCTTTAGGGTTTTGGCATTGTTTTATGTGTTAATTTTGTAATTTTTTTATTGCTTTTTTTTTAATTTTTCCTTTTCTCCTTTGTTTTCTTCTTCCTCCTTTTTTTTTCTTCTTTTTGTATGGTTTTGTTAAATTTTCTTTATTTCTTTATACCTCCTGTGGTGTATATGGGCCTGGGGCAGTTGTGGGTCTATAGCAACATACCTTTGTGTGAACATGATAAACCCTTTTCTTGCCTGTAATATCAATTGGGCCATTCTTGAAATGTGAAATGTGTGTGTGTTGAACCGCGCTTACTATAGGTAAAACCTAGGTGAAATTACGAAACAGTGCAAATAAACAGTACAAATCAAATGTATGCAACCACTGGATTCACTCCAATAGGGAATATTCAATGCGTTGATTATAAAAGTGCATGAAACTGTATTCAAACGTATATCATGAACTCAGTACATCACAAATCATTAGTGTCCATAGTGATGGACAAATGATAAAACAAATATAAGTCAAAAAAGGTTCATCCAAAACTTCCAGTAAGAGGGTGCTTAATCCAACGTTTAAGTGACTGTAGAAATTCTCCACCACATCAAGCAAACAGCCTACTCACCAGATGGAGATGATCCTTACTACAGAGATCATAAGAGCTTTTGAAATATTGGAATGGATCTGGAAGTCCATCTCAGCAGGTCCAACTGAGTCTCCAATCAAACATTCAAATAGGGATGGTTACCCGTATCCAGGTTTGAACATAGAAATAAGGAACAATCTCCCATGGTGAAGTACTTCGTGAAAAAAGGGAATTCTTTCAATAAAAATGGCTCCAAAAGTCGTAAAACATTCCTTAAGGTTTAAAAACATAGAAATGGACGCGGGGACACTGTTTGCGCTCCACCTGCATTCCACTATGGGCGGAAGTGACGTATAAGGCTCGACCACACGTTTTGGCAGTGCGTCTGACCTCATCAGGGGTCACATATTTAATTGGAGACACCGTCGGACCTGCTGAGAAGGACTTCCAGATCCATTCCAATATTTCAAAGGCTCTTATTATCTCTGTAGTAAGGATCATCTCCATCTGGTGAGTAGGCTGTTTGCTTGGTGTGGTGGAGGATTTCTACAGACACTTAAACATTGGATTAAGCATCCTCTTACTGGAATGAACCTTTTTGGACTTATATTTGTTTGTTTTATCACTATGGACACTAATGATTTGTGATGTACTGAGTTCATGATATACGTTTGAATACAGTTTCATGCACTTTTATAATCAACGCATTGAGTATTCCCCATTGGAGTGAATCCGGTGGTTGCATACATTTGATTTGTACTGTTTATTTCCACTGTTTAGTAATTTCACCTAGGTTTTACCTATAGTAAGCACGGTTCAACACACACACACATTTCACTTTATTGTTTTTCATAACTTAAGAACGAGCAGCTGTATTTTATAATTCATATCATAATTTTATTTATTTTTATTCACTTTCCTACTGTGCGGGTAGGGAACAAATCACGTTTTTTTCCCCTATAACATCATTCTTGAAATGTATATCTTTGAGAATCAGAACAGCTTCTTCCTTTTTGCCTTTATCTGTAGTTAATTCATTGGTCTTAGGTGTATGTGTAGACCAGGAGAATAGCATTTTTCCAATTTTTGGGAGAAAAACAATATCTTTATTTTATATGGTACACTTCGTAAACATTATATTGTTACCTGATATGTGAGGTGTACATATTTTAATACGTATATCATAGTGGCTTAAAGAATAGGCAAACTTGTGATTGAACTGGATCATTTTTGTCCACCTCATGACTACATGTGACTTTGACTGTCACATTTAAGTGCTGATGCATTTTTAGTCAGTTGATTTAGTGTGTGTTTATAGTGCCTTGCAAAAGTATTCACCCCCTTGGCTTTTTACCTATTTTGTTACATTACAGCCTTTAGTTCAATGTTTTTTTAATCTGAATTATATGTGATGGATCAGAACACAATAGTCTAAGTTGGTGAAGTAAAATTAGAAACATATATATATAAAACTATTTTTCACAAATAAAAAAAGATAATTGGTATGTGCGTATGTATTCACCCCCTTTGTTATGAAGCCCATAAAAAGCTCTGGTGCAACCAACTACCTTCAGAAGTCACATAATTAGTGAAATGATGTCCGCCTGTGTGCAATCTAAGTGTCACATGATCTGTCATTACATATACACACCTTTTTGAAAGGCCCCAGAGGCTGCAACTCCTAAGCAAGAGGCACAATGACCCCAAACACACTGCTAAAGCAACACTTGAGTGGTTTAAGGGGAAACATGTAAATGTGTTGGAATGGCCTAGTCAAAGCCCAGACCTCAATCCAATAGAAAATCTGTGGTCAGACTTAAAGATTGCTGTTCACAAGAGCAAACCATCCAACTTGAAGGAGCTGGAGCAGTTTTGCAAGGAGGAATGGGCAAAAATCCCAGTGGTAAGATGTGGCAAACTCATAGAGACTTATCCAAAGTGACTTGGAGCTGTGATAGCCGCAAAAGGTGGCTCTACAAAGTATTGACTTTAGGGGGGTGAATAGTTATGCACATTGACTTTTTCTGTTATTTTGTCCTATTTGTTGTTTGCTTCACAATAAAAAAAAAAAAAACATCTTCAAGTTGTGGGCATGTTCTGTATATTTAATGATGCAAATCCCCAAGCAATCCATGTTAATTCCAAGTTGTGAGGCAACAAAACAAGAAAAATGCCAAGGGGGTGAATACTTTTGCAAGGCACTATATATGTACGCATGTGGATAGGGGCATTAGATTGTAAACTCCTTGTGGGCAGGGACTTATGTGCAGGAACAGTATATAAATTGCAGAGGCTATATAAATACCTATTTATTACATACTCAGTTTGTGATATAATGTTCATACTTATGCTGCATATTTTGTTTTGTTTTTTACGAAATTTATTGTGTTTTGCAAGAATACTACTTGTACAATACAGAATGTACCGACATAGAAAAGTATTAAAAGCAGAACAAATATACATTATGTATGATGAAGCCAAAGGGATTTTCAGATCAAGCACATGAATACAATATTCAGCATGTGCCATAGAAAAATAAGATACAAACATAGTTACATAGTTAGTCAGGTTGAAAAAAGACACAAGTCCATCTAGTTCAACCATAAAAATAAAATATAAAATAAAAAATTTTATACAATCCCATATACCCAATCCCATACCCACAGTTGATCCAGAGGAAGGCAAAAAAACCCCCAGAAAAGCAGGATCCAATTTGCTACAGCAGGGGAAAAAAAATCCTTCCTGATCCCAGAGAGACAATCGGATTTTCCCTGGATCAATTTTACCTATAAATGTTAATACCAAGTTATATTCTGTACATATAGGAAAGTATCCAGGCCTTTCTTAAAGCAATCTACTGAGCTGGCCAGAACCACCTCTGGAGGGAGTCTATTCTACATTTTCACAGCTCTTACTGTGAAGAAACCTTTCCGTATTTGGAGATGAAATCTCTTTTCCTCTAGACGTAAAGAGTGCCCCCTTGTCCTCTGTGATGACCATAAAGTGAATAACTCACCACCAAGTTCACTATATGGACCCCTTATATATTTATACATGGTGATCATATCACATAGTTACATAGTTACATAGTTAGTAAGGTTGAATAAAGACACCAGTCCATCCAGTTCAACCTGAGTGAGTGTGTGTCTACAACCCTGACCCTTGTTCCTAACCCTGTACATCGCACACTCACATCAGTCCCTACCCTCAATCAAAGGTCCCCATTCATATACTAGGGCCAATTTTGGACAGAAGCCAATTAACCTACCAGCATGTCTTTGGAGTGTGGGAGGAAACCGGAGTACCCGGAGGAAACCCACGCAGGCACAGGGAGAACATGCAAACTCCAGGCAGGTAGTGCCGTGGTTGGGATTCAAACCAGCGACCCTTTTTACTGCTAGGCGAGAGTGCTAACCACTGCACCACTGTGCCACCACTGTGTCACCCCTTAATCTCCTCTTCTCAAGAGAGAATAAATTCGGTTCCTCTAATCTTTCCTCATAGCTGAGCTCCTCCATGTCTCTTATCAGTTTGGTTGCCCTTCTCTGCACTTTCTCCAGTTCCTCAATATCCTTTTTGAGAACTGGAGCCCAAAATTGAACTGCATATTCCAGATGAGGTCTTACTAATGATTTGTACAGGGAGGCAAAATGATATCTCTCTCTCTCTCTCTGGAGTCCATACCTCTCTTATACAAGAAAGGACTTTGCTCACTTTGGAAAACCGCAGCTTAGCATTGCATGCTATTATTAAGCTTATGATCTACCAAAACCCCCAGATCCTTCTCCACCATTGATCCCCCCAAGTTGTACTCCCTCTAGTATGTACGATGCATGAATATTCTTAGCCCCCAAGTGCATAACTTTACATTTATCAACATTAAACCTCATCTGCCACATAGTTGTCCAATTAGACAGTGCATTGAGGTTGGCTTTTAAATTGGAGACATCCTGTAAGGACGTTATACCACTGCATAGCTTGGTGTCATCTGCAAAGACAGAAATGTTACTTTTGATCCCAGACCCAATATCATTTATAAAGGTATTACAGAGTAAGGGTCCCAGCACTGAACCTTGGGGTACACCACTGATAACCTTAGACCATTCAGAGTAAGAATCATTAACCACTACTCTCTGAATTCTGTCTTTTAGACAGTTTTCTATCCATTTACAAACTGATATTTCCAAGCCTGTAGACTTTACCTTACACATGAGCCGTGTGTGGGGAACTGTGTCAAACGCTTTTGCAAAATCCAGTATCCAAAATTAGTATGCCAGCATAAAAAACATACTGTAGGTGAAGAGTAGGATATAGTGTTAATTTTGATGTCAGATTTCAATTTGGTTTTAGTTGTAGTCTTTTGACTAAAATACCATTTTAGTTTTAGTCGTATTTTAGTCATCTGAAATTGTTTTAGTTTTAGTCATATTTTAGTCAACTAAATTATAATGGGTTTAGTTAAATTGTAAGATGTTATTTAGGCATTTCTCTAGAATTGCCAAACTCATTCTATACTCCTGGAGTAAAAATCGAATAATATGTTATTATTTCTTGTATGAAGGTTTGAACATGCACTACAGGCACAGATATAGCTCGTGTGATATATAACGTCTTTATAAATAAAACCAAGTTTCATAAACAAGCAAAAATATTGCTTTTTGACAAACAGAAGTGCAACTTTAAGGTCTCGTGTACACTGCTGCTGACAAACGGACGTTTAGGAGCAATTGAGCATTTTTCTCAGCATCCCCAGAACTCTCCTGTTATCTTATATGTTCATGTACGCTGAGTAGTTTATAGTCGTTTAGAGGCAGTTAAGTCTAGTGACATTTTTTTTAAAGCAAAAAATTGGGTTCAGGACGGAAGTTTATTGGCATTTGAAACGCCAAATGCTTGTAACAGCGTGCAAACGTTGTAACTCACATTTAAAAGCGTTTTGTTTATAGGCTTTTTCAATGGAGATACATTTCTAACCACTTACAATGTAAAAACGCAGCTAAACGCGCATTTAAAAACCTCAAAATTGTTGTTTTTAACCGTCGGTTACTAGCTGTCAAGTTCCAGCATTCAGGATAGGTTTTCAAACGTCCTGTGTACATGAAGCCTAATATATATATATATATATATATATATATATATATATATATATATATAAACAAAAAAAAATCATTTGGCTGTAATGTCACAGCACATATTACCTGAATATAAAAACAGTTCTCTGTTAATAATGAAAACAAGTATCAAGTAACTTCTTTATAAATAAAATCAAGTTTCACAAACAAAGAAGAATATTGCCACTGTTTTAATGTCAAATTTTGATTTAGTTTTAGTCAGTCTTTTTACTAAAATTTCATTTTAGTTTTAGTCGTACTTTAGTCTTCTGAATTGAAACTGAATTTTATTTTTGTTTAGTTTTTGTTACTGAAAACATGCAGCCAGTGGAAGCTATGACTAAAATAATTTTGTCTACGAAATTAAAACTGATAGGATAATCTTAATCCTTTCCAAAAGTTCAGCAAAAACAAAAAAACAAAAAAATGATGAAAACATGGTTTAAGGACCTCAAGAAAAAGATTGTCTATTCTCAAACAAACGGTCCCAATTATTACTAAAACATTGCATTCAATTATGCAAGGTATGATATTTCCTTCCATAAGCATTATGGAATCCAGTCTTGCTTATATCTGTGAGAATAGGACTATCAGGGGTTATCCAGTAAAGCACAATTACCCAGTGTGTGACTCTGCGAAAAGTGGGGACTGTCCTGAATAGGAGCAAAAAGTAGGCAATTAGCGTACTTCCCACGATCCTAGAAGAGAGCTCACACACTTTGTGCCAAGTTGGTATTAGTTTATCATAGGACCAAAAAATATGAAGGAAAGACCCAAGAGAGGGACAGCCACGAAAACAAGTAGGTGACACTTGTGGATAAATTGAGTGTAGTTTAGGCTGGGTTCACATGCAAATAGGGTGTGAGTTTCCCCTCATCCAATTCGCATGACAGGAGATTGTGACTGGCTCTCAATGGAGCGGCTGCGGAGCGGATTGCACAGGGGTACTGTACGTCTTTTGGCTCCATTTCGGGTCCAAATTCAGGCAAAAAGAACAGGGACGTGCCGGACCCCTCCTGTCAGCCGCTTACACTAATCTTTTAAAATGTGAGTACCATCTTTGCTTATGTATAAAATAAAGCTTTTAAAAACAGTTTTACGCTATGGACATCTCTTCTCTTTCACATGTTGAACACATTATAAGTCGCTAGACAACATTTAAAGCACGGACCAGAGCTGCCAAGGGTTGCTACACAGTGGCAGATACTGTGACCGCGTAATACCCCTGCAGGGGTGAGGCTATTCGGTGAGTGTATGCACATTAGGAGCACGATTAGGAAGCACTATCACCAAGCCAGCGCCTGAATAAGAAGATCTTTAAATAACATTGTCTTTCAATAAGGACTGACTCTTTCTGAGCACAAGTCACTTTGCCATATAAGAAGACCTTCTGAAACAAAATTGTTTTTCCAGCAAGCACTGATTTTTTGAGCACTAGTCACTTTGTTAATTAACCTTTTGAGCACTAGTCACTTTGTTAATTAATTTATAGCTGCTAAACCAGCACACATTTTTGATCACGAAGCACTTTTTGCATACGCACTTTTACTAAAAAATGAATTAATGCAATTGTATGTGATACGATATTGGGCATATATTTCATGTAATTCTATTTTAATATTTGCAAAATAGCATATATTATATTTGTGGTTAACATTCACGGAGTGTAACCTACACCATTTTTGGTAAACAACACACACTGAAGCATATTCTCTGGCCATTGAAACTACACTGTCAAGCAGCCGCCAGAGGTTGTAACACAATCCAAAATCCACCGCAAACTGGGTGACAGAGGCTGTAACACACGCTGTTTCTTTTTCCTTTTATTTCTTTATTCATTCACCCATTTTTTCGTTTGAATTAGTCCAACTGCTAATGGACACCAAAAGTTTGTAGTACCACACCGTGATATATGTGCACACACACAAGGTTCGAGGCATTTGCTACCAATTTAGAGTATACACAATTTAAACGATCTAGTTTCCACACCTTGTCTGGGAGACTACACAAAGTATAATATGGTGGTTCTATCATCAAACATTTATTCCACTAGAACAGCGCCACATCTACATTTGTTCTATATATATTCTAGTACACTCCACCCAGGTGGAATTGTACCTGTAGAGGCAGCAGTTCTATATTTCATCTGTACCCATATCCACTGCGCGGACTCATTTTTATATTCTTCATTGGAGAATGTGTATCCACATGGCGGCATTTGATGGGCACTGTGAGGCTGCAGTTGATGGTTTTTTTTCAGAATATTTCAGTTTGTTTGCACCCCCCCCCCCCCCAATAAAAAATTTTGAGCACCAGCCCCCACTGGATGTCTCAGAGATGAAGTTTAATAGAAAAAAAAAATTCTCCTCTATGGCTGTATCTCCTGCTCATTATTAAAATCTGTGAGAAGAGAATAATTAATACGGCAGGAGTACGGAGTGGATGAAAGACCAATCATCTTGGTGTGAAAAGTCACAATATGATGATCCAACCATGAGCACGGTAGAATAGCCGCAGCCATATAGTTAGATAAAATTATAGGAGTACAAAAAATGTAGTCCAGTCTGGCTTTGGTATCATGGGGATGTGATTAAAATGTATATTACTGTGTATGGATGGTCCCGATGTTAGTTTGTTCACCCAAAAAAATTGTCAAAAAAAAAAACCACAGCAGACATTTTTTGACAATTCCTTGATTAAAAAAGAAGAAAAAAAAAAAAAAAAAGTGTCCCGCGATGTACATCCATCTTCAATCACGCCACCCGATGGTTGGGTCCCGAAAAATAGAAAAAAACAAAATAGAAAAAGCCCCGCTCGATGGGAGGCCTCCCAGTGACCTCTGTCTCTTGGCTGTGACAGCTGTTATATAGCCAAGGGTGGGGCCACCTGGTGACATAACCGAGTGACCCCACCCCCTTCTGACGTCATCTGACCTCATGTGGCATCATATTGGGCGCGGGGTCACCCGGTTACGTCAGCGGGTGACCCCGCCCTTGCCTATATAACAGCTGTCAAAGCCAAGAGACAGCAGTCACCGGGAGGCCTCCCATTGAGGCGGAGCTTTTTCGTTTTTTTTATTTCTATTTTTCAGAACTGTCGGGCAGCGTGATTGAACATGGATGGACATCGCGGGACACTTTTTTTTTTTTTAATAAAGAAATTGTCAAAAACTGTCTGCTTTGGTTTTTACTTTTTGACACTTTTTTTGGTGAATGGGTAGGGGAACAATGTAAAGATTCTGATAAGCCCCCCCGCCTGCAGACCCCGACAACCAATGGCAAGGGTTGTCGGGAAGAAGCTCTTGTGGACTGGGGGGAACCCACTGCATTTTTTTCATTGATTTTTTATCTATATTGCTGGAAACTGGCAATACATTACAGCCGCGAGCCATTTTAAATGACATTTAGAAATGTCATTATTGCTGCGGCACTGTTCTAGACATCACACAGATGCAGCACATTTTACAGGCAGACTAAGGGGACCCCAAGGCATGATATTTAAAGGAATATTTTATTTTTATTGTTTCACTTTAAGCATTATTAAAATCGCTGCTCCTGAAAAAACTGTTGTTTTAAAAAGGTTTTTTTTTGCATTGATACATGTCCCCTGGGGTAGGATCCGGGTCCCCATACACTTTTATGGCAATAACTTTCATGTTAGCTTTTAAAATGAGCACTTTTTCATGCTCGTGTCTCATAGACTTTAATAGGGTTCGCATGTTCGCTAGAACTTTTTGCCTGTTCGCGGTGTTCTGGTGCAAAGTGAACCGGGGGGTGGTCGGCTCGTCCCTATTCCCGTGCACCAACATTATAAGCATGCCAAGTATCTATCAATTGTAATGGGTTTAGAGGTTTGGAAAGAGATTTAGAAGAAGCTTTAGAATGTGAGGTTATTCTACTTCTGTCCAGGGCAGGATGGGCTATGAGAATAAAATCTTCAACTAGGCACATATGGGGGGGGGGTGAATGGTATTTAAGACAGCAAAAAATTATACAGAGACATTTATTTTAGCAGATATGGACAGCTGTCCAGATGTTTTTTTTTAACAAGTACTACTGTCAATAAATATCTATGGTTCTTATGACCTGTGACTTGTGTGGTTTTAGTGCTGATAATTAAAGTCCCACGGATGGAATAAAACTTCATTTAGGACTCATACATTTCAGTGTGGCATTTCAGTGTCCTACATGCAAATACAACCATCATTGCACAAGGAGATTGTGGTTATCCCTCATGCCGCGTACAGACGAGCGGACTTTACGGCAGACTTTGCCCGGCGGACGGGATTTGGTCGGACATTTCGATCGTGTGTGGGCTCCAGCGGACTTTGTTTTCTCAAAAGTTGGACGGACTTAGATTTGAAACATGTTTTAAATTAATCCGTAGAAATCGAGTCCGGTCGAAAAGTCCGCCGTGTGGATGATAGTTTGACGGACATAAAGCCACGCTAGGGCAGCTATTGGCTACTGGCTATGAACTTCCTTGTTTTAGTCCGGTTGTACGTCATCAAGTACGAATTTGACGGACTTTGGTGGATTGTGTGTAGGCAAGTCCGTTCATTCAGAAAGTCCGTCGTAAAGTACGTCGAAAAGTCCGCCGGGCAGTCTGCCGTAAAGTCCGCTCGTGTGTCCACGGCATTAGTGTTTGGAAGCTACCTACCAAACATCCATATACCACATGGGGACAATAAACACCTATTATATATGAGTATTTGAGTAATAAAATGTTACAGATCATCACCTAAAAGTTCCAGCACCATTAAAAGGGAAGTATGGGATTTTTTTTTTTTTTCATCAAACTTACCTAGCTGAATGCAGCATCACTTCCCGCCAGCTCTAACACTGGGAACACCAATGATCTCTCTGTTTTTAGAGCTCCCTGAGCAGTAACCAGCTCTCTGCTCTGCCCCCCCCCCCCCCGCCACTCATTTCAACACTGGGCTGTGGAGGGGGTGGGAGCGGCCAGTACAGGCTCTAAGCGGTTTTCTGAGAGGCTGAGCCGGGTGCTACTCCAAGCTTGTGGGCAGATCCCAACCATATAGTTGCGATATTTCCTAAACCTGGACTGGCTCTGTGATGTCAGCCGACAGCAGGCTTTAGCCTGCTGTCTGCTGAAAATGAGTCACAGGAGTGCAAAGCTATCTGTACTCCTGTGATCCATAGGAGAATGGACCTTTGGCTGTACTTCTCCTTTAATTGTCTGCTTCAAATGAGGATTTTTGTATGACATATGAGAGATGATAATTTGATTTTGCACTGTTGCCTTCCTGTTCTGTCCTATGGCTATGCTCACTCCTCTAGTGTATCTATGGAGTGAGCCATGGTTGGCACACAGGGGTTGATTTACTAAAACTAGTGCAAAATCTGGTGCAGGTGTGCATAGAAACCAATCAGCATCTAACTTCAGCTTGTTCATATTCCCAATGTTTACTCATCCTAATTATTATCAGTCGGGATTTCCAGGAATAGCTCGTACTAGGTGGACTGGGGTAGGCCGGGACTACAACTCCCATGAACACAGCGTGTTGGATTTATTTCAGCCAAACACGGAACACACTTTTTCCTTGGCCGCATGAAGGTTTCCTGCTGTGTCCCAGATCTGTGCAGGGAGAAGCATAACAACAGTTGTCTACTGCAAAACAAGACATGCTTGAAAAGGATAAGTAAACATTTGGAATATGAAGATGGTGAAGACAAACTTAGGAAACAGCTTCTTTGACTTCGGCACTGAAGAAAGAATTTAACTTCTGAGTATTTGCACAGTCAGTGAAGAAGGCTGTTTCTGTGTACATCAAAGGCCCTGGCTGGGTATAGAGCTTGTGATCTCCTGTAATAGGAGACCATAGGGAGTCAGTAAGCAGCAGTGAGAATAGAGGTGGAAGTCAACTTTATTGTCACGTTGGATGTTACTTCATTGGATGGAGTTTATCACCTGTTATAATTTATTCACATTTTGTTTTTAAGCGTAACTTATTTTGGAATAGGTTAATTAATGTAACTGGTCCCCAAAAAGTGTCAAAAGTGTCAGTCAGGTGTCCGATTTGTCCACCGCAATATTGCAGTCCCGCTATAAGTCCCTAATCGCCGCCATTAGTGGTAAAAAAAATAATAAATATATAAAAATATCCCATAGTTTGTAGACGCTTTAACTTTTGAGCAAACCAATCAATATACGCTTATTTGGATTTTTTTTTTACCAAAAATATGTGGCAGAATACATATTGGCCTAAAATGATGAAGATATTAGATTTTTTACATATTTATTTTATTTTTAAATTTTAAAATTTTATTTTATTAGGAATGTTTTATAGCAGAAAGTAAAAATATTGTTTTGTTATTGTTTTTTCAAAATTGTTTTTTTTTTTTTTTCGTTTATAGCACAAGAAATAAAAACTGCATAAGTCATCAAATACCACCAAAAGAAAGGTCTATTTATTGGAAAAAAAGGACATCAATTTTATTTGGGTACAGCGTCACACAACCGCGCAATCGTCAGCTACAATAATACAGTGCTGTATCGCAAAAAATGGCCTGGTCATGAAGGGGGGGTAAACCTTCTGGAGCTGAAGTGGTTAAACATGACTGACTTTTCTTTAGTATTATACTAAAAATTATGCATACCCCTATTATGCCATATTATACCCTGAGGAAGCAGCTGACATAGTCCATGAAATGCATTGAGAACATTGCACATATGGAAGATCCTTGAATATTCTTTTACAAATTTGAATTGTATAATAGTATGGAGGAGGGATAAAGAGATAGAGGGTATGGAGGAATATTTTTGGTTAACAGCCTTAATAAAGAATTTAAAAAATATTTTTATGAAAGATGTAATAACTGTATGAGTTTTTATAAAATAAATAGTGTGTACTGGTATCTAAAAAGTCCTACTTGATTATTTTGGTAGTCCAGAATTGCTAAAACCCTTGTAAGTTTCATTCATCTTTTTTTGTCAATGGAAACTAATGCAACCATCACATCTAAGGACAAGTAAGCAGCAATGAATTACAATTTTGGGTTCCTTTAAGCATCCATAATAACAGTACCATGTTCATAGTACATAGAACATTATTGTTAAAAGGGCCATAGACTTGATTCAGCAAGATGGATGAGCTAATTTATCTCTGTCCCTTATTTTATCTCTTGACACTTTTCTCCTAACAATGTTTAATTGACAAACATAAATATCAGATGTGGTATCTGTCATGTGACCATGTATATGAGTTTTTTTGTTTTGTTTTTATGGAAGGGGTATTTATCTGCTGAAAGTCTCAGTTTCTCATTTATCACTATTTTATTATATAAACGAAAATTTTATCTTTGCCTCCAATGCCCTCCTTCATTCCCTGTCTGATCAATAGACAGCTTAATGAAGCTAGCGGTATTATAAAGTGGTGCTAAATCCACAGTAATAAAGATTTTTATACCAAAAAAAAACCTGTAAAGCCTCATACATACGATCGGATTGTTCGCCAACAAACCATGGAATTTTGTCCGAAGGGAGTTAGCCCAAACTTGTCTTGCATACACACAGCCACACAAATGTTGGCCAACAATTACGAATGTAGTGACATAGAAGTTTGGTGAGTGTTGATTCGCGCTTTTCATTTCGCACTTTTAATTTCGCACTTTTCAGTTCGTTTCTGAACGGCCGTTCGTCAACCAGCCATGTTGTGGAATCGGAGAAGCTAACATGTTATTTATTATTGGCCTTGGAGTTATTGCTGTGACAAAATTTTTTTGGTTGAATAATAATGATTTGATTTGGTATATTTTCTATATTTTTGGATGCATAGAATAAACTTTTTGGTTAAGTTATATTGGCAGACAGCATGTCTAATTTTATTTGTTTTCTTTTTTTAATGCACAATAAAAAAATTGTGTAGAATAATACTTGGTTATGTGTTTTACTTCAAATGACAGTTTGGGAGTCGGCAGTTACATTTAAAAAAAATACAATGTAAAATTGACAAGGACACCAACATAGTTGTATCTTTGATCTTAATGGGATAATGGTGTTGTGGTAACTTTCCCAAATGAAAAAAAAAAATCATAATAATATTATTCTTGATATCACTACAAAAAAAAAAAAGCCGTTGAAAATTTGTTTGCAATAACTCCATCAGTATTGTGTACTGTATTTCAAGGTTTCATAATTTGCCACGTAACGTATGTTAATTCTCCATTACGAGCGCCAGTTTACAAGACTGACCGCTTCTGGCTCGTCCTTACTTCCTAGCATGTGTGTTTGTACTTTGGACTTTTGTCCGACGGACTTGTGCACACACGCTCGGAAAATCCGACAACAGACATTTGTCCGCGGAAAGTCCGATGGAGCATACACACGGTCGGATTTACCGCCAACAGCCTGTCATCGAACATTTCCCGCCGGAAAGTCCGATCGTGTGTACGAGGCTTCACTGTTATCAAAGATTTTCTTTTTAAATGTAATTCTACTTTAGAAAATAATGACTCCTCTGATAATCCTCGTGAACTATTTTTTTTAAAATCAGACTAGATTTAAAAAAAATCTATAAAACAACATTGATATTTTAAATTGATATGAAGGAAGTTAATATTTAGTTGATATGATAGTACATCAAAAAAGTAAAAAAAAAGAAACAAATTACACAATGAATATATTACATGTATTATGTGCTTTATGGATGTGTGCACTTACCCTCTTCAGAAGTACAGATGGGATCTGCCTGGTTGGCGTTCCTTATTAGCTGCTATAGATCCATATCTTATAGCTGGTATCACAATACAGCAACCAATGTCATTTTTTTTTTTAAATCTGTCCTAAAGAATATAAAAACTTACATCAATGTCATGCGTCTGACTGGCAGTTATCTTGAACACAAATGTGTGTGTCTGACTTAAATATAAAGCAATTCAATATTTTGTTGCGTAAAACTTCCTCTCGTGGTTTTTTTTTTTTTCTTTTCTACAAATAGCTGAAAGGGTTTCGAAGTGTGAATGACCGGCCTTCAGGTTCCAAGAATGTCGCTTAAGATTAATTGAAACTAGATTTAGTACTGCAAATGTATTTATTGTTTTAATGTTCTACCATTTCTGGTCCCAATATCTTTTATATCTTGGAACTTCATATAGGCCAGGGTACGGTCACCTCCTTTGACATGCAACGTTCAGTACTCTGTAGGACTTTAAAAGAAGTTTTTATGTTTGTCGTTCTATTCTGTAATAGCAATTGTGGGAACTACATAAGGGGGAATCTCACCAGTTGAGTTCCTATAAATGGTGGTTTTGTAAAGGAGAGCCTGCTCAGGTGCTGTAGTCAATGGGACATCACAAGAGATGAGTGGAATTGTGTATTCAAGGCCTTGAAGGATCTGCCTTGGGGCAACATCTAGAACAACCTTTCTCAACCTTTTTAACAATGAGGAACCCCTAAAATAACTTTCTGGTCTCAGGGAACCCTTACCAATAATAACTATATCTACAGCTCATGGCACAAAAGTGTCAGAGTCATTCGGAAGACTGCTCCTTACATTTGAGGTCAATAATATACTCAGTGAAGTGATTGGCCTCAGGTGATGCCCAGAGATGAAGATGAAGTCCAGAATGTATAAAGCTTGCCTGAGCTGTCAAAAAAGGGGGAAGAGAGGAGCTTAAGTTACACTCTGCAGAGCTCAGCAAGGAGATCTCTGAGAGCTGATTGGAGGGAAGAGACACCCCCCCCCCACACAGGAACAGAGCTGAGGCTGCCAACCTGTCACTATTTTTCTCTTGGTGTAAGGAAAACTTGTCACAACTGATTCATGCTGATAGCAGAGGAAGGAGGCAGCAGACAGAAATAGCACCTAATGCTCTGGATTAAGACAAGTATACACTATAGAGGATATGCTTTGTTCATATTCCATGTCTGAGGTTTACAATCACTTTAAGAAAATTCTCTCTACCCCCGCTAATTTTATAGCTAAAAATATCATTGTTGTCAATAGTTCTTTATCTGTAAGCCAGACATTGCTCATTGCTCAAGGAAACTTGAGCACCCTAGCAAATCCTAGCAACCTTTGGAGGAACCCTAGATTTCCATAGAACCCTGGTTGAGAAAGGCTTCTCTAGAACCATGAAGCCAAGAAAGTGTGACCCGGAGGAGAAAATTGGACGGAGGGTCGGCATGACTATGGGAGGAATAGGTCTGAAAGGGTTAAAGTGTTCACTGTGGTAGTTTTGGTTAAGGGGTGGCTTACCTTATTGGTGCAGCAGGTCAGGTGTTCAGGGTGGAGCCGGAAAAAGGGGCTTGGGTGGTCGCACGGGCTGCTGGGTAATCATTTGGGAAGAATTCTTGGTGAAGAAGTTCTGCCGTTCCCCTGCGGAGAGAATTCAAGTAAGATGAGCGATCTGGAGGCCTTATGGGACCAGGTCAGGGCCGCAGCCTCTGCACGGGGTCCGCAGTGGCTCCAACAACAGCTGCTAGGCATGTTAGGGGGCTCGGGGGTTGATCCGTCCTCTCCTGGTTCCCCCCCTTCCTCTAAGCGCGCTAGGAGGGTGCGCCCTCCTGAGCGCTTGAGCCCTTCACATAGCCCCCGGGTCCGGCGGCCGCATGGGAGCTCCGTCAGGAACCCTTCAGTGTCCCCCGCTGTGCCATCCGCTTCTGGCTCCAGCGGAGGGCCTGGGAGGAATCCCCGACATCGGCGGGACCTGCGGGAGGAGGGGACACTGCGCTCTCTCTCCCCCTCCTCCCCCCCCTTCTACTGTGGTTCAGGACATGGCGGCCGGCTCTCCTGCTGATGTGCCTAGCAGGAGGCCGGCTCGGCGAGGGACTAGGTCGGATGCAGGGAGGGGCAGGAGCCCTGTCCCTTCTACAGCTGAGTGGATGGATGAGCCCGTTAGCCAGGAGGTCCGTTACCTTCGATCCTCGGCAGCAGCATCAGCTGGTTCGGCTTCCTCCCCTGTGGCTGGGAGGAAGGCTCAGCGTGGGAAGTCTACAGCTAACAGCAGCAGACGGCAGTCAGCGCCCTCTGCTGCTCCTCCAGCGTCATTACAGCCTGCTTCACAGAATGAAAGAGTGACAACTGCACGGGGGAGTGGCCAGGCACAATTAAAGGGCAAGCGACCCCCTTCCACAGTTGGGGGTGCGCAGGGACCCCGCAGCTTTCCCGTGGAGATGGAAGAAGATGATGGCACGCCGGGGCCGGCAGCATCGAGGGGACGGCCGCCCGCGGCGCATTCTAGGCGTGAGTCGTCAGCAGAATCCGGCGAGGTATCCAGCGATGACGGCGATGGGCAAGCATCAGCCATGCGCCCTACTGTGCGGAGCCAGCTGGGATCCGGAGTTGCGGCTGCTCGGGATTCGGGACGCAGGCAGCCTGGTGAGTCCAATTTTCTTTCTGCTTCTTATGTTGATCAGGATGTTGGGTCTGTAGCGGGTGAGACGGGGGGGTCTCAGGGCAGGGTCCACTCGGGTCAGGCAGGAAGGGAACAGGGTGTGTTGGGTTTGGCAGAATTTTTCGCGGGTTTTCGGGAATTATTGGACCGTTGCGCTCCGCCCGGGCATTCTGGACCCGTGGCGGGGCCGACGGGGGCGTGGGTCCCTGCCGTGGCCACGTCGGATGGTTCGGGCCGTGATGCCTCCATCATGCGTAATTCAGTGGTGCCGCCAGCAGTAGACACGGTGCCTCAGCGGGTTGGACATATGGACGCGGCGGTGGGTGTAGAGGTTCCCTTATCTTCGGCGGTGGTCGAGGCGGCTTCACAGACGGTGAGGGTCAGTGGTTTGGAGTCGCGCAAGGCCAAGGAGTCGGGGGATGATGGGGTTCGGTTGGGAGATAAGGCACAGGGCGAGGTCTATGTTTGCTTCGAAGGTCCGTTGGGGGTGCATCTGAAGCCCGAAGTTAGGGAGAAGATTTGGCGTGGGGAATACGTGGAGATATTCTCCCTTTTGCCATTAGAGAAGTTTAATATAGATAAAGGTAAGGCGGATGAGAGTAAGAAGGAGGAGGAGGAGCGGCGTCGTTGGCGGCTTATCCCTAGGACGTTTTCCAATTGGCTGCAAGCCTTTGCGATACTGGCCAGCGTCATTGGTGAAAAGGAACCGGAGAATTGTTCTTCGCTTTTCTGCTATTTAGACGCTATCGGGGAAGCGTATAGAGTGTATGGGGGATTGGCATGGCTTCGCTATGACGAACAGTTTCGTCAGCGGAAAGCTGTGAGGCCTCAGATACGCTGGGACCACAAGGATATTGGGCTTTGGATGAAGCTCATGGTGCAGGCCCGGGCTTCAGGCCAGCCCTTTCCAGGGGGGGCCGGCGGTTCAGGCGCTGGACAGTCGGCCTCACAACGAAAAAACTATTGCTGGCAGTTCAACGAAGGAGCGTGCCGTTTTGGCGCGGCCTGTCGTTTCCGTCATGAGTGCTCCGGATGCGGGGGCTCACACGGTTATGCCAAATGTTTCAAAAAAAGGGAAGTTGCAATCCAGTGAGTCCACTTCAAAAAGGGAGGACGCCGGTAAACTTGTCCGCGATGCGGCCGTACCTAAATAGGTATCCCCGAAGGGAGGCGGCGGTTTTCCTGGCCGAGGGCTTCGCCAACGGTTTTCGTATTCCTTGTTCCTTAACTTTGTCCGGGACGTTTGTGCCCAAGAATTTGAAATCAACATATCAGTTTCCTCAGGTAGTGACGGAAAAATTGGCTAAGGAAGTGGAGCTGGGCAGAATGTCTGGCCCCCTTTGATTGCCCACCTATACCCGCGTTGCAAGTGTCCCCTTTGGGGGTGGTTCCTAAGAAGGAACCACATAAATTTCGGCTGATACATCATTTGTCTTATCCGAAAGGATCTTCGGTGAATGATGCGATTGAGCCTGATTTAACTTCGGTGTCTTATACATCGTTCGATGCGGCCGTCCGTTGGGTTCAGCAGTATGGGCAAGGGGCGCTGTTGGCGAAGACGGACATTGAGTCCGCTTTTCGTCTATTGCCGGTTCATCCGGATAGCCAGCCGTTGCTGGGTTGTTTTTGGGATGGACAGTTTTTTGTCGATCGTTGTCTTCCCATGGGTTGTTCCATTTCTTGTTCTTATTTCGAGACGTTTAGTACCTTCGTTGAATGGGTGGTTCGGGAGGAGTCACAAGTGCGCTCGGTTCTGCACTACCTTGACGACTTCCTTTGTATTGGTCCCCCGGGATCCACGGTTTGTTCGGTCCTGTTGCGGACTTTAGAAGGTGTGGCGCGTCGTTTCGGGATTCCTCTTGCGCCAGAAAAGACGGAAGGTCCCTCCACAGTGATTCAATTTTTGGGTATCATCATTGATACGCAGGCTATGGAGTGTCGTTTGCCGCTTGCAAAGTTGGAGGACTTGCGAATGATAGTGGGGGCGGCCCTGCGGGCCAGAAAAATTAGGCTGAAACATTTGCAGTCTTTACTGGGAAAACTTAACTTCGCATGCCGCATCATGCCGATGGGGCGCATTTTTTGTCGCCGCCTGAGTGCCGCTACTGCGGGGGTGCGTTTGCCGCATCATTTTATTCGGCTTTCCGCCGAGCACAAAGCGGATTTACGGGTGTGGGAGGAGTTTCTGGCCTCGTATAACGGCAGGTCCTTATGGATGGCTCCGGTGGTGTCGGCTTTTGATTTTGACTTGTATACGGATGCGGCTGGCAGTTTGGGTTTCGGGGCGTATTGTCAAGGGGCATGGTGTGCGGAGGCGTGGCCGGATGAATGGCGCGTCGCAGGCTTCTTGAGTAACCTGGTGTTGTTGGAGCTTTTCCCGATTGTGGTGGCAGTGGACATCTGGGGGTCGCGATTTCAGAATCGACGGGTTTGCTTTCACTGCGATAACATGGGGGTGGTGGCAGTTGTGTCTAGTTTGTCTGCGTCATCTCCGCCAGTGGTGCGCTTATTGCGTTTTTTAGTTCTTCGTTGTTTGAGCTTGAATTGTTTTGTAAAAGCTGTGCATGTTCCGGGAGTTGAGAATTCCATTGCTGATGCCTTGTCTCGTTTTCAGTGGGACAGGTTCCGGAAGCTGGCGCCGGCGGCGGAGCAGAGGTCGGTTCCTTGTCCTGCGCATCTGTGGAGACTGGCATTGGATTAGCTGGAGTTTTGGTGCAGCGCTCGGTGAGTGTGGGAACTTGGGCGGCCTACGCTTCGTTTTGGCGTGAATGGGACGGCCTGGTAAGTTCTGTGGGGGGTTGTTTTTCGGATCAGGACAGGCTGTCATTGTTGTTGTATATGATTGGGATGCAGTTTTCCAGGGGTGAATCGGTATCGAAAATGAACCGGAGATTGGCGGCGATGGCTTTTCTTTATAAGCTACGAGGTCTGCGTGATGTTTCAAAGGAATTTCTGGTACGTCAGGCTATGAAAGGTTTCCGGCGCGGACGCGTGGTAAGAGATACCAGGCGCCCGGTGTCTTTTGAGCTGCTACAGGACCTGGTGGGAATCTTGCACAGGGTCTGTTCCTCACCTTACGAGGTTCACCTGTTTACGGCAGCTTTTTCTTTGGCCTTCTTTGGGGCCTTGAGAATTGGGGAGTTGGTTAGTAAAAACAAACGCGGTGATGGGGGTTTGTTGTTTTCGGAGGTGCAAATTGCTGAGGATAGTATTCAGCTCCGCATCAGCAGATCAAAAACTGATCAGCTGGGCAGAGGGGTTTATGTGACGTTGTTTAAGGTACTCCCGGAGACGGTGTGTCCGGTGCTTGCGGTACAGCGCTTCGCGCAGTTTCGGAAGGGTGTACAAGGGACATTTCTGCAGCATGAGGATGGCTCATCCCTGTCACGTTTTCAGTTTGTGGCGGTTTTTAAGCGATGTTTGCTGACGGTTGGCATGCCAGCCTCCCAATACAATACTCATTCTTTCAGGGTGGGGGCAGCTACGGAGGCATCTCGTTGGGGACTGAGTCCAGAGATAGTGAAGCGGATAGGGAGGTGGGAATCTGACCGCTTCAAAATTTATGTCCGTCCGCACATGTTGTAATGCTGTTTCATGATGTTAATTTCTCCTGTCAGTGTTGTTTGGTCCTAGGTTTTCCTCTGATTGTTTGTTACAGGTTTTCCGCAAGGCCTGGTGTGGATTCTGGGTGACTCTTATGTCTTCTGGGGGGCTATCAGAGCGGATGCGCGACCCGAAGGGAGACAGCTTGGCGTTCCCCGGAGTGAAGCAGTCTGCAAATGGCTGGGAGTCAGAGGCATGATGTGGGGCCGGGTTCTCCCGGAATTTCACTATTATTCCAGAGTAGATAGGCCTCCTGATGTTTTGGTACTTTCGGTGGGAGGGAATGACATGGGGGTACGGGCTGCCAGGGATATGGTCCGGGACGTAAAGTTCGACATTTTAAGGTTGCTGCGTGATTTCCCTGGGGTTATTATAGTGTGGTCGGACATAGTGGCCCGACACAATTGGCGTCATGCGCGTTCTGTTGCGCGTTTAAATAAGGCCAGGATAAAAGCCAACAGGGAGATAGGTCGTTTTGTGTCTCGTATTGGGGGAGTGGTGGTTCGTCATCGGGAGCTGGAGGACTTGTCTGTTCGCTATTGGAGGGATGATGGTGTACATTTGAATGCAGTTGGCACAGATTTTTGGTTTCTGGGATTGCAAGAGGGGGTTCAGAGGGCCCTGCAGGTGTGGAGGGACTCGCTTAAGTGAGGTTTTCACTCAAGCTCGCATGGCGGGTCAGGGGGTCTTTGGGGGGTTAAGAATTTGAACAGAATGTTGAAATTTGGGGGACCCATACAGGGTATGGGGATCCCACCGTGGTTGCTTGTTGGTGGTTCTCCCAGGACTTAGGTCCCATGGGAAAGAAGTTGGAAAGTCGCAATGTCTTCGAGCCGGCTGGGGCACAGCTGAAGACACAGTGGTTATGGATCGAAAATGGGACCCCAAAGACCCCCTCCTGGTGTTATTGTTTTGTTTGATTGATATATAATTTGTTAATAAAGGGCTGTTGTGGCCATTTACAACCCATGTCACGCAGCGTTTGTGTGGTTATTATTATAGTGTTTAAGATAAGTGTAAGACCGTAATTGACGAATCCTATAGTCAAGTGTGACCCGGAGGAGAAAATTGGACGGAGGGTCGGCATGACTATGGGAGGAATAGGTCTGAAAGGGTTAAAGTGTTCACTGTGGTAGTTTTGGTTAAGGGGTGGCTTACCTTATTGGTGCAGCAGGTCAGGTGTTCAGGGTGGAGCCGGAAAAAGGGACTTGGGTGGTCGCACGGGCTGCTGGGTAATCATTTGGGAAGAATTCTTGGTGAAGAAGTTCCCTCCCTCCCGCCCTACATCTAGTTGGGGTGTATATAAAAAAAAAAAAAAAAAAAAAAAAATTGAAAAAAATAAATAAATAAATAAATAAATAAAAAAAAAAAAAAAAAAAAGTTATATATATATATAATTTAATCATACATATATTTCTTTTACATCTGTCACAACAGCTGGCGGGTCAGGGGGTCTTTGGGGGGTTAAGAATTTGAACAGAATGTTGAAATTTGGGGGACCCATACAGGGTATGGGGATCCCACCGTGGTTGCTTGTTGGTGGTTCTCCCAGGACTTAGGTCCCATGGGAAAGAAGTTGGAAAGTCGCAATGTCTTCGAGCCGGCTGGGGCACAGCTGAAGACACAGTGGTTATGGATCAAAAATGGGACCCCAAAGACCCCCTCCTGGTGTTATTGTTTTGTTTGATTGATATATAATTTGTTAATAAAGGGCTGTTGTGGCCATTTACAACCCATGTCACGCAGCGTTTGTGTGGTTATTATTATAGTGTTTAAGATAAGTGTAAGACCGTAATTGACGAATCCTATAGTCAAGAGACTTGCCAAGGCCCTCATGCTTTATATGTGCTTTGGATGGCCTCATTCCCTTGATTGCATACAAAAGAAAATGGTCTGGCATTGCCAGTGACACACCTCCATCCCCAAATTTAATGCAACAAAGAAGAATTGACGCCCATGTGACTTTAAAGGAGGTGAGCACAAAAAGGTCAATAAGAGTATATAAAGCAAACATGGTTTATAAATTTATTAAAATTGTATAACATTCATCGTATATGAGATGCATGAACAGAGGTGCCAAAACCACTTGGCAGTGATAAAACACAACAACCCAAGTGGCCACATACATATATATTTAAAACTGTCGATGTACAGTACTACACAGGCATCGTATAGCTCAACGCATTTCGCGAGTCGCTGCTCGCTTCTTCAGGAGTAGATGTAAATGCAGTGTATATATGGACTAAGCCAATGTCTCAAAAGCCATTAAACTAACAGGTAGCATCAGGGTGTGTCTATCCCAGGAGCTGAAGGGAAGGAACCAGCAGGGACCCACCGGGGGGACAGATGGAGGGCAAGCATAACATGGGAGCCAAAGAGTCTGACCTTTGATGTCCTTCATTGTCCAACATGATTTGCAGCAATATTCATGTGTCCTCAGCATGTGAAGTGTGGGACTTCATGGCCTCTTCCCTTCAACTCCCAGGATCGACACACCCTGCTGCCACCTGTTGGTTTAATGGCTTTTGAGATGTTGGCTCAGTCCATATATACACTGCATTTACTGTACATCTACTCCTGAAGATGCGAAGCAGCAAATTGCAAAATGCGTCAAGTTATATGATGCCTGTGTATTACTGTACATCAAGAATTGTAAATACTGTATTTATTGGTGTATAACACTCACATTTACACCATGAACATCGGGTGCAAATAGCTATAATAGTGCAATACTTCAATTTTAACTGACTCGGAGGGGACAGGGATGGGGTGGGACGAGCGCCATCAGATTACATACAGTGAGAACCTCCTGTTAACTTGGCGGCCTCTGTAATAGGAAGTCCCGTCTCTTCGGCCGCCATTGGACCACTGTTCTGTCTATCATAGGAGATTCTCACTGTATGTAATCTGTCGGCGCTCATCCCATCCCCCTCCCTGTCCCCTCTGGGCTGCAGATGGGCAGATCAGGCTGCACTGATGGCAATGGCGAGGCTGCTGCATTGATGACAATGGCGAGGCTGCTGCATTGATGGCAATGGTGAGTCTGCTGCACTGATGTGGACTGACGAGGCTGCATTGATGGCACTTGTGATGCTGCAGATGGGCATTGATCAGGCTGAATTGATGACAATGGTGAGGCTGCAGATGGGCACTGACCCTTATTTTGCTTCAAAGTTCCTTATTTAAAATTTAAGTTTTTTTCCTGAAACTTCCCCCTTAAAATGAATGTGCGTGTTATACGCCTGTGCGTGTTATATGCCGATAAATACAGTATATATGTATGTGGCGGCTGGGTAATGTTGTGTTTTATCATTGCCAAGTGGTTTGGCACCTCTGTTCATGCATCTCATATACAATCAATGTTATACAATCTTAATAAATTTATAAACTTATGTTTAGTTTGTATACTCATATTGACCTTTTTGTGCTCACCTCATTTAGATCCTTTTCACACTGAGGTGCTTTACAGGCGCTATAGCACTAAAAATAGCGCCTATAAACAGTCTCTCCTTTCACTCCAATGTGAAATCCCGAGGGCTTTCACACTGGAGCGGTGCGCTGGCAGGACATCAAAAAAAGTCCTGCAAGCAGCTTCTTTGAGGCACTTTAGGAGCGGTGTATACACTGCTCCTAAAGCGCCCCAGCCCATTGAAATCAATGGGCAGCATCGCCGAAGCACTGGCAAAGCGGCGCTGCAGCTTTTAACCTTTTTTCGCCCGCTAGCGGGGGTTAAAAGTGCTAGTGGGCGAAAAACACAGCTAAAACGACGGTAAAGTAATTTACCGCCGACGCCCGGGCGCTGTGAGTGTGAAAAGTCTCACGGGCATAATTCTTCTTTGTTACATTCCCTTGATTGGTAAGACTTCATCCTTCCATTTTTTGACCACACAGTTATCTTCAGATAACAGAGAGCTGTGGGGTAAATT